>NC_141761.1:20638234-21838234 GCF_982258835.1 Parasteatoda tepidariorum
GTGGGTTTCCTTTTCTCTCTGAAAGTTCAGGTAAGTTAGTTTCGTTACAGGAACTATGTTGTAAATTTTCAACACGCTTTATGTAATCTCTGTAGATTCAGATTAAAAATAATCCTAAATAAATTTTTACATAGTCATCTAGCTATTAATTCTATCTGTAAATACGGTACAATTTTCGAAAAAAATTACTTATAACAATTCTAGTGAATCTGATTTAAAAGACCACTAATAGGCAAAAATAATTTATATTTTTTTAATAGAGTTTATTCACAATAGGATATAGAAATTTTTTCAAAATTCAAACAATAATGCATTATAAAAATATTTTTATTAACATCCTACATCCCAGCTGTAAGGTGTTCTCGGATTTCATCGTAAATGCTAGAGTGTCTTCTCAAAGTTCTTATTGAGTGTCTTATTGTGTTATAAATTAGTTTTCCTGATTATCTATAAATAACTTCATGAATTTGTTTCAAAAAATGATTCTTATTTATATTCTTAAGGACTTTAATCATTATGCAAAGTAGATGAAGATATGGGTAATTATCTTCTTTTTCCAAAGATAATTAAGAAATTTATTCGATGCATTTTTAAATTCATTCGCATCGTTAGAAATTTCAGAATTTAGACAGATATGACAAAACTTTTCTTTTAAGCTAAAACTTTTTAGAAAAAGAAGATACTTGTGAAAACAATGTCATTAGAGACAATAATTTTAATGATAACAGTTTCACTTGTATTTAGTTGAAAATTTTAAAAAGTATAATTTTTTGTTGTTAGTTAAATAAATTCTCAGGGCGCAAGAAAGGATTAAAACGCATTCATTTATTTAAAAAAGCTTTAATCCTTTTATTTTATAAGTAAAACTATCATACTTTATAGGAAAAAAGGTAAATTAAAATGAAATTCTTTTAACGTATATTAAAATATATAAAAAGTTTATAAAGGAAGTTTATTAAAACTCCATTATGAGACCATAAAAGCCTTTACTAATAGAAATATTTTTGTTTTATCTTATTATTTATGTTAATTTAGCAAAACGTTACTGATCTTATTTGCTGAATAATTCGTGAAAAAATAATTAAAAGGCAAATAAATTGCAATATCTAAATATTAAAATAAAAAAGAATTTTCTTTGAAAGTTATATTTTGAAAGAAAAGTATTTGAAATGTAAAATTACCATATAAAATTAACATAATTCAAAAAGAGTAATGCAATTTCTAAAATCTAGTTTTAATGATTTATAATTGTTTCCATACGTACCAGTACATTTACTCAAGTTTTTCCTCATCAATAAATTCTTCCATTTATGTAAT
The DNA here is from genome assembly GCF_982258835.1 of Parasteatoda tepidariorum. NCBI lineage: Eukaryota > Metazoa > Arthropoda > Arachnida > Araneae > Theridiidae > Parasteatoda > Parasteatoda tepidariorum. The sequence goes on from NC_141761.1 coordinate 20,639,552, forward strand.
CCATTTTAAGTTACGACATATTGCTCCTTTAGTTGCATAAGTATTTAACAATATAACGTTCTATTAGGAATTTTTTTGGATACGTTGGAAGATAAAATTGAAAGAATGCATGAATTAATTACTAAGCTACATGTACAGTGGATCAAAAAACAAAAAAAAAACTCTCTGAAGAACTTTTGATCCCTTATGATCGGATCTTCATGTTCTAGGACTCAATCTTATTGGCCTGAGAGTGTGAACTCAAATATGCTAATTAATAAGTGCAGATGATATTACGAACTCAGGCACAAAACTTACTTTCTCTGAATAAACATATCCTTTTTTTTATGACGGATTCTGATTTCTTCAATCTGGAAAATATGGTCCCAACAGTTTGGTCAGAAGAATGGTCCAAAGTTTCGACTGTTTAATAAAATTGAAAGAATGTATGAGCTAATTACTAAGCTACATGTACAGTGATCAAAAAACGAAAAAAAAAAACACTCTGAAGAACTTTTGATCCCTTGTGATCGGATCTTCACGTTCTAGACTTAATCTTATTGGGTTGAGAGTGTGAACTCAAATATGCTAATTAATAAGTGCAAATGATATACGAACTCAGACATAAAGCTTAATTTCTCTGAATAAACTTATCTTTTTTTTGACTGATTCGGATTTCTTCAATCTGGAAAATATGGTCCCAACAGTTTGGTCAGAAGAATGGTCCAAAGTTTCGACTGTTTAATAAAATTGAAAGAATGTATGAATTAATTACTAAAGTACATGTACAGTGGATCAAAACAGCGAAAAAAAAAACACTCTGAAGAACTTTTGATCCCTAATGATGGGATCTTTACGTCTAAGATTCAATCTTATTGGCTTGAGAGTGTGAACTCAAATATGCTAATTAATAAGTGCAGATGATATTACAAACTCAGGCACAAAACTTACTTTCTCTGAATAAACATATCCTTTTTTTTATGACGGATTCTGATTTCTTCAATCTGGAAAATATGGTCCCAGCAGTTTGGTCAGAAAAATGGTCTAAAGTTTTGACTGTTTAATGTTAATTTTACTTTGTGCGTCTTTCGATTTATCTCGAGACTTTTAATTTAAAATTTTAAAATTTTAAAAAAATTTTTTAGCGCAATTATAAAATTCGGTTTTCCAAAAATAATCCCATGCAAAACTTTTATTAAATATTTATTTCAGAGTGGTGACAAAAAATAGTAAAAAAAAAAATGTATCAGTTGTAAATTAAAATTTTTCTCTCAATATATTTGTTTATCTAAACATAATTCCACACAAAAAAGTAATTTTTTTGTAACTGTTAGTGTTATGTAATTATTTATTTAAAAATAATCGAAAAAATTGTAATTTGCAAGATGTATAAATTTTTACGTCATTTTAAAGAATGTAATTTTACATGGCAAAATACAAAATTTGAGCGAAATCGGTCAAATAGTTCCTGAGAAATTTAATTTCGAATAAAACAGTTACATAAAATTCCTAACATTACCTACAATACTACATTTACCTAACATTTTCACAAATTTTGATATGATTTGAAAAAAAAATGCAACTGCTTTTGCTTTTCTTTTGGTGGTAGAACTATAAAAGATAATTTTTTATTTAAAAATAGTTGAAAAAATTGTAATTTGCAAGATGTATAAATTTTTGCATCATTTTAAAGAATGTAATTTTACATGGCAAAATACAAAATTCGAGCGAAATCGGCCAAATAGTTCCTGAGAAATTTAATTTAAAAAAAGTCAGTTACATAAAATTCAATTCTACCTAACATTTTCACAAATTTTGATATGATTTGGAGAAAATGGCAACTGCTTGTGCTTTTCCTTCGGTGGTAGAACTATAAAAGATAATTTTTTATTTAAAAATAGTCGAAAAAATTGTGATTTGCAAGATGTATAAATTTTTACAGCATTTTGAAGAATGCAATTTTACATGGCGAAATACAGAATTTGAGCGAAATCGGTCAAATAGTTCCTGAGAAATTTAATTTCATAAAAATCAGTTGCATAAAATTCAATTCTACCTAACATTTTCTCAAATTTTGATATGATTTGAAAAAAAGGCAGCTGCTTGTACTTTTCTTTTGATGGTAGAACTATAAAAGATGGTAAATATGATGATCAAGGATTTTTTTTTTTTTTTTTAACAAATTTCATTTTCAAACACGCACAGTGTCTGACATATGTGAAAACTTCATTTCAATCTAACACTTTCACACATTTTCATATGATTTTAAGAAAACACAACTGCTTGTGTGCTAATTTTTAGGGGGATAAAACTATAAAGGAGGGTTATTATGTAAAGCAAAAGAATTCTTCTTCTTTTTTCTTCCTTTTTTTTTGCAAATTTCTCTTTCAAACAAGCACAGCGTCTGACCCTATGTGGAAGAATTATGTGCGAATAATTTGAAGAAAAGGCAACTGTCGGCGCTTTTCTTCTTTCCTTTCTTTGTAGAACTATGAAAGAGAGTAAACATGATGAGCAAGTATTTTTATTTTTATTTTCACCAATTCCCACCTCTATGCTCTACTGATTCCTTCTCCTGATATCTACTCTCTGTGCAATTCACATTTTCCCCAAAATGTTGGACAATTGTGAACTCTGACTGCGCTCATGTGAATGACAAATATTTCTATCATTAAAGGCACGTTTGTTTCTTAAAACAAATATATTTTCTTTTAATAAATAAATCACATCTTTCTAGGACGTGTCATTTGATATATAAAGCAGGTTTCTTACAAATTTCCTGCTTTTTAGAAATGATTTGTGATATTTTCCTTATTTTTTTCTGTTATTTAACAATATTTAAATTTTCGAAACTAAAAAAAGAAACAAGTCCCACCAATGCTGATTTAAATGATAGAAAGATTAAATATTAAAAACACCTTAACACAGAAAAATTCCTAATATACAAATTATTAAAACAAAAATATTTATTTTAAAATTCGGAATATCCACTTAAGATTTAAAAAGACAAGATATTTTCTGGTAAAAAAGTCGCGTTGCCCCGCCTTTTGCATGTTTTCCAAGACAATGTTTTTTCCCTCTTTTATAAATAGCCAACAATTTTACTAAAAAGACTTCCTCGAAATTTTAAAAAAAAAAGATAAAACAAATTAGATAACACGATTCTTATTATCTATTTTTTATGTTTTTCTCAGAAAACGCTGAATGTGTTATTATTTAAAGCTGTTGAAAATCTTCATGATGAATAATGCTTTTAACAGAAACAATTTTTCAAACTAACCTTTTTTCATAAAAACGATCGAAAACTGCAGTTTGCTATATTGTTATATTTCTAAAACAAATTTTTCAAACATTTTACATATTTTTGCAATCATTTATCTGGACGATCACTAATTAATGTTTTTGTTAGGGCAATATTTTCCCCGGACTTCCGATGTTATGTAGTACAAAAGGAGTAAATTTAATTACTTAATTTATACAACTTGTTCCAAAGTATATTGTATAGGATATTATTATATTTTTGAATATTATATTATTATTTTTAATTGATAACTTATTCTTATAGACAGGATCCCAGTACTTCATTCTTTTCCTCTTAAATTTCGATTACTATGTCTATTAAATTTAAAGAGTCTTATTTTATTTAAAAGTATGTTTAAATAAATAAATTCTTAAAATCAGTAACAATAACTTAAATATTTCATTTCCTTATTTTATTTATTTATTTGAATTTTACCCACTTGAGCAAACATTTTTCAGAGCATATCTATTTTTCTTCTGAACTTTAAGTTTTTAAAACTACTTCTTTCTTAACATTCTGTTAACATAACTACTTCTTTGCAAACATTCTGTTTAAAACTCCTTTATTTTAAAAATATTTCCGTAAAATCTAATATTAAAGTTATTTTTTTCTCTTTGAGAATCATAATTTTTTTTATACAAACGCAGAATGTAGTTTCTTTTTCAAATTTACATAATATAAGTTTTTATTGATAGTATAGTTCATCCATGCTTAAAAATGAAACAAGAATTTCTTTTATCATGTTCAGCATTTAATTATTATTAGCATGAATATAATTTATTATTTAATTGATTTAAAAAAATTGCAAGTTGTTAATTGATATTCGACTGTATTATTATGATATTTAAGAAGTATTTAAGTATAAAGATTATTTTTATGCCTATTTCTATTGTGGACAATGTATCGTTATAAAGGGGAAAAAATATCAAAACAAAAAAAAAATTTTTTTTTTAAAACATATCAATACGAGTTCCATTATTCAGTTCAAATTGTAGAAATATAGAAAATATTACAGAACAATAAAAAAAGAGAAAAAGAAAAAAAATAACAAAAATGCTAATAAAAAAAAGAAATTCAGAAAAAAATAATATTCTTTCCATCAGCTCACACGATTATATCCGCAAAAAGGAGTGCTTTCTAACATTGTATCAATATATTCAAAGCAAAATATATTAATGCAATAGTGTAAGGAGCAAGCTAAAGAATTGTTTTGAAGCAAAATAGAATAGAACGCATTAAGTAAATATACCACATAAAAACAGAGAATAAAGTGAAAAGAATAAAACAGAACAAAACATAAAACGAAATCTATAAAACGAGTAGCAAATTCAAATGAACTTACATGACCGAGAAACTTTTCAAAATTGATTTAAAATATTTTCGTAACAAGATTGCCAGATTACAAATTATGAAAAAAGGAGCGTAAATTGAGATAAAAGCGTAAATAGAGGGGTTTTGTTTAATAATGCGATCTTACTGCAGTACTGAAGCGCGTTTTATTTGTTAGTTACCAATCATGGGCCCGAAAATGGATGTGCGCAAGGTAATATTATACTGGATAATTTAAATAAGTTTACAATCAATAAGTATGAGCCGCGATGACTCAGGGGATAGAGCGTTCGCCTTCCAATGAGGTGAACCGGGGTTCGATCCGAGTGATGGCTGGTCGATACGAATTCCGCATCCGGCTTGCACCGACCGCAGTGCTGACGTGAACTATTCTCAGTGGCATACGGATCATGGGTTAGTTTTTCCTTATAATCAACTGTTCTTAAAAAATTCTTTGTATAATTATGAACATCATAATGTTATTTTCTTCCTCTGATGCATTTATTATACAACCTAGCATAGTCTCAGTGAGATTATTAAGTAAGAAATTTTATATCACTATATTTATGCACTGTAACTACTTATATACTGCAAATAATATCTTGTACATATCAAAATTTCCAAATAAATACCGCTGACTGGGCCCGTTCCTTGGCTGGATTAGTGGCAATGTTGTATGGGCTTTATGTTTAAGGGTTTTGTATAACCTTAAACATAAAGCTCAGGGCTTGGAGGAAGGAAAAAGAAAAGTCCCCTTGCCAAATTTCTCTCAATACTTGATCCAGAAATTCCCTCGTCTTCTGGATTGGGTTCAAAATTGCAAGGCTAAGGAAAATATTTGGACTAAAAACTACTTTTTATTATTTTACTGAACACAAAATCACCCTTTTGATATTTTTAATATCAATATTACTTTTATTAAAATAGATGTAATAACTCAAGAATCTAATTTTTCGTTACTTCTGGTTAGCATATTTTTACATTATTATGAAAAAAGTATGCTCTAAGTATGATTTTTTTAGTTTTATTCATGATTAAATTATCTAAAATTTTCGAAATTTCCCCAAAGAATTAATATTGCTTCGTAGTTATGATGGTAATATTAAAATAAATTTATTGGATTTAAGTATTAATGAAGAAAAAAATTTGCATTGATGTATTACGCCATAAAAGGAATAATTTTGAGTTTAATATGAATAAACTAATAAATTGAAATTCTAATGTTTCTAAAACCATTTATTTAAATACAATTTTTAATCAAATAAATAGAATTAAAAGAATTAATAGAAGTATTTATTTATTCAGAAAACAAATAGATGTATTCTTCCAAAATTTGATTAAGAGCAATGGATATCCAACAAATACAATTGCGAACTCTATGCAAAAACATTGAGTTAAATGTGTATTAAAATTAATAAACGATTATATTCAAGTGGTTTTTTTAAATCTGAATTATATTTTTACTATGTGTAAATCCAATTCGGGCGAACCCAGGGCTAAAAAAAAAAAAGAAAAAATTCATACCACTACCCTTGTTTTACGTCTGTTCGATTTTATAGTCTGTACTATTTTGAAATCTACAAACTTAATTACGAAAATATTTTTAAATCACTTTTGCAATGTATTCGTAAGTACATGATACGAGGGTTGCTATTTATATTTCTGGCCTAATAATGAAAAAACAAATATGTAGGATCGAAATTGGTTTTATTGTTTTTCAAAACATTCTCCATGATGATCAATACACTTTTGCATGCGTTTGAACCAATTTTCAAAGCACTTTTTCCAGTCCGATTGAGGTAACTCCAAAACATGCGTTTTGAATGCATCAACCGCTTCTTCGGGGGTCGAAAATCGTTGTCCACGTAATTTATTTTTGATGTGTGGGAATAAGAAGAAGTCATTGGGTGCCAAATCAGGGCTGTACGGCGGATGACCCATCAGTTCGATCTTTCGCTCCGTCAGAAATGCCTTTGTTTGAGTCGATGTGTGAGAGCTCGCATTGTCATGATGAAAAATGATTCGCCTGTTCTTCTGCTTTTTTCGAATTTCTCCGTTGACTTCTGGCAAATGGTCGTGTACCATTCAGAATTGACCGACCTGCGTTGCTCTAACGCCACTGTTGCCACATGACCGTTAATGCCGAAGAAACAGGCAATCATTTGTTCCGATGTGCTTCTTCCTCGAACAACTTTTGTTGGTTTTGCCTCGTCTTGGAAGACCCATACAGTTGATTGCTGTTTTGTTTCCGGTTCATATGCATAGATCCATGATTCGTCACCTGTGTAGATGTTATACACAGCCTTTGATGTACCTTGAAAGTATTTTTCCAACATTTCCTTGCACCAATCGACACGAGTCTTTTTGAGCGTTTGTCAGATTATGCGGGATCCAACGTGAACAAATTTGTTTTACTCTCAAATGTTCATGCAATACTTTATTGCTAGTCATACTAATGTCCAAAGACGCCTCTATCTCACGGTATGTCACATGACGATCTTGCTTTATCAGTTCACGCACATCATCGATCTTTTCTGGTACAACAACGGATTTTGGACGACCTGCACGGGCTTCGTCCTGGATCGAACATCGACCACGATTAAATTCGTTATATCAATTTTTTACAGTGCTGTAGGATGGCGCTTTATCGCTGAATAAAGAATTAAGTTCATCGAAGTACTCTTGTCTTGACAATCCACGTCGAAAGTTATGAAAAATAATGGCACGAATATGTTCACGATTCAATTCCATTTTTTGAAAGAGAAGAATTTTTCAATTTACTGTCAACAACACAAATGAAGCTATAATGGTAAATCGTCTGCTGAATTTATGTTTAAAAATATCAAACTTTCGATTAAAATCGTCTGCGGTCGCCTAGGAATACTTACTGTTGCCAAGGCCAGAAATATAAATAGCAACCGTCGTATGCGTTTTTTCTTCCAGTTTAATACTTACATGGTTAAAAAAGTATATATATTTCTTAAATGGAAGAAATATTTTTAGTATCACGGATCAATAAATTTAATTTTATTTTTTTAGCTGGTAGTTATGGCGCAGTTGCTAAAACTGGTTCTATACTGTTCAAATTAGAGTTGTCGAAAGCTATATTTAAAAATTTAATGTATCAAAAAAGATACGAATTTAACAACTAAACTTTTTCAAAATTTAGTGTACATTTTATAATTAAACATGATATAATTTAATAATTGATGAGAGAGAACAAACAAATGTTGCGTATTTTAATTAGTTTCGATAATAACATGTAATTATAACCTCATCAAAATATCCAACTTATGGTACTCAACTGGATTTTTTTTAATCCGTGATAAATAAGTTTCTATTGTATTATAGGAACTAAACTAGAAAAAAAAAACCTTCTGAAAATCAAATATAGTTTGTATTATAGTTACATAAATTATGTTTGAAATGATAATAATACATAAATAAATATTTGTCAATCCATATTTCGAAAATCGTATTTATTCTGAAAGTTAACTTCGTCTGATTGAAAAAGACATTTTCTCTCATAGTTTCCTCGCAAATATTTTTCAAAAAACCAAGTTTCATGCCTATTTATTCTAGCGAAAAAATATTTTCCTTTTACTTTGAGTTTTAGATCGTGATCTTTCTTTTTCCTAGAGGAATAAGTTTTGATTTGGTAAAGATAAACATATTTTGTTTTCTTTGACTAGTTTATATTCTTTTGAATGTCACAAGCTTGGTTGTTTCAAAAAATGCTTGCAGGCCTGGGTGTTACAAGTTTTTTTTTCTCATCACAAAGTTTGAACATCTCAAATTTTAATCAGGTATTTATTATCAGTCACTTATTATATAAAAATGCTAGATGTAACCTGCACACGTTGCAACGCCTCTAACCAGAAATGTATTCTGGATCAATTTCCATTCTCGCTTCTAGTTGTACGGATGATTCAGACGAATAAAATTGAGCTCTATCGGTTTCCATTCTCGTTTCCCATTGCGCATACATTTCAGACATACGGGGATGAGAAATGAATACGCTATCGGTTGCTGATCCTCTTACCTGATGCTCCGAAATTTCCACAGAACGGATTTGAGCTACGTGTACTTCATCAGTTAACTGTCTTTTTCTCCGTTGCACTGATGTTCCCCGTTGCTTGAGGTGTCGATCGACTAATATCCTATAGTTAAGATAGCACAGTTTTGCAAATTATCTTCCTCACAAACAAAATAAAATGTCAATATTGACAATTGCCGTAGATTTTCGCACCCAATATATATATATATATATATATATATATATAAGTTCATAACGAAGAATAAAGCAAAGAAAAATAATAGACATATGAAAAAGGGGGGGAAATAATAAGTAAAAAATAACAAACAACAGTTTATTAAAAATAATAATAATAATGAATAAATAAAAAAAAAATCAAAAAAATAAATAAATAAAAAAATCAAAAAAAAATCATGAAATGTTAATTAAAAAACCGGAAAAAAAGGATATAATCTTTTCTTCAGCCCACACGATTATATCCGCAAAACAGAGTGCTTTCTGATATTGTATCAATAAAGCCAAAGCTAAATAAATTAATACAATAGTGTGAGGAGCACTCAAAAAATTTTTTTAAAAAATAACAACAAATGAAATAGTTCACAAAAAGTACAAATAAGTAAAAATAACATGTAAAAACAGATAATAAAATAAAATAAAAAGAAAAAACGTTAAAAAGGGGGGACTATAAAGCGAGCAGCAAAATCAGTTCAACTTACATGGACGGATATTTTTCAAGAATGATTTAAAAATGTTTTCGCAGAAAGATTGCCAGATTACAAAATATGAAAACAAAAGCGCAAATTGAGTGTAACAAGAGGGTTTTAAAGTGTCATTCTTACTGCACTGTTGAAGTGATTTGTTATTCTGAGTTTTGATTTGTTAGTTACCAAGGATGGGCCCGAAATGGATGTGCGCAAGGTAATATTATACTGGATAATTTTAAAAATTGATCATAAATAGTTTTAGAAGATAGATGTTTATTTAAGAAAAAGTATAAAATAGAAAAGAGAAACATAAATTGCCTGTTTTACAGATAATTTTAGCCGCGGATTTGCACGATATGGATTAGCACATAGAAAAATTAATTAAATTATCAAAGAAAAAATTCTTTCAATAGATAATTTTGACACGGATTTGCCCGAAATGGATTTGCACATGGAAAAATTAACGAAGAAAAAACCTTAGTAGATAATTTTAGCCACGGATTTTCCCGAAATGGATTTGCACATGGAAAATTGTATAAATTAATAAAAAAATTTTTAGCAAACAATTTTATCCACGGATTTGCCCGAAATGGATTTGCACATGGAAAAACTGTATAGATTAACAAAGAAAATTATTTAGTAAAGGAATTTTTAGTAAATAATTCTAACCACGGATTTGCCCGAAATGGATTTGCACATGGGAAAATCATAAAAATTAACAAAAAAATGTTATATATATATATATGATATATGAAATATAAATGATATATATATATATATATATATATATATATGTCACGGTGAAAGACCGAAATCGGTGGTTGTTGACTTTCAATGGCGAATGTCGACAAATACCAAATACGTCGGTGAAAGATCGATTATTTCATTACATTCTTGCACATTCGGACCCTCACCGGTGTATGTTGACAATCACAGATATGCTTGCCCGAAAAGATTATTACATTGGATTTGATATGAATTTAATCGTGGATATAATTACATTTATTCGATATTTTAACCCTACACTGATGTTTTTTTAAGGTTAAGTGCCACTGCCCGGTATACCCTACTCTGATGCTTTCTTAAGGTTAAGTGCCACTGCCCGGTATACCCTACACTGATGTTTTTTTAAGGTCAAGTGCCCTTGCCCGGTATATATTTGCCCGATACTCCAAACACTGATGCTTCTTCTAATCTATCGTCAGTAAGAATTAAAATATAGAATAAATATAAATATGTTAAATAAATATAATAATATTGACGAATAAATTAATATAAAATTGGATATAACAAATATTTCGAACATTCACCAAAGCGACTATGTGATTGTTGACATTCTCCGGTGAGAGTCAGAAATAAGGGTATTTAGCAAATATTTCAGACATACACCAAGCGACTACGTGAATGCTGACATTCACCGGTTAATGTCGACATTCTCCAGATTTCGGTGTTTCAGCGTAACATATGTATGTATACATCATTGAGAAATATGAACAACCTTATCAGTTAAAATCTTTTTTATTCAATTGCACTTATTTGAAGGAAAACACTGGAATATTGTATTTTAAAACCCTTTATTATAATTAAATAACAGAAACAAGCATTTCATCATGTTGTGCATGAGTCAAATAAAAGAAACTTTCAAATAAACTAAAAACATGAGTAAAGGAAAATTTTAAATGATGAGAGAGAGAGTTTATTTACTAATTAGGAATCTAAGAATTTGGAAATGGATTATAAATCAAGGCAACTAAGCTTAATGAGCTGTTTTAACTCTCTAAAATAATTAATAAGTTAAGGGTAAGCAGTCACAAAATTAATTACTTTTTGTGTTTTGCTGTCTTAAAACTTTCTGTATTAAATTCAGCAAAATTATTTTTCTTAGAATAATGAAACACCTATTGATAGAAAACTGTTTTTATTAAATTATTTGCCTTGTTAAAATGAATGAGTACTTGCCTAGAATAATACAATATCTGTATTTTCTCTACTTTTTTTTTAATATTTGTTTTCGTAATTTTTTTCTGTTTAATTTACATAGAAAATTCTCGATATATATATGTATATACACATATGTATATATATATATATATATATATATATATATATATATATATATATATATATATATATATATATATATATATATATATATATATATATATATATATATATATATATATATATATATATATATATATATATATATATATATATATATATATATATATATATATATATATATATATATATATATATATATATATATATATATATATTAAGTCTACTTTTCTAAACAAGCCAGATTTACTATTTTTGCCGTTCTTGCTAAATGAAACATAAATTTAATTGTAATTTTTAATGCAAATATTGATACAAAACCATAAATAAACATTTTTCAATATTTATATTGTTAGTGACGAGACATTTGTTGGAATTATTTGATTATAGATAACATCAGAGGTTATTAAAAGAAAGTTTTTTAGAAAAAAGTTTTTTCCTCGTTAATGCGTTCATTAAAATTTAACAAAATGAAATATCTCCTTCTATAAGATTTCAATTAATATTTTGAAATCTTTCCATATTTTATCAGAATATTTTTCATTTCGTAAAATAAAAAGTGAAAGTAAAGAAATAATTTATATAATTTTTAATAAGATAATTTTTTAAGCTCCTTAAAGGGGGCACTCACGACTAACGGAAAACGTTTTATAAATTCCCAGTGAAACTCATATTTGATTCAATAGGGGTGCGTAAACTAAAATATTTTTTAATTTCTATAAAGTTTACTATAATCTGTTGAAAACTAACTGTTTCTTGTGGCTTTAACATGAAAACCGGTAGTCCGAAATGTCTTAAAGTATTTACGACAGTTATGCCCCTGTACATAAGAATACCAAATTTGGTACAAATCATTTTAAAATTAAGAACTCGTAAAATAAGCAATCAAAACACATATAATCAGAATTTTTTTTTAAAAAATGAGTAACAAAATTAGCCAGATGTAGAAGATTACATGCAACTATACATTAACATTTGTCACTCGCCTGCAATGTAATCTGACATGTTCAAACAAAACTGACGTCAATATATAAATAAATATTTTCCAGTATTTAATGCTTCACCATAAAGCATGCCCGTATTTATTAAAACGTGTCATTGTTAATTAGAATATCATCGATAAAGTAAATTTTACAATCCTCTTTTCGAAATTTCGCCATAAACACTTTAACATTTTACAACTTAATATCTATCATATCAGGCAATCTCTATATTGCCGCTAAAAACCAAGAGACGAAGCGAAAGCTATCAAAAACCAGACACATAAATTAATCATTGCAAGTATCGTGGTGTTATCGATTCCATAGAACTCTCGAGATTTGTAAAGATCAAAGGTAATTCACGTTTAGTCATCAGCTGAGGATAGTTTGCAATTTAGAATATTTAATAAGATTATATATATCCCTTATATCTTAGGAAGCGAGAAGGTATTAGATGAGAAATATTAATTTTGAAGATTTAAAGATTTCTCACAATTTCTAAGTGAGTCAAAGGGGAAAATAGAATAAACCCAAAGAAAAAATCTTCTCTTTTATTGTCAATAAAGTAAGCATGTTTAGTGTTGAATTTGAAAAGTATAGTTAAAGTTTAATTGATTATGGGATATAATTAAAATTATATAAAAGTTGACAAATTACAAAGATTTTGAATTTGTAATTAATAACCCAAACATCAATTAGAAGTCTCATAAAATAGTAGCATTGCTGTAATTTATTTATGTATTACTTTTCTTAAATGACACGTATCTCATTTATAATTATTTATTCGTTTCTGTTATAGTAATTTTAAGTGGGTTATATTTTATTTTAATCTTATTCATTTTATTGTATTTAAAAAATATAAATCAATTTTCTTACTTAAATAGAACGATATTTGCTAACTAGGGAAGTACTGTAAGTGCTAGTTTAGAATTTTGATAAAAGTGGTACCGTTTGAAAGGTCCTCTCTTAGGGAGTAATTATATAAATGGAACTAGCCGTAGATGGTCAATGATTTTTGAGATAATCGCAAATAATCGAGATAATCGTTAAAATAAAAATGTTAAAAAGGATAATCGAGATTAAAAAAATAATCACTATAGATGTAAAAACAATGAAAAGATAAAAATAGAAATTGCTTTCCATAATGTACATCATAATAATGCAATTACAATTAATATAACACGAACCAAAGTAAGATGAAACCATTAACTGTGCTTGTGCATATTCAAATAAAAAGGTTGGAAGCACAAGGATTTCTAACACTAGGCACACACAACGAACGCTAGTGTTTGGCATACAGTGCTAACTTCATAGCTGAAGGTGAAGCCTATATGTTTCACGAACGAGAAATGGGGTCGGTATTTCATATCAGGTACTTCTGAAACGCGTAACGGCGCATTTCGTGAATGGATGGAAAAAATAATTGATTATATACTTGGTTATACATTTTCAAGTACCACTTTTCTAGTTGTGGCATTTACTTTTACACTCATGCCGCTGTGCGTTGATTTTTCATTATTTCTGCTTTTTGTAACATGTTCTAGTATTTTTCTAAATATTCTTCAATTATTTTAAGGTTGGTGATTTTTCCACAATGATATTGTTCAGCCCAAAATTTAATTTCAGTAGTTATATCATATGTATCTTTTCATATTTTTTTTTCATTCTGCCTGTCTATTGAATTGATCTTTAGTTTATTTGTTCTTTTCTCCTTCTGAGTTTTATAACTTCAAAGTTTAGGTACATCCTCTGCTACGTTATTACCTAATTCGTTGAAAGTAATGTGACTCTACATCGATACATTAATAGATTCAAATATCTTATTTTATATCATGTCTTACACTGTTATGATATCATGAAACAACGACGACGAGTAGTTTCTTCGTGAAATGTTCGATCCCTCATCTCAGGTTCTTCGAAATGAGCAGCAAAATCTCTGAAAATTAATTTTAACAATCATGCTTTTTCGATGATCACATTGCGGTCTGTAGACTCATCAACATCCTCAGAACTGGGTCTGTCCTCGCGTGTCACAGGAATGCGTACTTCCACCCCTATAACAGTACGCTTAGAACGTGAGCCTTAACTGCTGTTAAAATTCATCATGGTTGAGCGCCTAATGAGCTTCCCTGCCTGACCATTTCTTGTCCCTTAAGACATGGTGAAGAGTAATTTCTTGTTAATAAAGGTGTTTATACGCATTGCAAGTGCTTCTGCAAAAAATCTATATTCTTCTATAGTTTACTTAAAAATTTACCTTCGTGAATAAAAATGTAGGAATGCACTCAGATTCTATAATAACAGTTTAATTGCTTTTCATGAAGAAAACAACTATCTTGGCATAAATGGGACTTGTAGATAGCATGATCATGTTTATATATGGAACTGCAGGAAAAAGGCGTCTTGCTTAAACATCTTTTATACTGGCGTTTCTCAATTCACGAAAAAAGACCAATGCATAAAAATTCAAAAATCAGTGTAATATCACTCCCAGCAGTTTCTCTGTACGGGAGAACCTAGATGGAAGATGAATTCTATGGGGTCATGGACTCACCATAGCCTTTGCCTTTTTTGCGATTATTTGGAAAAGCATTGACCGCAGACGGGTAGTTCCATCGATATTATTGCTCTCCAATGCAAGACCTTTTTAATGGTACCACTTTAATCAAAATCCAAGACTGGCGCTGGAGTGTGAAACAATTATTCTTCTCTGCTTTAATATTTAGCAATTTAGGTAGAATAATTGTTATAAAATAAAATTGTTCACAAATGATTTTGCAATGAAACATTTCCTAACTTTCCTTTACGGGTTGTATTTTTTATTTCATTCTTAAAGTATCAGAAGTCAAAATATAAGGTATTTAATATTATTTTTTTCATATTTTATCAACGAAACTTTGCGATAATTGCTTTTCAAATGACTGATTTAAAACCTAAATGAAGGATTACTGCGCTTTGCTCAAGAAACTATCTATTTTTCTTTTTCAGAGATAGTAAATAAATTAAAAGTTTGTCAAAGATGACAGCGATGATCAAAAAAGAAAAATAAATAAAACAATGTTTTTTGCTTTACTCTGAAATATTTTCACTGGTGTCTGTTAATTTAGTTCTTATACGGTGTTCTGTTCTTTCGTCAAGAGCTGACCATTTTAAAAATATTGTTTTATGGTAATCTTAACTTAGCAGCTCCATTAGTTGAAGAATTTTGCAAGTAGTTGCGAAATAAAAAAAATTTAAAGTTGGCTCCACTAAATCATTCATTTCTATGTTAATAAATACCTATGCATAATTTTTGTATCTTAAAGTTATTATTATCATTATAATACTGTCATGTTTTTTGATGTCATGTTTTTGCATATATTTCGGATAATTGAAGATATGGTTGATATGTTGATATTATATGTAAGATCATTGTTTGATAAAGCTCAGATATATTTGATAATTATTAAATAATCTGAAAATATTTTTATTTTTGTAAAATAAAGCTGTTTATTAACAATTTTTAAACTATACATTCCTACTCCACCCAAAAATCAAAAAGATCTCAAGAAATTCATTCGATTTATTTCATTATTCAATGATTAAAATAAATAGTAAAGATTATGCTTTCCTTGTTAGGCTTTGTATTAACAGCCAAATATTTGTAATATTTTGCACATTTAAATTCGTTTCGGTAAAAATATAGTTTTTAATGGATTTACATAAAAAAGTATTATATTTAAACAAATTCCTCGAATCAAAAAAAAATTATTTTTAACATAATTTTCAATATGTTATATTGATACTTCTAAATATCTGGTTTAATCTTAAATGAACTATTTTTTTGAATACATAGAAATATTTTCTTTAAATATGTGCTCATGACGTATTGATACATTGATGATTTTGTATGTAATTACAGTTTATGTATGTAATTACAGTTTACGTTACGTAATTACAGTTTTTGTATGTAATTACAGTACGTTTAGAAAACCAGCGTAATTATTAATTTTAATTTAAATGTTTGCATGAACAATGAAAGAAAAAAGTTACCAACAAATCTTTTAAAAATATAATAGTTGATAAATGAGGATTCCGTCATAAGTTCTTCCAAATACCATTATTTTACTATACTCAGAATCGGATTTCAACTTTCAAAAATTTCTTTCAAGATCGTAAATCTTGTCGTTGAATCATGAATAAATATTTCAGTCTTGTATTTTTTTCTCATTGATTTTCAAAATCTTATTATCAAAAATAATATTTTTTTAAATTGACATAATACTCGAATAAAGTAGCTAGTTTGAGTTTCAGATTGCATAATTGATTTTAAAAATTGAATTGCTCGCTGCAAAATAATTACTTTTCCTCTTTGGTCAGGAATAGGAAAAAAATAGATTAATTTACAATGAAACGAAATATAAAATGCTAATTTAAAAATTGTTTTTTTTAATAAATATTTTGAGAAATTCCGCTTAAAAACGAAACCGATCATGTTCCTTCAGAAAATATCGACGTAGAAAAATGTCTTGTTCTCTGGTTTCGTCATCAAAATATATTTCTTGAAGAAAAAAATTACTGAATGAATTTTTTCCGATACAAACTAAATAAAACACAAAAAAATATATTCACTAAAATATATTCACAGTTTCAATTTTTAATGCATAGGATCTATATTTTTTTAGTTGAAAAAGAAGCAAAAAAATAATAAATAAGAGAGAAAAAAAATATCAGATTGAGCTGAGATGAAGAATGACAAGTACAGTTCGCATAAATATGTAAACACTTTGAATTACTTATGATTTCGAGATTTTATTTTCAAATTTTAAGGCTCAATCATAATGGATCGAGAACTTTACCTTAAATATGATAATTAACTAGAGCAGGCGATATTTCAAGTTAAATAAAAGACAAAAACATACTATCTTATTTAAACCATATCTCTTATTTTTCCACAGGTTCATTGTTTATCATCAAAATGTAGGGAGAGGGAACGCAATCAGAATTAGAAAAAATATTGCCCCAATTTTTTAGGCTGCAGAACAGTCGAAAGTTTAAATTTGAATAATTCTGCACACAAAGCTCTTTTATTCAACGATAATTTCAAGTAAAAACATTTTTCAAATAATTATTTTTTTATGACTTTACTTAATAATAATCACAATAATTTGAATAGTAAGATTTCAAATAATATTCACATTATCTTGAAGTGTATAATTTTATGTAACAAAATGCAAAATTTGAGCGAAATAAGTAAAATAGTTCTTAACAAATCAAATTCTATTGTGAGCAGACGATGCGTATAGTTATGAAATCAGACACAGCTGAATAAGCATACCTTTTTTTCTAAAGGAAAAAGAAAGTATGTTTATTCACTAAAAAATGCTCAATTTATAGAAAAATTCGAAAATACATTACAATTGACTTTAAGGGGTTAAAACTTTTGCTGATCTTCTGTTTAAAATATTGTTATCATAGTTCCAAAATTGTGCCAATCTCTCACTAGTTGGAGGATCAAAAATCTAAACCTTTCTGTAAAAAAAAAAAAAAATTCATTCAGATAATGTGCGTTGTGTGAAATATCGTAACTGACAGAATCATCAGCTCATACTAAATAATTAGCACGTTTAACGTTTGGACATAAATTCTTTATCGTGAGCCTGAGTACATGAAAATCATCTCTTTAAATAAAATAAAAAACTCTTCGAAGAGTTCACCTTTTCTATCCACCTGTTACCTTACTGTACTCAGTTGTACTTGCTTGACTTATTTAGTATAACTGGGCACCTAGGACACCCAGCGGTCCCTATCCCCATCATGAAATTTACGTACATTGAGCTACAAACATTTTGAGTTTAGCAACATTATGGTAGCTATACAGATAGGTCGAGCGCTTTGCTTGATAAATTAAAAACTGAAATTATTATAGCAATGAGAATATTTTTAAATTAATTAGTAAATATAACATATGAGTAGTAGATAAAAATAGTGAATAACATCTGAGTATTGAATCAAATAACACACCTTGACGTGTATGTAAACATAATTTGTAGTGCTTATACATGAGTTGACATAATTAGTATATTACAGAAATTGATACATATTAAATTCCTACATTCATCTGGCACATGTTTAATTTTGCTACGTATTGAGAGTCTAAAAATTAAAGAGTTTTTTAACTGGAATAAAACAGTCATTGGGATGCGGAGGAAATTCAGAGTTCATGGGTAAAAGTGAAACTCAGTTGTAAGAGAAGAAGAAAAAACATTATTCCTACTGAGAGAGCTTGTCTGCATTTAAGTGCACGTCGAACGGAAGTCAAGCTCCCATCACCGACGAATATCACCATCACCAACTCTTGAAGCGACGTTGAGCAGCCTTCTTTTTGCTTTCTTTCCTAAATCGTGTGAAATTAATAAGAATTATAAGAATTAATAATAATTATATCTAAAATTCGTAGTAAATATGCGTCTTTACATTCGCATTTAAATAAACTGCTGAAAGAATAATAAATATTGTTACTCGCAGATTATTTCCTATTTCTAAAGTGAAACAAAAAAATAAAAATCCCTTATCTCGCTTTTGATTTGTTAAGGGCATGTCGGCATAGGGGATGCCATTTTTAGTGGTAGAAACACTTCGAATGCTCTTGCAGCGACATTTGGTTGTTTCTTTTTCAAGAACGAATGTTCTCCTTATTTATTGAAATATGTCGCCAAGTCTAGGATGCCAGTAAGACAACAGAACTATAACTTTTATTAAATAATTCTAATACATATACCGAAAAAGATAGATCGACTTAAATTTCTGCTGGCGTGTTTATCTTTTAAAAGCTTTTATATTGTTTAGAAAGCATATTTGTATCATTCGATAACTAACTACGCAGGCGTGTATGATTACTTAAATCCTATGTCGCAATGTTCTTTTCTTAACTTGCAACGCAGTGAAAACAAATTAAAACACTTGAAACAAAACAGCACTTTGGTCGAGTCCTTGATGCTCAAGATCTTTGATAAAAAACACCCTATTTAATGTAAGACTGGAATTATTTCGTACTACGCAGTAGAGTTCCGAATACACATATATAACAAAAAATATAATATTGATTGAAAAAAGTATTATTCCAGATAATGGATGTTTTTTAAAATAGTTAAATTTCCTTAAACTGAATAATTTTCATCTACTAGCATAGTGGTTATTTTTCGTACATGTACAGTACGCCGAAAAATCTCTTGGGTGAAATAACGATAAGAAAAGAATGAAAAAAATTTTTTTTTAGGGGATTAATGAGAAATAACGATCAAGCTCAAAGGTTTCTTATGCATTAACCAGTGAGTCATTGAACGGATAAATCATGCTAAGCACTCTTACAGAACACATATATGACTCGTTCGGCCCGAGAGGGTTAAACAAAAGCAAATCAATAGATAAACAACTTTATACATTACTCAAAAGAGCGTTATATATTTTTTAAATTTTATTTTATAACAGCCAACCCAATTCTGAGACTACGATTATCAATTTCATAGCCTTGTAATTTCGAACCCAACCCAAAAATATAAGGGAATTCCTGAATCAAGCATTGAGGCATACTAGGCTTCATGGAAGACTCTTTGTGGGAACTAACTCACATTTGCGTTTCATAGAGAGGAAAACCACGAAAACCTCCTACGATTAGTCCGATAGGAAGGGTCACATTAACCACCTACCACTGAGGATATTTTTGAGTCAAAACTGTGATTAGTGAGAGTCGGGAGCAGAATTTCTATCGACCAACCATCTCTGAAATTCGTACCTGGATCATCTCATTGGGAGGAACGCTTTGTGCACTGAGCCAATGCGTTATGTTATGTTTTTAGAAATATTCAAGAATTTCGTCCTTAATGCTTATATACATTATTCAAATTTCTCTTCCCTATATACTCGTCATATACTAAATGCCTATATTCATTTCTTTGGGATGTCGCCCACTTAATGATCGATTGATAAACTTTCCGTGTTTTTCACCATGCATTTTGACCTTCTACACACTCTCTTCAATTTCGAAAATAAAGGAATAAAGTGATGGGGAACAGATTTTATCGACAACATCTCAAGAATAAAAATGACTTAAGAAGGTACCTTTTGTGCGTTCAATGTTATCATTAAAATAATTTTTCATGAATATTTTCTTTATTAGTTTTTTAAACATCTATTTAAGTTCGATGTTAGTTCTATTGTTAGGAAGATAGTTTAGTTATCAATGTGATGTGAGGAATCACATGAATTTATAACCTAACATGATTATGTTAAGAAAAAGAAGTGGAGGAATAAGATATCAAAACTTGAAAATGAAAAATTTACCTTTTACTAATATAATGATTCATAAAAAAATTCTGTTATTTTGAAAGTTAAGAACTTCTTTTTAACTAATCAATTGATTTCATTTCGATGCTAATTCAATTGTTAGGAAGATAGTTTAGTTATCAATGTGATGTGAGGAATCACATGAATTTATAACCTAATCTGACTGTGTTTAGAAAAAGAAGTGGAGGAAAATGATATCAAAACTTGAAAATGAAGAATTTACCTTTTACTAATATAATGATTCATAAAAAAATTCTGTTATTTTGGAAAATAAGAACTTCTTTTTAAGAAATCAATCGATTTAATTTCGATGTTAGTTCAATTGTTGGGAAGATTAGTTTAGTTATCGATGTGATGTGAGGAATCACATGAATTTTTAACCTAACATGAATATGCTTAGAAAAAGATGTGGAGGAATATATCAATATTTAAAAATTAAAAATTTACCTACTTCTAATCTAATGATTCATAAAAACATTATGTTATTTTGGAAGCCAAGAACGTCTATTTAACAAATCAATCCATTTAATTTCGGTGTTAGTTCAATTATTAGAAAGATTAGTTCAGTTAACGATGTGATGTGAGGAATCACATGAATTTATAACCTAACATGAATATGCTTAGAAAGAAAGTGGCAGAATACGATATCAACTGAACTTCATAATGAGAATTTGACCAACTCCTAATATAATGATTCATGAGCATATTCTGTTATTTTGGAAGTTAAGAACTTCAAAAAAGAGAAGTTAAGAACTAGACCAATTTTTACGGAAATTTGTTTTTATGTCTTTTATTTCAAGTATGCAATCAAGTTTTTTCCGGAATAATACTTTGAAAAATCATAAAATATTTTTAAGGGGCACAGGAATGCTGTCAAACTTAAAATGTGAACTTTTTAATAACTAATCTAATGATCAAATTTTCACGTAATACAATCAATTAAAAGGTCACGTAATACAATCAATTAAAAGGTCACATATTACAATCACGTAAAACGTCAATTTAAAAGATTCGAGTGAATTATCCCTATCTGCTTATAAAAATTTGCAGTCGTTCTTTAAATTACGAAATCAGAATTTACGTACCTCAGTCGTACTTCCACATCAAATTTTTATTTCCTGCTCTTTCTCTGAAAAAATATTGATTTTTTTCGATGAAAAAGGATTCTTGACCCATAGATTAAGGAAGTAATTTGGAATATTGCAAAAAAAATTAGGCGGGAAAGTGGTCGAAACCTTCATGTTAATTTCACTTTTAGCATATATCGCCATTTCCCGAAATTAATGAAGCGAAGCAGAAACATTTTGTACACAATCATATTTTTTTGTATTCAAAAGTTATTCATGCAAATATTATATTTTTATAATAATTTATAATTTTTCATTAATTATTTCATTAATGTTCGAAAATTTTTAATTTTGAAGTAAATCTATTTTTTGCTCAATTTACGAAAAAAAATTAAAATTTAATGGAAATAGTTCTTGATGTATATAAAGTTGAAAATGCAACTTTTCTTAAACGTCAAAAAAGAAATTAACATTTAGGAGACCAAACTTTCAGCCACAACTCCTGCAATAACTACAACGACCATATTTTCTAGTTTGCGGTCAGAACAAAAATCCGTCGGACAAAACATGCATAAATAATGCTAGTGCTTGCTTAGAGAAATTACGTTTTGTGTCTATTTTCGTAACTTTAAACATCATCTACACTAAACTGTTTCCACATGGGAGGATTCAGCCCTCAAATCACTAAGATTGTAAATTCGATTTCTAGATAAAAAAAAGATTCTTATAATATTTGTTTTTAGCACTATACATAGCTAGAAAATATCTATAATATTACAACAGAAACACAATGCTTGTAAATGAATTTTACAACATAGTTTGTATTCTATATGATAGAACAAAAATCCGTCGGACAAAACATGCATGAATAATGTTAGTGCTTGCTTAGAGAAATTACGCTTTGCGTCTATTTTCGTAACTTTAAACATCATCTACACTAAACTGTTACCACATGTGAGGATTCAGCCCTCAAATCACTAAGATAGTAAATCCGATTTCCAGATAAAAAAAGATTCTTAGAATATTTGTTTTTAGCACTGTACATAACTAGAAAATATCTATAATATTACAACAGAAACACAATGCTTGTAAATGAATTTTACACCATAGTTTGTATTTTATATGATAGAACAAAAATCCGTCGGACAAAACATGCATGAATAATGTTAGTGCTTGCTTGGAGAAATTACGTTTTGCGTCTATTTTCGTAACTTTAAACATCATCTACACTAAACTGTTTCCACATGGGAGGATTCAGCCCTCAAATCACTAAGATTGTAAATTCGATTTCTGGATAAAAAATGATTCTTAGACTATTTGTTTTTAGCACTGTACATAGCTAGAAAATATCTATAATCTTACAACAGAAACACAATGCTTGTAAATGAATTTTACACCATAGTTTGTATTTTATATGATAGAACAAAAATCCGTCGGACAAAACATGCATGAATAATGTTAGTGCTTGCTTAGAGAAATTACGTTTTGTGTCTATTTTCGTAACTTTAAACATCATCTACACTAAACTGTTACCACATGTGAGGATTCAGCCCTCAAATCACTAAGATTGTAAATCCGATTTCTAGATAAAAAAAGATTCTTAGAATATTTGTTTTTAGCACTGTACATAGCTAGAAAATATCTATAATCTTACAACAGAAACACAATGCTTGTAAATGAATTTTACACCATAGTTTGTATTTTATATGATAGAACAAAAATCCGTCGGACAAAACATGCATGAATAATGTTAGTGCTTGCTTAGAGAAATTACGTTTTGTGTCTATTTTCGTAACTTTAAACATCATCTACACTAAACTGTTACCACATGTGAGGATTCAGCCCTCAAATCACTAAGATTGTAAATCCGATTTCTAGATAAAAAAAGATTCTTAGAATATTTGTTTTTAGCACTGTACATAGCTAGAAAATATCTATAATCTTACAACAGAAACACAATGCTTGTAAATGAATTTTACACCATAGTTTGTATTTTATATGATAGAACAAAAATCCGTCGGACAAAACATGCATGAATAATGTTAGTGCTTGCTTAGAGAAATTACGTTTTGTGTCTATTTTCGTAACGTTAAACATCATCTACACTAAACTGTTACCACATGTGAGGATTCAGCCCTCAAATCACTAAGATTGTAAATCCGATTTCTAGATAAAAAAAGATTCTTAGAATATTTGTTTTTAGCACTGTACATAGCTAGAAAATATCTATAATCTTACAACAGAAACACAATGCTTGTAAATGAATTTTACACCATAGTTTGTATTTTATATGATAGAACAAAAATCCGTCGGACAAAACATGCATGAATAATGTTAGTGCTTGCTTAGAGAAATTACGTTTTGTGTCTATTTTCGTAACTTTAAACATCATCTACACTAAACTGTTACCACATGTGAGGATTCAGCCCTCAAATCACTAAGATTGTAAATCCGATTTCTAGATAAAAAAAGATTCTTAGAATATTTGTTTTTAGCACTGTACATAGCTAGAAAATATCTATAATCTTACAACAGAAACACAATGCTTGTAAATGAATTTTACACCATAGTTTGTATTTTATATGATAGAACAAAAATCCGTCGGACAAAACATGCATGAATAATGTTAGTGCTTGCTTAGAGAAATTACGTTTTGTGTCTATTTTCGTAACTTTAAACATCATCTACACTAAACTGTTACCACATGTGAGGATTCAGCCCTCAAATCACTAAGATTGTAAATCCGATTTCTAGATAAAAAAAGATTCTTAGAATATTTGTTTTTAGCACTGTACATAGCTAGAAAATATCTATAATCTTACAACAGAAACACAATGCTTGTAAATGAATTTTACACCATAGTTTGTATTTTATATGATAGAACAAAAATCCGTCGGACAAAACATGCATGAATAATGTTAGTGCTTGCTTAGAGAAATTACGTTTTGTGTCTATTTTCGTAACTTTAAACATCATCTACACTAAACTGTTACCACATGTGAGGATTCAGCCCTCAAATCACTAAGATTGTAAATCCGATTTCTAGATAAAAAAAGATTCTTAGAATATTTGTTTTTAGCACTGTACATAGCTAGAAAATATCTATAATCTTACAACAGAAACACAATGCTTGTAAATGAATTTTACACCATAGTTTGTATTTTATATGATAGAACAAAAATCCGTCGGACAAAACATGCATGAATAATGTTAGTGCTTGCTTAGAGAAATTACGTTTTGTGTCTATTTTCGTAACTTTAAACATCATCTACACTAAACTGTTACCACATGTGAGGATTCAGCCCTCAAATCACTAAGATTGTAAATCCGATTTCTAGATAAAAAAAGATTCTTAGAATATTTGTTTTTAGCACTGTACATAGCTAGAAAATATCTATAATCTTACAACAGAAACACAATGCTTGTAAATGAATTTTACACCACAGTTTGTATTTTATATGATAGAACAAAAATCCGTCGGACAAAACATGCATGAATAATGTTAGTGCTTGCTTAGAGAAATTACGTTTTGTGTCTATTTTCGTAACTTTAAACATCATCTACACTAAACTGTTACCACATGTTAGGATTCAGCCCTCAAATCACTAAGATTGTAAATCCGATTTCTAGATAAAAAAAGATTCTTAGAATATTTGTTTTTAGCACTGTACATAGCTAGAAAATATCTATAATCTTACAACAGAAACACAATGCTTGTAAATGAATTTTACACCATAGTTTGTATTTTATATGATAGAACAAAAATCCGTCGGACAAAACATGCATGAATAATGTTAGTGCTTGCTTAGAGAAATTACGTTTTGTGTCTATTTTCGTAACTTTAAACATCATCTACACTAAACTGTTACCACATGTGAGGATTCAGCCCTCAAATCACTAAGATTGTAAATCCGATTTCTAGATAAAAAAAGATTCTTAGAATATTTGTTTTTAGCACTGTACATAGCTAGAAAATATCTATAATCTTACAACAGAAACACAATGCTTGTAAATGAATTTTACACCACAGTTTGTATTTTATATGATAGAACAAAAATCCGTCGGACAAAACATGCATGAATAATGTTAGTGCTTGCTTAGAGAAATTACGTTTTGTGTCTATTTTCGTAACTTTAAACATCATCTACACTAAACTGTTACCACATGTGAGGATTCAGCCCTCAAATCACTAAGATTGTAAATCCGATTTCTAGATAAAAAAAGATTCTTAGAATATTTGTTTTTAGCACTGTACATAGCTAGAAAATATCTATAATCTTACAACAGAAACACAATGCTTGTAAATGAATTTTACACCATAGTTTGTATTTTATATGATAGAACAAAAATCCGTCGGACAAAACATGCATGAATAATGTTAGTGCTTGCTTAGAGAAATTACGTTTTGTGTCTATTTTCGTAACTTTAAACATCATCTACACTAAACTGTTACCACATGTGAGGATTCAGCCCTCAAATCACTAAGATTGTAAATCCGATTTCTAGATAAAAAAAGATTCTTAGAATATTTGTTTTTAGCACTGTACATAGCTAGAAAATATCTATAATCTTACAACAGAAACACAATGCTTGTAAATGAATTTTACACCATAGTTTGTATTTTATATGATAGAACAAAAATCCGTCGGACAAAACATGCATGAATAATGTTAGTGCTTGCTTAGAGAAATTACGTTTTGTGTCTATTTTCGTAACTTTAAACATCATCTACACTAAACTGTTACCACATGTGAGGATTCAGCCCTCAAATCACTAAGATTGTAAATCCGATTTCTAGATAAAAAAAGATTCTTAGAATATTTGTTTTTAGCACTGTACATAGCTAGAAAATATCTATAATCTTACAACAGAAACACAATGCTTGTAAATGAATTTTACACCATAGTTTGTATTTTATATGATAGAACAAAAATCCGTCGGACAAAACATGCATGAATAATGTTAGTGCTTGCTTAGAGAAATTACGTTTTGTGTCTATTTTCGTAACTTTAAACATCATCTACACTAAACTGTTACCACATGTGAGGATTCAGCCCTCAAATCACTAAGATTGTAAATCCGATTTCTAGATAAAAAAAGATTCTTAGAATATTTGTTTTTAGCACTGTACATAGCTAGAAAATATCTATAATCTTACAACAGAAACACAATGCTTGTAAATGAATTTTACACCATAGTTTGTATTTTATATGATAGAACAAAAATCCGTCGGACAAAACATGCATGAATAATGTTAGTGCTTGCTTAGAGAAATTACGTTTTGTGTCTATTTTCGTAACTTCAAACATCATCTACACTAAACTGTTACCACATGTGAGGATTCAGCCCTCAAATCACTAAGATTGTAAATCCGATTTCTAGATAAAAAAAGATTCTTAGAATATTTGTTTTTAGCACTGTACATAGCTAGAAAATATCTATAATCTTACAACAGAAACACAATGCTTGTAAATGAATTTTACACCATAGTTTGTATTTTATATGATAGAACAAAAATCCGTCGGACAAAACATGCATGAATAATGTTAGTGCTTGCTTAGAGAAATTACGTTTTGTGTCTATTTTCGTAACTTTAAACATCATCTACACTAAACTGTTACCACATGTGAGGATTCAGCCCTCAAATCACTAAGATTGTAAATCCGATTTCTAGATAAAAAAAGATTCTTAGAATATTTGTTTTTAGCACTGTACATAGCTAGAAAATATCTATAATCTTACAACAGAAACACAATGCTTGTAAATGAATTTTACACCATAGTTTGTATTTTATATGATAGAACAAAAATCCGTCGGACAAAACATGCATGAATAATGTTAGTGCTTGCTTAGAGAAATTACGTTTTGTGTCTATTTTCGTAACTTTAAACATCATCTACACTAAACTGTTACCACATGTGAGGATTCAGCCCTCAAATCACTAAGATTGTAAATCCGATTTCTAGATAAAAAAAGATTCTTAGAATATTTGTTTTTAGCACTGTACATAGCTAGAAAATATCTATAATCTTACAACAGAAACACAATGCTTGTAAATGAATTTTACACCATAGTTTGTATTTTATATGATAGAACAAAAATCCGTCGGACAAAACATGCATGAATAATGTTAGTGCTTGCTTAGAGAAATTACGTTTTGTGTCTATTTTCGTAACTTTAAACATCATCTACACTAAACTGTTACCACATGTGAGGATTCAGCCCTCAAATCACTAAGATTGTAAATCCGATTTCTAGATAAAAAAAGATTCTTAGAATATTTGTTTTTAGCACTGTACATAGCTAGAAAATATCTATAATCTTACAACAGAAACACAATGCTTGTAAATGAATTTTACACCATAGTTTGTATTTTATATGATAGAACAAAAATCCGTCGGACAAAACATGCATGAATAATGTTAGTGCTTGCTTAGAGAAATTACGTTTTGTGTCTATTTTCGTAACTTTAAACATCATCTACACTAAACTGTTACCACATGTGAGGATTCAGCCCTCAAATCACTAAGATTGTAAATCCGATTTCTAGATAAAAAAAGATTCTTAGAATATTTGTTTTTAGCACTGTACATAGCTAGAAAATATCTATAATCTTACAACAGAAACACAATGCTTGTAAATGAATTTTACACCATAGTTTGTATTTTATATGATAGAACAAAAATCCGTCGGACAAAACATGCATGAATAATGTTAGTGCTTGCTTAGAGAAATTACGTTTTGTGTCTATTTTCGTAACTTTAAACATCATCTACACTAAACTGTTACCACATGTGAGGATTCAGCCCTCAAATCACTAAGATTGTAAATCCGATTTCTAGATAAAAAAAGATTCTTAGAATATTTGTTTTTAGCACTGTACATAGCTAGAAAATATCTATAATCTTACAACAGAAACACAATGCTTGTAAATGAATTTTACAACATAGTTTGTATTCTATATGATTAAGACAAAACTTCTAAATACAACGAAAGTGTTATGTCTGAAGTTCGTTCTATACAATTCTATTTTGAAAAATCATATAGGATTTTTCTTTGCACTATTTCTTTGTATAACTATAAAAACAAGTCTTTAAAAATATAAATTTACTTAATTAATGATGCTTCGAATTAAAGCTTCCATTTAGTCAACCTAGGAACTTACGAAATATTAGAATGATCATATGATAAAGAAATACCAAGAATACCTCGCTTTCAGTTCTCATAATTAAATTGTTGGAAAAATCAAATCTCATTAATTTAGCCAGGAATGTAAATGTAGAAAGAAATGTATTTAAACAATAAAATTAAGTTAATGAAATAACATATTTCGAAACTTACGATTTTTTTCTTTTCAAAATCTTTTTTTATTTGGCAAAAATATTCTAATGCATATCTTCTTATTGGATGAACTGCAATTTACACTTGTATTTTAAATAATTAAAAAAATACGTAGAACAAAACGAATTATTTAGGTACGCGTTTATGGTAAGGAAAAAAATTGCTTAGGTTTTTAGAAAAGGGAAAAAATAATTGAGCCAAACAAGTTTGCAGAGTTACGTCTGTATTGTTTAAAATATATCGTCGAACTCGAGTTTATTCTATCGAGTTGTTTTTTAAATATACATCTTATTGATCATCCTAACATATTTACTTCAAATTACTCAATGTTTATTCTAAATATCATCATTTTCAAGGACTAGAATACTTTGGATAATAATTAATTTTATTAGTCTCATATAACTGTTCAGTTTTTTTAACGTTAAAAAAACTAATGTTTCAAAATCAAATTATAAATTTTAGTTTTGAATTACGTATCATAATAATTTTTAATTAAGGAGATATTTCTTATTTTTTATGATTTAAAACTATTTAAAAAGTTATCAACGACAAAATCAGACAAATGAATCTTCTAATGTATAAACGTTTAAAATTATATTGTAATTTTTTTCATACTTAATTTTCACACGGCATAAAAATTTTAAATTCTAATAAAATTTTTAAATTCAAAGTGCAGATTATTTTGTAGATTCCATTATAAATATTTATAATTCATGATTATATTATTATTCATGAAATATGAAAATGTATTTTTGCTAGTTCAAAATGTAAGAAATTCATAAATGGAAATATATTTCGAAATTCCCCATGTTTATAATTCGATACGTCTCTGTGCTTTTAATTATATTTTATGTTATTATCTTTAATAATGCAACTAAATTAATAAGTATTATCATAAAAAATTTATGAAGATTAGTGCAATTTTATTTGACAAAATTATCTACTTTTCTTAAAATATAAAATAAACAATTATCTCACAAATATTCAAATTATATTTTAAGACATTAACTCTAATGCTATTCAAAATAATAATTTCCAGTGTACAGTTTTTAAAGATAGTGTTTCACAATGCGCAAAAACTAAGAACACTCTGAATAACTTTTGAGCAAAGGATCTGACTTTCACGTTCTAAGCTTTTAAAAAAGTATACTTTTTCAGATAAAGTAGATATTTGTGTCTGAATTCGTATTTTAAATTATATTTAACACTATTTAATTAAAGGGTAAGCCCTTAAAATATGGCCGTAATTTATTAGATACAAGATATATAGAAATGTTTATTCATATTTTAAATTCTCATATATGCGCTAACATAATTTAAGAAGAAAAAAAACAGAGTAATGAGAACAAAATATTAAAAAAAAATGTTCGGAAATTAAACTAACAAATGGCTATCTCTCCTTAATTCGAAATGAAATGGCTATCCAATACAGTAAAGGAAAAGTGAAGTTAAAATATGGAAAATGACATATTTTATTAAAACTATGAAAAATTTACAATTAGTTCTTTTAAGTAATGAATTTTTTCTTAAAAAAAAAGCAATGAATTTTTTCTTAAAGATTTAAGTAATGAATTTTTTCTTGAAAAAAAAGTAAGAAGAATCTAATAAACAAAATATAATGTACAGATATAACAATTAATCACTTTTGAAAAAAAAAACTTTAGTATATTTTAAGCAAAAGTATTCAAAGTTAGTACACATTTCATAGAGCCATTACATGCACCTTACGCTTCTCATAAAGTCATCATATTTGGTTATAGTACTGTATTGCTCTGCATAGCTGACAAACTGATATTCATCAAATTGTGAGGGTCAAGAATCGGATAATATGTAAGGTTGTTTCGAGTAGGTTATAATGTTCTATAGGATAATATGTTAAGTCTGTCGAATCGGAATATAATATGCAGGATTCGTACATCCTCAAAAATTTAAAAATATTGTTTCAATATTGTAATAAGAAATCTTAGTTTTTTTTATTAGCTTTCATCTAAAAGTTTCTGAACAAAAAAAATCAAACCAAACGGAAACCATTAACGAATCCAAATATTTCGTAATCAGCTGTATTTGTTTGGAGAAAATAATCGCGGTGATGAAGTTATTCTAAAATGCATCTTATTTTCTTTCTTTTGCTATATTTTCTTAGAAATTTTTTAAGGACCCTACGACACCTGACATGCTAATACGCATAAGTGAAAATGGCCATCACCCCACTATTTCATGTGGCCATCTCCCCTCGTTTTTGTGCATCCAACTCTCCTGAAGTCGGTCATGAGATGGCCACACACTTTCTAGGGCCACTCCACTTTAATATTCCTCTACATTTTTCTCATGAACAAGGATTGAACTTAAAATTGAGCCGTAAAGGCCTAAGAAATTGAAAAAATATTGCTCACGCATTGATAAAAAAAATCTTATACTTAATTCATGGAAAATATTTGATCCTAAATAAAATAAACATTAAAATTTTACACACTTTTCTGCAGTCATGAAAGGCAATACTTTGTCCAATTTGATAAACAAGTGAAACTGGTCCCTGCGAAACTACATCTTCTGCAATATATTAAAAAAAATATTGAAAATATTTAAACTGGCCATCTCTCTTCAATGGTCATCTAAGCCAAATATTTCGGATTAGGTTCTCAAACCATTACGTTTGAGTCTTAATGCATGAAAAGCCGATTATTAGACCAAAAGATATTCAGGATGTTCCATATTTGCTTCTAATTTTTTCCGTACTGCACACCTCACGAAAATAGATTGTTACTTTTACATAATATAATATCTTCATTGCAACGCTAAAAGTTAAAAGCTAAATAATTTCTAACAGTGCTTTTTTTCGTCATACTAACATAATAATGAAGTATGATTAAAATTAATATCATTGCTGTTATACCGTAAAAATGTCATGTGCAATGTAAGTAAATGGAATAAAAACTATCATTTATGCCAATTTACACTTTCATCGATAAATATAGTCAATTTCCTCCTCGTAAACCAATTCCTTACACCTATTATCCCTGCGGTATCATGAGATCAAATGGCTATCAATAGTTTTCTTGGTCTCCGGTGTGCGCGATTACGATTCTGGCTTCACTATTAATCAGGAAGTGTAAGTACTTCAATATATTATAACCTTCCTGATTACTAGTGAAGAAAGGTAGAAATCAGTGTTAAGCATCGGTTTGGGATTTAGGAGGAAGAGAATGGGATGTTGCTGATGTTTGAATGGTTCGTTAATCCGAGGTGGGAGAAATGGACGAATGAAATGTTCCGAAGATTGATTTACTGAAGACATTTGTAAATGATAGCACTAAAATATAGCAAATAAATTTAGATTGCGGTTCAGTTTAAATATGAAATCTCGGTATTACATGCATTAGTTGTTACAGTTTCATAGCTATCATTCACTTAAAACTGTATTTTATTTCATAATTTAGAAAGGAAATAAGCGATTTAGTATCCTTAAACACGCTAAAAAGGATAAAATTTTGTATAGTTAATAGAAAGATAGACACCCTGGTTTTTTATTAAAATGCATGATAAATGCAAGATTCTGAAGTTTCTAGTATTTGTGGAATTATCAGTTGTCTAACATTGCTCGCAACACAATGTGCAAATAAAAGGAAAACCCAGAATAGTTTTTGACTTATTGGTAGGACTTTTACGCTCTAGAACTCTATCCTAATGGCGCGAGTGCCTAATTAATTAAGTGCACTAATTAATTACTCGAAATTTATATTATTATGCTACATGTTACGAATTCAGGTACAAAAACTTACTTTCACTAAATAGACGCACCTTTCACAAACAGATTCGAATTCTTGATTCTTAAAATATGGTGGTTTGCCTCAATCTGGTTTCAAAAATTTAAGCAAAATTCCAATCAAAATTTTGTGCCCCTCAGTGTTTATTTATAATTAATATAATTCTATCGCTAATCTAGTCATTATAAGTGTAAAAACCAATAACTGCAAAGTGCCCCTTTTTTTAGAAATATCCAACTGCTTCAGGCAATGAATTTATTTGACGCGTAATTACATTTCTCTAATTATCATGATTCCAAAGGCTCATTATATTTCTCTGAAATAGAGCTTTTTTTCTACACTCTAAGAACAAAACAATACCATTTACATACCGTTTATTTCCTTCATACAAGAACTACATGTAGCTTGTGTAGCTCATAAATATAGACCTTAGGGAAGTTAAAAGAGAAAAAAAAATTCCATTGAACTGTACAAAAACAATTTGTCGTGCTTTTATACTTTTAAAACAGCAAGACTCCTTTTCAACGTTTGTAGAGTACGCGTGAGCTGACAGTTTTTGGTATAGGCGCATTGTTTTTCGCGCATTCCTTTTTCGACATCCATCCGACAACTGCTCTTGTCAATCCAGTACTCTTGTCGAAAGAAGGATCTACAATTCGGAAAAAAAATACTGTAGATATCTCTCGACTGCTTGCAGTTAATATGAAATATAATACGAAAAATATTAAAAAAGTAGTTGGAGATGTGGTTTTTGTTATTAATGCACATTACGGCTAAAGTTAAGGTTACGTTACTTGTATATCGTCATTATTATATATGAGATATTTTACTTATAAACAACTTTTTTTAAAAAAAATACTATGTTGTCTTAGAACTGCTGTAGTATAACAGTTGGGTAAAATTATATCTCCAGCAAGTGTATGGTAATTATTTTGAAAAAGTGCGTAATTTTTCCATATGTAAATTTCTCAAAACGATGAAAACGCAGCTTCATTATAATGCAAGCGTCATTAAGAGGTACGCAGATGAAAAATAAGAGGGTACATGTTATATACACATTGTACCTCTAAAGTGTATCTCAATAAGTGGTACAAACATATAGATTGAGAGTCATGCTGTGCCTTTAAATTTTTGAAGCACGGCTTACCTTTTAAACTCAAAAGGTACGGCGAAACTGTGGTATTGGCAAAATTGTTTCATCTTTACTTCTTAACTCGGAAATATTGTTTTTAGTGTGTAGACCAGGACATCTGGCAAGTTTTGATGCTCAGAAGTTGAAGTCACAAATTTTTTATCATCTCACATCAGTGTATTATTACCGTTTTACATTTTTAATTAAAAAATTGATTGCTCTACAAAATCTCTCTTCGTCAAAAAATATTTGAGTTCAAGCTAGTGTCAAACCTGATAACTAAACTCAAATTCTTTTAGTAGTTTAACTGTTTTTTTACAAACAATGATTAAAGCATTGGTATTAATTATTCGCTATATTATCAAATCCTCGCCCAGACAGAACCCAATCTGGAGCCGCATCGAGGATTTCAAAACCTCTGCCTTAGTGCAACACTGCTATCAGTCCACATAATGACGCATTAGAATGGATTTTTTTTTCAGCATTAGAAGAATCAATATCTATACAGATTCCAACAAAAATGCAAGATTATGAAACTTTAGATTTTAAGTAAGATCCAGAAATAGAATACCAGAGTGGGATTGAAAACTTAGACATCCTTAAATCCAAAGAAGAGTTCGGAATTTGAAATAAAAAATAATGCCTAATAATCACTTTTAACTCCAAAATTGTGTTTTACAGAGTTTTTATTTCAAGGGCAGATCGTCAACTCTGTTAAACTAACTGGATGCTCAGAAAAAATTAAGAAAAATTGTCACATGCGACCTAAAATAAATCGCTGGTGGCTGATTCCAGACATCATTTAATTTTATAACAGTCGTTGAACAGCAGACCCGATTTTGGGTTTACTCCTACTAATGTTCAACTCCGTAGCCTTGTAATTTTGAGCCCAAACTATAAGGCAGGGATCCTGGATCAAGTATTGGGAGAAATGTTCCTTCGTGGCGGACTTTTTTGATGGAACTAGCCCAAATTTGCGTTACATGTAGAGGAACTGCGGAAACCTCCCACGGTTAGCCTGACGGCGAAGGGATTCTAACCCATGATCTATTTACCACTGAAGATTTTTTACATCAGCAATGTGGTCGGTACGAGCCGTTTGCGGAATTCATATCAACCAGCTATCGCTGTGATTCGAACACAGTTCACCTCATTGGAAGTTGCACAAACTATCCATTGAACCACCGTTATCTAATTTAATGAGTTTTTGATTTCTTAAGATAAATTTTGGAAATGGAATACTTCGATGGTTTTCCATAACATTGAAAAATACTGCTAACAATTCGTTAAAACAATATTTTACCTGGACACAATCTTCTTCATGATAAATAACGGTTAACGTTTGAACGATTTTCTATATTTTCAGCAATACTAATCATTGACATGCAAAAAATATTACAAAAATATGTGGTAATTTCCGTAAATGAGATAATTTTTTATTGATAAGATTTGAAGAAAAAGAAAAAAAAAGGTTTTTATTGTTTTACTTCTTTCAGAAATATTTTAAGGCGTTTGGTTGTTTTCATTCAAAGCAGTAATATCTTCACATTGTAAAAATAAAACTAATATTTATATATTATTTAAAATACTACATAAAACATATTCCAAATTTACTACCTTGTTTTAAAATGGTTTTATATTTTTCAATTCTTACTTTATACTTTTTAAATAATTTTTACATTGTCACTTTCCACGTCTGAAGCCTTAACCTATTGAATATAATAACATGAATAAACATGTAATTAACATTCTAATTGTCGAGTGTTTGCGGCTAGATTAAATTTTTTTAAAGAATTATATTCGCTTTTATGAAATAATTGTTTTTATTTTTTGTCTTATTTCTTCATTTTAATTTTCGGGATTTTAGCCACCAAGGATTTAATGAAGATCTTTTATTTTTGTCTATATGTAATAGTGGTCACCTATCCACCTGATTATTAAAACCAGTCAGCTGAAGTTGTATACTTTATGTACTTAAAAAGAAATATTTTTTGTGTCGTTTAAATAATTTCAAATGTATAAAATTGAAAAAACATCTTTGAAATTAGACAATGTTTTGGATTTAATAATTCCTATTTTGTTTTTCTAACAACAGTAACTTCTAGAGATTATCTCCTCTAATCACCGTTTTTCTAAGGAAATATAATTCCTTGAATAGCTTCCAGTTTTTAAAACTTTTTTTTCATGTGATATATTTTTTCACTCATGAATAAAAATAATATATAAAAAAAAATAAATAAAAGCGCCTAGTCGAATAAAAATTGGAGAATATTTTTCTTGTTGTTATACTTAAAACAAGAAACGGCAGGGCGTCAATGCCTTCGGAATTTTTGGTGTTGGAATCGAAATGCATTATTAAAGCAATGCAACATGTATTTTGATTTTTTCGGCCTCGTTAAACCTAAAACTTAAACTCAGGAAACATCACCTAATAAATTTATAACCAGGTCATTTATTCTTCAAAGATGATGTCATTACATTTTGCATTTAAAGTTTGACATAAATAATATTCTTTCCTTTTTTTCATATGTTTAAAAAAAAGTAAAATTTCAATTTTATTATTTTTTTATATTCTGTTTTATGTTTTTTGGTTTCTATGAATTGTAAATATTTGATTCAGTGATTTGTATTGAACTTAAATGTAATATAATATAAATTCTGCAAATTCTAATGTAAAATAAATTCTGATCTCAGCAATCAGAAATTGATTTTAACTTTAACTGCAACTTACCTTAATTTAGTTAAAATTTGTTTTCTGGCAAGTAAAATGGTCAAACTTCAAATGATAATAATAGAGCAATAGGTTCTACGCATAGTGGTCAAGAAACAATTAAAATTTGTTTTGCCATCAGAGAGGGATTCTAGTAATTAGTACTCTATCCTGTCGAAAAGTGATCGAGATTTTGATTGTAAAAAACCACTCTCATAGAAATGAAAGTGAATTAATAGAAGCGTTGTGAAATAGACTAAATGGATCTCAAATATGAATATTAGAAAAAATTTACATTACTGCTAATTTTATTCAACAATTTAAAAACATTATTAAAATTGAAGGAAAGCAAAAGATTATAAATTTTACGTGTACGGATTACATGAACAGTCGGCAAAAAAAAAAGATATCACCCTGAATAACTTTCGTTCTAATGATCGGATTTTCACGAACTAAGTGTTAATCTTAATGGTTCCTGGGGGTGACCTCAAATATGCTAATTAATTAGTGCTAACTATTAATTAAGTTACGAAATCAGACACAAAAACGCACTTTCTCTGAATAAACATATATTTTTTCTTACATATTTGGATTCTTAACCTTCAAAATATAGGGGGTAGCCGCAATCTGGGAAATATGGTCCCCATAGTTTGGTCAGGAGAGCGATCCAAAGTTCGTACCCCTTAATGTTAATTTCACTTTTTACGTTTTTAGTCACATTTTAAAAACTAATAAAGCAATTCGAAGAAAATTTCACCCAGTCATAAAACTCATTTACCCAAAGATAATTTCACGAAAAAAATAATTTTTAATAATTGTTAGTTATTTTTTATTATTTAATTAAATTAAGGATGAAAAATTTTTGAATTATAAGGTATGAATTTTTTTATACCATATTAATCTACATATTTTTCAATTGAAAAATCTAAAGTTTCAACTGTTTTTATTTATTAGAAGCTGAGAAAAATTAAAATTAATTATTTTTAAAAAAATAATTTGGCGACAATGAAGAAATGATTAAATGGAGCGATTAATATTAAAATGTGATAAACTTGCGAGGAACTTGACTTCGTGCGCTTAGCATAAAATTTCATTCATATTTTTTTCGCTAATAATCGTTTGCTTATCTTTTCATTTTTATTTTTTTAAGCTATAAAATACGATGTTTCTTCTTTAGTCGTCTAAAATTCTATTTGCAATTTAGTAAAAAAATTTGAATAAAACATTTTATTGAATAAAATACATTTTATTCAGAGAATGTGGAGTTTTATAAAAGCATGCTTCTGATAGAATATGATTATACAACAGATTGTGCTTCTTTAATGTGATTATTTTTTTTTCTCAATAACTGATAAAATTTCAATAATATACATACGAATGAATAAATTTGGAATAAAATATTCATCAATTTCTTGAATATATATTTTATAAATATTAATAAAAATACGCAGTCAAAATTTTTAAGCATCTCTCACAACATCGCAAATTTCTCAAAATCTTATAGGGTAAACTAACCAGTAAAGGAATACTTAAGCTTAGCTTGTCTTTAAAAAAAAATCATAAAAATTTCAAAATTTGTAATTTTAGCTAAATGACGTATTTGTTATTAAATGCATGTCGACATATTTGTTATTAAATGCAAATTATGTAAAAAAAATTTAGATAACTTACATAATATTGTTTTAAGCTTTTGGTGGTTTAAATAATAAGTAGTAAGATAACCAAGTGAAGGAACAGTTCTTAAATTGAATAAACACTAAATTTTCCAGTGAATGAACACTTAATTTTGAGAATGTTTGATGCTCGTTAGGAATCCTTAGGCCACACAGATATATGTCGCCCTGTAGATGCCTGAATTGACTGATGTTAACACAGGTGGGCATTAGGAAGAAAAAAAATCTTTTAAGTTTTCGTGCCCCCATTTCAGTATCTTAAGGGCCTTACGAGCTCTGTTTAAAAAGAGAGTATCATATCAGATATATATATATATATATATATATATATATATACATATATATATATATATATATATATATATATATATATATATATATATATATATATATATATATATATATATATATATATATATATATATATATATATATATATATATATATATATATATCTGATATATATATATATCTGATATATATATAACAAAAATAATCATAGTAGCAGTATTTGGTGGTAAATGTAGCTTATCGTAATTGAAGAATATGCTGTGCGATATTTTATGGTGAATTTGCGAACGTAAGTTTCAGAATGTATCGAAACATGTGGATGATATTTGCTAATCATCTTTATCCAAAGAAAACCATGTAACGTAAATATCTAGCAAAATGGAGCAATTTTTTAAACAATGAATCATACAATATGCAACATATTATTTCAATATCTTATTCTTAAACATAACATACTTCAATGTTTTTAAAATGCCACTAAACATTCAGCAATTCATTGAGTTATAGAAAAAAGAAATCGTAAATTACAGAAAACCTTGTGAATGTGCATTAGAATTACTATACAATCTACATTTTATTTTTCATGCACTTTTTTTTTCTTCAAACTTTCATG
Source organism: Parasteatoda tepidariorum (assembly GCF_982258835.1). Classification (NCBI taxonomy): domain Eukaryota; kingdom Metazoa; phylum Arthropoda; class Arachnida; order Araneae; family Theridiidae; genus Parasteatoda; species Parasteatoda tepidariorum. The sequence goes on from NC_141761.1 coordinate 20,678,858, forward strand.
CCTAGAAGACTCGATTAAAGCTGTAAAAATCATTATCCCTAAAATTTTGTATATAGCTATTATAAGTTATGTTAATTTGATTTTAGTATGAAATCCTCGAATAAACATAGCAAAAATAGCATAATCTAAATAATATCAGATAAAAAGTTCATGTATTTAAATTCTGAAAACTTATAAATCGATTCAAATTTTCTTTTCAAAAGAGATTAAAATAATTTTTTATTTTATTTATTTATTTATTTTTTTTGCTTTTTGGACATAAATGAACTTAAAAATTATCTATTGCCTAGAAACTTCGAGGTGTTTTCTATTAACTATTAATTAAACCTCTCAGAGCAATCACAAAACATTATTTCGATTTTTTTACAGTCAGAAATTGATTGCCTAGCAACCTAGTAAAATTAAGCGTTTCTCTTTTGAATCAGTCAAGGGTTATCTTAAAATATTTATTTGCGCAGGCGACTTTTTTTGGCGGTTTTCTGGACTATCGCCAAGTATATAAACCTTTATTGCAACCCAATTTACGACCCAATTGTTTTAAAATTTTGTCTACCCCCCCTAATTCAAGTGTCTAGATTCCAAATATGTAAAAAAAATATATGTTTATTCAGAGAAAGTACGTTTTTGTGTCTGATTTCGTAACTTAATTAATAGTTAGCACTAATTAATTAGCATATTTGAGGTCACCCCCAGGAACCATTAAGATTGACACTTAGTTCGTGAAAATCGGATCATTAGAACGAAAGTTATTCAGGGTGATATCTTTTTTTTTTGCGGACTGTATTTGGTGTATTTGGTGGAAAGTATTTGGTGGAAAATATGCATTTATGTTATATAATTTATAAAAAAAAATATTATTGACTATTAAAAAAATTTAAGTTCTCCATTAACAAAATTTTACTGGTAGAAAAAGCACAGTACATTATTATTTATTTATTTATTTTTTTGAAATTATATGAGAAATGGAGAATAGTCGGATTTCAAATTTGTTGATCACATGTTTTTGTTTAGTATAAAATTGTTTTATTTGTCTTGATCTACGTTTAGTTACTAACAATTTATATCAATTGCAAAAATATATATTTAAAAAAAGGAAACAAATTCCTTATTGGAGATGAATAAAAGAAGTATTCCATGTTCGTTGATTTCAATTTGCCTTTTTTGTTTATTATAAATAAACTACACTATTAATTTTTTGTTTTATGAAAGTGAGAAAGTTTGTTGCATATTGCTAGAAAAGAGAGTATGTTTTTTATACTGTTGTGTATTTTGTGTCCAATTTATTTAATATTAATAAGAATTTGAGTTGAAAAAATAACAGTTTGAATCATGACAGCATTCTGTTAACACCCGTATTATCCCTGGTAGCATTATTAAAAGCTTCTTACAGTGTGTGAGATACTTTGTTTTAATTTCATGATATAATACATTATTATTAACAAATATTCTATCTAACTACATAAACTATAACCGAAAATTATTTAAAACATTGCGAAATAAGTTTCAAGTTAATAAAATAAACGTATTTTAAATTGAAGAATATTGAAATAAAGAAAATGGTCAGGTAATTTGAAATTATTTGCATTTTATGAAATTAAAACCTGTCCTTGCTATTTTTAATCTATTGGTGCTTTCTATAATGGCCGTCAGCCATATGAAATTACATATTTTTTTTAAAATTCCATTTAATATAATGCAATTTTTCAGTAATTAAGCGAAGAAAACCACTTATTTTTTGCTATCTTATGCAATTTGCTTTTAAAAGAATAAGCTTTAATGTTTTTTTTTAAACTTAAAAACTATGTGGTTAGAAATACGACATAAGAAATTTGAGGTACTATTCATTATCTATTATCATTAGAGTCGTTTATCGAAATAATGCTTAAAGCTAAAACGTTAATACAAATTAATCGCTAATTGGCGAGATAAATCGTCCTTATTTATCAACATCATAAGATATCTAGGAATGTCTAAAAGAACTTTTTCAGATTCGCGAGACGTAAATTCATACATTTTTACGCTTCATAACACGGAGTTCAATGAGGTGAAAAAATGAAATTTCCCAGCTGGCTGAACTCTGAAGAAGACGCAGAGAGTTTTTTAGATTAATCTAATTGTTTCTTAATAAAATTTGAAATGTTTCCGTGCTTCATTTTAATAAAGTGATATGATATTTATTTTCTGAGTAACGTTAAGAGATTTAATTTATTTGGATTGTATTTTTTAGTTGATTGATATATAAAAGAGGCAATGATACCGAAACTAAATATTTTAATTAATATTTTATACCTTGAGTATCAATCTAATATCTGTCTCAGCTTATTTTTACATTTTAAATGTTACGTGTTGAATAAATAATGTTTAAAAATATCCAGAATTGATTTGGATTGTATATAATTTTTTTAAAGTAGTTGATATAAAATTAAGTTTAAATTTCAGCTGTTTCTGCTCTGCCTTGTTAGAAGTCTGATCCAATATCCTGAGTGACTTTAAATGAAATGTCCGTAATAATATGCTTATAAGGTTTTTGTCATAAATAAAGTAAAAAAGCATACAAATTAATACATTTAATGACTATATTTCTTAAAATTTATAAATTGCTGGACACAATTACACATTTAATATATTTAATAGTGTTATAAAGTATTGTTTATGAGAAGGAAAAAAAGGTAGTAAAGAAAATAAAATTGGTCGCTGCTTCTCGACTTTAGTTCATTTTTTTGTTTATATAAAGATGCAATTTCGTAATTGCCAATATTAAAATTATTTTATAGATTCTAAGTGCTACTCATTTTGAGATTGCATGAATTCATTACTATTTCAAACGTATGTTTTTGATATTTATATGTCAAGCTATTCTTTCGAAGGCAACAGAAATGTGTTTTCTATTTTAACGCATATCTGAACAAATTTGAAAACATGTCAGAAAATGCACACGCTCATATCTTTACAATGCACAATAATAGTGTGTTGGATTTTTTTCTCTTTTTTTTTGTTAGCTACCTGCATTCATCAGTCTCGAATTTTCTTTTTCAACAATGCAGTATGTAAGAACTAGCGTCATCTTGATAAAGTTGACAATATATATATATATATATATATATATATATATATATATATATATATATATATATATATATATATATATATATATATATATATATATATATATATATATATATATATATATATATATATATATATATATATATATATATATATATATATATATATATATATATATATATATATATATATATATATATATATATATATATATATATATATATATATATATATATATATATATATAGATATATATATATATATATATATATATATATATATATATATATATATATATATATAGATATATATATATATATATATATATATATATATATATATATATATATATATATATTGTATCGATTAATATCTTTCTAATATTGTATCGATATATCCAAAGAAAAATATATCAAAACAATAGTGTGGGGAGCACTCCAAAAATTGAAACAATATAGAACACATTAAAAAAAAATATATCACGCAAAAAACAAAAAATAAAATGTTAAAAAAAGAACAATACACAAAACGAAATTCATAAATTGAGAAGTAAACTTAAATGAACTTACATGTAAAATATTTTCGTACTAAGATTGCCAGATTACCAAATAGGAAAAAAGAAAAACGCAAAAGCGTAAATAAGGGGTTTTATTTTAAGGCGCTCTTTCACTCCAGTTCTGAGGCGCGTTTTAATTGTTAGTTAAATTTATGGTTAGATTTATGGTTAGTTAGGTTGTGATTATATTATGATTTTAGTATGATTTTAGAGAATCAACATTCATTTTTATTAAATTAGTTAAGATTTTAGAAAATTGACATTTATTTAAAAAAAAGAGAGGGAGAGAAACATAATTTACCCGTTTTACACTGATTTTTAGCCACGGATTTGCCCGAATTGAATTTGCACATGTTGCTAATATAAATTAACAAAGACGTTTTTAGTAAATTTATTATTAAAGTTGGATACAACTAACTCAGTGATTTTACATAAAATTTGAATACTATGGTTTTTTTATCCACTGTTTGTTATCCATTGTTTTTTAACAAATTTTGAAAGCGTTTGTCAATTGATTTTTTGCATAAATAAACGTTACTACATATTCTTATAATTCTATTAATTTGATTAAAAATAGTATTTAAATAGACGTCTTAGGAAACGTTTGAATTGGAAGTAATTAGTTTATTTAAATTAGAATTATAATCATTGCTTTTATCGTATAAATCAACAAAGCAGATTTTTTTCTTTTTTAATATCTAAATCTGAAAAATTAAAATTAATATTTTCATCACTATTACGAAGCAAGATTAATTTCACGAGGTAAATATTAATTTATAAAATTGCATAATTTCGAAAATTAGCAAAATTAAAAACAAATTTAATATTAAGAGTATAATTTTTTTTGTAATAGTGTAAAAGTAAGTTAGCTAAGAGAAACCAAAATTTAGATCCTAATGACATTCCATCCATTTGAATAAAATTATCTTTTCCATTGTAAAGATAATTATTAAAAAGACGAAAATTAATTTGAATTTCCCAACAATCAAAATCGCAATGAAGGATATTTTTAAAAATCTTTGTAAAACTCAAAAAAACATCTTAGAGTTCAGGAAAGGGAATGCTATTGAAAAGATGATGGAAATCAAAAGTCACAATGTGATTAATTTTATTTTGTTTAATAAACTCTAAAATCGGCTGATTATTAATGATAATCCAAAAGAAAAACTTCTTTAATAATATTTTTAATAATTTTATTTAAGTTGTTAGAGAAAATGGTGCCCGGTTTAGTTAGTATTAGACCCGCTTGTGATTGTTCTAAATTTTATAGAAATTTTATGAAATTTTGGTCTAATAACTAAGTAAGGTAAATGTATATTCCTAATTTTTATTTTTAACCTCTTACATGAAGGCAGTTTAATTTACATTAAATTACCAGGGATAATATGCTTATGATGTTTATCAACAAAATCAAGATATTTCTTTTTACAGTGACAGTGATATTTACAGTGACATTCATAATCGGATACATTAATTTTCCTTACAATTTCTATAATCATAAATAAATAGAGTTCTACCAAGAAATTTATTAATTTATAATTTTAATACTTTTAATGGAATTGATTTTTTTTTTAAAATTTTCAGAAATATTATGAAATTTAATCTTATCGAAAATAGGGTTTTAAGAGCAAATAACGCGATATAAATAATTTAAATTTTTCTTTTTATTTACGGACATTTTACTCATTATAGCATTTACAGGATCGAAACAAAGAATTTTGAAGCGTAATTTAGTAAAAGAAAAGTTAAAAATAAAATCTTAAAGCTTGCATACATCACTATTCCTTAGGGAGGAAACAGTATTTTATTAGTTTAATATTATAATGTTTATTAAAATCTTTTTCCACTTTAAAAATGAAAATTTACATTTAATTTGACACCATATTAACAGAGAAAACTTATAAATTACCTGATTAGATAATCTGATTTATTGACTAATTATATTAATTTAGATAAGTATTTGTTGAGAAAAATCATTAAAATATTATTACTGTTACTTTAAATATTATAGAAATTAAATTAAGAAATTTAATGTTAAAAGGCACAAAATTTAGACTCATTTACCACATACCAATTAATATAATTCTATAATTTTTTTTCTCAATTATCTCAAGAATTTTTGTTTAACGATATAAAATAGATTCTCTTTACCTTTAGGTATGTTAACAGAAAGGGCTTTTTATTATTACTTTAAAAACTTTATTTTTAATTACAAGGAAAATTTAAAAAACAGTAACAATTCAACAAATTTTTCCAAAAGTGATCAATCAATTAATCAACTACATAAATATTTTGCAATTATCTTCCTCGACAAAGCTAACAATAACCCAATGCACTCTTCTGTATAAAAAACAATGTTTAATTTTGAAATAAGAAGTGATAAATAGTAAAAACTTTAAGCTTTGTAGTTTAAATAATAATACTATGATTAAAAGTTTTAGATTTAAATAAGAGGTTTCAAAATTAAAAATAGCGATATACATTTTCCATGCATAATTATCTTCCCGAAATTTCCTGAAATTCCTACAAAATGTAAAACAATTACTTGTGGATCGAATACTTACATAACAAAACTTGGAACCGTTTTCTCGAACTATTTAAATAAAATTATTAACAATAATATTAAAGAAGATTTTCTTGGTTTATCACTAATAATAAAACTATTTTAGACTTTATTAAACAAAACAAAATTAATTCTATTGCATGTTTCGATTTCAAGGATCTATTCAATAGTATTCCCCTTCTTAAATTAAACGATGTTCGTTTGAGTTATTACTATAACTATAAAAATATCTTTAATTGCGATTTTGATTATTGGGGAATTCTAATTAATATTTGTCTTTTTAATAATTATCTTTATAATGGGAAACTTTCTTTTTCTTCAAATTGATGAAATATTACAAGGATGTATATTTTAATCACTCTTAGCTAACTTATATTTAAACTATTATAAAAAAATACTCTTAATATTAAATTTATCTTTAGATTTCTTGATGATTTAATAAATTTTTATTTCTATGGTTACACAATTTTGTTAAAGAATTTTTAACTCGAGGAATTAATCTCGCTTCGTTGAAAGTTTAAAATATATGCATTGTTGATTTATACGATTAAAAAAAATGATTTTAAATTTAGTATAAATAAGTAAATTACATGAAATTCTAAGGTTTTTGAAAACATTTATTTAACTACCATTTTTAATCAAATGAATATAATTAAATGAATTTGTATTAATGTTTATTTATTATCTATTCGTTTAACAAAAAATAAATGGACAATCTCTTCCAAAATTTGATAAATAAACAATGGATATCCAACTAATGTAATTAAATACTATACAAAATTATTGAGTTAATTGCATATTATTATTATTATTAATATTTTTTTGAGAAATTTCTTTGTTAACTAATTTTTTTTCTATGTGCAAATCCAATTCGGGTGAATCCGTGGATGAAAATCTTCCAATAATAAATAAAGATTTTTTTTAAAATACTTTTTTTCATTTAATGTTAAGAATATCTCTAAAATTATAAGTGTAAAAAAATTCCATAAATACAATTATTATAGATAAAATCATCAATATTAAAATTTTATAATCAAAATTCAACCTTATTAATTGGAAACTTTGAATTATCTTGTACAATATTACCTCATACTTTGTTTATCATCCAGTATTAGTTATTGTATCATCAGTATTAGTCCAGTATACCTTGTTAATAATCCAGTAAAATGTAGTTTGCGCACATCCAGTTTTCGGGCCAATGCAAGATAACAATCTAAAATAACAAATCAAACGTACTTCTATACTTCAGTAAGAACACCATAAACTGATCGCATCATGCTCAATTTAGACTTCTATTTTTATATTTTAAAAATTGGCGAATTTGTTACTGAAATATTTTAAATCATTTTTGATAGTAGCCGGTAAGTGTATTATCAAAATACAGTGATAGTAGCCGGTACAGTGAGTAAATAAAAAAAAAAAAAGAAACAGACCATCCTTAATATTTTTTGATCTAATGATTGGATCTTAACGTTCTTGGATTCATACTTAATGGCTCGAAGTGATGACCTAATTAATTTGTGCAGACGTTATTTCCAGTTACGAAATCAAACAAATCTTCTGAATAAACATGTCTTTATTTGGACGAATTCGGAATTCTGACTCCCAAACCCAAAATATAGGGGGTATCCGCTATGGTCCAAATACTTTGGTTAAGAGACCTGGCCCAAGTTTGACCACCTCACAGCTCGAGCCTGTCCCAAATCTCGAAAATTGTTTAAGTGAATTGAAAACTTTTCCCACAAAACTCAAACCAAACCAAAGAAAAGTTCATGTAAAAAGTACTTTTTAAAAAAATATTTATCATTCTTTTATTATCTGAAACATTTTAAATAAAAAGGTATGCAATTTTTTACATCATTTTAAAGAATGTAATTTTATTTGACAAAATACGAAATTTGAGCGAAATCGGTCAAATAGTTCCTAATAAATTGAATTTTTAACATACAAATTATTTAAAATTTGATTTCTCAGAAACTATTTGATCAATTTCATTCAAACTTACTATTTTGAAGGGGTAATATAATATTCTTTAAAGTGATGTAAAAAATTACAATTCAAAATTTGTTCTACTAATCTTAAATAAAATAATAAAAATAATAAATATTTACTAAAAATATATCTTTAGATAAATGAATTTTATTCTCTAAAAAAATTGAGATATAGCGAAATACGCAAAAAGTAAAATTTTAATAAGGGGTCCGAACTTCGGACTGCTCTCCTGACCAAACTATTGGAGCCATATTCCCCAGATTGCGACTATCCCCTGTATTTTGGGGGTCAGAAATCTTAATCCGTCCTAAAACAAGCAAGTTTATTCAGGAAAAGTGTGTTTTTGTGTCTGATTTCGTTGCTTAAAATATCGTCTGCACTAATTAATTAGCACCCCTTCGAGGCATTAAGATCCTATTTGAGGTCACTCCCTCTTAACGTTAAGAATAAGCTCTAGAATGCGAAGATCCGATCATTAGACCAAAAGTGCTTTAATATGGTCATTTTTTTTAATTTTGCCCACAGTGCACAATAATTCGCTGCTTGCTCTATATATTTACATTTTGGGTTTTATTCTGCATTTTCTTGAATTTTTATTTTTTATTTCTTTCTTTATTTGTTTTATTTCACTCTTTTTGCTTCTATTTTTTGGTACTCTTCACACTATTGCATTGATAAATTTTGTTATAATAAAAGAATATTAGAAAGCACTCTTTCTTGCGGATATAACCCTGTGGGATATATATATATATATATATATATATATATATATATATAAGTCATTTTTCTTCGTTGTATTATGTCGTACAATATGTTTTTGAAACAATGTTATTTTTTTCCTTTATAAATTTTGTAACAGGAGGAAATAAAATTAACTGTTTGGCTTTGGTACAATAGATAGTTACAAAGTTACTGAATTGGTAAATAAACAGGAAAAATGAAACAACAAGGGATTTTGAAAAATTATGAAATTCTACATTTTACATCTGATCTATTAGTTCATGTAAATGTCTAGTTAATTATTCAATTTATAGAAAGGCAACATCAATAATGTTTACAACAATGTACTTTCTAATTAATATAGAAAGGATAAAAGTTATGTCAAATGAACAAAATAAATAGATTTTTGGAACATTAATAGCAGCTCGATTTTATTGAGATCAAAATAGTGATATCTCACCCAAATTAATTACACTGACACAATACATTATTATGTATAACGACGGTTAACTGAATGAGACAGTGTATAAATTGGTATAAATGAGAAAGGATAAAATTTTAAATATTTTATTAAAGAATATATAACGTCTTCTTGCTTAAGAAAAATATAATTCATGAAAATATTTCTAAATAATACAGAAAACGGAAAGTTTTCTTTGAAAAATTATCTGAATAACATTCAAGAGTTTTTCAAGAGTTAAGAGCGCTGATAGGCTTTTAAGGAAATTTACGAAAACCTCTGTCTAAGACGACCACGTTTGTAAGCAAAAACATTTCTTATAAAGCGGAAAATCTTGAATGTCTCTGTAAACCATGCAATAGTTTACTTTGATTAGAAACCCAAATCAACATATTTCTAAATTTTAGTTAAAAAAAATTCTAGCTCGATTTAATTCGAATTTTAACTTTGCTAATATCATTTTCATCAGGTAACTTTAGTTTTAACCAAGTTAAACAAGTTAATTTCAAACAAGTTGCCTGAATTTTAATTTAGCTATTTTGATTTTTATCTGGTATTTGGCGTGGGATAGTCAAAGTATAGCTCCTGCATCAAAAATTTATATCAATCATTCAATCAACATAACGCTAAAAATGGCGTCAGCCGTTGGCAATATATGGCAAGATCTTGAATGCATATATGTTGATTTAGTACAACGTTAAAAAATTAGGATAAGAATCACAGCACATTACAAGGATTGAAAATGACATAGGCACTCGTGTCTAAAAATGTCATGCTGAAAATGTCACGCTGCTGAAGACGCCCCTCCCCATTACAAACTTGCTGTTCATGGCATTTAAAAAAGATACTTCTTTAATTTTATGTGTATATTACGCTTATGTTGTGACAGTTGTTAAAAACTGCATACAAAAACGCCAAAAAATAGTTGCTTTACATGATTTCCATAATTTGGTCACCAAATTAACAAGCTTAGCAAGTTATTCATCAAATCATTAAATTACCTAAATAAGCTGTTTGAATATGTATTTTTTTGCCGGAAACTTTTTTTAGTATTTTAGTATATTAAATTGTACTGTTTCATAAATTTGTTCAGACAGCTAAATAAAAGAAAAAAAATCTGACATCGTATTTTTAAAATCTAAAATAAGATTGTAACACTTTTCCAATAATCTCTTGTGGTTAGAGAACACTCAGTTGTATTAATTAATTTATTATTATTTTTTTAATTTTATTATTTATTATTTTATTATTTAATTATTATTTTTCCAATTCTTATTCGTTAACCTTTTCGGTGACTTTACGTTATTAAATGAAGTAAAACACATTTCTAAGTGCTCTGCTTTTCAGAATTCGGATTAATTAAATATACTCAGTATTACGCGACACAGATATTAATGATTAGCGATGGGTTTTAATCACTATATCGGATATTTTGTACTTTATTGCGTTTGTACTTTTGTACTTACTTCTAAGTATTTAAACCTCAAATGTGAAATTAATGAAAACATTTAGTACTAACTAAATTTTAGAATATTAAAGTTTATTTATTATTTCATTATTATCTTAGTTTAACATCTGATATAACCGTATGCATTATCTTATAAATTCAATGTTAACTTATAGCGCTAATAAAAGACATTAATAATGATTCTACTCTCATATTTATTTAAGAAAATTAAGATTGATATTTATATGGCAATTAAAATATCAGAAATTTAAAACTGAAAATAGTTGTGTATAAACTTGTACATTTTTACATCAGTGTTTTACTGATATTAAATTGCACTGTAAGATTTGGTATCAGTGTGTAATTTATACCAAACAAAACTCATATATACCGGGTATATTATACTACTGATTGTATGCAACTCGCAATAGAAACGAACACAATTACCCTGTAACAATATAACCCTATGAAATGAATAGAATTTATTTATAATAAAAAAATAAGCTACAAGTATCTCCTTTTTGTGTAAACAATGATAAAAAAATGTTTAAAATGTAGAAAGCAGAACAAAATATTTCTACACGTAATTTTTTTTCTCACATAGTCATAGTCATTTTTATCATAGTTAGGCAATGAACAAATGCTGGTAAAGTGGAGCATCGTTTATACGACGCCGAAGGGACCACCGAAAAACGTCGTATAAACGATAACGTCGTATAATCGATTTTTACTTCTAAAACTGAAACTAACTCTGTTTTCAAATAATTTTAATGTTTAACGTGTTGATTTACATAAATGTCTAAATTAGACAAAGCAAAACAAACAAATTAAAAAAAATAATAAAAAAAATTATGTAAATATTATTTACATCAATTGAAAAATATGATGTAAATATTTACAGTCTCTGTAGTATCATGCATAAAATAAATTAAACAGAAAAACGAGTCAAGATTCTTTCTATTGTGACGACGGGACTTTTAACAAACACTGACTCATTTTAAAACTATTCACATTGAGTATATTTTATATTTCATTTCATAACCAGTGTTGAACAGCCGAGCCAAGTCTGAGTTTATAAGTATCAATAATCAATTTCGTAGCCTTGTAATTTGGAGCCTAACCCAAAAGGCAGGAAAACTTTTAAATTAAGTATAGCAACAAACTAACCTTTGTAGAGGTTTTTCTGATATGACTAACCAACATTTGACGTTAAATAGAGAGGAAAACCAGGAAAATCTCTCACGTTTAGCCCGACGGCAAGGCGATTTAGACCCATGGTGCGTCTATCACTGAAGATATTTTACGTCAATACTTTGAGAGCAGAATTTGTACCAACCAACCATTGCTGGGAGTGGATCTTGGGTTACCTCATTGGGAGGCAAATGCTCAATCCCCAGAGCCGGTTGCCAAGTGAGAGTTGCTAAATAAAACTGCAACATGTAAATCAGTGGTGCAGTAATGGAATGATGTCATCTGTAATGAGCATAAAATTGTAATGTTTGATGACAAGCCTACGAATTTTGCTGTGTGTCAAAACTTAGAAAAATTAGAAGTAGCCAATTTGTAACAATGACCTCCAGAGCATTATTAATCCAAAAAACTGCGATAGAGATTTAATGGAAGACCACAGTCCGGGCAAAGTCTTATAGAAGTGACCGAACGATTAAATGTGAGTCCTTCTCTCGTTCATAGACTTTGGAAACAATTTCTAACCATAGATTTGGCATTAAGAATGTTCAGCCGTGGACGGTCAAATGCTATGACGAGCGCAATGGCCTATATTTATCGTAATGTGCAAGACGGTGAAGAGAGTACTAAATGCTGATTTCTCTCTGAACATTTTATTTCACAAATATAACACTAACATGACATAAACAAAATTAAACATTATCGGTCGTCCTGCGACCAAGCTAGCTTGTGAAGAGGTTGAAAAGGCAAGTGGCTGCTCTTTATCTGAAGAAGAATATATATCACAAGGATCACAGGGTTGCTTTTTCCAGAAGATCGTAAATTGCCAAGCTGGCGGTAAGACTGGTGAGAGTGGCGAGTCCAGCAACGAAATTGAACCACAACTCTGAATCTGATCAGATCCTCTCTCAGTGCAGTCACTGAAAGATTGGTATCAATGTCTACAGACTGTCTGCGAAAAAAGCTTCGCGAACCTGGTTTCTTTGCTATGATACCTGTCATTTGTAAACCATTCTCGTCTCGTCATTAAAGAGAACATGTCCACTGGACGGTTGATCGATGGAGGGCTTATCTTTTCCCAGATGAGTCAAGAATTAGACTCCAAAGTGACAGTAAGCGTTGTTTAATCTGTAGAGAACCTAAGACCCCATATCATCGATCAAACATGCTTGAAAGAGATGCATATCAAAGATATGGTGTTTTTGTGAGGGATGGTATCTCTATGTATGAACGAACAAACCTGCATGTCCTTCCATGTGACACATTGAATGCTCACATGTATTACGATTGCATTTTTGATCTTTATGTGCTCACCTTCATGCTGGAGCAATATGTGATAATGTCGTGGTGCATGGCGATAACGCTGTGCACACAGGGTGATTATCGTGGATGATTATCTTCAGTAGCAAACAAATCAGTACATTGCGTGACCAGCTCGATCACCGGACTTGAATCTTAGGATGACAAGTAGCTGCTCTCTATCCTCCTCCTCAGACCCCTGCAATTCTTGTAACTACTTTGTAAGAGAACTACACTTGCAATAGAACTGGTAGAACGCATAACTGAAAGAAACGCACATCGCTGTATGCGCTATAATTGCAGCTAGAGATGATCATTCATATGGAAAATACATTTTTTACTCCAAATTGGTACGTTTGATTTATTCTTTTCATATATATATGCTATTTTTTGTGAAACACTAATTTTCTGGTTAATACTTTTTGTGATATTTTATTCGTTATTATGTGCACTATGATGAGCACCAGTTTCATTAAACTTTGGGTGTAACTTTTTTGAGTTATGATCATTTTTGTAATTCTTCCTTTATTACGATAATCAGTATATATAACGGCTACTCATTTTACGCAAAGTTTAATTTTTCTCTGAAAAATTGTCAAAAAAATATATATTTTTTTCAACATTTATGCAGTTAAATCGAAACATAACATCACTGTACTTAATGACAAGCTCTATTTAGAGACGACATCTGTGCGACTGACTCATTCATAATAAAGACCACTGCTTCTCTGTTTGGGAATAAAATAAAATTTCTCGGGTAGATTTTTTTTTAATTTTCATCTCAATGAAAGTATTTTCTGCGTGAGGAATAAAAGTTTTAAGGCAGTCTAATTGAAGAAGACAGGGAAGATGCTAAATTAAAGGATATCTTCAAATAGGAAGACGATATTTAATCACCTGAGTACTGGATGTCGATGATACTTGCGATAGCATTATTAGTGCATAATGCATAATGCATAATGATGCAATTGCATAATGATGTTTAAAATGAATGAAATCATAAACGAGTTACAACCAAGTTCCTTTAGCACTGTGGATCCCAATTGGCATTCCGGAGAACCTCAGAGCTCCGTGGAGAAGTTAAAAGGGTTAAAAGTTAAAAGTCATAAGGGTAGTAATTTTTATAACCAGTGATGCGTTTCGAAACCTCAAATTAGATCCATCATATAATTTATTTACTCTTTCGGTTGCTGTTATGAAATTATTACAAGTAAAATGCAAAAGAAATAGAAATGTCATTTTTTAAAAGAAAATATAGCATTTTTAATATATACTGAACAACACTATATCGAACTACAATATATTGAACAAATTATGAAAATAAAAATAAAACACTAGTATTTCCCACTATGCTTTTCAACCCAAAATATAATTGCTAATATCTTTAACTGTTAATAAGGAAACATATTTTTTTACTAATACAGAATATCCGCTTTAAACGCTTATAGCATTTCTTTTAAGTTTTCATTTCTAAGTAAATCATAATTTATCTTATTTTATTCGTTTTCAGATTCTGTTTGTACACCCAAAGCAAATTCATAACTACTAGACTAGTTAGAGCGCAAAGACTGTCAATTTAATTATCGGACACAAAACATATTTTAAGAATATTAATAATAAATCAAATATAAGATTACCTCCCATTAAATATCGAAAAATTGTATTTTTTGAGTAATAACGTTCACAATTACCTCAATAAACTTTATTTATAAAGTCGGGATTCCGACGAAAGAAGGTGGATTATTTTAGGGTTCCGTAGCTAGATGAAATTGGGAACCTCTGCTTTAGCAAAGATGGCTTTTGTGATGCCAATGCAAATTTCGTTCACTTTATGAATTTATAATTATTTTAAAATGTAACGTTTTTGCTAAAAGACGCAATCACAATTTCAAAATGATTTTTTGAAACCAGTCAAAGTTGTTAACCAGTGCTCAAACTGGTTTATTATTATCTAATTGTTAATTGTTCTCCAAAAGATAGATTTTAACTTGTTTATCTTCTATCAATTATATGATTTCTTGAATTTATATGATTTGCTATAAAAATTGGCTGTTATGCAATACAGTTTACTTTTTAAAGTATTCTAGGCAGTGTACTTGTGTGACGCAGTGAGGAGGCTTTCACTTCTGGAAGTTGGTTTAGAGCGCTGATTTATTTAAGAGATGCCAGGGACTGCTCTGCTGTACACTTATGTATCTCTATCATAATTAATTAAATTATGAGTATACAATACTGGGAACCTTATTTCTACTTTTAATTGAAATACTTTTTACTGTGAAATTGCAAGACATTTTTTCATAGTTTAATTACAATACAACTTTACAGCTAAAATGATAAAAACATTACAATTGCAAAATTTTCCCTCACCTAATTCTTTTTTAAAGAGAAGAGAATGAGAGAATTACACGTATATATTGGCGTTTGCTTCAAAATGAAAATTTTCCATCATATTGGAATCGTAAAGATGTATTTCAGTATTTGCTAAGGACTTTAGTTTTTCACTTGTGACCTTCCTAGAAAGAATTTCTTTATTTTATCCAAACTGACGGTTTGGAATTTGTCGATTGGCTTTCAGCAGAAAATAAAGTTGAAATCTTTATTTTTAAATTCTAAAGCTATTGCAATTTAATATTATGACTGATTCTAAATCTTTTATCTAGGGAAATTATTAAGAATCTAGATTAGTTTTTCTGCAGTTTCTTTTACAAACTGATTATATACTTCTTTGAAAAAAGAAATAATTGGCTACTGGAATTAAAGAAAAAATATTTTTATCTCATCATTATTCTTCTAAAAAAAGAAGCTGCACTTTTAAGAAAAACAAATGTATATTGTGCTCGTTTTAATACAATATTAATTCCCTAAAAGATAAAAAAAAATATATAAAATTACATTTTATCTAATTATGTGAGCTGTTTATTTTTATAAAGCTCATTAAGCAGGATTTAGAAACACTATAACCATTTTTTCGCGAGATAACAATAATGATAACATTAAAAAAAACTTCTGCTAATGAAATAAATTCTTTGCCTTCTCAAGTCAACAAAATTTGCGTTTAACTAATGGCATATTATCGAGCAAACTCGACTAACTAATGAAAATCGACTTGTTAATCTAGAAAGGCTTTGTAGTGTACTAATAAAGTTCCTTTACAGTTTTTTTATTAATCTTTGTGCCAATTGATGGCAGCATAAGTCTTACAATTTTCTGCTAATGACAGTGAGAAAAAACCTTTTTTCTAAACTTCTAAATTTTTAATATAAATGTAATAATTAATTTTATTGTTCAATATTATAATTTTAACTAAGAATAAGTTTTATGTAAGCCTTTAATTTGATATATTTCACTTTTTAGTTGTAAATTTAATTTATGCTTTTTATAATTACTTATACTGTATGGTGGCAACCCACTGGGTCAGATGATGAAAAAATGATTATGTTGATACATGCTGTTGGTGTTCATATGATAAGGATGGAAGTGTGACAACAAAATAGGATGGTATGAGGGCTAAGGAGTGATCAGGTGAGGGAGAGATATATAGCTTGTAAGATATCGATGAATAACTATCCTGCCTAAACTGATTTTTCACGAATTGAATATAGTGTGATGATGTGAATAACGGTGTGCCTCACCGGGCATTAATTGTGCTAACCATAGTGAGATTCCGCACGTTGTTATGGGCAAGTAGCACGTGTTGTTCATCCTCCATCTGAAATAGTGTGGCTATCTGTATAGCTAAGTATAATCAACCACCATCTGAATAAGGGGGGCAATCTGTATTGTTATGAAAACTGGATAACGGTATATCTTTTCTCTCATTTTTTGAATTTTGATGTAAGCCAGTGCGTGATGATGAGCTGGTACCTAATGTATTGTGATATGAATTTTTAAAATGTTTTTTAATCAAGTCCATTATGGACTTAATCCCTTTTTAATCAATTTAATAAACTCTTTTATTTAATTTAATACCTAAAACTGTATTTGTTTTCTTGTTGTATGATGAGGGTGTTATTTTTTACTTTGCAGCTATACAGGTAAGGTATCCCATGCTGGAGAATTGGGGATCATTAATAATTAAATTAGCTTAGGAATGAAATACACAGCGCGATGTTAAGGAATAACGATACGATACGGTACAGTAGATTATTTGTATGGTGGCACTCTTTTTTATCATAATTCGATACCTGCAAGTGACGGAGTGTGTGCATAATGATCTTAATTGGTTATTGAAGCGAGGCATTTGTTTATGTTAGCAACTGTTCGTTTCATTCTATTTAGAGTAAGCCTAGCCATCCATGTATCAGTTCTTTTAAGTGACACATTCCATATTCGTGCACAAAGATTTCAATTCTTTCACTATTTACATCTTGCTTACCACAGAGACAGAAACGAACCCATGTAGAACATAAGCAAACTATGCATATAGATGCACTAGAGCAGTGATGGGGAAACTACGGCCAGCGAGCCAAGTCCGGCCCGCGGAAAGGTTTGATCTGGCCCGTTTAAGAGTGCCGTCGTGAGAATGTTTGAACGCGTTCTTACTTCGTAATGTGACGACCCGCATAAAAACTACCTGCGGCGATATTCAAAACACAAGAGTATTCTGGACAAATCCATCCGACCTAAACAGATGACTCATCTTCGCTCGAAACTTCCAGACACTCTCGCATTTTCGATTCATTGTACTGTTTTCTCGAAAGAACCGGAAAAATCCAATTCCCGAACAATCCTTGCAGGTAGGTATAAATACAAGCGAGGCCGCCCGAAAATCAGTCAGTTAGCGACTTAGTCAGTAATCTGCAACGACCCGCTGTGACTCGAGTAATTGTTTGTGTAATCCCCGAAACTCCCACTGCCTCCTCAGAAGACTCAAAAGCAGTTCTAAACTGATTTTCGTTCCTACACTAGAGTGGCAATTTTAATCTTCCAAAATAGAACTCAATCTTGCCTGGGAAATATAAATTCATAAAGTTCTCCAAAATATAACAGGCCATTAATTGACAGTTATCAAAATATTGAAGAACTATTTTAATTTCATGAATACAGAATTTTGCCCATGAATATCCAAAGGGGAGGGTACTGTGACGTCACATGAAAATGAATTGACCAATCACAACCAAAAAGCTTCGCGATTTGCGTCTGTTCTAGTTCTTGTTTCCTTTGCTTCAAACTGCTTTACAATTTTTGTATAAACGTTATAAAAGTTTAATAAAATTATAATTTCATTTTAAGAGGACCCTCGCAAACACCCGCGCAAGAGCATTAGTTAGCAGTAAGCTTTCGTTAATTGCGTTTCTGTGTGTTGTTCTCCGTAGTAGGTAACGTCTAAAATGGATGTTAAAAAAAGAAAAGTGGATTCAGAATGTCGAGTTTTTAAGGAAGAATGGACGTGGAAATATTTCTTTACTTTATTTAAAGAAAAACCTGTGTGCTTACTTTACAATACAACTGTTGCAGTTTTAAAAGAATATAACATTCAACGCCATTTTAAGAGCAAACATGAAAACCACTCCTACTCATCGTTAAGTGAAAAGGTGAGAAAAATTAAATCGAAAGATTTAATAAAAAATTTATCAAGTCAACAACAATTATTTCAGAGAGCTAATCATTCTCAAAGATGCGCTACGAAAGCCAGTTATGTGTTGGCTTATAATATTGCTAAATCTAATAAAGCATTTTCAGATGGTGAATTTATAAAGCAGTGCATGATAGATGTGTGCGATATTATGTGCCCTGAAAAGAAAAATGATTTTCAGTCACTGTCTTTCTCAAGAAGAGCAATCACCGAGAGAATTGAAAATATTGATAAAAATATAATTTCACAACTGACTACAAAAACTCAAAAATTTATTTTTTATTCAATTAGCATGGATGAAAGTACAGATATCAGCGATACTGCACAGTTACTCATATTTGTAAGAGGAATCGACGCCCACTTTGAAATTACAGAAGAACTTGCAGGGCTGCAGTCAATGAAAGGAACAACGACTGGTGCCGATATATTTTGTGAATTTGAAAATTGCATCGATAAACTTCGTTTACCTATTGATAAGTTATGTAATGTACAGATGGTGCTCCTGATATGGTTGGAATCAATCAAGGATTTGTTGGGAAATTTAATTCTAAGTATCCGGAAAATGATGTTTTTTTTTTTTGCATTGCCTTATACATCAGGATGCTCTCTGTAAATCAGCTATAGATATTGACCATATACTTAATATTGTTGTAAAACTAGTAAATATGATTCGTTCCAGAGGATTATTACATCGCCAGTTTCAACAGTTTTTGGAGTCCGTACATGCTGAGCATTCCGATATCCTGTATTATTCAAAAGTTTTGAAAGAATATTTGGGATTTAAAAGACGATATTGTGAATTTTCTTCTTGATAAAGACATTTATAATCTATTTGACGTCTTAGAAAACGAAACGTGGCTTTCTGATTTCGCTTTTTTTCACAGACCTCCTCGTACACATGAATATATTTAATCTCAAATTGCAAGGGAAAAATCAGTTTCTTCACGATATTCGGCAATACCTGAAAAGTTTCAAATTACAGTTATTATTATTTGCTAATCAGATCTCTAAATCTGATTTTTCTCATTTTTCAAGAATACAATCTTTAAATTTCACTATATCAAACAATAAGATTAAAAAATACGAAATTAGTTTGAAAAAACTATCTTCAGAATTTGAAAGGAGATTTCAGGACTTTAGAAAAATGGAACCAGAGTTTAGTATTTCTGCGACCCCATTCAATGTTAATTACGAAGAAGTTGATTCAAAATTTCAATTTGAGTTAATACAACTGAACTGTAATACTCTCCTGAAACAAACTTTTCATACTGTACCATTACTAGAATTTTATAAAAATTTAAGAGCAGATAATTTCCCAAATCTAATTACTTATGCAATGAAGATAATGATAATGTTCGGCTCATCATGCCGAACAAATCTTTTCAACAATGAAGCTTAGGAAAACTTCCCTTACGAAAATTTAAGGTATATTTATGGTTGATTTGAGGTATTTTTGAGATATTAAGGTTGATTTGAGGTATATTTAAGGTATATTTAAGGTTGCAGAGAAAACAGCAATAAAAATTATACCTCGTAAGGGTTGTAATTAAGGTGTAACAGGTTGTTTTATATGCACTTCAGCTTGTTTTGAGGTTGTTTAAAATTCACTTCAAATCAACCAGACTGATGAGGTGATTTTTAAGGTATACGAGGTTGTTTTTTTTACACTTGTATCAAAAGAGGTATTTATGAGGTATAAAAAAATAAACCTTATTTCAACTAACGAGAATAAGGTATGTACGAGGTATAAAAAAATATATCTTTTTCCAATTAAAGAGAGTGAGGTATTTATTGAGGTATATGAAGTCGTTTTATTTATACCTAAGCTTATTTTGAGGCTGTTTTAAAATCACTTCATATCAACCAGACTGATAAGGTGATTTTTAAGGTATACGTGGTTGTTTTTCTTATACTTGTAACAAAAGAGGTATTTATGCGGTATTAAAAAATTAACCTTATTTTAACTAATGAGAATGAGGTATTTTCGAGATGTAAAAAATTATACCTTTTTTCTACTGAAGAGAGTGAGGTATTTACGAGGTATAAAAAATATACCTTATTTCAACTAAAGAGAGTGAGGTATTTATTGAGGTGTATGAAGTCATTTTATTTATACCTAAGCTTGTTTTAAGGTTGTTTGAAGTACACTTCATATTAACTAGCTCACTTCCCAGAGTTCCGTGCAAGCCGGCAAATGGCGTGTGTGTTGACAATCGGAAGTTTATTTGAAATTCGGTAAGTGTGCTTGACATTTATTAATTTAGTTTTATCACTTTTATTCAAGTATGCCTCAATTTTCAAACTTAAATTTTGTTATTTTTGTTTTAAAGACACCTCCTGATCTTAAATAATTTAAGTTGGAGGATATTCTTAGAAGCTATAAGTGTAGGCTTAGCAATAAGAGAGAACAATCGAAATATTTCTCGTCGCTGTTTAGGGTAACGTTACTGGTGAATCGTTACAGCAGGTTATGCACAGTATATTTTATTGCTTGTAATTTATTCAAATATAACTATTCTTCTATTTTGCCTAAATGTATATGTTTCAACGTTGCAGTATGCAACCTGATTAGTTGAGTAAAATGTTCATAATTTCTCTTATGAATAAATCATTGAAAATTGAAAGATCTTTGAAATAGCAATTTCGCTTTGAAATTCTACTATAGCTGTATGCTTATCGTTTGCTTGGATATTTGTTGCAAAGTTTATATTGTTGTTTATGACTGAAAATATGTATAATAACACTGCATTTTAAATCTGATTAACATGCAACTTCTTTTTCTTATATATATATATATATATATATATATATATATATATATATATATATATATATATATATATATATATATATATATATATATATATATATATATATATATATATATATATATATATATATATATATATATATATATATATATATATATATATATATATATATATATATATATATATATATATATATATATATATATATATATATATATATATATATATATATATATATATATATATATATATATATATATATATATATATATATAGAGTTTATTCACTGTTCCCCGATATTGCTGAGATGACCTAGGCTGTAAATAGCACATGTGCAGCAGCGATAAGGAAGTGACTAACAAGTTACTGAATTTCTAGTTCTGAATTTATACCATAAAGAAAAAATAATCTCTCCTAATAAACTACAGCATTTATTCAATTGTTGATAACAATAGTTTGTTAGATATTTGATAATTGAAAACTAGTAACTGTACTAGCTCACTTTTTTATGCTTGATCACACTGCTATTTTCCCTACGTGTTATTTTTTCTCAAATCACCCACGATAACTATTTACAAAGTAGATTGTTATTACTTATTAAAATATTGAACAGAATTGAAATTTTAAACCCGATTTCAAGTTTATATGGCAATTTGTTTCAAGGTTATGAGCATTTTTATGCAGCTGTTTATGGTTCACTACTTCAAAAATTAGCGACTTTCGGAAATCTTAAAATTTTTAGAAATAAGTCATTGTAGTTTCTTATGCAATTATAATGCTGAATTGAATAAAATCAATTGCAAATAAAGACATTTATTGTTGAAAGTAATATGCAATTTTTTGAATTTCATCTTATGGGATGTGTTTTTATGCTTAAACAAATGTTTGTAACAACTTACTATTAGTTTTATTCTGCTTGGTATTATAAATTATACAGGAGATATTTTACTCAACTTATTTTGAAAGTATTATTTCAAATCATTCTCTCTTAGTCATTTTCCTCGCATAAAATTACTCACAACTTTAAAATAAATGCTCCTTATCAACTTGTAATTTGTTTTATTCGATCGAGTGTAAAAAAAGAATGAAAATTGATACACAACTTTAAAATTTAATTTATTAAACGACTGTTGATTCTTGATTACATTTGTTAAAAAATATTTAAATAACCATTTTATAAGAAACTCTTATGCAATTGACAATAACGGAAGTCCTTTTTAGAATAAGCGTCTAAAATTTATAAAAAAGCTATTAGTTTTATAAAGTCTGACAAAAAGTATAAAAATATATAGACTAGGTTTATTGAGTTTAAAGATTTGTAAGAAAAAAAGAAAGAAAATATAATTATCAAACTTACAAGTACCATAATGATACCAAATGTATAGAAAAATACTAAGTGTTAAAATTGCATATTAAGATTGGAATTATATATTTGAATTTCTGTAAAGGTTGTTAATGGTAGTACTGACTTCAGTGTACTTTATTTTGTGGCTGTGGTACCTGTCATGCTTTTTAGCTATGAGGATTGAATAGAAATGGCAGAAGAGTACTACTATTTATCTGAAAAAGAAAATTAACTTCATCCAGTTAATTTAAATCATAAAAAAAAATAATTTCTAACATTTTAATATTTTAAAACCTGCCGCTATTATTGTAGATATGACTTTCTTACTCATTCATTTTTTTTTCTTTTAGGTTCCAATAATTACAAGTTTCAACAGGTAGACGGAAACAGTATTTAAAATAATTTTGTTTATTTGTAAAAAAATTAAATTTTAATTTTAAATAAAAGTATTTGAATTTCAACTGACTAATTATTTAAATTTGTAGTTTCATAGCTTAAGAAATTCAAGCACATTAGACAACTATCTTCTAAAAATATGAGATCCCATAAATAATTTTTACTAATTGTAGAATTTGGATAAGTGTTATTTTAAGATGATTTAATTCAATCTATTAAAATTACAGAAGAATTATGCATTTAAAATTTTCTTTTATAACTTAACAAAAGAAGCAATTTCTGCTGAAGGTTTAATATTAAAAACTTCAGATTGATAAATGAAGATCTCTACTAGTGAAACAAATGTAATGACATACATTATTCCTCATATAATATAGATAATATCTTTATATATATTATATTTTTTACATAGTGAGGTTGAAAATTAATAAACTAGGTGGTCCGTATAACACCTCACCTTCGTCAGTACTGAAAAAACAGCTTTAGGTTGAGCTACATAGGCCTGAAGTGTAAAATGTCGCATCTTTGGTTGACAAATTAATACGTCTAGAAATACAAAAATATATACTTCAGGTTACGAAATAATAACTTAAGATAGAACATAGAACACATGGCGTTAATAAAAAATAACCTTTCCAAGTGCTGAAAATACACTTCAGGTTGATTTATAACAACTAGAAGTGTAAAACGACGCACCACAGGTTGATAAATATATACCTCAACAAAAATAAAATTAAATACCTGAGGTTGACAGATAATTACCTGAGGTAGAACAAAATACACCTGAAGTTGATTTATAACTACCAGAAGTGTAAAACGACACAGCATTGGTTGATAAATATATACCTCTACAAGCATAAAATTAAATACTTGAGGTTGAAAAATAATTACCTGAGGTAGAACAAAATACACCTGATGTTGATTTATAATAACCTGAAGTGCAAAATGACACACCTTAGGTTGTTGAATAAATACTTCCACAAGTGTAAAAAAATATACTTCAGGCTGATAAGTTATAACCTAAGGTTGAAAATGAAACACTTTAAAGTAGTAAATATCTACCTCTCCACAGATGTAAAATTAAACACCTCAGGTTGGAACATATATACCTCTGGAGGTATATTTAAGGTATATTTGAGTTTCATTTTGAGGTATTCATTTGCACCCTTTTCAACCTTAACGGCGTATTTAAATAACAACTTCCTTTAAACCTTTAAAATATACCTCGTTTATACCTCTACTTTTTCATAAGGGTTCTTTAAGAAACAGAATTACAGATGAGCACCTTTCATCAGTTTCAAGAATTTCTGCTTCGCAAATGGAACCGGACTATGATGAAATTTTGAAGAAACAGTCTCAATTTCATTTTTCTCATGCACCATCAACCAGTAATGACACCAGAAAATAAAGTGATAATACTTCACATCAAGAACTACACTAAATTCATTTTATATTTTGTGCTTATAATTTTCTTACCTTTTTTTTGTGCTTTAATTTCTTTTCTTACCTTTTTATCTTTTTTTTCTTCTTTTTTTTTCTTACCTTTTTTTGTATTATAATTTTCTTACCTTTTTTACTATTAAAATAATAAGTGTAGGTAATAATATATGCATATGTTTATAGAACACATAATTTTTTTAACGATTAAGCATTATTCTTTGACCCGCTACGATTGTCTAGTTATTACAAATGGCCCGTCTTAAAAAAAGTTTCCCCACCACTGCACTAGAGTATAGAGAGAAGCGAGAATATATTCTTCTTCTCTTACCAATGCCCAATGAAGTCATAATATGATGTTAACGATGGATACGCGAGTTGGGTGATTACAGGAAAAATTAATTTGTAGAACAGTAAACAAATTGGCTATGCATATTGCGTTTCTACGGATTTTAAATTTTTCATAAATTTTTGTTTTTGTTGTTTTCAATTTTTTGTATTTTGAATTAAATTCCTAGTGCACTTTAGCATTCAAATAGAGTCTCGGTGCTGCCATCTAGTGTGGCAGAAACTAGACGTCCAAGTTAACATGACCAACGGTATCTCACCCATTGTGGTGGTCCTGATAGAG
The DNA here is from genome assembly GCF_982258835.1 of Parasteatoda tepidariorum. Taxonomy (NCBI): domain Eukaryota; kingdom Metazoa; phylum Arthropoda; class Arachnida; order Araneae; family Theridiidae; genus Parasteatoda; species Parasteatoda tepidariorum. The sequence goes on from NC_141761.1 coordinate 20,704,304, forward strand.
TGGATATCACCTCTGGAGAACGCACTAGGTCTGCTCATCGGCAAGACCGATTGTGCAGCTCATTGGAAATAAGAAAAAAAGTTTGCTAATTTTTCGTCACGCCATTAAAAAACAGCCTAATATTAATGACATCGTAACACAAAATTCAACCACTTAATTTTTTTTCTTCATACTTGTGATGTTTGCGATGCAAATTACTATTCGGAAGAAAATTTTAAACGGCATTTGACGACACACGATTTGACGATCAGTGTGCTGAAATAGCTAATGGTTTGGTTTTACAGTGCGCATATAGGGCAGTGACACTTAACCTAAAAACAAACACGAGTATAAGTAAACCGGCCATTGCACTCAATTTCCTTGTTTAATATGATTATTAAAATTAATATACAGCGATTATTATGAATTGCCGCATTCACTAATCGGATGGGAACGATGAAGTTAAGCGATGCAGAGAACTGTGCGGGTCAGAAGTTGTTTATTTCATCTTTTTACTGAAACAGTTAAGAGATTTGATCAAATTGCTCATTTTCTTCACCGAAATCACCCCACAATTGCAATTTCAACATCTTACGTAAATCGATCATCTAAAATAGGGATTTGAACAAATCTCTGTTTTTATAATCTCCCTCCCCCCCCCACATCAACAAGCAATAAAAATATCAATGTTTTTATTAAGTACTACGCATAATTTAACTTCATTTTAAATCCCATCGTATGACACGAATTGTTATAAATAAACTGCTATGGATATAACTATGATAATTCTCTCTACACGTCTCTTCATTGCGCACAACACTGTTGCTTGACTTCAATTTTTAATCACTTAACTTTTCAAAAAAATTTTTTGAAATAATTGTTTTGAACTAAAATATGTTTACTAAAAAAGTATAAAAATCCGTTCCTGACAATTTTTTAGAATGCACGATTCAAGCAACCGTGTAAACAAAACCGTTAATTCTGATCAGGATGAGGCGGTTTCAATGCCGAGGATGTCAACCTCCATGCATCAAAAGGTGTCGCAAGATAAAATTGAGTTAACAAGCCTTATGTACTAGTGAATTGGAATTATATTACTGCAGTGGTAGTAACACTAGATTACTCTCCCACCAGATTTTTATCTGGGATAAAATTCGATGAATGGATATCACAAGTTGATTCATTGCCGTTTTGATATAGACCTGGAGAGCTGTATTAAATTTACCAGATTTTGAGCGCTGGTCGTGAGACCTGCACTCCTGTATTGCTATTAGCAGTTAATTGTGTTCAAGCTCTAGCTGTGTGTGATCGAGACTGAGTAGCAAAAGTGCGAGGAGGACAATGTCGTAGTCACGAATGGAAAGACAACTGTTCAATGTGTATATAGGCGTGTCTAAATCTAAGTTGGCGTTACGGTCAGCATTGGTGTGTTCAGATCACATCCAAAGATGACCAATGTGGGGCCGAATGTCGACGATACCAAACTTCATCTATCAAAAAGCATCCCAAGATAAAATCGAGATTTATAAACGTGTTTTATAAACTAGTGAATTGGAATTGTATTATTGTAGTGGTAGCTGCACCACAAGGATTATAACAGTTGAAAGAAGATCTGGGACTCTGCAGCTCTAGCCAAGTGTAGCAAAAATGTCGGATTATTGAAATATATAAATTTTATTTACAAAATAATTTTATATTTTGAAAGACACAGACATATAATACCAGCCTACGTAGAAAGACATAATCACTAAATCCTTAATTACTAGTGAAATTATATTTTTACAAATTCTATGGGCGATACGGCGTTGAATTTAATTAACTTCACGTTAATTAACATTTTGAATTAGGTGGAATAAATTAACTCGATTTTAACACGTCATCTTGTTTATAAGTGATCCGCGGGAGGGGAGATCATAGGTCACAATCCGTGCATCGATGTTGAAAGTGTACTTAATCGTATCCGGAATTTTTTTACAGTTCTTGCATAAAACAGTTTTTTCTAAGAAAGTAAAGACTAGTCTCCTATTTATATACTAAAATTATTGCGTTTGTTTTGATTCTCCCATCCAAACCTTTTTCGTAGGATTCCGCTAAAATCAATTAGTAAACGTAAATAATTTTCCTCTACAAGAATTTCTTTTTTAAATGACATTTAAAAATAAAGGTTCATTATTATAAAAATTTTGGTGAGTCCCTAAACGTCATTTAATATTTTCGTTCATCCAACAGGCTGATATATTAGCTACATTTTTGAAAGCATCATTATGTTGTGCATAAGACAGATTGATAAATTCTAAATTATTCAATGAATTTCCTTATCGTTCATTTATAAAAGCATAAAAATGTTATTTACATAACAAACTAATTCAAATAGCAGAACGATTAATAAGTTTAGACGCTGATTCAGTTAAGCTTCTCGTAAAATGTAGCACATTAAGGAAATATCATAGAATTTCATCAAACAAAGAAACAACTCTTTTAGTTTGAAAATTTTTTTGTAGTGTATTTACCTATTACAGTAGTACAATATGAACTCACTATTAGTTTGAAAGATGGACAACATTAAACATTTGACTAGCTATTTGAAACTGTGACGCTATCTTCCTCTCACTGTTGCTACTTTGTCTCGATCACACACACTCTACTGCTAATAGCAACACAGGAGCGACCACGCACACAGTTGTGAACTTAAAACAGCTCTCACGACCAGCGCTCAAATTCCGGTGAACTTAATACAGCTCCCTCGGTCTGTCGCAAATTGGCAATGAATCAATCGGTGGTATCCATTAATTGAATAATTCTATCATAGATAAAATTGTGCTGGGGAGGGGGGTAATGTAGTGTAACTACCACTACAATAATAGAATTCCAATTCATTAGTATATAAGACTAGTTAACGTGATTATATCCTGGGGTATCTCTTGATAGATGACGGTTGAATTTGTCGGTTGCCTAGCCCCAACACTATTAATTTCTAGAACAATCAGCCTGAAGAACAGCAGATTAGAATAAGCAAAATAAATATCACAAAATCAATAAGGGATACAAAATTAAATTTGATGCCAAAATATTATTAGTGTCAAGAAGAAAAATTAATGAAGAATAATGATTATGTTAATAGAAATAATGAGTTATTAAGAAATAATGAAAATAAATGTTAATAAAAAATAAGGCAAATAAACGTTACCGGCTAATTTATTGATACGAAAATTATGTAAAATATTATAAAAATTAATATATTTAATGCATTAATGACTTTAACTAATTTTATGCTGATGACAATTAAAGCGATAAATCAGCGAAGATAACAATAATTAGAAGTCAGTGAGGAAAAACCGGATCTTGCTTCTAGCAACAAAAAAAGTCTACAAAACAGTCTGACTAAAACACAGGACATTTTTAATTTTAGCATGTAGAGAAATACGAAAAAGAAAATAAGATCATCTTATTTGCTTATTTGTTTCATTTTATTGTCTTGTTTTTTTTTAAATACAGAAGCTCTTTACTGAGAGAAAACAATGAGATTCCATTGGAAGAGAGCTTTATTCAGAATGTTTGAGTGCATGAAGAAAAAAATAAATAATCTTTGAATAAATACAGCCGAAAAAAATCATGTCGTTAAAAAGCGAACGGAATTTCGTTTCCAAGTGAAATAAGAGAAGTCAGCTCGAATCGAATTTCTTCCGTACTTTTGAATGATTGGAAAGATAGGATTTTGTAACAACTTTAAAAAGCTATAGGCAAAATGTTTAAAAACTTGATATTCAGGATGCAGTTATATTAAATAACATAGTATATGTTTATGGATGATATCAACTAGATGTTTTTGTTACATTTAATACTGAAATACTAAAAATAGTCTAAGAATTTATTGAATAAATGCTTGAAAAGTTTGCTCGAAAAAAGGAAAATAAAAACCCTGAGAACTATATTTCAATGGCTAGAAGGATCTCAATTTAGGATTAACGATAGCTGGGTGTCCAGAAATAATACTGAGTTCAGAAATAAATAAAGACTTCACTTGAGTTTTGGTCAGCGTATTTTTATTCATTCACACAATTACTGATCCAGCCTTGGATATCTAGGGAGTTGCTTACATTTCTGATCAAATACAAATTTATCGCTTCTTTGTGGACACTTTTCTTGGCCACTTTCATCTGCTTTCGGTCATCGGCATATTTGAGAATAACATATGGTTCATTTCGCTATGGAAGCACAAAGAGTGCTAAATATGGAACGCTGACTTGCATTCTCAATGCTCTCTCCTACCAATATGTACCCGGAATTCGATAAATTTTTAACTTAAAATCACGAATTTAGAATTATGTTTTAAGAATTTAATGTATGCACATTAAGAGTAGTCAAGACGTTCAAATAATTAGGCCAGCATAAATAGGCCTATGCGGCGAAATTTGTGCATTTTATGTTCCTGAAACATATAGATGGCAGCACCTTAAAATTTTATAATTTTTACTCATTTACTTACTTTTTTGAAATTTTTAACTTTATCTTTATTAATTTTTCTTATTTGTTGGCGTCTCTTTATTATGCCTTAGTTTGTGTACTTTTAAGTCATTATTAAAACTAACTTTGTGAATGTTTGTCATTTATTTTTCCTTGCATTAACATTTTAATTTTTATAATTGCTTTTTCTTATTTGATTATGGGGCCTCGGGGCACTGCCAGTTTTTTGGTTTCACCTCTGACAACAGAAAAGGGCTCCTGTGTGTTGGCAGGCAGTATGTCCCCTGAAGAAGTGCTGTCCTGCTACCAGATATATATTAAATTTTTGTTGTTTCATGCTAGAATTGTTTTTCTGACAATCAAAACAAAATAAATTTGGATTTGGCTGCTTTAAGCGCTTTTCTATTTTGATTTATTATTTTAAGTGTTACTTACTTGTTTTGTCTTTTTCTGAATTTGTAAATTAGTTTCATTCTTTGATTAGATTTAGGATTGAAAGGTATACAATTTTTTACATCATTTTACAGAAAGAAATTTTGTATGGCAAATTGTGTATGAAATCGAATTTTATCTATGCGACTTTTTTTAAAAAAAATTTGATACTTGAACTTATTCTTATTTCAAAATTTATACCAGAATTGCAGATCTTCAAATTCGCTTGCAAATAGTACTATGTTATCAACACGTTCTCTGTTACTGCAGACGAAGTCTATTTAATTCTTCTTTTTATAGCTTGGATAGTAATTTTCATTATCAATTATTATTATGCACCATAAACCTGACAACGCACAGGAAATATACTTGTATTTCTTGGACCTGTATTTGAGTCCGCATGATATAGTTATATATTGTACACCATTAAGCGGTTAAGAATTATTCTTGAAATTATTATCGGATGATAGGTTCTTTTAATTGCAAATTGCATTTTATTCCCTGTCCATTTTACTACACCTTTATGATTACGAAGTTTTTTTTTCTTCTTTTTTTTTTTTTTTCTTTTTTTTAGTTTTTGTGCATAGGAACAAAATAACAAAATTTTAAAAAACGGACACTTCACTTCCGTTAAAAAGAGAAGTTAGTTTGCAGAGAGAGAAAGAGTCGTTTTCAATATAAATTATAAAAATACCATTGCTCACTCAATATTGTTTTTTTCTAATTTTTTCAGAAAGGAATAATTATCAATATTTGAAGTAGATTTCAAAACTTTTTATGATAACACAAATTTCTATTTAAAATTCAGTCAAATTATTAATGATAACTGGAGCCCGGATTTTGATGACCTAAAAAATCTCAACTAATGCCCTTAAAAAGTGCAAAAAATGCCCTTAAAAAGGGCAAAAAATGCTCTTAAAAATGCAAAAATTGCGTAAAAAATGCCTTAAATAAAGTAAAAATATTGAATTAAAAAAATGTTTTGCTCTTTATAATTATTATGAGTCATTTAAAAGATATAAAGCAATGCAATACTTGTTCTACGCTCATTAAAGTTTGAAAAATATGTTTTATATCCTAAAATAACAAAAAAAAGGAAAATATATTGACACCAAAATATTTTTATTTTGTATAGAAACTTTAATGGATATAACAACTTCCATCTCATAATATTACTAAATATCAGAATTACATTTGATTATTAAATGTTTTTTGATAATTTGAAATGTAAACGAGCGTCTCTTGTCTGAAAGTAAATTTTCATTCCTGCAGAAGCTTCTTTCAACGTCTACTGATGTTATAGGTTATATATTCTTTGGTTATAAGTGCGTACTTGAAAAAGACGGTCTTACTTACTGACAATTCTTCTTCAATTTGAAAAGATGTTGCTTCACCTGTTAATATCCTATAGATTTTCTTTATTGTTTGGAAGCCAGTGTAATAATGAAAATTGATAAAAAATAATAAAAATTGTAAAAAATTAACAGAAAACTTTAAAAAATGCACTAAAATGCAAAATACGCTCCAAAATTTCAAGAAAAATGCCCTATAAATCTAAAAAAATGCTCTAAAAGACAAAAAATGCAAAAAATGCAAAAAAATGCAAATCTCATCAAAATCTGCGCCTTACTGATAACAAAAAGAGATGAAAGCAATTAACTTAAAATAAAATTATATTTATATTTTGTATATTTTCTGTTTATTTTACTAAATTACCTAACGAATACAAAATTATATTTTTCTAACATAATATTTAAGAAGAAGACTTTCTATTTTTTTGAAATTTTATTTTTTTGAAACCTATAATTACATAATACATCTTCCATCAAAATACCCAAAGCCTACTTTTTTAATTAACTTTTAAGAAACTTATTTACAAGAAGATTCCAAACATCTAATTATAAGCATGTTAAGAGAAATACTTAATTATTTTGCATCTTATGAAACTTTTTCCAGAGGGTATATTTTAAGAAATATATTAGTCGAAATATAAAGCGGTGTGTCGTTTTTCTGAAGAATACTAAAAGTAATGATGTTTTTGAATTAAATTCTTTTATAGACAGAGTTCTTGCTTCATATTTATTTTCTCGCAAATTTCGTAATTGCAAGCTTATAAAAATATAAAAACATTACAGACTACTATTTAATATTTCTAACTCTTATTTTAATTTTGCAAAATTTCAGTAATAAAAATAGGGATGGTAATTAATTGGGAAAAAAATTTTAGATCATGTTTGGAAGAAAATTTTAAAAATATTTATAATAATTTTGCACTCCAATGTTAATTTTCAAGAAAATATTTTATAATTAACACTTAAACTTATTAGTTTACTAGCTGTTTCTGGCAGTTAATTAATCCTCTTTTTATATACGTAGATTTCCAAGCATTTAAATTTTTAAAATCGTTCAATAAGAAATCAAGTCATTGTGTCATAGTCATAGTCAAGTCATAGTAAACACATATTGCTCATGTGAGAATGCATTTAATTTTCATTTTAGACATCTTTGTATGGTAGTGTGGGTATCGTGATTCATTTGTTTCTAAAACATTTTGTACAATATATGCTACAACAATTAAAAAATACACTTATTTTCTAAAGGGTGCATTAAATGGATATTAGATCAAATTAACAATTTTACTTATTTTTAAGGGTCATTTCGCAAAAACAAAACTAACTTTAACTTTTATTAAATTCTTTGAGAGGAAAAATTACTAAATGATTAGTAAAAATACCATATATTGTGGCTTTTTTTAGCCATTTTTACTGTTCTTTTTTTAACTAGAAATGCCGTTACCATTCAGTACCATAATAGTAAAAGAATTTTTTTTCATGTGCCGTTACACTAAATTATATTCTTTAAATTTTCTTTGCTTCAAAATTTATTGTTTACCATTCTAGATCAGTTTATGCTTTTATCTTAAAAAAATTCTTATCAGTTAAAGTTCGTTTTTTTCTTTGTCAATAAAAAAAAACACTTACAAATAAAGTTCACTGACCCGCATGTTTAAAACTTGCGAATTAGTGCACAGTCTGATTTCACCAAATTTGCCAATTTGAAAATGCTTATTGAAAAATGCTGATGCCAATGGGGGGTGCTAGTGGATTGCCAGTGGCGGCTATCTCAAATTGAAAACAATAAGTTTTAAATTACGATTTCTTTTTTATCGCTTCCTTATTGTGCCTTATATATATATATATATATATATATATATATATATATATATATATATAGATAGATAGATATGGATGTAAGTTAATGAAAAAAAAATACTTCAAATATTTCTAAGATTTATAAGTTAAATAAATTTAAGTTACAATATATATTCTAATTTATGAAACTTTAGAACAGCTAGAAAAATAATGCTATAACCACAGAAAAAGTCGTTTTTATTATGTAGAATCGATATATTCTTATCGAAATAAGGTCTCAAGTTTATCTTGAAATCCATAACTCAGATATGAATTATTGCTAGATAGGTCGTAGAGGAAAGAAAAAAAATTGGACGAAAGATTGAAATCATCTTTTCCTCTTGTCCTCTTATCGAAATTTGATGCCGTTGATTTCAAGACTTTAAAATGTGGAAAAAGAATAAGTGCCAATATTCGCATTCTATTCAGTAAGAACCAGAAGCTTCACGAATTACGCTTGAAAAGAACAGTGAGAAGAGCTTCTATTGTTCTTTGAAATACTGTTCCTGTTCTAAGTCTGTCAAATTAGTCTCGTTCGTAGAGTAAGTACCTATAAGCGTAGATCGAAATATTTTTCTTTAAAGTTTTTTTTTATCTAAATAGCAATAAAATATGTTTATTTTTACAAATATAAATTAAATTAGAATTTATTACAAATTTCCTGAAATTGTTATGCTATCTCCTTTACTTATTTATTTTTTTAAATTTTTTTTAGCTTATAGTGCAAACAATAAATGAATGTGGTTTTAAATAATTACCTAGTGAATGTGACATCACTTTTGAATCTCTAAGATATTTTCTTTTATTTTGTTTTGCATGTTTTAAAATTTATCATCCTTTCAAAAACTGCATTGAAAAAACAGTATGGTGAAAACTTCCTCAATACGGTAAAACTTACCGTGTTTCTGATTCTATGAGAACACCAAGTAGAGCGGAAATTTTTACCGAAAGGATTTGGTTATGACGTTTGGTAAAATTAATTATAAAATATGGCTTTATTATATGTGATAAACTTCGGTAAATGTGGTAAAATTTGGCAATTTTATCATGATACGTAAGTACATAGCAAAAATACCATTTATTCCATTTATTACGTATTTTTACTACATGTATAATAATAAGAACTATAGTTTTAAAAACTAGAAATTCTGGTAAGCCCTTACTATATGATCGGAAAAATTAACCAATAAATGGTTCAAATACCATACATATTTTTTTTATTAAGCAAAATTGAGATTTCCTTTCCATACTTTAGTTTTATGAACCAAAATTATGACTTTTTTTTCAATCAAAACTATTACTACTATACAATGCGGTAATTTTACCCGAACTCTTTTCTATGCGCATGTTTTGATTGCTTTAGTGATAGTTAATGATAGTTAATATCTGCATTACTTCAATACCTAATTTAAAAACAATAATCAAAGGTAAAAAGAAAATTTGTAAAAACAAGTACATTCTGCTTTCCATTTCATACAGTTTCATAGAAAAAACATTATGAATATTTTTACAATAATAAACTTTCTAAATGTTGTTACAGCATTAAATGGTGTAACAAAGAAAACTATTTGGCTCAGAAAAAAACTTCACAGGAGCAGTGGATCCATATTAGTAGTTTTATGGCTCACAAAATCAATATATATATTTTGTTTATTATTAGTGTTTTTCTAACTGTTTGTTTTTCATTTATTTGCTCAAAATCATTTTTCATATATTTGCACTTACAAATCAGCAATTAAAAATAAAATTCTACTAAGAAAATGCGTTGCTTTTTCTGATAAGAATACTTTTCAAATTAAATGTATTGCTTTATTGTATAATATGATGCAAACTAATACTTATTATGTACTGCACATAAATATGTCTTGGGGTATGAAAATAAGAAGTAAAAAAAAAAATAGAAGGAAGTTTGAAGTTATAATACAAAGTTGGACAATATTTAGAAATCATATCTCAATGCATAACAGCTCTTTTTTTCGAATTTCTAAGACCTGTATAGTTGAAATTTTATTGATACTTACACTGAAAAATATACCAAATAATATTTAGTATGGAAATTGAGTATTATATAAAGTAATTCAATTAAAAATATATTAGCTAAGTCTATTTTAGAATATTATATGCAAATAAAGCAGTCTTTTACTATCTGACTGCAATATATTTGTAAACACATTTCCTAGGACCAATGAATACATGAGAATACAGATGGGTACTTTAATTAATGTTAAGTAATTAATGTCCTGAATGCAAGGAAAATGAAATGAATAAATGTTTGTAGATGCTAATGGAATTTTCAACGATATTTCTGTTTAAGTTCTACAAACATCTTTAAGTGTATGAATTTTCAAGAAAATTTTGTAACGAGTTTAAGGGCTGAAAATTTTTGTACCGTTTTAAACTATGTAAGTTTATATGGGAAAATGTAAATTTAAGTACAAAATTGGTCGTATAGTTATTGAGAAATGGAATTTTAAAATCTGGCTTTTTCGAATTTTTTTAGTTCAGAAACTATTCAACCAATTCACACAACTATCATACTTTCATTTAATTTTATAAAATTACATAGTTTAATTTAATAATGAATATAGTTTATCTTCATTTAAGTTGAACTTCTAAAAACTGGTTATCTTTAATCTAATAACGTAAAGTCAGTAGTATGGTAACAAATAATAATATGATAAAAGTTAAAATATTTTTAATGATTTAACTATGAATACATGAATCTCAGTTTATGATCATCATGAGTTTACGATTTCAATAAGAGATTCTTTCGAAATTCTTTCGAAATTACCCTAGTGTATGGTAATGGATGTTTTTGGTTAAAAAAAATTAAAAATTAATAGTTTAAATTAATGGAACCAAACTATGCGGTATTTAAAACATTCATTCTTTAGTTTTCCCATTAATATGATAGCGTAATGGTTTATTTTAATTCTCCTTTCCACATATTAGGGAAAATTACACACTCGTAAAAAATTAACAATTGAAAAGTGAAATTAACCGAATAAATGTTTTTTGTATCATAAACAAAGATATAACGGTAAAATTACCAAATTTTACCATGTTTTATAATACCATATATTTTTTTTATCAAAATTACTCTCAAATTGCTATGGTAAAGATCAGTAAGCTTTTTAAAGTTCCCATTAGAGCCAGAAATGTAGCAAATTTTATAAATTTTACCATATTCTTAAAGTTTGATAAACTTTTATTCTCAGTGTGAGAAAAGTTTTTTGCATATCATTTGTCTACCTTTTATATTTTGTATAAATATAATAAGAAAAAAGAAGAAACGAACAATATGTAGTGTTGAAAGCTTTGAAGGATTTTACAATAGTTTGTGTTAGCAAAACAGATGGAGTTTTAATTATAAAACGATAGGAATTAATCTATGTATGGAAAAGCAAATGCTTGCCTATCTGCATGCGTGTCTATCTCTCCCGTTCTGAGTTATCCGATTGCTTTGTAATTTGGTTCAGTGACAGTTTATGAAGTACGAGGAAGATCAATTTCGATATGAATCGTACGAACGGATATCACAAAAACGATAATGGATGAGCATTACGTATTATTGCAATATTAACTGCTGGTGATTCTCTCTGTATTTTTCAATAACTTAAAATATTATATGTATGAAATCTGCTAGATGACATCTCTGTCTTAATCCGCATTTAACTCCTGAAGAAGGTGACAGTATGGAATTTTATAAAGCTTTTTGAAACTCTTCGTTTGTTTCAATCAGATTTTTACGTAATTCTATGAAAACGAACTTTGTAAGGAGAACAGGAATCAAAATATTTTTAAATTGAAGCTATTGTCTAAATTTCTAGTGTGGAAATTCGTATCGATGGGAAAAATATTGTCTGCTATTGGTTTATCATGTTCAATAACATAATTTTCAGTTATGAACTATGAATTATCGTGTGTACAGTGAGCAAAAAATGACTTAGTAGAATAATTTTTTATCTAATGATCGAATCTTTATGTTCTAGGATCCAATCATAATGGTTTGAAGGGTTGACCTTCAATATGCTAGTTAAATAGTGCAGACGATATTTAAAGTTACAAAAGCAAGCACAAAAGCGTGCTATCTCTAAACATAACCTTACAGTGTTCGACATATTCGGAATTTTACGTTGCTCGAAATTCCCATATTGAAGATTTAATTTATCAGGAGCTATTCGACCGATTTTAAATATTGTATTGCAATCATTATCTTGCAAATATGTGTATTATATATTGCATATATTGCAAAGAGTGTATTTCAATTTGCCGTGTGAAATCCCATTCTTTGAAATATTGAAAACCTTTAAATTGTAATACAAAAGTTTTTTCGACTATTATTAAATAAATAATAAAAAACAATAAATATTTTCAAATAAATAATTTTTGGACGGAATTTTCTTTGAATGATCAAATTTTATAATTTCAAGCAAATATTTTTCAATTCTCTAAGAAAGTTCTCAAGATGTGGCGAAATATGCAAAAATTAAAATTAACATAACAAATATTGTGGAGGACTCTTTGTTACGTCGTCAGTGATGATTTGCTTCAAAAATATATATGTTTCTTGCCGTTTGAGAAGCAAATCATAAATGTCTAATGACTCTAATGCGACGGCATAAATCACTTCCCGTAAGATCAATGAGGAATTATATCATAATTATTATTATATTATATCATCATAAACATTGCAAGCTTTGGACCTCCATCCTTACCAAGCTATTTCTATATTTTCTTACAAGGGGCCATATTTCCTTAATTTAGAGCTCCAATACTTTGAGGATCAGGAATCCGAATACATCAAAAAAGTATGTCTCTTAAGAAAAAGAACGTTTTTATGACTGATTTCGTAACTTAAAATAACGACTGTACTTATTAATCGGAATAGGCCATATCAATCTCTTAAATAAATAAGATTAAATCGGTGAACGTAATGATTCAATCATTGGATCAAAAGTTATTCAGATTGGTCCATTTTTTATTTAATTATATATATTTTATTTTTCTGCTCTCGGCACAGATGATAATATCGATAATAAAAAAGTGCAAATCATAAACCAAATGCATATTCCGTGAAATAATTAGTAGCAGAGCTAAAAAATTATTTCTTAATCGCGTAACTCTAAGATCATCAGAAATATTTGCAAAAAATATCATTACCGTTAGTTAATATCCTCAATATTGATTGTAACAACTCATTTAGTATTGAGAAAACAACCATAAGTGCAACCATAAGTTCTTTTTTATTATAAATGTACTTCTAAAACTGATTTTGATGAATTTAAACATGTAAATCATAAGAAAGGGCTGCAGATATTAGTGGAATAAAAAAAAAAATTAAGTACCATTAAAACTGGAAAAACTTGAGGCAAAAAAATTACTATACTTATTACTTCAATAATATCATGTTATGGAGAAGAGGAGAGAAAATTATGGACTATTATTCCTCAGAGATCATTTGTATTAGGGCTAAGGAATTTAAAGAAAATAATTAGGAGAATTGTTATTCTAAATATATTTCGATATAATTTACATTGTAAAAGCAAAGGGAGCTTTTTAAGAGAATTTTTTTGCAGGGCTAAGAATTGGTTTAGAATAATTTGTAACTGAAATTATAATTATTTTTTACTGGAATGATAGGGATAAAATAAGGTATTTTAAGTACCGTATTACTTTGTCCATGAAAATACTTATAAAACATTTATATCACGGGTCCTTATTTTTGCGAAATACATCCTGTGTATTCATATCACAGAATCAGAAATATGCTTTTCTTTCATTTGAGAAACGTCGGATTCCAGTATTAAAAATGTACAAACAGCATTAAAAACTATATCCTTATTGACTTTTCGTAAATACATATGATGGTAATAATTTTTGTTTACTTTTCACAAATAAATAAATACAGAGTCAGAAACCCCAAATATTGCGATCAGAAACTGAAATAAATATTTGAAAAAATAATGTATTGGGAAAAGGATTTACGCAAAGGCATTGAAAATGAGAGTATTTTGCCGGACATTTTTATCCTCGAGGCCTTGTCAATAAAACTTCTATATACGACACTTTAATCTTATATCTTCAAAACTAAACACAGAAGGAAGAGCTCATTAAAGATGATGTCAACGAAAACTCAAGTCAATCGATCACTTTATGAGCCGTGTTCTTCTCATGAAAGGTACATTGCATAATAATTTATCTTTTCTTGCTCAATAAAAACATTCCAAAAGGTGTAAGGAAAAAAAATAATATTTACTTAACGACAATTTTTTAAACTAAAAAAACTAATTTAGTTGTCTTCAGTTTTTATTTTCTGGGACACACAAAAAAAAAATAAATCTAAAGAATTAAGCCGTAAGAAAACAGCTTTCAATTTTTTTCGAAACGTGTATTCTTGTTTAAGACGGAAATACTTTCTCGTTGTTTGATCCTATGTCAATCGTATGTCCACCTGATCAATAAAATAAGATATATTTTAAAAATTTCTCTTATTTTGATTAATTTCAACGTTCCAATTTTTATTTTTAATTACATATATTTTAATAAATGGTTATTTTTAGAATAAAGAAATGTTACTAAGACGGGAAAAAGTTGTATTGCTTCAATTTCATATATTAAATGAAAATAATAAATAGAGAAATCCAAAATGAACATGTTTTTTTAGACAAAAGAATTAGCTATTGTTTTTCTTTTTTTAATAAAGGTTTAACATACTTATTATTCATACATCTTTAAAAGAAATAAATACACACCCACACCCACATATATATATATATATATATATATATATATATATATATATATATATATATATATATATATATATATATATATATATATATATATATATATATATATAATAGCGGACCCGACAGACGATGTACACACGTCTTTAATTGGAAAATTTCAAATTTTTTTGAATAAACTGTAACAATCTGGATCGTTTTGATGCAAATTTTTATTAAAAAGTTATCATATTATCTAACGTCATTACATATATCTTATCACAATTCGACCAATCGATAGCGTGTGAGTATGTGTATACTATCAGCGAAGCTAAATGTAGAGGTTGTTTTAAATCAAAACTTAAACTTATTTTAATTAAAGGTAAAAAAGTGAAAACTTAAACTGTTTTATAACAGATATATTTTTTCAATTAAAAAAACTTAAGTTATCGTAATGCCATTAGATGTACAATATTTTTGGTTAATCCTTCAGGAGCATACACAAACAAATTCGAGGGTTTTCCAACTCTGGAACACGCAACATATAATTGACCGTGAGAAAAGCACGGGTTTTCTAAATCTAAGTCACAAATTGACATTGTTTGACCTTGTGACTTATTAATAGTCATAGCAAATGCTAAGTGGATTGTAAATTGCAAACGTTTGAATGGTATGGTCGAATCTGAAGGAATCATTGGGATCCGGGGTAGAAGTACAACTTCACCTTGAAATTTTCTACTTAAAATAGTGGCTTCCAAAATGTTACCCATGATTTTTTTTATGACCAGTCGCGTGCCATTACACAATTTCGGAGCATTCAAATTTCTAAGCAAAATTATAGGTGAACCAATCTTCAATCTCAAATTATGGGGTAGCATTCCAGGTAAATCTAGTGAATTTAAAAACTCGGCAGAATAGTTGACAACTTCATCAGGATCAACAATAGTGTCAATCGATTTGAATGTAATTTCACTACCAGGCAATGATTGTTGTACTTTAAAATTGATTGCGTCAACATCTAAATTTTTTGCGGCTAAAATAGCTCGCTCACGTAGCCATGCATGATTAGTATAATTATGTGGCAAATCTGGAAAGATACTTTTTATTAACTCCTCTTTGGTAGGCACCATGATGCAAAAATTCTGTGGGAGTCGAATATATTGTGTATCTTCATACAATTGAATATTACCATTGCCAATGTCTAACAGTTGTTCAGAGAATCTTGACGCTAATGGATCATTTTGAACTTGAACACGCATATTAAGAGTAAGGCATAATTTACTGACACTTCGCCACAGATAGGATTCTTTCAAACATGCGTTTATTTCGTCCGCATATGTCGCACGTGGAATAACGGGTAATGTTTGTCTGAAATCACCTGACAGCAGCAGTAGAGCACCACCTGAAAGCCGAGTATTATCTTTGATATCTTTTAGGGACCTGTCGAGAGCTTCAAGCGAATGCTTGTGGGCCATTGTACATTCATCCCAGATAATAATCTTACATTTTCTCAAAACTTCAGCTATGCCTGAATGCTTCTTTATGTTACACATTGCTTTGGGATTGGTATGAATATTCGAAGGTAATTTAAGTGCTGAATGCGCTGTCCGTCCACCATCAAGTAAGGTTGCTGCAATGCCTGATGAAGCAATTGCCAATGCAATATGATTTTGAGATCGAATGCGCGCAAGTATTAGTGAGATGAGGAATGTTTTACCAGTGCCACCTGGTGCGTCCAGAAAAAAAATCCACCTTGTTGTGCTGCAATTGACACGTTAATTTGATCATATATACTTCGTTGCTGAGCACTAAGCAATCGTTCATTGTTAGCAACAAAAGTAGCCAGAGAAGTCATATCGAACTGGTGTTCACGTTGAACGTCGCTGTTGATGATATCTGCTGCTTGGCGGATTGGAGCTGGCATACCAAAATTTATGAGCGGCATGTTCAAAATAAGAATACAAATATCCTCAATCATTATTAATGCCACGTTATATATTTCTGCGGAGAATTCAATGCTGAGATTTTGATTAGTAATTCTTATCCGATGCAAAATATCCTCACTCATTGAGTCTTTATATTTAATCCACAGAGCAGATGCTTCAGACGGAAAACACGTTGTCAATATTATTGAAAATAATTGACGAATTTGCTGTGGAGATGAGCTCAGTGCTGCATCTGCAAGTGTGAGGTCCCAATGGTTATCATCCTCCAATAAATGTAACTCACGACGCGCATCAAAGAAAGTGCCGTATAAAGTACAGTTGACTTTTCGCAAGTATTGGAAGGATGTCGGTCCAGGAACGTTAACCAATAACAAACGCAGAAAAAAGCATTCGCGTTGCTTGGGATGAACTGTATATAATCATCCTAAAGTATTTGTCAAAACTATGTCGGCAAATCCTGGGATGGAGTGCCTCGTTTCCGTGGTTCACAACTTTTTGATTGTTTATTCCATAAAAAAAAATTTAGGAACATCAGCATACATTAATGTCTTCACCAACAATATCTTGTCGATTACAAAGGTTGAAAAATTCAGTAAGAGTTGTTTCTGGAGTTTTTAAAGCTTGTTGTTAGTGCATTCTGTTCTGTGAAATAAACACGCTGTCCATTTTCAAGATGCACAGCCAAATGTACAACAGCAGGATCCCTTTCATGTATAGGAAATGTAAAAATTCGCCAAATAGCTTCATTACTACTTATGTATCGTCCCATTTGATAATGTGTTATTTCGTCATTCTTATTTACATTTTGAACAGCAAATATAGCTTTATCACTGCCCTTATGAACGTACTTACAAATGTACTTGATAGACTTCACCGAACTGCATAACTCAACGTTTATGTGTGCTTTATAGGTTTTGCACAGCAATGGTGAGTATGGAACCACCCAGCGATTATCGATGTCAACCCTTACACCGTTTGATAGACGCAATTCATATGATTGACCGTCATTGTTTACATCTCTACGACGGTAAGATGGATAACCATCGATATTGGTGATAGTGTCAGTTTGACATGGTTTAGGAAAACGTTTCGTACATTTTCCATTATCCATACATGGTGACATCATGTTGAGAGAACCACATGGACCATGGATCATATTAGTAGTCACAATGTCAAACAATTCTTGATCAACATTCGGATTTGGAATTTCCGCTGAAATAATTTTGCCAATTTCTTCTGGGCGTACTTTGTCCACCAACCAAATCAAAATATGCGCATGAGGTAAACCTCGTTTTTGCCATTCAACAGAATAAAGCCAACATCGTGTTTCACCAAATACCGAGTGATGTGTAATCAATTTCATCAGAGATTTCAATTTTTGTTTGAACACACGTGCAATGATATCATGGCGATGCATCGATGTTTGACCTGATAACAGCAAATTTTTAATTTCATCCCAGTTTGGATTACACGTAAATGTGATAAAAAGATCTGGTCGGCCGTATGCGCGTATGTAAGTCATGGCGTCTTGAATATATTCTTGCATATGACGCGGACTACCAATGTATGATGATGGAAGAATATATGCGGTACCGATGTTGTTGATATCATTCGTTGCATCTACGTTACCGATTATGGCGTCACGCAAATGAATGTACTTTTCAGAACGAAGTTTCGCTTGATTAAATATTATATAACGCAATCTCTCACTTTCGATTTTTGCATACATATCAACAATGTACTGATGAAATAGCTGTCTGCATTGGAGAATGTTATTATCTTCATTTTCACGAATCATCAACCGGTATGCGTAGAAGTTCATCGCACTAACTTTCTTGATTAGTTCTTCACCTGTAAATAAAACTATTTATAAGATAAACAGAAATAATTGGTTCAAAAAAAATTATAAAATAATCTATAAGTTGTGCCTGTTGTTGGATTCCTTTGTTTGATATTTAAATGATATCCATCTTCTCCTTCCCAAAATATCAATGGATATTGCAGTGCGTTGTAAGAACGATGATTGTCTTGAATTATTTGTATTGTATTATCTCTGCGTTGTATGCGAATATCTCGACGTTCACATGGGTCACCAGCCATAACAACTGCAACTTCATTAACAGTTGGAACATTATATGTGCCTGCGTACTTTCCATAGGGCACTTTGTCTGCTTTAATAACAATGCCGTAGTTGTCGTTTTGCAGTTTGTTGGAAAGAGTCTTGAACAATCGCATCAAATGGTTATGGTTGTGCAAGAACGTTTCCAAAATGTTCACAATTTCTCGTTCCTCCATCTGCTCTATATGGTTGTATACGCACCGTGTATGAGTTTGTAGCTCCTCATCGCCCATAAAGTAAATTTGTAAGAATTTTGGATCGACATTAGGCATTGGAAGCAATGAAACAATTTGGTGGTACACTTGACCTTGAATCTTAAATGTAGATTCAAAATTATGACCATCCTCATTATGAAGAATTTTTGTTGTTCCAAATGATGTCATTTGAAAGCAAGAATTGAATTTACGAATTTTCCGCAAAAACAATTTTGACTGAGATGTGGCTCCAGCTAATAATGTTTTCAAAGATTCCGGTGGTGGATTTAACGGTCGAAGTGAAATTTTTCCAGATGCGCAACATAAACCAGCTGATTCACCTTTGTACTTTAAAGCATGACAGTATTGACACTTGTTGTCCATACTACCGATTAAGATTAATGCATGTGACGAATAGTCTATTTCAGGATCATATTCAAACGCAAGACGATTAAGTGATGCTCGTATCAATGCTCGATTATCTTGCATTCGCCGTTGGTTACGTTCTCTGTTTTCGTTGGTCGCTCGTTGGCGTATCTCTCGCTGTCTTAATGCATTTGCACGAAGACGTTGATTGCGTTGCTCTGAATTTTCATTTTCACGTGAATCTCTGAATTTCTCACTCTGAATTTTCATTTTCACATTATCCGTCAAGTGTTCTTCAACTGTTCTATTCAATCAACGATCATGGACCAATTGTGCGTTTCGAGTACGTCGATCAATATTTCTTGCTCTTCCACGAAGACGTGGCATTTCTTTGTAAAACAAAATACTGTAAATTAGTACATAAAAATATTAGTAATTTATTGAAAATGATATTTTAATTAAATAACAGGACTGAGAAGATTTATTGTACCAAATTTTAAATAAAAAATTTGTAATTTTATTTTTTTGCTTTTTTTTATTTAATATTTCAAATAAGAATTTTTAAATAAAAACAATTGAAGAAGTTTTATATGGAATCAATTAGCTTCACAAATAAATTTATAGGTTAGAGTAGTTGTTAACCAACGCACGTATAAATTCGATCTAAAATAATACAAAATACTCACTTCAATTCCGCACTGAATCTACAAAATGTGTAGTTTTTTACATTTTTAAAATGCACACATCAAAACTCTTCAAACACAATAATAACACGAACTTACAAATTCTATTCAACGACTCTTTTTTCTGCTCCCTATTAAATTATATGTGTATCAAAACAAGCTAAAAAAATATTTACAGAAAAACAGAAGTTTTATGACTTTTATTATTTTTTTGCTAGTGAGAGCCAAAACAATATGGAAATGAATGAGGGAAAACTGGATCCTACCACGTGATTTCCCGGCCAATAAAAATGTAGCGTTAAACGTTTAACGCTTTCTTGTTGGAAGTCGCATAAGAAGTATAACTTTTAAGAAGTAGAATTTTCGCCACTCAATAAAAATTGGACCGAATTGTGAATCTAAACCATTCTCGAATCCTTCTGAAGGTACACAGAAAAAAATTTCATTTAAATCGGTCCAGCCGTTAAGGAGGAGTTGAGTGACAAACACACGCACAGACGAAATATATATATAAAAATATATATATATATATATATATATATATATATATATATATATATATATATATATATATATATATATATATATATATATATATATATATATATATATATATATATATATATATATATATATATATATATATATATATATATATATATATATATATATATATATATATATATATGAGCAATTCTACAAGTAAACGCCAATTAGGCGGCCAAAAAAAATTTTAAAAATTTGGGGGGCACACTATTTCTACATGAATTTTCTTCTTTTTAAACCCTAAAAAGGAAAGAAAAAATCGTGAACATGAAATTTTTTCTTTGTGACATATTTTAAATGTGACATACTCTTTCTGACATACTCAGATAAATCTGAGCCATTTACTCAGATATAATAATACGATTTTTACATAAATATAATATTATTATACTCTTAAAATGTATTTATAGAGATTTCATACTATAATATTATATTTTAGTATAAAAATTGGCGTTTATTTATAGAATTGCTCATATCGTCGCTTTGAAACTAAACCGTGGTAACTCAAAAAAGCAAGTTTTTCAGGAGAGCAATTTCTAACTTTCCGCGCTAATGCTGATCGCGCCAATGCGATAACGATTTATCTGCTCTCTAAATTAATTTTATGGAACTATGAAGATAACACTTTGTTTCTCTAAAATGGTGATTTTTTTTTTACGCAAAATGACCCAAATATCTCATTTTTCGATTTACTACGGTTAGTTTCAAAGCGACGATTTGAGCAATTCTACAAATAAACGCAAATTAGGCGGCCAAACAGAAAATAAATGCTTTTTTTGGGGGGGGGGCATCTATTTCTACATGAATTTTCTTCTTTTTTGCACCCTGAAAAAGCAAGAAAAATATTAAACATGAAATGTTTTCTTTGTGACATACTTTAAATGACAAAATACCAATTTTAAATTTTTCCCGATTTTTTCAATTTAGGAACTTTGATTAAATTTTTTTATTTTTGTTTTTTATACTAAAATATAATCTTATAGTACGAAATCTCTGTAAATACATGTTAGAGATACATTATAATAATATTATATATTATATTAATAATATTATATTATGTAAAAATCGTTTTATCTGAATAAATGGCTCAGATTTATCTGAGTATGTCAGAAAGAGTATGTCACATTTAAAGTATGTCACAAAGAAAAAATTCCATGTTCACGATTTTTTCCTGCCTTTTTAGGGTGTAAAGAAGAAGAAAATTCATGTAGAAATAGTGTGCCCCCTAAAGTAAAATTTTTTTTTGGCCGCCTAATTGGCGTTTATTTGTGGAATTGCTCATATATATATAATCAATCGAAAAATCGAAACACACTCACGGATTAAAATTTAAAATATATTTTTTAGCTGTATGTCTCCAAATGTTCTTTACAGTTACTTATTATTATTTATTCTTTAAAAATTATATATTGTAAGCATAAATCAATTTTAACCTTTTAAATGCCGTATTTAGAATAATCTAAATAATATTAAATTTATAAGTTCACTGCTAAAAAATATCCAACTAAAAAATATCTTGTAAAATAGACATAAAATGAGTGAAAAAATGAAGTGTGCTAACGACGTTTCATTTTTGAAACTTGGGCATTTAGCAGTTACTTTTTTTACTAACAGTAGTTACGCTTTAACTGCGTTCTAACACTTATTTTTGGGAGGAATAGAATGGTGTCCTCTTAGAAGGCTAAAAAACTTCTGAATTTCAATGTCAGAACATTTTTGCAAAGTGTATTCAAGTCTTTTCATTTCTTTTGTCTCATCAAATGCACCTTCTTATTCAACTCCTCTGCATTTGCTCCTAGAATTGGATTGTTTACTTTATTTGCTCCAAAATTATTTATGAAAACGATATGACTACGCCGCAGGCATAGAATGGAACAATTGGTTTTAAAATATTTTCACTTAGGTTTTACTATTAACTAATTTCTTATCAATATCTTGGTTTGTTAAGCTTTCATTGAGAAATCACTAAATCTTCATTTTTGAACCAGAAAAAGTTTTTCAGAAGTCATCTTGTATTGCATCTCACTCTCTAAGAGCAAACAACATTTTTCAAATGAGACAAATAAAAAAATATACCGTGCCAACTGTAATTTAACCATTCGGTAGCAACATATGCATCAAAAGATATGTAACATATGTAAATAATGCAACATATGTAACATAACATATGTCTGCAACATATGTAAATAAAATGAATCGTAAGAATAGCGCAGGAAATTTATTAATAGCAAGAATCTATTCCATACTAAAATAAATTTCAATTCTATTGTTGTCAAATAGCACAAGTAAAAGTATAACACCACTATAAAAAGCATGACCTTATCAGGCATAATCTCTTACATCTCTGTATTTCAAAAGAGAAAAATACTGATAATGAATGAATGCCATTTTTCAAGAAAATTTAATGTTTCTGAATAAGTGTCCTAATAGCAATTGAGTGACATGCACACAGTGAATTATATGATATCTGATGATATCTGATCTCAATGAATTATATGATATCTGATGATATCTGATCTCAATGAATTATATGATATCTGATGATATCTGATCTCAGTGAATTATATGATATCTGATGATATCTGATCTCAATGAATTATATGATATCTGAAAATATAACCATTAAAATGCACAGAACTCGTAATAGAACTCTTAAAGTCCCAAAAATGGAAGAGTTGCTTTTAAACTAATATTTTAACTTTAAAATAATTTTTTTTTTTTTTAATTTGAATTGAAATTTAACTGATGGTAATATTATCCTTCCAAAATAGTAAATATTGTAGTCGTCTTATAGAAGCGGAATTTTAGGTAAATAATAATAAAATCGGAAGGAAAATTAACTAACCAAATGCTTAATTCATCAAATTTACAAATTCTTAAATTCATAAAAAGTTCAATAATGGTAGAAACGGAACCAAACTAAATGCAAAATATTTTTCAAAATGTAAATTTTAAATGCATGAAAAATCTTTTTATTCAGACTTTAATTACTCATTAAATTCTAACTCAAAATCCATATTCTATTTTTAGAACATTGCCATAGAAGCGGTTAATTTTGTTAATGCAGCACTCCCACTCAATACTTTGTTACTCACACTACTGTACTATCTATCAGGTGGCAATACTCACGTTATTTTATAGATATATTTTGCCTAGGCTATATTAATACAATGTTAGAATGTTCGTTTCAACTGAAGACCTTATTTTGTTTTTCGGCTGTTTTTAATGTTTTCTTCAGATTTTAACAGTTTTTCTTTAAAAAAATATATATAAATTTTTTTTTGTGTTTTTAACGTGATATTTATTACTTAATGTGGTCTATTTTGCTTCAAAAAATATTTTCTTTCGCTTTCTCCTCATGCTATTGTATTGAGATATTTCGCTTTGGCTATATTGATTTGATTCAATATTAGAACTCCTCTTTGCAGATATAATCTTGGGAACTGATGAAGAGAATATATCTTTTCTCCCCGGATTTTTATTTAAAAAAAAATTAAAAATTTCCTTTGTTTCTTCTCATTTTTCAGTAATGTTTCCACACTTTCCTTACATTTCATTTTGAACTTATATATATATATATATATATATATATATATATATATATATATATATATATATATATATATATATATATATATATATATATATATATATATATATATATATATATATATATATATATATATATATATATATATATATATATATATATATATATATATATATATATATATATATATATATATATATATATATATATATATATATATATATATATATATATATATATATATATATATATATATATATATATATATATAAGTATATTGATGAAACTAACCTGCATTTGCATGCAATACATGGAGAGGAAAACCGCAAAATACTTCCCTGATTACCTGACAGCAAGTGGACTCTAACCCATGATCCGTCTACCATTGAGGATATTTAACATCACTACTGTAGTCGGTGCAGATCGGGTTCAGGATTCGCAACGACCAGCAATCTCTGGGATTCTAATCTGGTTTATCTCATTAGATGGATGGTGGACGCTCTATCCTCTCGGCCACCACGACACCATATATATATATATATATATATATATATATATATATATATATATTATATATATATATATATATATATATATATATATATATATATATATATATATATATATATATATATATAATAAATAAATAAATACAAGAAAACACTAAGAAAGTTAAGTTTATTGATACAATATCAGAAAGCACTCTGTTTTGCGGATATAATCGCGTGGGCTGAAGAAAAGATTATATCTTTTTTTTTCCGGCTTTTTTTCCGGTTTTTTAATTAAAGTTTCATTTTTTTTTTTTTTTTTTTTTTAAATAATATGTTGTTTGTTATTTTTTTACTTATTATTTCCCACCCCCTTTTTTTCATATGTCTATAATTTTTCTTTGTTTTATTCTTCATTTTGAACTTATCTAATGAGTTCTGTTTACTTGCAGCTTAAGCGCAATAAATTAAACTTATTGTTTTTCTTAACTTTCTTCGTGTCTTCTTGTATTTATCTATCTATCTATCTATCTATCTATCTATCTATCTATCTATCTATATATATATATATATATATATATATATATATATATATATATATATATATATATATATATATATATATATATATATATATATATATATATATATATATATATATATATATATATATATGACGTCCATGACATCGTACGCTAAGATTTGGTTGTCATGTCTCTTCTTATTCTTGGTAGAGGCTTCATGTTTATTGGGTGGTAATATCAAAATAAATAGTGATTTGAATAATTTTCTGGAGGCTATTGTCATCCATTGAATTGATGACAATGGGGAAATATAGGTTTTAACATCTGTATGTCTTAACATCTGTCTTTGAAGTGATTTTCATGAAATTAAAACAAAATATTAAACAAATATTAAACAAAATTTCAATCGCAAAGTTAGAATAAATGGCTCAGTTTGGACATTCAGAATGGGCGCTAAAATAATAATCCGTCCATAGAACAGCAAGGATATATATATATATATGGGTCATTCTCACAAAAACAGTCATTTTCATGTCCCCAGTAGTATATTTTATGTTTGTTTTACAGCTTACGAAAAAAAAAGAAATTCAGGGAAAGTGTCCTTCAGAATGCAAACTAACAAAAGAATAAAAATAAAATTATCAATTTTTATTTTTTATTTATTTTAGGTAATTAAAATATACCAATATGTCATTCCCTCACTTGTCCCCACTGCTGATTTAAAAAAAGAAAAAAATTGTTTCTGAAATAAAAAATTTGTTTTTACAAATTCATGTTCTTTATTTCAGAATACTGAAATATAGAATTCAGAAAATCAATTTTAAATTTAATTTCTGATAAAAATATTAACACAGCACTATTTTAAACTTTGTCCCCAGTACTTCACGTCATTCCCTCATAACAATGTTCTTATGACCTGCAATCTTCTTAGAATACAAATATTTTAATAAAAACTTCAAAAGTTAACAACTGGCACCATAGAACAAAATTGCAGTATGTTTCCATCTTCAACTTAAAGAAGCTTTGCTGTGGAATAAATTTGAATGAATCAAACCAGGTAAAATTTTTTACATTTGTCATTCCCTCATGACATTTTTTAGAGTAAAATAAAATACAACTTCATCGAGAAAGTGGATAATTATATGTTGCTTTCTTGTATGAATATAATTGTATGTGATTGACTTCAGAAATTAATTAGTTATTTTCAAATTTTATTGAATTCGTCATTCCCTCACTACTGTATGAAGTGAGGGAATGATTCAAGATGAGTATATTATTAAATTTTTTTTTGTTCAATCGTGCCAGCCAATTTTATTTCCCAAACCTGTGAAAACTATTAAATATATAAGATTAAATTATAATAAATATTAGATATACTTAGTATGTTATCATTTTCTAACTTTAGGTAGATGTAACTTAGATAAAAACATGTATTAAAATAAAATATCATTCCCTCACTATTAGTGTCATTCTCTCACTTTTTAAATAGTGAAAAAAATTAATTTACTTATTAATTAATTTGAAAAATAAATTGAAAAATTAATAAATTAATTTATTAAATTAATTTATTTATTAAATTAATTAATTAATTATTATAACATAATTAATTATTTAAAAAATTTATTAATTTAAATATTAAGTATAATTTATAGGATATATACTTTCTTTATAATGCCATTACATATTTCTATTAATATAAAAAGTTTCAAAGCTTTTTATTCACTTTACTTTTTTGGGATTTTATGAACTGAAAAATGACAGTTTTCGTGAGAATGTCCCATATATATATATATATAATTAAATATATATATATATATATATATATATATATATATATATATATATATATATATATATATATATATATATATATATATATATATATATATATATATATATATATATATATATATATATATATTTAATCCGTGGATAGAATTGTTTTCTAAAAATTTCTTTATTAATTTATACAATTTTCCATGTGCAAATCCATTTCGGGCAAATCCGTGGCTAAAATTATCTACTTGGGTTTTTTCTTTGTTAATTTTTCCATGTGCAAATCCATTTCGGGCAAATCCGTGTCAAAATTATCTATTGAAAGAATTTTTTCTTTGATAATTTAAATAATTTTTCTATGTACTAATCCATTTCGTGCAAATCCGCGGCTAAAATTATCTGCAAAACAGGCAATTTATGTTTCTCTTTTCTATTTTATACTTTTTCTTAAATAAACATCTATCTTCTAAAACTATTTATGATCAATTTTTAAAATTATCCAGTATAATATTACCTTGCGCACATCCATTTCGGGCCCATCCTTGGTAACTAACAAATCAAAACTCAGAATAACAAATCACTTCAACAGTGCAGTAAGAACGACACTTTAAAACCCTCTTGTTACACTCGATTTGCGCTTTTGTTTTCATCTTTTGTTTTCATATTTTGTAATCTGGCAATCTTTCTGCGAAAACATTTTTAAATCATTCTTGAAAAATATTCGTCCATGTAAGTTGAACTGATTTTGCTGCTCGCTTTATAGTCTCCCCTTTTTAATGTTTTTTCTTTTTATTTTATTTTATTATCTGTTTTTTCATGTTATTTTTACTTATTTGTACTTTTTGTGATCTATTTCATTTGTTGTTATTTTTTTAAAAATTTTTTTTGAGTGCTCCTCACACTATTGTATTAATTTATTTAGCTTTGGCTTTATTGATACAATATCAGAAAGCACTCTGTTTTGCGGATATAATCGTGTGGGCTGAAGAAAAGATTATATCCATTTTTTCCGGTTTTTTAATTAACATTTCATGATTTTTTTTTTTTTTTTTTTTTTTTTTTTTTTTTTTTAATTTTTTTTTTTTTATTTATTATTATTTTTAATAAACTGTTGTTTGTTATTTTTTACTTATTATTCCCCCCCCCCTTTTTCATATGTCTTTTATTTTTCTTTGTTTTATTCTTCGTTGAACTATATATATATATATATATATATATATATATATATATATATATATATATATATATATATATATATATATATATATATATATATATATATATATATATATATATATATATATTGTCAGTCTACACACCACATCTACATCCACATCTACACACCTAAAAATCGCCCTCCTAAGATTGTTTAGCAAAAATATGTTTAGCATACCTGATGACAACCATGGCCATTTCCCCCATTTGTAATAAATCACTCTCTTCGCCGATTTTCTACTTTCAAATAAAGTTTTCAAAAGAAGTCGATGTTATTCTCTTGAGCAAGCTTGAGACAAAAATGCCTGATAGACACTTCCTCATATGTCATCGTCTACAATTGATTCAATATCGCTCAGAGTATTGCAATACGATCCATCATCGTCCTGATACTTAAGTGCCCGTCATGTTACTCTGTCACTACTATTTTTTCTAACCTTAAAAGTTTTCCCTCTTCTAATTTCATTGGAGTATCTTCGGTTGTGTAAAACAAACGCATGAAAGGAAAATAAATGTTTTTTAAATTGAATAACAAGACTGTTATTAACATAAAAACTGAGTTAGGTTTAATTTCGATTCCCTAATATTAACAAACATAAAATATCATGATAAAATTAAAAACAATTTCCACACTTTGTTTATTACATAGTATAAAACCTTATGTGATCAAAAGTCCTTTCCAAAGCGCTTCGGAAAAAATTACGGATCTTTTTAATGTCTTTTCATAGAGCCAGAAACATGGCCAATTTTATAATATTCTGGTAGTTTTGGTCATACTTTTTTTTCTCAGTATACGATGCGCAAAAAAAAACGGACCATCCTGAATAACTTTTGATCTCATGATCGGATCGTCACGTTCTAGGACTCAGTCTTAATGGCTCGAGGGAGTGACTTCAAATATTCTAATTAATAAGTGCAAACAATATTTTAAATTACGAAATCAGACGCAAAAAGGTACTTCTTCTGAATAAACATACCCTTTTTTCAACGGATGTGGATTTTTAACCCACAAAATCTAGGGGAGTAGCCGCAATCAGGGAAATATTTTCTCCATAGTAGGGTCAGGAGAACGATTCAAAGTTTGGACATCTTAATTGCGTATTATGCCACATCTCGAGATTTTAAGTGACAATTATAAAATTCATTTGTACAAAGATAATTCAATACAAAAAATAGATTTTAACAAACATTTAATTTTTTTTATTATGATATTAAATAATAGTCGAAAATTTTTTTAATTGTAAGATATACAATTTTCGCATAATTTTAAAGTACGCAATTTTACATTCCAAAATACAAGATTTGAGCGAAATCGGTTGAATTGTTCTTGAAAAATCGAATTTTAGACATCTGCCATTTTTGAAATGCAAATTCTGAAAAGTTATTCAACTAATTTTAATAAAATTTTGCATTTTGTCATGCGAAATTATATTCTTTAAAATGATGCAAAAAGTAGTATGCTAAAACAATTCAAAATGTAACAATATGCAATTAAAATTTTTTTAATCATTCTACTCGAAAAAATTAACTCTTTTATAACTAATTGCAAAAAAAAATGTTCCATTCGTTTAAAAAGTTCTCGAGATGTAACAAAATACGCAATAAGTAAAATTAAGATTACATGCTCCTAACTTTGAAGCGCTCTCATGACCAAACTATTGGGACCATATTTTCCAGATTGCGGCTAGCCCCTATATTTTTGGGGTCAGAAATCTCAATCCATCAAAAAATCAGAGAAAGTTCGTTTTTGTGTCAGATTGCGTTACTTAAAATATCGTTTGCACTTATTAATTAGCATATTTGATTTCACCCCATCGCGCGATTAAGATTGAGTCCTAGAACAGGATGATTCGATCATTAGATCAAAAATTCAGGTTGGTCCGTTCCTTTTTTGTTCACTGTACATACATGCAACCATACGCATATTGTTGCTCTATATTATATGAACATAGATCATGCAAGTTGTAAAATAATAAAAGGCTCTGTTATTCATTAATCTGTGATCTATTTTCTTGTGCTTTTCTTTGTAACAGCCTTAAACATAATTTTCAACAATACTCTCGACATATTTAAATAAATAAATTAATTAATTAAAAAAAAACACTTGTAGTTCCATTCGAATTTGTTCAGTTGAGCCGGATGTAAGAGGCTTTTAGTACCATTGCTTTACTTTCCACCATTCTATATATTATTTTTTTTAACGGTAATTGATTTCTTGACTTTAATCTTATAACTTCGCAAAACATTAAAAACAAAACGATTTTTTTCAATATGACATTTTTAAACTTCATTTAATATAATATCTATATTAGTTAACTTCTGCATGCCAAACAGTAGAATCAAAGATCCAGCATTTTAAATTAGATAAAGCCTTTTCAATATACTAGAACTCAATATCATTTATTCATTGTGGAGAACTTGCGTTAATTTGAGTTAACCGATTTAGCCTGTGACTTTAGCCCGAAATAGAACCCACGAAAAAAATTTAGCTGAGCAGCATACTGACAGAAATACAAGGCACGAGGTAAACTGTTATATTTCATCAAAATACCAATAACTTAATTAGGGTTATTAAATATTTTGTAGTGCGTTGTTTTTAAGTATTATGCTATTTAAAAAAAATGTAAAGAAAACTATGATGAGTTATCAAAAATTTATGTTGGCATCCTTTAAGGCTGATATAGGATTAAATTAATTAATTACTTTTATGTTGAACGGAATTATGTTGATTAAAAACAATAAATTAGACATACTTTTTTATTATTAGAGAAAAGGGAAGAATAATAATATTAACAATAAAACATTCAAGATTAACCCTTATTTTAGAATATTTTTTTTTAATAACACTCTTTCAATATGAATTATAAATTCGATTTAATCTATAAAAGTTTTAAAATAAAAAAGTAACAATTTCACTCTAAAAGCAAAAACAAAAGCAAAGGTACTCATACACTTACATGATTTCTTGTGTGACCTGACTTAAAAAGCACATGCTTTTACTGAAAATATTTATACCCAGAAGGCATTTCAGAATCTGCTTCTTCCTTTGAAAGTAATTTTATCGATTTTTTTTATTTTATTCTAGTTTTACTTATAACGTCTTGTGAAGAAAAGATTTGATTTCCCATTTATATTATTCTTTAATGAAACAGATGAAATTTGCCTTGTTTCTGAAATAGAAGGGCTTAGGTTAAATATTATTGTCCAACATTTTCTTTTTTAATGGCTTCTTTAAAAAAATTATTTTTAGAAACAACGTATGGGGAACAATAAAACTTAGTCATACGACAGGAAAAGACTCTTTTTTTTTCTAACATAATATGTTGTTTAGAATTAGTTACATAATATGGAACAATTGCGAGATTGTTTCTATCTATCAGACATTTTTGAATCAAGGAAACATGGATTATGATATGGTGTTGTGTTGTTTATAGCGATGCTTGGATAAGCACAGCTCGTAAGCCATTGGCATTTTGAGAATTAAGTCGATACGAATTCCGCATTCGGCCTGCACTAACCACTGTGCAGACGTAAAATTTCCTCAGTAGTAGACGGATCATGGGTTAGAGTCCCCTTGAGTGGTTTTCATCTCCATGTAATGCAAATGAGAATTATTTACCTCAAAAAGAAATCCACGAAGGAAGTTCTCCCAATACTTGATACAGAACTTCACTTCTCTTCAGGATTACGTTCAAAATTACGAAGCTACGGAGTTGAACATTAGTAGTCGTAAAGCCAAAAAATTTGGTTGACTGTTCAACGGGGGTTATAACATAGATCCGTAAACCAGAAATTATTTTTTGATCAAATTGAGCTAGAAACTATCACTGAAGTTTTCTACGATGTACCCTTGAAAAACAGAATCACTTGTAATAAAACTTAAAACAATGACTAACGCTTCACCAATCAGAAAATTCCATTTCGTTATTCGTTCAATCCACTCGAACTGCTCGGCGTAGAATGTTCTAATGCTGACAGTGACTTTTCTCGGTTATGGGAGTATCTATATGCCAAATTTCATCGCTGTCTGTCTGATTTTTTAAGTGTCTATAAAGGACATCCGCACACAGAGAGGATATATATATGTATATATATATATATATATATATATATCGTTATGAAAAGTTTAATAATTTCAGTTTTCGAAACTTTTTATCAGTTGTAAAATCGTTGAAATAGCTACTAAAGTTAATATATAAAAAATAAAAAAACGTCTTCACACTTGCAATAAAGGAATTATAGATAGTTTATTATTCAATTAAAAATAACCTGCCAAATTGCCTTATAAAATAAAGCACAAATTTCAAACTATTTTCAATAAACTCAAATTGAATAATCTTTTTCAAACGTATTGATTTGCGTTAATAATGTCTTATGTCAATATTTATTCTCCAATAAGGCTTAGAAGAAAAGCAATTTCAATTTGGCTATAGATGTTCCTTTCTAAATTGTAAGAAACAGCTACTTTAAAAATTATTAACTTTGCTCACGCTTGCTTCATAGCTTGTCCTCACTAGCCCCGTGTAGTGGAGTTACTTTTGACGAAAACAAACTTTTTTTTAAAGATAAAAAAAATATGGTAAGACAAAGTAACATTGTAGTCCTAGGTTTAAGTTAAAATGCAAGTAAACGTTCAAATTATTGTTAAAAAATATGTCACGAGTTAAAAATTATGCTATATATATATATATATATATATATATATATATATATATATATATATATATATATATATATATATATATATATATATATATATATATACCAAATCTTAGCCTAGGATGTTCTGGACACATTTTATGGTCAGATAAATTATGATCCATCGAATACTTACCATTATAGTGAATTTTAAGTGTATATTGCACCGTAATTTAAAAATCAGAGTTTCCTGTCTAAGGATAACAATTCGAAATTGATTTTACTTTTGCTCAAATCGCTGGAAGTATGTTATTGAGCAAGTATGCTACTCGTAACCAGCTTATCGCTATATGCTTAGAAATTGAAAATTTTAACGAAATTCGATAGAAGAATTTCAAGAATAATATCAAAATCATCAATTGCTAAATTGTTTAAGATTCCGAAATGCATTTTGCACAACCGTGAAGTTGTTGTAAAGGCAGAAGAACAAAGTGTTCCTATTTAATGACATCGTTCCCGTGAAGCAAAATTTCAAAAGATAAAAAGGCACCGAATGACTGGCTAAAGTTTATGGTCAATATTAAAATATGTAATTTGAAGAAAAAAAATTAATGCATTTTTAAACTTTTATGATATATATTAAATAATACTTTCACTTTATAGACAAAAAAATGCATATATCTCTATTCCATAATTCTATTTAAAGTGTGGCAAGTTTTTGCCAAAATAAATTCAGTATGTATGAAATATACGTAAATATATGCGCTAATTTTATGTACTCTAGTTTTTTTAATTAATTGTTAGCTATTTCTTATTTATTTTACTTAATATTAATTTATTTACTTAACATTACTTTTTTATCTTTTTTATATTAAAAAAATAATTGTAACATTTTCTTGTAAGATTAAATAGCTGTACATAAATATAGATATTTTTCCTTATTTTATTGCGTTTCGTAATCTTTTTCTAATTTTACAGTATAATTTTAACTATTTTTTAAGTGATACAAAAACATTTTATAGGTAGAATGTCTTCAAGGCAATGTGTTAACCTGTTTCATTAATTATTTTTGTTATAGTTCTTCGAATTTTAAAGATTTGCAAGCTTTAATTTGCATAAAAAACATCTTCCAATATCTTTTTTCTGGACTTTTTTACTATTTTAACGTAGTAATTAAATATTGTCTATTGCTGTTATACTATACATAAATTTTTGATTTTAAGGAAATAAATTTTTGATTTTCAATTTTAAAGTTCAAGTGATTTTGTAAATAAAAGTAACTCTGAGTAATTTTTGTTGTCGTATCTGCTTTCAAGTAATCCCAACAGTATAACTTAACAGTAAAACAGAATTTGGAGACGTAAACAACTTTACAAAACTTAAATGCGTCAAAAATATTCTTTGATACTAGCTATTGCCTTTAAAAACAAATTCGTGTCATATATTTAAAATCTATGCATAATATTGATATAATGCTTTCTTATACATATTTGCACTTGATCGTGAGCTCAAAAAACTGAAAGAAAATCTTAATAAATTCTAAGAGTAAATGCATATAGTAAAAGTTGTGTTGTAATATTTGTCTAAAGCATATTCTTCTCTGCTGAATTAATGATGTTTATATACACAGCGCAAGAGATGCTTTTTATTTTGAATATTCTTCTTGTTGTGAATTGCTCTAAATTGCCGGAGTTCGTACTTCCTTTTTTGGAATTTAAACACCTTTTCTTATTTATTCTTGTACGTGAAACTCATTTCTCCTCTCAAAACCGTTATTATTTATCATTTTTATTCTTCATTTTTAAATTCTTGTGACAAGCCTATAAAAGAATATTTGGTAGTTTTTGAATTTTTTGTTGAGTAAGAGTGTACTTTAAAAAGGAAATTGCAGTTGCTTATGAATCATTTTATTTGCTTTTGTTTTAGAAGAGACAACTTAATCCTGTTTATAAAAATATAAGTATATTATAACATTGATTATAGTATGCTTAACCAGAAAAGAAATTTGTCAAGCTCCTAAACGCCAACTATTGCAAAAATTTAAAACAGAAAACTTGCTTGTAAGAGGGATAAGAACTGGTTTCGCTTGAATAATTTTCGATAGCTTATGAAAAAGCAAATTGTTAGAAAATTTCTCACCTCATATTTTTTCGTAAGTAAATTTGCTGATTTCTCACTTATTTTTTGTACGCATTCAAAAGAATTATAATTTTAAAAATTTCACCTTTAATTAAGAACTGTAACCGTAAATAGTACACCCTTCACTGGAATCACGCCTGTACAGTTATCATAATCAGCAGCACAGTTAATGTAAAATTAATTGAATTGTAGCGTATCTACCACTACAAAATTACAATTACAATTCACTAGTATATAAGACATGTTAACTCGATTCTATGATGGGGGTACCTGTGCATAGAAGAAGGTTGACATTGTCGAAAACAACTCTCCGTATATTGGTGACCCGGAAGTGATGTGAACACGCCTACCTTGGCAGTAACGCCCACTTCGATATGAACACGCCTACATCGACAGTAACGTCTACTTCGTTGGAAGATCCACATTGAATAGTTGACTTGCTGCTTGTGACTGCAACATCATCCTCCTCCTAGCGCTGTTGCTGCTCAGTTTCAATCACACACAACGTATACACTCGACTACTAAAGGCAACAAAGGAGCGACTACGACCGTGAAATTACTAAACCTCTCACATTCAGCACTCAAAAAGTACGGTGATCTTAATACAGCTCTCCCGGCTTCGCACAAAAAAAAAACAGCAAAGATTTAACTAGTGGTATACATTCATCGAATTCTATCACAGCTATAATTCTGGTGGGGGAGTACTGTAGCGTATTTACCACTACAAAATTACAATTACAATTCACTAGTATATAAGACATGTTAACTCGATTCTATGATGGGGGTACCTGTGCATAGGAGAAAGTTGACATTGTCGAAAACAACTCTCCGTATATTGGTGACCCGGAAGTGATGTGAACACGCCTACATCGACAGTAACGTCCACTTCGTTGGAAGGTCCACATTGAATTGTTGACTTGCTGCTTGTGACTGCAACATCATCCACCTCCTAGCGCTGTTGCTGCTCAGTTTCAATCACACACAACGTATACACTCGACTACTAAAGGCAACACAGGAGCGACTACGACCGTGAAATTAATAAACCTCTCACATTCAGCACTCAAAAAGTACGGTGATCTTAATACAGCTCTCCCGGCTTCGCACAAAAAAACAGCAAAGATTTAACTAGTGGTATACATTCATCGAATTCTATCACAGCTATAATTCTGGTGTGGGAGTACTGTAGCGTATATACCACTACAAAATTACAATTCACTAGTATATAAGACATGAAGGTTGACATTGTCGAAAACAACTCTCCCCACAGAATAAAAGTTATATTTTGTATGGAATTATCTTCGGACAAATGAATTTTACAGTTGTGTGAAATTTTTTTTTTAAAATTCACCTAAAGAGTTCTCAAGATAAGGCGTCACGCATAAAGTAAAATTAACATTAAGAGGTCAAGACTTTGAATCACTCTCTTGATCTAACTATGGGGACCATATTTCCTACATTACGAATAATCCCTATATTTTGGGGGGCAGAAATCCGAATCCGTTGAAAAAAAGGTATAATTCAAAGAAAGTAAGTTTTTGCGTCTGATATCGGAACTTAAAATATCGTCGGCACACATTAATTAGCATAATTGAGGTCATCCCTTCGAGCCATTATGATTGAGACCTTGAGTGTGAAGATCCGATCATTAGATCAAAAGTTATTCTGAGTGGTTGAGTTTTTTTTTGCTCACTGTTCCTATAAAAATTTTCTGGGTAATTGTGAAAGATTCTGTATGAAAGAAGAATTTTTTTTACCGCTTAAAATTTTTTAAAAAGTTAATCAGACGTTCACACTCCGAACCAATCACACTCTTGAAATATAAAAAATACTTTTAATTTGAAAAATATATCTTATAATTATAAATATAGTGTATTTATACGGATAACCCTATTAATATATTTATTAGTACGGAAAATAAAATTAGAAATCGTGAAAAAAAATAAAATTAATAAAATAAGAATAAAAATAAATCATAAAATTTTATGTTACTAGACTAATAAACCTCTTCCAAATGAAAATAGGATTTAGAGTATTACACGAGTAATCTAGCTACTTTTTTATGTGAATACTTATACATTTAATTTTATAACCGCCATTGAACAGACTGCCCACTTTTGAGTTCACGACTACCAATGTTCAATTACGTTGTCTTATAATTTTGAATTCAATACGGAAGACAAGGTACTTACTTCTGGTATTGGGAGACAATTGCTTCGTAGAGGACATTTTGAGGGAACAAGCCTGCATTTGCATGAAAGGGATTGCAAGAAAATCTACCACGGTTAGTCTGATGGCAAGGGGATTCTAATCCTCGACTCGTCAACCAGCGAGGTTACGTCAGTAATTTCGCTGGCCTCGCTTTTCGTCAGTACTGTGGTGCGTGCGAGCTGGGTGCGGAACTCGTATCTACCAGGATTTAAACCCGAGTAACCTCATTGGAGGCCAGCGCTCTATCCCTGAGCCACCACGGCTCTTACGTAGTAACAAAAAGAGAAAAAAAAGCAATATTTTTAATTAAAAATATTGATGAAGTAAAGGAGTTATTTTCCCTACACACTTTGTTTTCCATCCTCCCTGATTTCTTCCTAATTCTTTTTGTGTTATTAATTTGCTATTGATAAGCAGCTTATTACATCAAAATTTAAATTTTGCAATTATAAAACAGCAAATTTTTTATTGCATTAAATTTTAATAGTTTAAAGAGTTTATGCTTCTTTTTTTATTGGAAAAAAATTTTACACCTTAAAAATTGGACTACCTTCTTAAGAATTTATGTGCAGATTGTATTTTTTTTTAGTTATTTTCAATAGAGTTTCACTCAAATTACGTTTTTTTTGTATATAAGCAAAATATTTTTAGAATTAAATCAAGAATACGAAAATCATAAATATTTATTAAAAGAAGAGTACTTTATGTATCGACGTATCAAAGAGCAGTGTTCTATTCATTAAATTAGCATATCTTGACATATCGGAGGAAAGCTTAAGGTCACAATTCAAACGAAGTAGAATTGCTTGCGAGTTATGTCAAGCGCATTGATTTCAGATTATGTATATTTCTGGTGAAAATAAAATTGTCTAGAAAAGCCAAAATTCAATTTTATTTTGATTTTATGAACTAGATTTCCTTAACTGATTTTATTAACTAGCAGTTTTTTTCATTTTATTAACTAGTAGTTTTCTATAATTTTATTAACTAGATTGTTTTGTCAGAAATGTCATAACTATACAGTACGGCAATTTTTTCAGAATATTTGTCTTCTCATATAATTTGTAAATAAAACAAGCAATTCAAAAGTAAAGTTATTTTAAATTATGTTTTTCAATCTAAGCTGTTAGCTGACAATTGTGAATGAGTAAGTGATCATTTTATGATATATATATATATATATATATATATATATATATATATATATATATATATATATATATATATATATATATATATATATATATATATATATATATATATATATATATATATATATATATATATATATATATATATATATATATATATATATATATATATATATATATATATATATATATATATATATACAGATAGAGAGAGAGAGAAAATATGGAAAATAATAAAAAATAATGACAAGAGAAGAAAAATTATTAAGATTATTTTTTAAAAGTATTTAAAAAAACATTTTTTATTTATCTAAAAAAAAGAATTATATAATATATATATAATATATTATATAATATGTATATATAATATGTATATACTATATATATAGTTAAAGTTTTTTTAATAATTCAAAAAATACCAGAAGATTAACTATTATTTTTTAAAGCAAAAATAAACAAAAACAGTGATCATTAATAACATTTATCATTTTAGTTTTTCCATAAATTTATCTTTTTTAAATAAAATTTCTGTATTTTTTATTTTAAATTCCTTAAAGATCTTTAGATTTATCCCTACTTTGTTATTCAACAAAAGGTGAAACGTTTCTGCAAGTAAAGCGTTTTTATTTGTTTACTTCGAAAAATATTGGAAAAAATGATTTTGCGAGAGAATAACAATCTAGAATATCTGTTCTAGATGTTCCATGTATGTATAGCAAATAAAATCCTTGAATACTTGTGACAACAACTATTTGTAAAAACTACAAACAAAAATGTCGTATTTTACTTTGGTTTCTTGCTACTTAAAAATAGAAATAAATACAACAAACGACCTTCTATTTAAAGACAATGTTTCTTTGTTGCAAATTTTATGTAAGTAACAACTATTTAAATTAAAAAATAAGCAAATTAAAAACATCTCCAAATTTTAAGATTGTGTAAATGTTTTCACACTATTCCAATTTTGGGACTCTTTTAAGCATAATATTGCTTCACTTTAATAATGTTAATAAGTCTAAAGAACAGTACATAGATCAACTAATTTTATTACATTTCCATTTGTAACAAAATATTTTAGCAAGTTAGAACGGCCTAAGGCAAATTAACATGCGAATTTAAAAAAAGTGTCTCAAATATTTAAGGATTCAAATATCATTATATTGTCAGGCGTTTTGGAATGTTGTAACGCTCACATTTCTCTTCACTTAATGCCAAGTTCGACAAAACAAGACAGCATTTAATTATTCGTAAACTTGATTGTATTATATTATTAATCAACTTTAATGAAAGTGAGAATTAATGACATACTTTATTAAGTTAGCATCCAATTTATTCAACTATACGGTACAAGGTATCCATATTGTGGTTCAACATTTAACTAGTTCTCAAAAACGTACCAAGTGAAGCTGCTAAAGTTAAATTCATACATATTAAGAAAATTCAGGATCATATTTTATGAGCTATAAAAGAAAATTACAATAGTTAATCATGAAAACAAGTCTATCATATTATTTTAAAGATTGTTGCTTAATTTATTCGAAACAAAAAATAAAACATAGCATCTCTAAATATCTTGAATGATATTTTTGGCTTCTAAATTGATTTCACATTGGTTTGTATTGTGCTGCAATTTAAATCGTAATAAAATATCTCTCTTTTTGTTTATGTTATCTAACGAATGATCCTAAAAAGAAGGCATTTGTAGAACTGAATTGTTGATTAGAATATAAATTATTTGTATATGTCATTATATTATTTATAATATTATTTAACATAGTTAATATACTTAAATATGTTTTTTTGAGTTCGTGTTAAACCCCAAGATTTTATAACGCTAAGGTCAGAAAAAAATAATATAAAATTATTAATTAATAAATCAATTATAACCTAATTGCGCATAATTAATATTATAAACACTATATAACAATTATAAATAGCATATAAATTAATATATAAAAATAATAAATCTATCTTTTATCTATCAATTATTATTTGAATGAATATTTTCACTCAAAATTTTCTTAAAAATCATTAAATAAATGTTTCGTTAGATACCTAATACTTATTAAGCATTACTTTGTTACAATGAAATTATATATATTTTTCGCTATGAGCAAATATTTACTGTATTTTTGTTTAATCAAGGCATAATGAATATAAGCTCATGCTTTTCAATTGAGAATAATGCCAAATTGTATAAATACCGCGTAAAAAGTAAAGAAAACGTTGATTACACATCAAGCCTTTTATGAAACAAAAGAAAAAGTACAAAAAAGATAAAACAGCGGATCCAAAAAGGAAAAAAAAGAACCCCTTTTATAACTTTGGAGCTAATGATCGGATCTTCACGTTAAATGTCTCCATTTCAAAGGTTCGAGGGAGTGACCTTAAATTAAATATGTTAAATAATTATTGCAGATGATATTTTGAGTTACGAAATCAGACACTAAAATTTTCTCTGAATAAACATATCTTTTGTTTAGACAGATTCGGATTTCTGACTCCCAAAATGGAGAGAAAGTTGCTATCTGGGAAATATGGTCTGAAGAGTTCAATCAGAAGAAGAGTCCAATGTTTGGACAATTGTCCAATGTTAAATTTACTTTTACATATTTGAAAAAGTAAATGAATAAAAATAAAACAATTAGAAGGTAATTAAAAACAAATGAAAAGGTATTTAAATAAATAACATATGAAAAGGTAATTAAAAAATTTTCACTCAATTATATAATTCATTTATCCAAAGTTATTAGTTTATGTAAAAAGTAATTATTTCACTTAATAATAAACGAAAAAATTTTGAATTGTGTAGTGTAAATCTTCTTACATCCTTTTTAAGAATGTCATTTTACATGCCAAAATACAAAATTTGAGTAAAATTGATATAATTTTTCATCAGAAATCAAATTTAAAAAATACGACTTACTACCCAAAAAAGTCTCAATACGACATCCTAATTCATTTTTGGTAGATTTCATTTCAGTAAATATTTACCATACTTCTGTAGATTGTAGAATCCCATTATACTTTTTCATCCAGTTTATTTTATTATTATATCCTCATCTGCTAAAATAGGGAGTTTTAATATTGTATTAATGTAGCCAAAGCAAAATATATCAATACAATTGCGCGAGGAATAACAAATAAAAACAAGAACAAAACTTTATCTAATCAAAATTGAAAAACAAAAATTACAAAAAAATGCAAAATAGGAACCTATAAATCGAGGAGTTATAACGAATGCCATGTCCTTACAGTCAACTTGCAAAAATGTTTGCTACTTGAATTAATAATACCAATAACAATAATATGTATATATATATATATATATATATATATATATATATATATATATATATATATATATATATATAAGTTCAAAATGAAGAATAAAACAGAGAAAAATTATAGACATATAAAAAGAAAGGGGGGGGGAATAATAAGTAAAAAAATAACAAACAATAGTTTAAATAAATATATATAAATTAAAAAAAAAAAAAAAAAAATGAAATTTTATTCAAAAAACCGGGAAAAAAAAGAAAGATATAATCTTTTCTTCAGCTCACACGATTATATCCGCAAAACAGAGTGCTTTCTGTTATTGTATCAATAAAGCCAAAGCAAAATATATTAATACAATAGTGTGAGGAGCACTCAAAAATTTTTTTATAAAAATAACAATAAGTAAAATAGATCACAAAAAGTAAAAATAACATGTAAAAACAGAAAATAAAATGAAACAAAAGGAAAAACATTAAAAAGGGGGCTATAAAGCGAGTAACAAAATCAGATCAACTTACATGGTTGAAATATTTTTCAAGAATGATTTAAAAATGTTTTCGCAGAAAGATTGCCAGATTACAAAAGATGAGAACAAAAGCGCAAATTGAGTGTAACAAGAGGGTTTTAAAGTGCCGTTCTTATAAAAGTGCCATTTTTATAAAAAAAATTTTGAGTGCTCCTCACACTATTGTATTAATATATTTTGCTTTGGCTTTATTGATACAATATCAGAAAGCACTCTGTTTTGCGGATATAATCGTGTGAGCTGAAGAAAAGATCATATCTTTTTTTTCCCCAGTTTTTTGAATAAAATTTCATTCCTTTTTTTTTTTTTTAAATTTATATATATTTATTTAAACTATTGTTTGTTATTTTTTTACTTATTATTCTCCCCCCCCCTTTCTTTTTATATGTCTATAATTGTTCTTTGTTTTATTCTTCATTTTGAACTTATCTAATGAGTTCTGTTTACTTGCAGCTTAAGCGCAATAAATGAAATTCATTGTTTTTCTTAACTTTCTTCGTGTTTTCTTGTATTTTTTTATGTATTATATATATATATATATATATATATATATATATATATATATATATATATATATATATATATATATATATATATATATATATATATATATATATATATATATATATATATATATATATATATATATATATATATATATATATTGGTATGAATAAAATAGTCCTTAAGACTCCAAAAATTTATTGGCTTCACCTTCCAGAAATTACAACAATTTTCAGTACTCAATTACAGCACGAATGACCTTCTAGTACACAGCAAATCGCAGGCTTTGAAACGTCAGACGGTTCACAAGAGGCTCTCAAATCAGAATACTATTGCAATCAAGAGAATATTCCCTCTACTCTGCGAGGCACACTTGTATTTATATAGGTGTGAAAACGCAACTCCGGAACTTCTGATGTGATTCTAGACAATTCTCGTATAACTCCGTGAATAGTAATCTCATCACTTCGAAACTCGAATTTTCCAGACATATCATTTTATTGCCAAAATTGTCGCCAAGTCTCCAAAATTATTTACACGACGGCAAAAATGTCGCCAAAATTGCTTTTCTGTAAGAAATGCATTTAGCTTTATTTTCTCCCTAAATTACGTTAGAATTAAGCAATTTCCTGGTAAATTTCCTAACTAAACTGTTTATTGACCTTAAAAAAGAAGTGTTTGAGGTAAATTTGAGATTATTTTAGTAAAGTTTAAATGGGGTTGAAATTAAGGTGTATTTGGTGAGTTTAAGTTGGGTGCCAAATACTACCTCGTACATCAAGCAGATGCGTATTTTTTTTTTACATCAGTTCGACATTTATAAATATCAACCTCTGGTGTTATATTTTACACATTAGATTGATATTTTACAAGCAAAGGTTTTTTATTCATACCTTTTTTTTTAAAATCACAAATTAATTTTTAATTGATATGAACACAAAACTAATTTGGTACAGTTTAAGTTAAATCAGTAAAAATTGCTTCTAGATAAATTAGGCTGTATGGGCATAAATCAATTTTGGTGATGTACAAATTTTATGGGCGTGAATTATAAGAATATCAAGTATGTGCATTCACACGGGACTGTTCTTGCAAATCATAAGGCCTTACCAATACGGCAAATCAAAAAGGCCTTAATTTAAGAAAAAATAAACTATTTTTAAGTTATAAAATTAGCCCAACAGGTGCTGGTGCAATCGACGCATCTGCG
This sequence comes from Parasteatoda tepidariorum, assembly GCF_982258835.1. NCBI lineage: Eukaryota > Metazoa > Arthropoda > Arachnida > Araneae > Theridiidae > Parasteatoda > Parasteatoda tepidariorum. The sequence continues at coordinate 20,748,164 of NC_141761.1, forward strand.
CTGTCCCTTGCAACACGTGGGAAAAGGCTTGTTAATTTTTGTGTATGATGCGTAGCTCGATAATTTTACTACAAGTTCAATAAATCAATTTTGGTTACGTACTAATGTTTATTGGTATACATTAAAAAATATATCAAGCATGAATGATATATTTTGTGACTGTTCATGCAAATCAATAAGGCATTACAAATAATTCACATCAATAAGGCCTTAATTTAATAAAAAATAGGTTATTTGCAAATTATAAAATTACCCCAACAGGCACTTGTGCTATTGACGCTTCCGCGCAGTCCCTTGCAACGCTCGCGTTAAAAAATAGTTAAATTTTTTAACTTTTCAGGAGCCCAGTGGTTTAAAAAAAATTCCTGCTCAACCAGTTTATCGTTAGTTTTACCAAAAAATCATAACAATCATAAGCATGCATAAAAATCATAAGGGTTTCGGTAAAAAGTACCTTTTTTTTCGTGTTCCCATAGAGGCAGAAACATAAATTTGACCTTATTCTGGTTATTTCGACCATACACTTTTTTCTCTCTGTAATAATACATCAAAGGAACACCTTTTAGTTTAGAAAGTGGAATGCTTTTAAGCAGATCTTGGAAATCGAAGGTCGCAATAGATTTAATTTTACTGTGTATAATAAAAACTAAAATAGGGGTTGATTGTAGGTAATAATACATGTAAACCCTCTTAAATAATATTGTTAATAATTTTAATTAAGTTGTCTAATTAAGTAGCGCTCTTGTAAGTGTATCACTATTTGAAATAATTAAAGCTGATAACTTCAAATTTTTAATTTTTTTTGTAACCAAATGAAACACTTTGATAAGTAATTACAGGGGTGAGGTGTTTCTTTAATTATTAAAGAATTCCTATTCATTTAACTTTAGTGTCAAATATGGAAAGTAACATCTTTTAAATGAAACGTATTTGTGAAAGTTAATGAATACACGTTTCTATGGCACTCAGAAGTGGGAGAAATCTTCAAGTTTTCGGAATTAATATTCAGAAATTTATAATCTTCACATTCACCTTGCTTTAAGAGATATTTATAATCGTGTTAAATATAACGGATAGTTGGGATCTCTTGGCTGAGAACTGTGAATGAATTACCTTTGATCTTTACAAAGTACGCCAGCTGCAAAATCAATAAGATCACGCTTCTCATAATGATTAATTTATTTGCTTAGTATGCGAAAGCTTTCGTGCTGTGTCATATATACTGTCTTAGCACAGTGCGGAGATAATATAGATAATGATGCCTTTTCAAAGCAAAGTTTGCCTTTGAATGATAATAATCAGATGAAAACGAGAATTAATATTATTCTAAGCTCATTTAATAGAATGCTCAGAAGCCACCTGATAATAAGATATATGTGTCTTTATTTCAGATAAGGAATGAATAAAATTTACTCTATCTTATCTAAGTTAACATACTACTCAATTTCTATTCATTTCAAAATGAATACAAGTGTATTGTAGAAATTATAGCATTTTTATTCATTTTTTGCAAACACATTTACAAATTGAAGAAAACTGAAACTGATTTAGTTCAACACCAATAGTAGTTAATTTTGTTGCAATATCTCACACAACACAAAATAATTCATAAATTTTGAATATTTTTGAAAAATACAAAAAAGTTTCTAAACATTCAAAAGAAGCTTTAATTCAGTAATCAAACTTTAGAATAACTATCACAATAACTATAACTTCACAATAACTATCGAAGTCTATAATTTACGTTTCTAAAACAAAATATTGCAATGATAATTCTATTATTACTAAATTAATTTTAAATGTTTATTAGTGTAAATAAAACATTTTAATTTTGAAGATATTTTCAATTACCATATAATACTCTAAATTGGATCGAGAAAGTAAAGTTACGAATAAAAAAGAAATCACTCTTTCTAAATGAATTATGTCGTTCTCGCTACAATTGATTAAAAAGACCATGCAGTATGAAATATATTACATAGTCTTCACATTTAATAAAATGCTTACGCTTTTTAGAATTGTTGAATTGCATTGGCACCACCTATCCTCAGAAATAAATATTGAAAGGGAATCAAATATTTTTTAAGCTAACAGCTAAAATATTTTGATGTACAGTGCGCAAATGAAAAAGAAAAAAAATCCCCTTGAATAATTTTTGATCTAATCATCGAATTTTCACGTATTAGGTGACTCATTTTTAAGTGTTCAAGAGGGTATCTTCAAATATGCTAATTATTTGGTGCAAACAATATTTTAAGTATTGGTACAAACACTCAAAAACGTACTATATCTGAATAACCGTATCTTTGTTTTTGGATGGATTTGGATTCCTGACCCTCAAAATATAGGAATTAGCAGCAAATTCGGGAAATGTGGTCCTAATAAATTGATAAGGTGAGCGGTTCAAAAAAGTAGAACACTTAATGTTAATTTTTAACCTATCTCACTATATATTGGAAAATATTTACTGAATCGAAAAATTTTTGCACACAGCTATGAAATTCGTTTATCCAATGACCATTTACACAGCCTCTATACTCATTCATGATGGGGTCATTACTGCCCAAATTAAATCTGAATTCATCAAAGAAGACAACCTTGTTCTTTTTGGTTGCTGACCACAACCGCCAAAAGCGACACCATTCTTCAGCTGTTGTGTTTGTGAGGTTGCCATCGCATACGGCAAACGATCACCACGGTTATTAAACCACTACGCCATGACAGTCGTACGCTTCGGGACATTCTTCAACCTCATATGTTTCCACTCATTTCAGGTCTCTCAGGAGTCAGTTTTTCATCAAGCCCTGCTCGGCACATCACATGAATGCCACTGTCACATTGCTACCTTTTTCGGCCTGCTTGATCACCAGATTTGTCACTAGAACGAACATGTTTGAACCACTTGGAGTGGTATGTTGAACAGGCAATTTAGTGGTGTTTTTATATTAGCGGCAGATCGAGATTCTGGAGATTCTCAATTAGGAATAAACTTACATCAATGCCAGAGTCTAATGCTTGCATTCGTGCTGGAGGTGATGCAAGATGATACTAAGACATCCGTCCATTTGAATTTCCCTGCAATTGATGATCATTTTGCTTTAATTTTTTAATTACTTACTAACATCAACGTAATGTGGAATGTTGTAATGTAGAATTTCCTTTTATTTTCGCAATTCTTTTTAGATTCACTAATTTCTATGGCAATGAGTGTATTTCTGAGCACATGTACAGATTTTTAATAATTGAATAAATAAAAAATGCTTCTGAACCGTAAATGGATTTATATTCTATGGAGTTATTTGACAATTTTCAAATGCTTATTTTTGTCTTCTAATTCGTCAGATTCAGTACATCGTTTAGAATACAAACACAAATAATTAAATAATTAAATAATTTATTTTATTAATTTCTTTAATTAATTTTTATTTCTAAAATGTCCCCTGATATCGGATATATGCTCTTTTCAAACACTTAAATTTAGGCCAACTTATTTCTCCTCGCAAAATTTCCTTAATTCAACCCTCAGTTTTTCCAAAATAACATATTACTTTTTATGCTTGTAATAAAGTAATATATATATATATATATATATATATATATATATATATATATATATATATATATATATATATATATATATATATATATATATATATATATATATATATATATATATATATATGATATCATGAAATTACTTTTCATATATATATATATATATATTGGATCAAGAAATTACTTTTCAGATCCCGTTGGACGTTTTTGCCTAAAAACAATTCAAATTTAAAACAAATATTACTTATTTATCTGCTACGCTAAATACGTAGTAACTAAAATAAATTAATACAATGTCAATATTATTTTTTTAATGCAAACGACCTTTACTGATAAAGATATATCCTGACTACAAATGTGTAAGCTGATTTAAGAATAAATATTTGTTATATTATGATGTAAGATCAATAGTGAATTAATTTGAATTTCAGTTCACAAACACCAAATGTGCAGTTATTTACCAAGAAAATGTCTGCTATCGTCATTTTACATTATATATTCTCTCTGATTTTGCCACGAGTGAATCTGGCACTCGAATCGCACTTTGATAGAATTAATAAAGCAGCCGCAGCTGTTAGATTTGTTCTTGCTATTCTATGCATAATATTTGATCTGCGAAACAATTGACAGAACTCTTGATGTTAAAAAAATTAAACACTTCAAATATTTTAAATCTTTGAATAACTTATTTAATCAAGTTGTAATTATTATTTGCTGAATACTGGTTTTCCGTAAAGAGTAGAAAAAAATAACTAAACAGTATATAGTTATTTATCAAGTCGCTGGAAATGTATATCTATCTGTCTCTCTCTCTCTGTATATATATCTCTATATATATATATATATATATATATATATATAGATAAGTATATATATATTACTGACATAATAAGTCAAGCTAAAATAATTCGAATTTTTTTCTTACCTATTATTATTGTTCCTATTATTGGTGTTCATCCTTTCAAGATAAAGGCTTACAACTTTTGTTTACATAGTACTATAATTCGAGGGCAACTCCTGATAGTCAACAATTATCAGTATCACGAAATTTTTGTATCTCTTATCCGTTTCTGGACGCCGTAAATAACCAATTTACATTAGGTAACATTAGTATGAATATTAAATATCTTTATTATTATATTTATGACCTAAAGCAGCAACTATTAACGAGATATCAGAAATACAGCAATACTTGGGCCGAAATTATTGATCACTATTGTTATTATTAAGTAGGAAACCGAATGGTTAGCCGAATTAATTAAGTTCCTTTTCTCTGTCAATTTTGCTTTATAGTACATAATTTGTTTTATTGAGTCAACTAATGTCAGTTATAAATTAATTGATTTTATCAAAACGTGTTCCAAAATCATAATTACGAACAAAACAAACACGTAGTTTTAGATAACTTCAGAAATGCTAATTCGATGAAGAAGCCCGCATAAATCACTGCCAAGTTCATGTTCAGCATTGATCTTGCTTATCAAAAGAAACGAAATAGTGAAAATGTAATGAGCGTGCATGAACAGGGTCGTAGCTAGGCTGGTTCATCCCACCGAGGTTCACGAGTTGAGGAAAGAGAACACCAAGAATCCCCAAAAAGAATACATTTTCAATTATAATAATTTCAAAATCCATCCTAATTTGAATTCTTCCTTTTTTTTCGCAGATAGTATTAATACTTTTGCTTTTATTCTCGAACAGATTTTTCTAATGTTTTTGAACTAAACATTCCTCTGTTTTGAACTTATCAAAACGTAATTTTATGAGAGCTGTAAGCTTACAAACATCACTGATGCAGTCGTTTAAATATTTATATTGCTAATAAACATATTGTTTCAGAATAAAGCAATTCTTCTGTATCAATAGGTCATGCATAGGTGTTTGAAATTAGTGAATTTGACATTTTCACTCCACCGTATTATGTTAAGACACCGTTAGAGATGCCTCGATGTTAAAACAAAGCAATGATTCTAAGCTGGTTCGAAATGCAGCAGTTGGTTTTCAAAGTACCAGGAATGCAAACAAAGAATATTCTCAACACGTATCCAATCCATGTATGATGACGTCCAGTGCAAACTGACAACGATCGTCTTTCACGATACCGCTAAAGATGGTTTCTCTTTTCATGATTTTTATACCGAAGTAAGATACGTATTTTGCCATAACATATTGCTTTTCCTGTGCCATGATGGGTTGTTGATTTCAACACATCTGTACAAACTGACAACGATCGTCTTTCACGATACCGCTAAGGATAGTTGCTCTTTTCATGATTTTTATACCAAAGTTAGATACGTATTTTGCCATAACATATTGCTTTTCCTGTGCCATGATGGGTTGTTGATTTCAACACATCTGTACAAACTGACAACGATCGTCTTTCACGATACCGCTAAGGATAGTTGCTCTTTTCATGATTCTTATACCAAAGTTAGATACGTATTTTGCCATGACATATTGCTTTTCCTGAGCCCTGATGGGTTGTTGATTTCAACACATCTGTACAAACTGACAACGATCGTCTTTCACGATACCGCTAAAGATGGTTGCTATTTTCATGATTTTTATACCGAAGTGAGATACGTATTTTGCCGTGACATATTGCTATTCCTGTGCCCTGATGGGTTGTTGATTTCAACACATCTGTACAAACTGACAACGATTGTCTTTCACGATACCGCTAAAGATAGTTGCTCTTTTCATGATTTTTATACCGAAGTGAGATACGTATTTTGCCGTGACATATTGCTTTTCCTGTGCCATGATGGGTTGTTGATTTCAACACATCTGTACAAACTGACAACGATTGTCTTTCACGATACCGCTAAAGATAGTTGCTCTTTTCATGATTTTTATACCGAAGTAAGATACGTATTTTGCCATAACATATTGCTTTTCCTGTGCCATGATGGGTTGTTGATTTCAACACATCTGTACAAACTGACAACGATCGTCTTTCACGATACCGCTAAGGATAGTTGCTCTTTTCATGATTTTTATACCAAAGTTAGATACGTATTTTGCCATAACATATTGCTTTTCCTGTGCCATGATGGGTTGTTGATTTCAACACATCTGTACAAACTGACAACGATCGTCTTTCACGATACCGCTAAGGATAGTTGCTCTTTTCATGATTTTTATACCAAAGTTAGATACGTATTTTGCCATAACATATTGCTTTTCCTGAGCCCTGATGGGTTGTTGATTTCAACACATCTGTACAAACTGACAACGATCGTCTTTCACGATACCGCTAAAGATGGTTGCTATTTTCATGATTTTTATACCGAAGTGAGATACGTATTTTGCCGTGACATATTGCTATTCCTGTGCCCTGATGGGTTGTTGATTTCAAAACATCTGTACAAACTGACAACGATCGTCTTTCACGATACTGCTAAAGATGGTTGCTCTTTTCATGACTTTTATACCGAAGTGAGATACGTATTTTGCCATGACATATTGCTATTCCTGTGCCCTGATGGGTTGTTGTATTGAACACATATGTCCAAGCCACTTCTGTCTGAGAGGCAGATTAAAGAATGGTGGAAATATTCTTGCAACTTTTATCCCTAAGTTTTCTCTGGAATATAACAGCAGGTCAAGCAAAATTGCATCTTTTCTGGGTCCTGCTTGCTTAAAATACGTCTGAAACTGTGTCCAGCTTCCGTCGCCCTCAAGTACCATCCTAGTTATCACGACAATTAGATAATAGAAGTATTCTTGCAACCTTTATCCCTAGGTTTTCTCTGGAATATAACGGTGGAAGTATTCTTGCAACTTTTATAACCAAGCTTCCTCTGGAATATAACAGCAGGGTAAGCGCAATTGCATCTTTTTTGGGTCCTGCTTGCTTAAAATACGTCTGAAACTGTGTCCAGCTTCCATCGCCCTCAAGTGCCAACCTAGTTATCATGACAATTAGATAATAAAAACTTAGTCTATGACTGCGTTCTTTAGGGACGACTATTTTTCACTAGGTAAGATCATGAGATCACGTATAGGACAATAATAAATAGAATCCTAGAAAAAATCTCAGGAAAAGATATGAAAGAATTTAGAGGAGAAAAATTTTCTAAAATTAATTTGCGAGAAATTAGTTAAATTAAATAAATGGCAGCGGAAGGATATAAATTCTTCTTCATCCTTCACGATTAAATTCGGAAAACCGAAAGGTGATTTCTGATATTGTATCAATATGACCTAAAGAAAAATGCATTATAAAATAGAGCGAGATGCATGAAAAATGAGTATTATTTCTTTTAAATAAAAACAAATAAAATAAAATAACAATAAATATAAAGCAAATCACATAAAGAAAGGTTCATAAAAATTAGAGAGCGAGGAAAAAGATAGCTTGTACGTTTGATAAATTATTTAAAAAAATATTTTTGCTTATCCAAGTTGCAAGGCTATAAAAATATAAATTTAAAGTGTAAGGCTAAAAATATCAAAGCGTTTTCACACTGGAATAATTTATCTGATTGGTTGGTTTCCTAGATTATATCTGTTCATGATAACAACTCTATAAAACTGGTCATCTCACAAGTGACTGTATATGTATTACATTTTAATTCAATGAATATAATAAAATTTATTTAATAGCGATTGTTATTTCAAGCACATTCTGAAGTGTTAGTTAGGTGGGAAATTTCCTAATGTGTTTCGGATGAAGTTTAAAGCAGATTTGATTTGCTGTTTGCCAGAGATTTTCCTGAATATGATTTCCACATAGCAATAACTACGTTAGGTAGTAAATTTAATTTTAAATTCAAAATCATTATTTTATTTTTCCAGAAAGATAATTGATAAAAGATTTTTAGAGCTTTTAAGAAAATGATTTTGAGCTTAATATAAATGAAGTATTTCCATGGGACTCTAATATTTCTAAAATGTTTAATATAAATACTTCCTTTCTTGGTTTAATAAATGATATAAAAAATCGCAGTTCTTTTTATATATCGCAAAATTAATTGAATAAGAGTTTTATCTAACAATTATAATTATGTTTGATAAAAAATCATAAATGTAATTCATAATGTAATCATAATGTAATTTGTTTAATTAAATATTTAACATATTATTTACTGCTAAAACAATTTTCTCTTCCTAAAAGCGTATCAAAGAACAAAAAAATAAAGAACAAAACATGAAAAAGTATGCTACGAGTATCAAATAATAATACTGGAAAATTAGTATCACGAGATTTACGCTGACAACGAGAAGAAAAAAAGGGAAGGACTAAAAAGCAGAAAGAAATAAATACAGAAAAGACACGCGTTAGATAGTGGATTTTGCAGAAATGTTTTTGAATGTTGTTTTTTTATGATAGAAGTTTGAGCATGAATTTTTTTTACTCCTCAATAAGCGCGTACGTTTAATAGTCCAATAACACCTTCTTTTTAATTATCCATTGAAATTTGTTAGAGTTCGACATTACCTAATTAAAGAATTTCTTCTAAATGAAATTTTTCTTGCTGAAGCTTTGATGTAAAGTTTTTATTCCATTTTAAAGGATAATTCTTCTAAAATCACGTTTCAAATTTATTTCTTGTTGATATACATTTATTTCTTTTCTTTTCATTTTTCCTTTCATTCTTTTTCTTGAAAAAAAGCATTGCCTATTTCATTGTAAATACAGAATTTTCAAAGAAGGTTCGCAGAATTTTATTTTTAATTTTTATCCACATCCCCTTCTTTTTCCAGGAAATAATAACGATTGAAAGCAAAAAGGAAAAAAAAATATTTTGTGAAGCTTTTAGAATCACAATACATTTTTATATTTCTTTTTATGTATAGAATTAATTATTTTTCTGTTCAAATTAACTTAAAAAATTAATTAAATGCTTATTCTTTGTAACAAACATCCTAAGTTAAAGAAAACATCAATAATATAAGATTATAAAATGAAAAATGTAAGGATTCCATCTAAATAAAGCAGAATGTTTATATGTATGTGAGGGTGTATTTTATAAAAATCCACCATTATGTACAAATGCACACCCAATTTGGTCTATATTCATTTAAAGACACAATTACCAAATTTCTATTTTAATACCTCCTGCGATCCTCATGCTACATCCTAAAGAAAAAAAATTACCATAGCATTTGACGTATATTTTAAAATATGGGTAATTTTCTATCTTACAGTTCTCTAATCACTCAAACATTTACTGCGCGTTCATATGAATGGAATACCTGCAAGTGACGTAGTGTGGGTATTTCGATCCTGATTGGTTATTGAAACGTGGCATTTGTTTACGTTAGCAGTCATTCCTTCCATTCTATTTCGAATAAGCCAAGCCCATCAGGTATCAGTTTTCTTAAGTGTCTATGTTCTTAGATTAAGATTCTTTCACAAAGACTTCAATTCTTTCGCTATATATTTCTTACTTCACACAAAGACATATATGAAGCCATGTAGAACATTATGCAATACATCATCGTTACAAATGCATCATCGTTACAATAAAATACATGAAAAAATAATAAATTTAATTCAAGTAAAAAGCGTAGACAATAATGAATTATATCACAGCAAATTCGATGCGCAATACGGCGCTTTATTTAACTTTACGTAATTAACATTCTAACTTATTTGGAGAAACTTATCTTAACTTTAACACGCTATTATCGCTTATAAACCAATCATCTGTTGCTGATAACATAAGACCCATGAGTGGGTATCAGTGCCCAATTGCCAATAAGTGTCAATATGTACCCAATTATTTAACTAAGGTTTTCGATGTAAATTAATCACTAGCGAAATCAACGTTAATAATTTCGCATTAATGGGAATGACGTCACTGAATTCGTTGTTAAAAAATATATAAAACCAATTCTTTCTTATATTGATATTTATGATTTTAAAGTGTGTTCCTTTAAACATAATTATTGGATATAGGCAGATTATACTAAAATAAGCGAATCTATCAAGCAATGAAAAAATTAAAGCTCATTCTGAATATCATATTTTATTTCAGATTGTGACAAATCTGATAAGATGAATCCGTATCGGAATAGTATACAACAAATAATAAAAAGTATAAAGATTGTACATTCGGTGTCATGACTGTGAAAGATGATGATTATGATAATTATCCATTTCAAAGGGCTTTAAAAAGTCTCTTATAAGGTGCCTCTATTACACACCTTGGTATACTAGGTTCTAATTACCACAGTACTTATAAGGGCAATACCATAGTTTTTAATACCAGTAAGTTAGTAACCATTAATGGCATCAATAATAGTTTGGTAATTTTTCCCGGCCTTCGAAATAATTATCGATGTTAGTTTGCTCAACAATAATGTCGTTACTATTTTCGAGAATTACAATTGATATAGATTGAAATAAGAAGAATTGAATTTAAATGCTAAATTAATTGAGAGAAGTTACTTATTCTTGTATATAAACCGTGAGAAATAGCCATATTGTTATTGATGCCAATGATTATTAATTATTTTCGTAAAAGATACAAATTGAAATGAAGAGAAAAATTTTGTACCAAAAAGCTAAATTAATGGAGAAAAGACATTTCTTCATCTGGAAAATAGTATAAAAAATCAGAACCGAAAGCGAAGAGATTTAGGGTGAATTTTGATTTTCGCACTTCGTGTGCTTTACAGCGTATTTTCTAATATGTTAGAAACTTTTGAAGACGATTATAATTACTTTAAAGAAAATCTCCTTCTCAATTTTCAGTATGATCCGCAAACTAATCACTGTAATAACATTCACCAGTTAGAAAGTTTTCATGAGAAATGGGATTCGCCTAGTATTGGAAAGAAATTTAGATCTGAACGTGAGTGTCGTCATTGTGGCGAAATAAGACTCTTTAAAGTAATACTGTAGACGTCGAGATTTGGATTATAGAACAAATTATTAGAATGGAAGTTTGATACATAGTAATCACAAATGCGATATTAAAAATGTAGTGCCAAATACTTCCAGAGTAGTACCAAATTTGTATGTTGTAACACCAGTTACTTTGAAGGACACAGTGCAACACCTCCTAGAAGAACTAAGGCATCAGCCAACACCTCCTAGAAGTCTGAAGGCCTCAGCACGGATCAATTTAGTAGTCGATGTGACGAAGTTAACTGCGCAGTTGATGAAAAATAAGAAAGATGTCATTACGCTCGGGGTACTAAGCTGCGCAGTGGTTGAAAATACGAAATATGTCATTACGTTTGGAATACTATGGGATATTTATGGTAACCCTTGCAGAGGCCTACTCCTTTCTAGGAGGTGTTGCCTCAGCACGGATCAATTTAGTAGTCCGACGTGACGAACATAAACTGCGCTGTCGATGTAAAAGAAGAAAGATGTCACTACCTTTGGGCTACTAAGTTGCGCAGTGGTGGAAAATACGAAAGATGTCATTACGTTTGGACTGCTAAAGGATCAAATTTCTTGTTTATGGTAACCCTTTTCTAGGAGGTATTGCACAGTGTCGAATTTGTTTAATATTGTTAAATTAAGTGGTACTAAGTCTGGAAATGATTCCAAGAGTAATTCAGAAAGTAGCCAATCAACTTCCAAGAGAATAATAGTTACGCCAACAGTTGTATCATATCACCTGGAAGCAAATACTAAAGTGAATTAGGGTACTGTCTTCAACCCGGTGCCACGTTGAAGCTGTTACAGGAAGGCTTTGTTTGGCCATCCAAGCAAAAGGATTGCGCACTATTGACTAAACAATGTATTTAGTGTCAGAAGAACAAGTTGACTTGATCTACTAGCCATGATTGATAGGTATACAAGGTGTCCAGTGGCAGTTCCTGACGGAAATCAACATTTTGAGACTTTGTTTTCGTCTCCGCATAACCACTGGATAATGGAAGTGCACATGACTCCACAAATGCTTCCAATGACGTTGTTTTTCTTCTCTCAGTTTTGAATATAAATCCTCTTACTTGTACGTACGTCAAGATATATAGTGTAGTTACTGTTTTTAATGAATTTTATCTAATAGTTGTTGGGTTTTTATTTAAGGATGTAATCCTTATTATTAAGAGAGTGTTAAAAAATTATACCTAGTTTATAAATTATTTGTTCCAAAATTTTGATCAGTATTAAAATACGAAAAATTCCTTTTATGGAAAAATTATTCAATTCTGGAAAACCATTTTGATATAAAAGCATTATTAAGCTATGAAAGAATTATGAAGTTATCAAACGAGAAGAAGAAAAAAACAACACAAAATGCATTTTTTGATGATGAAGATTTTTAAAACTGGTTTTGTACTATTAAAACGGAAAATTTTATTATTTTAACATTGCAGTTTCTTAAAATTTTATATTAGTTTGCCTGTTTTGTTAAATTTATATTTATGTGCTCATTCTCAGATTTCTTGAAAGGAATATTGCTTTAAATTTTTTGTCTGTAGTCTATAGAAATAGGAAATCATTTCTTTTTCGATAACGATTTTTCAATTGTGGTTTACAATAAATTAGGATATTATTTTAGTTAAAATATAAAATAACTAAATGCTAAAGAGTGGTAAATATATTTTCTATTAAAATAGTTAAAAGTCTTTACGCTATTAAAGTGATAGATTTTAGAGCCAACATACTGACTTTCTTTAAAATGGTATTTATTTACCTTTAATAAAATTGTTCTTGAAATTTAAATCAATATAATATTTCTGTGATTGCTTTAAATTTCCGATTTAAATTTTAGAAGTATTTAAATAATGCCACAATTGAAGGGACGAGACGTAGGGGACGACCACCTACAAGATGGATAGACGACGTTGAAAAGGACCTCAAGCTATTGGAAGTCAACCGATGGCGGGCCGTCGCACCGGATAGGGCCAGATGGAGGAAAATCTGCGAGTCAGCCTTGGCCTGTGAAAGGCTGTTGCACTTATGTAGAAGAAGATTTAAATAATGAAACTTTTCTTGTTTTGTGGAAAATTATTTATTTCTAGAGTTTAAGATAAATGCATTTAATCATTTTTAAAAAAATTGCTTTATTTGTTAATAAAAGAGTCGTAAAATTACACAACTTCAAAAAAATTATTTAAATTATTAAAAAGAAATCAGTGTTATAAAACTATGGTTTTGTGCAATGAAAACATTAAATATTAGTGCAAAGAGACTGTTTCTCTTGAAATAATATTCATTTATCTTAAATAAAATTGTTTGCGAAATCTTAATTGACAGTGAATATTTTATCCGAATTGGAAAAATCAAATTACAATAATGCACTGAGAATGAAAGCTGTTATAAACTAAAAAATGGCATATAAAGAAAAATGAATTTCGAATTTATTAAATTTATGAATAAATGGAATTGTGAAATAAAACTTGAAAATTGAATTTGAATGTTTAAATTCTTAGCTTTCAAACAGCTTTCAAACATCATTCTAAATGAGAAGAAATCAAAAGAAATACGACGTTTTATATCAAAGAATTCCTTAGATATCGTATTAGATGTTTTATTTCATTTCTGATTTACAATGCGAATGAAATATTTAATATTTTCTTTCACTAATATCTTTCAATCTCTTTATATTTTTATCTACGTGAGCCAACCTTCTTTTTTAAATTTAATTGATACCCATTTCCTTCTTTTCATTGCACAAATGCAAATAAAAAAAATTACATAATAGTGATAGTTTATAAATAATATTTAGTTATATTAGTTTTTATTGTCGGCAAACAAATTAACGGTTATCGGTTAGCAAACGATTATCGTTAGTGTGTCGGTAATCAAATTATCTGTTATTTTTACTGCAAAAACAAATGGGTTTAAGACATAATATTCATTATTGCTAACATTTCTTAGTTATAACTAGAATTACTGAACTAGCCGGATGACGGAAAATCAAATTTAACTGAAAGTATAGATTTTTTTAATTTTCTTTTATAAAAAAGAAATAAAAAGATACTTGGGATCTAACCAAAACTTACGTATATTCTCTTATTTAATTATTGTTCACTTTGAACAGTTATTTAATAGTAACCAATATGCGTATACTATAAATAATTTTGCTGTATAGTGGTCACAATGGTATATGGTGCTGAGGTAAACTAAATACATTTATAGTTATAGAACTGTAGTTATCGTGCAAAAAATTAAATAAAATTGACTAAGTAACATTGCATGTTACAAAGTAACCAGAAATTCCCATTATTTTAAAGAATTAATGCAAATATTTTGCTAAAAGGGTGCTTGATTTATAAAACAAATGGTTTTGCCATGAAGTTATTAAAGTGATTCAAATGAGCATAAAAATATCTTTAGTCAGTAAAAAATGAATAAATAAATAAATGAAACTCTAACACTGTAATATATTTAATTAATTAAAGTTTCAAGATCCCAGGTTGATGCAATTAAGAGAAAAACCATTTCAAATGGGAAATACTGGTACATTAATAACCGCAGTAACCACCGGAAATTTGAATGCAATCATGCAAACATGTCTTCCCTCTGAGTATTGCCACGTGGCTGCCCAGAACCCGGTCTTCTTGAGACAGTACCTTCCGTTTACCACTGCTGCCAACTTGCACAGCGAGCTTTAGTGACTCAGCGTATAGAGCGTGTAAGAGAGCAAATAATGTGAATCAGGTTCGAATCCCAGCAAAGGCTGATCGATTTGAATTCCGCACCCGGCTCGCACTGATCACAGTGCCGTCGTAAAATATCTTCAGTGGTAGATGGATCATGGGTTAGAGTCCCCTTGCCGCCGTGGTTTTCGTGAATTTCGAGATTTTCGTGTCTTTCCTCTCCATGTAACGCATACGGGTTAGTTCATTCAAAAAGTTCCCTATGAAGGCAAATTTCTCCCAATACTTGATCCAGGAGATCACTTTTCATCTCAGTTGGTTGTGAAATTACAAGACTTCGAAATTAAACGTTAGTAGTCGTAAACCCAAGCAATTGTGTCGACTGTTCAACTGTTCAACGACTGTTTTAAAATGATATACAGAGGATATATTTCTGCCCAGTCTTTCTGCAATATTTCGGAAAGAAAATACACCTTATTGCAGCCCTATTACGCGACCACGTTCAAGATCAGTCAACTGTTGATAATGGCTTCGTCTTCTTAAAGATATTCTTGACTAACAACAACTATGTCAAAATTGAATTAAAAATAACGCTTACGAACGGTAAAACACGCATTTCAAGCAATCATGATTTGCATGTTCACCGTAGCTCTACTAGCGCTAACTTTATGAGTTAAGCGTGAAATTTGAAAAGTCACCATCTCTTAGATATATAAACTAGTCTACCAAATTTAGTGCATTTAGCACAACTCCTTCTTATTGTTGGGAATTTTTTTGCAGTCAGTATATATATTTTTGGACAAACTACCATATGTCAATAAACACATGTTTTACGTTAATAAACATACGCCAAAAGCCGCATTTCTTTTACTCTTTCTTATTTTATTTTACGTTTATGCATCGCTTTTGAATTTCGAAATGTTATCTTTAAACTGAAATAGGACATGCTTTTAATTTCCAGGTTACTTTTTTTAATTATATAGTTACTATATAGTTTTTTACCTATATGGTTATTTAAAACTATTAACAAAAACTTTGCTATTACTTAGAATTTGGACAAAATGATGACCATGTATACTAGACGTAGGTTAACAGAAAACATCGAAATACTATTTTTAAAATTAATATCCTATTCTTTTAATTCTTATAGTATTTCTTTAAGAAACAAAAGGTACAATTAAGTTACAAAAAGTTTTAAAGTGTGATTTTTAACAATATCTTAATGATGTTTAGTGATAAACACGTTTTTTTTATTTTTGACACATTATATTTTATTTCTTTTATTTCAGATAATGAACAGTGTCATTGATTTAACTGAATTAAATGATATTCTTTGATGGGCAATTCAATATTATAAATCAAATTTGGTATTTTCTTAATACCGAATTATTGACATTTCGGTATTTTCTTAAAAAGGAGAAGAAAAATACTAAATTTTAAAAGTGCTATCTCTTTCTTGTTTTGTATTTCCACTTAAAATCATTTATATATGAGATAATGATGGCGCTTGGTTATTAGATGAAAAGATAATCATTTACTTATGATAGTCATTCTTAGAATTAAACTGTGGCTTTCTCAGATAAAACTGGAAACATAGCTTTCGAAAAATTATTTTATTGGAATGATTTCATTTTAACTTCATGGCTTTTTTTAGATACACATCATATCTATGTAAAATGACAAAAATAAATTTTTTTTCGCTTCAAATCAGAGCTAATATGAAAAGATGCAAAACAATCTTTGTAAGCCAGTATCTGTCTCCATCTAGAAACGAGTGCAGACACGACTCATGTGCTTGAAAGTGATACTTCAATTAATATGCCAAAGAAGAAAATGAAATTTAACCATTACACTTCTTCAGTCTTTAAAACACAAAATGTTAGCAAAGATAAATTTAAAATTTAAAAAATAAGAAAAAGGGTTTTTCAAATTTGAAAGCAAACTTGATTCTTTTTTATTCAAAATTTAAACAAGTTTGATTTTCTTGAATCATAAAAATTTTCGATAAGAACAAGTATAAAATAAATGGAAAATATTTAACAAGTAACTATATTTGAATTTTTTCGATAAAAAAATATTTCTGGTTAAAGAAATCGTTACTAAGTTGCTGAAAATGTAAACAACTATCAGATAATAGTTATAATATTTTTTTAGAGGGAAAGGTGTTTTTTGTACACTGGGCGACAATTTTAATTTAGGAAGAAATATCAATTCAGCTCACAACCTTCTAAAGAAAAAAGAAACCTAGCGAAGGAATAAAATCGGAAGTTTAAGAGTATTTCCAAAAAAAAAAAAAAAAAAAAACGTGTTGACTTCAACCCTAATTGAATTTATTTGAGGCTAAGATAAACTAATTAAGCTTTGTTAATCAGATTTACGAAAGGGATTTTAAACTTTTCAGCTAAAAAGAATATTTTTGCTATGCAAAGAGTTTTAAAAGATAAATTTAATTTAGATATTTTAAAAAAGATCGACGTTAAAGCCAAGTATCTCTTTACAAACAGTCTCGTTAAAAGTAAACTTACAAAGAAGTATGTTGATTTTTACACATTCGAACACACACAATATATATATATATATATATATATATATATATATATATATATATATATATATATATATATATATATATACACTGGTTATCATAAATTAAGGAAAAATCACAAAAATAGCGATAACTCTTTCAAAAGTAAGCCAAACCGTGCAAAATTTGCATATGTTGTCCACTAAGAGTAGCTGAGTAAAATTGCAATATGCAAATTAGTGGCGCTGCACTCGGCTTACGTCATCTGCCTGGAGCATAAAAGTCCAAGTTTGAGAGAAAGCACACAAATTTTACTGTGATTGCGACATTGAAAATCTGAGATAGCCAATTCGTAATAATGACCTCTAGGCATCATTTGCCTGAAGAACTACGATGGAGAGCCATCGGGAGACTAGAGGCAGGGCAGAGTCAATCAGAAGTGGCCAGATGGCTAAATGTGAGTCCATCTGTGGTTCATAGACTTTGGAGGCAATTTCAAACCACAGATTCGGCATCTAGGAGGTTCAGTCAAGGACGGCCAACTGTTACGACCAGTGCCGATGACCGATATTTGACATTAAGTGCACGCAGGAATAGAACCGCTACTCCGACACATCTTAGATCCTCTCTTGCTGCAGCCACCGGAAGGTTGGTGTCAACGTCAACTGTGCGCAGAAGGCTCCACGAAGGTGGTCTGTATGCGAGACGACCAGCCATTTGCGTGCCGCTCACATCACGCCATAGGAGAGACCGTTTGCAGTGGGCCCGACAACATGTCCACTGGACGTCAGATCAATGGAGGCCTGTTCTCTTTACGGATGAGTCCAGGTTTAGTCTAGAAAGTGACAGTAGACGTTATTTGATATGGAGAGAACCTGGGACCCGTTATCATCCATCAAACATCCGTGAAAGAGATGCATACGGAAGAGGCAGTGTCTGTGTTTGGGGAGGCATATCCTTAGGAGGGCGCACATACCTCCATGTCTTTCCAAGGGGAACCGTGAATGCTCAGGTTTATCGAGACAACATCCTTGATGCTTATGTGCGCCCATATGCCGGGGCAATTGGTGATTGCTTCCTGTTACAGGACGATAATGCAAGACCACACAGAGCTCGCATTGTTGATGATTATCTTCAACAGGAAACAATTACTCGCATGGAGTGGCCAGCTCGATCCCCGGACTTGAATCCTATCGAGCACGTTTGGGATGCTCTAGGGAGGCGTGTATCTGCCATCAATCCGCCCCCTCAGACCCTTGCCACGCTTGCAACTGCTTTACAAGAGCAATGGCTCTCACTTCCTATTGAACTGATAGACCGCATAATTGAAAGCATCACACATCGCTGTTTGTGCTGTATTGCTTCTAGAGGCAATCATATTCCATATTAAAGGTACTTTTTCTATTGCAAACCGATACTTCCAATTTGTTTATTTTATACATGTGCTAATTTCTATACTACTATTAATGTCTGATAATTTCTTTTTATGTTGTTTAATACCTTACTATGTGTTGTATATTGTGGGTAAGTTTCATAAAATTCCATGTGTAATTTCTTGAGTTATCGCGATTTTTGTGAATTTTCCTTAATTTATGATAACCAGTGTATATATATATATATATATATATATATATATATATATATATATATATATATATATATATATATACATATACATTAATTATACATATTAATTTTCTTATATTAATTTTACATTTACAAGGAAAACCAAATTAAATGTTATTTTATTATTAAACCACAAAATTATTTAAATTAGTACACTTGTTTATTATTCCGAGATAACTTTAGTTTGTCAGGTGGGTGGTACGTGCACAATTTTGATACATGAACTATTTCTGCATTTTCCTTATTATGAATATTCTTTCCATTTATTTTATAATTAACGTCAGAAATTTTTTTTAAAATTATGCATGGACCAGATAAATTTAGGGATAAATTTCAGAGAATTGAGGTATTTAAAACATTTCAGCTTCCTTAGGAGAAAATTCTATATATAATTGAATCTTGCATCACAGTAAATTTTATTTTTTTAATAATGTTGTTTTGCTCTTTCAACAGAAATTTACCGAGTGTGGAGTCAAATTATATTCTTCAGATACCTCTTTTAATAATTTCGATAGAGGACATTTTTTTAGAAGAACCTTTAATTTAACATTTTAAACGCGTTGAAATGGTTTGCCCTAAACGTTCCGACAAATTCCCAAACAAATACGCAGACTTTACATCAACTTGAGAATGTCACCAGTTTAACATTAATTCTAACAAAATAAATAAAAATTCAATTGAAAAGCTTACAATTGGAGAAAATATTTCTCCGTAATCAGTACCTGACCTTTAAACCAAAAGCAACAAATCTAGATTTATATTTTTTAGGTTAATTATTTTCATCATGTTTTACATAGTAAACCCATTTAGTGTCCATCAGTGTAATGTTTTAAGAAGATCCTCTAGTTCCCAAACTTTGCGTTTTTTATCATTTTGAGTTCTTCACTGATAGCAAAATCCCAGTTTTTTTTACAGTTACAACTTTGTGCATCTTCAAAAGTTTTTGAAAATTCAGAATTATAACACTCGTATTCTAAAGTTTCATATGCTTCATTTGAAATCAAATTTCTCCACTGCTCGAACAACTAGATAAGTTATTAAAATGTTTACGTTTTGTTTTTAATGAACATTTTTTAGTTTCAAAAGAAAGTTTGTTTTTCTCTAAGTACTTTTTAGCATCATTTAAAAATCTAAGCCTAAATTTATTAGAAGGAAGATAATAAAATACATCTATTATTTTACTTTTAGTTCGTGAACATTCTTTTCTTTTCAATTTTTTAATATCATTAGGACTCAACTTATCTAATACTTTTGTTTTATAATTACTAAATTCATTATCAAAGTTATGTAACTAGCTTTAAAAAAATAGATTTGACTTAGCATATTCAAATGTTTTGTTTTTGCCAAATAAAGTTTCTATCCTATTTCTGCTTTTATCAATGCTAATATGGATTGTTACTATTACTTTCCTATTTTTTTGGAATGAAAATTCTGTACCCTTTGGTTCGTACAGCATATCAAACACGAATTACATGTTTTGCTATAGGTTGAAGTTTATTTCTGTGAATTTTGGGAATGTGGACATAAGTTTGTAATCCAAAAATTTTAAAGAGTCTTACTGAAGATTTAAAACTTGACGAGAGGATTTTAATTGGACAAAAATGATTAGTTTGCTTATGCTCACATCTGTTTTTGGTATGTACAAATTCTAACAAGGCTTCTGCCCATAATTTGTGTTGTAAACCGCTATCGTCTAGCGTAGCTCTTCCGCATCCACTGTACTTCTATAAAAATTTTCTGCTCTCCCGTTAAATACGAACACAATTCAAATGTGCATATAAGTAAGACCTAATGATGAAACGCCCACTTATAAGAAAAGTAAATAAAGATAAAGATGCAATTAGAATAATCAAATCAATATAAAATAGAAATTGCCAAATCTTTAAAAGTTTTAAGAAATAAATAAAGTGTTTATCCCTTCCGAAATTCTAGAAAAATAAGGCAAAAACATTCAAGGAGTAAAATTTTAAAAAAAATCAGAAAACGTGTTTCATCATTAAGTCTTACTAGATGTACTTTTGAATTGTGTTTGTATTTCATAAATTTTTCATTGCATTTAGATTTCAATTTTTGATTTTTTATTTCTTGTTCTTATTTTCTTTATCCATTATTATTCTTTTTGCATAGTCAGTGTTTGGTATTACCTCAGACGACCACTCGATATTACCACTTGGTATTACCACTCGAATCAATCATGGATTATTTATCATTTATTCTATGGAGAATCTGTACCAGGTTATCATATTCAGGACTCAGGAGGCAGATATCTTAGCAGTTGAAAAAATAATATTGAGGGCATTGTGAAATCGGTATCATCAATTTGCTTATTTTTCTCCACCATTATTTTGGTGTATATTCCAATCGTTTCTTCGTCGGTTGAAAATCTTGTGCTAAAGAAATCATCTACCAAATTGGCCAGACGAGCTCTCGACGAAGGTTCGAAGATTGCTTACAGCTTTTTTAAGCTGTCTTACCGTCTTCAGTATCAGCAAATAGGAATTGATATTTTCTTTCAATTTCCAAGTAGATTGTCGTGTAGGCTCGCTGTTTTCGCAAAATATATGCTAATTAGTCTCTCTCAGCGTCAAGTGGTTTTTCTTTTCAACAAATAAAATCAAAACTTATTGTTTCCTTTACTAAAATTCAATATTCATTTTTCAGCTTTCGTAATTAAAATATCCGAACTTTGGAAAGGTAATTGAAGCTGAGCTATATTGAAAATTAAAGTCTTAATCCACTTTTCACTCGTAATTAGATTAAATATTCCATGTTATGGACCAAAGGTTGACCACACGACCGAAACTTAGTTCTTATTATTTAATATGCTCAGAGGAGTAACATACCACGCCAAAATTTACGTCAGACACTTACGCACAAACTCTTCAATTTATTATTATAGATAAAATAATAATATTCAATTCATTACATTGAATTTTATACCTTTAATTTGGAGACTTTTTCTTCTTTTCTGTTGTAATTTTTCTTAATTTATTGATTTATACTTGATTTACTTGTAAAGTGAAAATTAAGAAGTACTGTAATTACCTATAAATATTAAACTTTGGTATTAAAAAAAAGGTTTTGTTCCATACTTAAAGAATGTTCAACTACAATATTCAGATTAATTTTGATAGGTGATAACAAATAGAGTTATTCAATAATAGATATTAAATTTTTTTTATTGAATTCTCTTTTGAAGAACATGCTTCCTAATAGATGTTAAAATACTTTGGCACAATTTTTTATACTTATTTATGGAAAAATATTCAAAATTAAAATTTCTTCTAGAGAACTCGAATTTTAGTTCATCTACTGGGGTAAATTTTCTCATAATACGCGAACTCCCTACCCCGATATTTCGTAGAGAATGTACAATTTTTTCCTTTATTTCGTGGTTTAATTCATATAATTTTGCTTTCAGTATTTAATTCATACAATTATGGTCTGTTTTACTAAATAATTATAAAAAAACATTAATCAGTTCAAAAGTTTTCATTTTTTGTTCGTTGTACTTTTATTTTCAAGTTATAAATTATTGTGTTGCAATTTTAAATTATTCGATTATTTATGAATTTCGGTCAGTTCAAAATCAAAAGTAATAAATTCAAAGAGAACAAACTTGGTGAGATGCATATTCCGCAGTATGTTCTGTGGAAATATTATTATGCTAACTGTGAAGAGTATGCGAACTTTTTTGGTAATGAGAAGGAATTGTGGAAAGAACAAGAATTGCTTTATTCAATTAGTTAATCAATTAATTTAAACTCAGTAACTTTATCCGGATAACTTAGATCTTATCCAAAAATCTAATCCACTCATTGAAGAGTCCAAGGAGTCAACAGGAGTCAACAAGATTATTATTAAATTTTTTTTTTCATTTCCAATGAGCTGCACAATCGGTCTTGCCGATAAGCAGACCTAGTGCGTTCTCCAGAGGTGGTATCCACTCTTTCAGGACCACCACAATGGGTGAGATACCGTTGGTCATGCTAATTTGGACGTCTAGTTTCTGCCACACTAGATGGCAGCACCGAGACTCTATTTGGATGCTAAAGTGCAATAGGAATTTAATTTTGCCGGAAATGCCAAGAGTCAATAAGGCACTCCATGGATCTTTTACGTGCCGCATAATCATACGACATGGCCGCTGAGGATTTTCTGCATCCTGAAAATCCGGTCAACAAGATTATTAATTGAAGAAAATTATAAATCTCAAAACACTTTCAATTATGTAAGAAATGGGAAATTTACAATTCAAAGGGTCCTCAAGGACAACAATGTATATCTATTATTCATGAGTGTCATTTCATCAATACGCGTCATTTCAGCACAGCTAAGACAGTTGTGCCTCATGGAAAATATAGGTGAGACACATATGTCCCACCTTAACAATTGCGCTTACAGATTATTGGGGAGAGGGAAAAAATGTATTGCTACATTTTTTAAAATTTTATTCGACCTAATAATGTATCAATTTACCTTGTTTTTCGGAGAGAAATAATTTAAAATAGAAGCTTTACTAGAATATTTAATTTAAATATATTAAAGTTATCAAATACATTAACCTTTTTAAAGATTTATAATTTATTAAGAATATAACGTTATTGTATTTGATTTAAATAAAATAGCTGTCTAATTTCTACTGAGATCGTAGCCGCTTAAGTGCAGAAAAATAAGTAAAAACTTTTTAGAATGGACAAAAAGGCATTACATATTATGTTCCAAAGCAGCGCTATTAGTTTGTCCAAAAGTGTAGTACGTCTAGGTAATTTTTAATTTTTATAAAAAATTAAAATGAATTTTCTGGAATTTTAAGTTAAAATAATTATTCCACCCTCTTTCAAATTTATTCCGAAAATAGCTTTAGTATTGTGTGATTTGCTTTCTATTTTGTAAAATACAATTCTTCTTTCAATGAATGCATAAAAATGCATCCATTTCTATCGGAAAGTATATTTGGAAACATCAAGAGTGAAGTAAAAGTAGCTCGTGCAAATGAGAATTTCCGTATTTGATTTTTTTTTTAAATCGTTGCTTCCATGAATATTTTTGAATATATGAATGTTTACAAAATTCTCTTGAGTCTTCAGCTAATGGAATTTCAACAATTTCGGCTCAGAAAAAAATGCATTCTCTTTGAATGGAATCAAATATTACTTGATAGTATAATAATATTAAAGAATACATGCATAATATGTGTTTGAGACTGAAATTTGAAAATTTCATGTGATAATGATAGCGAGTAATAGATATTAAATTTTATTATGCATTTTCCTTTTCTGCCTGGAGACGAATTTTTTTTAAAAATTATAACAAATAGTATATATAATTATATGAGTCATTGAATTTATACTTATGTAAACATTAATGATCATAAACTACAGTACTACATTTTTTGAAATATCAAATTGATTACTTATTGCATTTTTTATAAAATTTGCTTTTTAATTTATGGTAAAAAATAAATAAAAAAATAGAGTATGAAACAAAGTATTGTCCTAAAAAGAGCGTTTTTCCCTCCTTGATCATAAACTACCGCACTACAAATTATAGGTTTCTAAAATTTAATTAATTTATTTATTTTTTTAAAAATTTTATTTCATAAGAGGAACCATTGACTTTTAAAGGAGTATTATTTTAATCTTATTGTTTCTGTTTTGCATAATTTGATTTCATTGATGTCCGAAATTGATACCTAATTTTTTACTGTCGGCTATGCTGTGCAATATACTTAAAGTACCACGTTAAAGAAAGTTTCGAAAAACTAGAGAAGCATTTGCTGAAATATATTTTTATTACATCTACTTATAACGTCCCCAGTGTTATAATGCATTACTAAACAAAAATTAAAAAGATTTAAAAAATAAATGTATTTAATCATTGTTGAAGTTAAAATTAAATTTCTTTACTTCAAAAATTTTAAATATATATATATATATATATATATATATATATATATATATATATATATATATATATATATATATATATATATATATATATATATATATATATATATATATATATATATATATTTAAAATTTTATTGATAATTATATTGTGCTCTATTGATCAGATTTTCACGATCACATTAGTTATAATAACATAACTATTTAATTAATTTTAACTTTTTATGAAGTTATGAAATCATACACAAAAACGTACTCTTTGGAAGGATTTTTTTTCATTTTTTATGTCGGACTAAAGGGATACAATGGTCTTAAAATATGAACAAAAGAGTGGTTTGGAAGTGTAAGCCCCTTAATTTTAATACCTCTTTTTGTGTTAAACGTCGGAAACCTTTGAAGCTTTTGAAGTTAGATTAGAAAATATGAAATTAATCTTAATTTTCTAATTGTATGAATATATAAAAATCTTATTTTTTGATTTATTTTTAAAAATATCACTGATATTTGCTAGCTTATTTGATCAAGAAAAGAGTTTATTGCACATGCCTTAGTAATTAGTTTTTTTTCTCTATTTCAGATAACTTCAGATAAAAATGTTAACGTGGTATCATGAGAGAACTGCGTCAAATTTCTATGGTTTGTTGAAACCATTTGTCTATTTTTATTTATTCTTATGGTTTTAAAACGTGTTATTATAAAAATAAATAATATAATATCGCTGATAATTGGATACTTCCAAAAGAAAAAGAGTGGATATCTTGGTTTTGATTGGTTGTTGAAACATGGTATTTGTTTACGTTGGCAAATGCTCCTTCCATTAAGCCAAACACGTCAAGTATCAAATCTTTTAAGTGACTTATTCTATATTCTTTCACAAAGATTTTAAAACAAAGAATTTCATTATTTCACTATATATTTCCTACTTAACACAAAGACAGGTAGGAAGCCACGTAAAACCATAAACAGACTAATTATGCATCGAAGTTGCCAGGTACACAAAGATAAATATGTCATGGTTAGAACAAAAGATATAAACAAATAATAGATCTAGGTTAAGTAAAGGACGTAGACGGAAAGCATTATATTTCAACAAATTTGATGTAACTTCGTTAATTATCATTCCTACTTATGTGGAGAAACTTAGCTAAACTTTAAAACGCCATTTTGCTTATAAACGATCGGAAGGCGATGACGTCATATGGCACATGTGTGAGTATTTGTGATCTTCTTCTTCTCCTCCTTGAAGTGAAACTACTTAATTGATATAAAATATTAAGTTTTGTTCTGAAAAGCAAAATTAATGAATAATACTAATTATTTGAATAGAACGACAATATTATTATAGAAACGCCAAAATTATTATTGTCACCAATGATAGCTAATTTTAATAATAGTTACTAATTGACGTAAAATAGTAGTCAATGTACTAAAAAGCAAAAGAAGGACTTTTCTTCCAAAATATCATTTATAAACTTATCTGAAATTATGTTTTTATTTTGTTTATATAATTTTTTTAAATCGCGTTTTTAAACATAATCAACGTAAAATCAACGGTAATTGAGATGAAAAAAAAATCTATGTATTGAAATTCAAAATTAATTGGAAAATGGTATCAATTTGTTTAGGATAAACGTAAAATATCGCCGTACTATTTATGACACCAACTACACTTAATTAATGTAAGTAATAGATGCATTGCAAAATAAAACAGAAAATAACCTATATACTAAGAAATAACATTTATTTAGCACGTATCCGTTGAGAAAATCCGTAAAAAATAGCCATACTATTATTGAATCAAACCAAATCCTGTTTAATATTGGTAATACGTACTAATTGAAGTAAAAATATTACCTATGTACTATAATTTAAAAAAACATATATATTAAATAGAATTTCCCAGAAGTCAAATTCGCAGATAAGGATATTTTTTAAATCAAAGTAATAATTCAAGAGAGCATCTTTTAATATTAAAATTGAGATGATTTTAAAGAGAGCTTGGAATGTGTCATGATATATGAATAAAAATATACTGTGCTTAATAAAATCTAAAATAGGTTGATCATTGGTAGTAATCCATGAAATACCTTCTTTTATAATTTTCTTAAGTATTTAGAGTAAATAGACAACACACAAGTTATTGTTCTAAATTTGATAAGTATTTTATGAAACTTTTTCTCTGATAATTAAATATGGAAATTGTTCATTATTAATTTTAATTTTTTATCTCTTTTAGGAATTTAAAACGTTTTAGTGATAGTCTTATTATTTAGACTGCTAAGTTTGAAATTTTAATTGACATTCAACATAGAATTTTTTTCAGAAGATTGCATAACTAATATAATAAGAATAAAGTTCTTGAAGCAACTATAAACTGCTAATTTTTATTTTTTAAACACACCTAAAGGTAAATAAAATCTATTGGAAATCTTTAGACATAAATTATTGAGATCATTCAAAAAAATTTCAAAATATTAATTTCTTCTTTACGGTGACATTAATAATAATTTATATTTACTTTTTCTAAATGTTTGCTAATGTCACTATAAATAAAAATTATGATAAAACTAATTTTTAAAAACTAGAACATTTATTTCTGAAGCACTACTTTATATGTTCAGACAGTAATGACGAAGTAATGTAGAATGTGTACATAAGCACACATCAAAAGAAACCCTTTTTACTTATAAAAACTCTTGAAATTTCTCAATTAATTATTCCATTCACGCGTGCACAGCCCAACTCAATTTGGCGTAAAAAATATATAGTAGACAATACCTCACTTGCTTAGACAGCAGAGTCAGTTGCATAAATGGATACAAGTACGAAATTGTATTTCGTTATACATAAAACTATTAAGACTTCTAAACGTATGGTCCGAACTTCGCTTGATGGATCTCATTTCATTTATCGTAAAAAAAAAGACCAGAAATAATAACACAATTGTCTGTATATAGGATATACACAAATCACCCCATTTCTCCTCTGAAAATGGTGAAACGTACGGGGGAGAGTATGAGAGTTTTCAATTTTTATTAAAATGACATCGCAAAGCTTTCTGTGGAAAACAATTTGGGCATTACTTTATCCTAAGAACAACAGTTTTTTTTAAAAATATGATTGATAGATTGCTAAGCGCCATTGCATATATAATGCTTAGCATATAAGCTTTTTTCCAATTTTTCGTATGTTTATTTTCACAATAAAAAGTGACCAAAAAGTGTTTTTCTTTACAATTGAAGCTCGTAAGTTCAATTTAAAAACTATTTTTATTCTCTTTTTGATGTATTTGAATAAGGTCAGAGAATAGAATAAGGTCAGAGGCAACAGAACAAAAGTAATCTCTGCGCAGCAACTTTTATAGTCTGTATGCTCTATCAACATGAATTCAAAATGCAATTTGTTTAGCTTGATCTGCACCGTCAAAATTCTTTAGTGCAATGGAAATTAAATAAATGTCAACATCTATGTCACATCCCTTTTCTTAATTTGAAGTCGGAAATCTATGTAAATTTATCATTAGATGAAGGAAAATTTTTCTGCAGATATTGGGAAACCTAGAATGTGAAAAAAAATGGATGTGAGAATTTTGCTTGAAGAAAAGATGTGTCAAATGGCTGATTTTGATATCTTAACTTTAAACTTATTCATGTTTAAATTCCTCACACTAATGAAATATTTTAGTACATTAAAAGAATAAGAAAGAAGAAAAAATAAGTTTAAACGCTTTTTTTTTAAATTTTACCATCCTACAATTCAATCGAAGAGGAAAAAAAATGACGTTTTCAATAAAAAGATAAATTTTGTTAACAATGAAGGAAATATATTTTGAAGAAGAAAAAAACTTAAAACAGATTTAGCTAAATATTTAAACACATTTAAAACATATTGATGACTATGACTAAACTGTAAAACATTCTGGATCAAATTGCAATGTAAAATACTTGCACTTTGGGGTACATCAGTCGCAATTTGCATTTTCCCGCAAAATGTTATACCATATTTTTTACTGTAATATTTATTTAATAAGAGTGATTTATTGATTTTATGTTAATTGTTACAATAAAACTTATAGTATATTAGATTTCTTGTTCTGTAGCCTGCTCTGGTAAAAATATTTTTAGTATGAAGTACCGGCACTTTAAATACCGGTACTTTTTACTGTAATTTTTTCCCGATTTTTTTTTAACGTTTCACGTTCAAACGCGACAAGTGGAAAACGAAATCGCATAGAAACTAGTTTTAAGCCACTAAACTTTCGAAGCCTCGTATTTGACAAAAAAAGGAAAAACCAAATTTAACATATGATGTTTAACCTGATATGATGGAATGACTTTTTATTTTTCATATTGCTTAGTTATTTTTCTGAATTAAACTGCAATACCTAAAAATATAACATATACCACTATTTTTGGTCCTAACAAGCCTATTTAAAAATTCAAAGACAAAATAATTTTAACGATTATTTCGTTTATCAGACAAATTATTCAATTTTATAAATTATATTCAATCCTGCATTTTCTTTCTTTATTCCCTTTATGATTGCCTAAAACATTTAAAAGGAATGAAGAGATTGTTATTGTACTCCCTTGCAATTTTTCCCTAAATATTTACATTGAAAGTAAACATGACAAAAGCAAACGAGGCACAATTTCATGCTAAATAAATCAAGCAAGTAAACAAATCAGTATGTTTAATACAAATTCAAGTACAATTTACATGCAAATAAGTAGAATATGTCATTCGTAAAAGTTGAAAATTTTGAGTTAAAGGTAATATTTATTAAAGTAATCAAACTTTGCACTATATTGGGTTTAATATTTGTAAAATGTAGCATAGTTAAACACTTAATATCATTTTTATTTCGGAATGCACAGATAGTTTAAAAAAAATTTAAATTCATTTATTAGTTTTTATTTTTCTTTCAGAAAAAATTTAGAAGTATAAATTACCCCAAAAAGAAACGTTTTTTTAACATTCATTAAGATACATAATTAAACAGTAGATAAGAAAATAATTTTATAATTTTTAATTCCTATTATGTCAGTTTACATTTATTTTAATTTTATTTCATGCAAAATATCTGTAAGAAATGGAAAAAAAATATTTGTATTATATTAGTATTATATTTTTAAAATATTACCGAAATTAAAAAAATTTATTTGTTTTAAATTACGTATTGTAATATATATATATATATATATATATATATATATATATATATATATATATATATATATATATATATATATATATATATATATATATATATATATATATATATATATATATATATATATATATATATTACAGAAATACCAGCATTTAATTGAAAATGGGGAGAGTTGAAAGTTGAGGTTTATATATCATTTTTGGGCACCTCTTTTAATACAGCTACCGAACTATGATACAGTTCTTTGAGATTAGTAATTGTTGAGTGGCACTGATGTCGACCTCTTATCAACAATTGTTTTTATGTTCTCAGTTGCTGAAAGATAGCGTGTTGGTGATGGCACTGTTGGATATGTTTTGTATTAGGGAAAACAAGGGAAACATGGTGTGAACAACATATGGCTGTGCATTCATTGCTGAAAAATAACGTCAGAAAGGACTAGAAGAAACAGAGCCACAGGTCTTGACACGCATGAAATGAAGCAGTTAGTGTTCAAAATTCCAGGAATCTAAGCAAGGTGCCAGGCACGCCCGTATACAATGTCACTCAATACCATAGCTTTGGGTGATGAATCAGGATGTTCAATCATCGATGATCATATCATCGATGATCATCGTTCAATCATATGATGTTCGATATCAAATTTATGTTACCAACTCGCTTTTTCTATTGCACTCACGCACACCTGAATCTGATCTCGTCCGTAAAGATGTGCGCAATTCTCGTGTCCAAGTTTACTCTTTATTACCCTATTGGAATGCCTTTGAACTGATAAAATTATCTAAATTGACAGAAATTCATGTCAGTTTTATGTTTTCTAAAAATTTACGACTAAATTTACATTTAAACAGATTTAGAAAGAGTTGCTTCTGCGCACTTTAATTATTTTTGCAACTTATACGAGAATAAAAATAGTCGTCTAATTGACAATAACATTTCCAAGCATGAGTTGCGTCGCAAATTCCAATCCTAATAATAGGATTCCAACTTTCGCAAATTTTGTATCGATATTAATATTATATGTTTTTATAAAAGTCAGTTCAAGAGAGCTTTTAAAAAGTTCAATAACTAAAAGACACATTCAACACACTACAAATGCATCTCAAATTAGATTTACGTGCTAAAAACTGAGTTATATGAAAATTGAAATTCTGAGAAATAAACAAAAATTAATAAATAGAATGATTAAAACGTAAATAGTGAAAAGATACACATTTTGAAAGTAAATACAGATGTTATTTATAATCTACAATTCATAATAAATGTTCAGTTGAATTTTTTCATATTATCATATAAAGAACATAAATATTTTTATTAAATCACATATATTAGAATATAATATTAAACTATTATGCTTAAAAGCATACAATATAAATAAAATAAAAAATCAGCATCGAAAGTTAGGTTTACTTTTCAGAATAAAAATCACTTGTTTTATCTTCTGCAACAAAGTGATGAAAGAAGTTGAAAAAACAAACTGTGTCATAAGTTGAGTTATACTCTAATTTAAATATTGATTTTTTCTAAAAGTTATGAATTTTTGCAAATCTTTGTTTTTTTATAACATTTTACAAAGCACAGGATCTAAAACAAAAAATAAACTTCATGAACATGAAACAGATAATAGTTTAAATGAAATTAAGCTCTCTCGAAAATAGTTTATTTGTTAAAAAAAGGAAAGGCTATAAGCTTTCGAAACACAAGAATGAATTCTCAGTGAGTTATTGGGGTGGCAAAGGATTCCTTGAAAGCGATTCAAGCATTAAGAAAAGCAATATCACAAACATTGTAAAGAAATGTTAGACACCTGCAAAGTTCATAACTTGTAGAATAATTCCTTAACATCTAGTCTCCTAGGCATACGTCACATTTTGTACGATTGTAGCAAACGATAGTGCTTGGATTTTACTCTAGGCTATTGTTTAGATAATAGCAAAAAAAAACAAAGGACTTAGCAAATAATAAAGGTAAAAATGACCCCAACGAAGCCTCTAGTGTAAAGATCAAATTACTATTTATAATACTTCGATACCTTAGAAAATAGTAGCGTACTAGTTAATGAGTTTAAGTTACGTAATTGTAATGAGAAACGTAATGAATTAACGTAATTGTAATGAACATAAAACTGATTGGGCAGAATTTTTTCAATATGAATAATAACTTATAGCTTGTTCAGAAAATTTTTCTGAGAATTCTTGAACATTAAATTAATAATTCTAATTGCGCAGTTTATTAAAGTTGACCAAATTTACAAACAGTAAAAATCAAATTAAATTACGAAGTATCTGTTTTCTTATAAGACGTGGTTTAGAAAGTATGTAAAAAAATGCATTCTGAAGACTTATATTATTAATAAGAACATTAAATACTTGGGACTAATTTAATATATAGTAATAAATACGCATTTTTTCCTTATTTAAAGTTATTATCTAAGTGCTTATTAATCTTCGTAAATTTGAACTATAACTGAAAATTCAATAGAGTTCCTTAATTAAATTAAATAAATTAAAATATTCTTAATTAAAATATAGTAAAAATAGGTTTATGAATTGATTTCGTAAAGTTTTAATGTAATAATTTTTAGTAGTTTACTATTTTTGTTTTTAAATTCAGCTGATTTATTTCAAGGAATTTTAGCTGTATTTTGCATTTTTTATGTTTTCAACACACTGAATCATAATTAGTTTTAATTAGGATGTGAGAAATTATTTCATAAGATAAAAAAAACTAATATTTGAATATATTAAAAATAAATTTAAAATAGTTTTTCTTATATAAATTTAAATATCATAATAAAATTTTTTTAAAAATATTTTTGTATTTAGCGGTTTTGATTGAAATATATTTCCTTTATTTAATATTACGTGGAAAAATTAAGCAAAAGAAAGCTACCAAACAACTTAAGAAACGAAACTAAAGAACCCATTTAGTTTAGAATTAATTATGTAGTAATTGTTAAGAGGAAGAGCATTTTTGTGCTGATTTCGCAATTTAACTTGTCATTATCAATAAACAAAAAAAAAAAATTCTTAATAGTAAAAATATCTATCATTGATTATCAATTTCAATATCGAACACAAATCTCGTTTCCTGAAAAAATAACTTTATGTTAATTTTTACGATTGATTCCCCAAGGGGTAAGAATAATAGAACATTAAAAAAAATATTGGTCTAAATAGAAGAAGTGTAAAGCTAACTATCCGGTAATATGAATAATTAATTTTAAATATATTCTGCATTTCAATCATAACTTGCTTAAATATTGATGCTGTTCTAAATTTTTAGAGCCTTTTCTAATTACTATAAAGATTAGATAATTTCGAAACAACATTTCAGAAACTCAAATGCAACGTGCAAGCGGTGTTTCGATAACAAAAAAGTAACTCGACGCTTCAGAAATGAAACAAAAAAATTTATTTATTAATTTTTGTTTTTTAAAAAAATATTTTTGCGTTAAAGACGTTTCTAAAAGTTTTATCTTAATGCCTCTAAACGTTTAGTAACGTTTAAGCGGTAAATATTAATATTTTAAAATGGTAAATATTAATAATAACCAATGTCATTCGTTGGCGTTTTAATTGGGGATATTTCCGTATCATAATCTACCCCCCCCCCCAATACAATCTCTGCGGCACTAAACTAATTTTAAACTGGAAAATGAGAAAAAAAAATAAAAAAATAAAAATGTGTAAATGTTTCCCGTGGGTGGTTACGAATTATACCCCTCGAGTAGGTCCCTTTCAGTGATTTTCTAATTTAGACTTGTTGCCAAGACTGGACTATTATTTTGCCCCAGATCACGATACGGAGATCTCCCTTTTTATTTCTCACTTTGACTAAAATAAGTGGTTATTATTGATTTTGTCCGGTTAGAATTAATAATAACCGGATTTATCACATTAACCAAACTTTATTGGCAATTATAAATAATTATTGGGTATATATATATATATATATATATATATATATATATATATATATATATATATATATATATATATATATATATATATATATATATATATACATATATATATATATATACACTATCTAGCCATTAATGACCGGACACCCCTTGAACGGCAGGTGGACTCGTCCTGGCGGAATAAATACGGAACCTGTGGTTGGGGAAAGACCATTCGCAAGCAGGCGACGGCCATACGAGCGTTAACACTGAAAATGAGTGGACGGCGAGAGCTGAATGAGTCGGAAAGGGGCATGATCATAGGCACTCAGCGATTTGGTCATTCCATACGTGCCATCTCCGACAAGTTTCAGATATCACGGTCAACAGTTGGTGACGTCGTGTTGAAATGGGAACGAGAGGGAGTGATAAAACCGCAGTCCCGACCCGGCATGCCCGAAATAATGTCCGACAGGGATTGATGATCTCTTCGACGAGTAGTGAAGGCAAACCGACAAATGTCGTTGAACACTGTCGCTACCAACCCCTGGGCTGCATCTGGCAGTGTTGCCAGTACACGTACCACTCGTCGGGAGCTGATTGCACAAGGATTCCATGGACGAGCAGCAGCACATAAGCCAAACATCTATCCATCAAACGCCCGCCACCGATTTCAGTGGTGCAGAGCTCGTCGCCAGTGGACAGTAGAGCAATGGAAAAGCGGTATGTTGAGTGATGAGTCACGCTACATGTTGTGGCACTCTGATGGACGGGTGTGGACCTGGCGAATGCCCGGAGAACGGTACCTACCGGAGTGCATTTTCCCCACTGTGAAGTTCGGTGGTGGAGGAATTATGGTGTGGTCCTGTTTCTCATGGTTTGGCCTTGGACCCTTGGTGTTAGTGCATGGAACCCTGAACGCAGAAGGGTATAGCGACATCCTGGATAATTCGGCGCTTCCCACCCTGAGGCAACAGTTCGGTAATGGTCCGTTTGTGTTTCAACACGATAACGCAGCCATTCATAAAGCACATGCCATGACGGACTGGTTTGATGAAATGGGGGTGCAAGAGCTTGACTGGCCATCCCAAAGTCCCGACATCAATCCAATTGAGCATCTCTGGGATGAGTTGGAGCGTCTGTTGAGGGCCAGACCACAACGCCCCAAAACCACAATTCAACTCTTCGCCATGTTATAGGAGGAATGGCGGGCAATACCTGCCGCCGTGTACCAACACCTAGTGGATAGCCTTCCTAGAAGGGTTAAAGCTGTGATTCGGGCGCGTGGCGGCCCTGCGCCCTACTGACTTGATACTAGCACCTCATGCATCCGAAATGAGGGGTGTCCGGTCATTAATGGCCAGATAGTGTATATATATACTGCTGGACAATTGCTAAGGACGGATAACACTATCATCCATAGCAACCACAAAATGAAAAGAAGCAAAATGTGGAAAATTAGAATAAGTGCGTGATATAGTAAGAAGAGGTATGCGTATGCAAATTTTTTTCCACGTCTGTTCATCACGTGATAGCGCTCATAAGAGCTTTAAAGGTTTTGACGCGTGTGGAGAGTTGTTGTTTCAAGTCAAAGTTTTACAGGAAAGATTTAGTTGACGAACTTGAAATTTTCGGCGTGTCTTCCCGATATCACTTAGATGATTTTAAGCGTGGCCGAATTATTGGAAAGATCGAAGAAGGGTGAAAAATAACAGATGTTGCCAGGGAGTTCGACATCGCTCACAGCGTTGTTTCACGGTTGTGGAAATCATTTAAAACGACTGGAATGTGTAGTAGGCGGAACGAGGGAGGTCGTGTTAGAAGTACGAGGCCTGCAGAAGGCAGATATATCGTCCTATCAGCAAAAAGGAACAGGCGCAACACAGCTCAGCAGGTGGCAAATCAGTTTCCTGCTGCCACAGGAAAGCAGATCTCCTGAAAAACTGTTGCCAGACGTTTGAGGGGAGGAGGACTATACGCCCGCAGACATGTTGTGTGTGTCCCATTAACCAGACCGCACCGTACTGCCCGTTTACAATGGTGTCGTAAGCATCACAATTGGACTGGGCATCTATTCTCAGATGAGAGTAGGTTCAGTCTGTCATCGGATTGTAGACGCCAACTGATCTGGCGCGAGAGTGGTACTGGTTATCGTCCAGAAAATATCCAGGAAAGGGACCGATATCCGACATGCAGTGTCATGGTGTGGGCCGGTATCATGATCATAGGCCGCATGCGCCTACTAGTGGTTGCGAATGGGACTATGGCGGGCCAACGATTCATTGATGAAGTTCTACTTCCTCATGTTCGTCTTTTCCGTGGTGCTGTCGGTGATAAATTTGTTTTTATGGACGACAACACAACAAGTCATCGAACACTCGCTGTTCAGGATTGTCAAGACAACGAGGGTACCAACGCCTCGTATGGCCATCACGTTCTCCAGATCTAAACCCAATTGAAAATGTTTGGGATGCTTTGGGGAGTCAACTTGCTGGTCGAAACTATCCTCCGACAAACAAGAACACCCTCATCCGTGCACTGACAGAGGAATGGGATAAATTGCCTCAACAGCTGCTGGATAATGTTGTGCAAAATATGATACGACGTGTAGAATGTTGCATCACACTCCACGGTGGACATATCCCGTACTGACACCTTTCTTCAAGTTGCCTGCTGACATTTAGATGCATTGTTCCATTTTTCCGTACGCAGCATCAAATTAGCAGTTTTTTTCTTTCAGATGTTTCATAGCTTTTGTACTTTCCAGAACAATGAATATTCTTTATTCTAATGTCTGAACAGTGTGGCAACTATATTTGTGATCCGTCCTTAGCAATTGTCCATCAGTGTATATATATATATATATATATATATATATATATATATATATATATATATATATATATATATATATATATATATATATATATATATATATATATATATATATATATATATATATATATATATATATATATATATATATATATATATATATATATATATATATATATATATATATATTTATATAAATATATATATATATTTAGCTGTCATTTTGAAAGGATTGAGTGAAATATGATTTTCTATCAAATTTTACTCATTATAAAGGTTTTTGTTAAAGCTCTATTTTCTTCACAATTATAAAACGAAACAATGCTTTAGGTTTTTCTTCTGTTATGTTGAAAACTTAAACCCTAATTTCTGGAAACAATAGATGATTTGAAGTCAAGCTTTTGTTCCTTTTTTTTCAGTAAATCATGTTACAGTATCTTCATATTTCAATTTATGAGTGAGGATTTTCCTTTCAGTTACAAGCAAAAAAATATTCACTTATATTTTCAAACAATATAAAATTTTTTATAAAAGGATTTATTAAACAAACACATTAAATTAATGAAAATATAAAATTAATTTCTACTATCCATACATAATTTTTGTCCAATTTTTTTTTGTTTCTCTTCTGAGAAAAATGGCTTTTAAAAAAGTGTTCATTAGTAAGTTTTATTTTTTTAACACTTTGAAGAATTTTATGAGTTTTTTAATTAATTCTAAACAATGTATAAAAAAAAATTGATATTTTATGATCCCAAAATATCATACTTCAATTATTCCGGTTGTGTTTATTTATAGATTTTTTTTTTCATGTTTATTAGTTTTATAAAATTTCCTCTTTGAATTGTTAGATCCAAAATTTTACGACAAACTTATTTTTGAGAGAAGCTTGAAGTTTGAAGCTCAATGTCACTCAAAGTTAACATAGACTCATTCAACTTTAAATTTAAAAGAAGAAAATCATATTTTATGTTTGTTGGATAGTACAGAATTAATACAGATACAGTTGGATAGTACAGAAAATTGGCTTATGAAGAAAACGAAAAATAATAAATTTTTTCAGTTATGATTGATAAAAGTTAATTTTTGAATCATTATCCGTTCCATTTTCAAAACAAAAAGGAAATTCGGCCTATCTCATTGTTTTTTTAAAATATTTTGTCAGAGTTTCTAAAATTAATCAATGTTTTTCGAATATTTTAGTGTATTCATGATTGACAGCGGAAAATGTAAATGCAGTGCTTACATTAAACATTATTTATATTGATGTTTTAACATTTAAAAGACAACGTTTTAATGACGGTAAATAATTTGAATAATAAGCTAATAAATTTATCTGAAACATAAATATCAAAGCTTGTATTGAATGCATTTCATAATTTTAAAACAAATATAACTTTAAGTTAAAATACATCTATTTCTAAAGTATATTTCTGGTTCAGTAGCATGAATAATTTTAAAATAGAAACAAATAAGATTTAATACAATTAAATAGCTAATTAATAATTGTATATAAAAAAAATTAAAATATTCCTAAAAATACAAAATTTGAATTAAAAATACTGAGTTAATTAATTCTTTA
Source organism: Parasteatoda tepidariorum (assembly GCF_982258835.1). Classification (NCBI taxonomy): domain Eukaryota; kingdom Metazoa; phylum Arthropoda; class Arachnida; order Araneae; family Theridiidae; genus Parasteatoda; species Parasteatoda tepidariorum. Next base: position 20,786,789 of record NC_141761.1, read on the forward strand.
ATAAAAAACATGGAAATGTTCAATTCGGTGTACACAGGAACAAAAAAAAATAGTTTATAAAAATATAATGAATAAATATCATTTAAATAAATTTAAGCCAATTTAAATGTAAAATGTTGTTTGAAATATATAAAAAAAAATGTTACGCAGAATAGAAACGGTTGTTAAGGATATTATTTACAAAATTATTACGGACGTTTATTTTGAAGAAAGATTTATTTTTTATTGATTTTATGTGAGGTAATTTCTTTTTATGAAAATATCAAAGGATCTAAATGATGCTAATTTTTGTTATTTTTTTCACAATTTGAGATCAATTTTGTAATATTTTAATTAAAAAATGCATAATTGTATCAAAAAAATTTCTTATTTTATACATAAGGATTAAAAAATAAATTCACCTTAGATATTTTAAAAATTTTCTTGAGAAAGTTTATTTAAGAAAAATCATTATTTTACTACAAATAGATAATATAATAAAGATGTATATCATGATTATTTGATAAAAAAAGAAGGTTCAGAATAAGTTGCGAATGAAGCTAACTGATGTACATCATAAATGCAAATGCATAACTTTTTGTTTAATGTTTGCAAAAGATTATGAACCTGAACAGTCAAACAGTAAGATTTAGGTTGTGTTTGTTTGATAATACTTTCCGTGGACTGTTCTATTGTTGAAGTTTTTGTCATTTTTCCAAGCTGAATTTTCTAAATAAGTGTATTTATAATGCAATATATTTCTTTAAATATTTTGTATCACCTTGGTGATTAAAATTAATTTTTCTATTTTCTGTCTAAATAGCATATTTATTTTTTTACAAGTACGGAAAAAGAAAAATTTTGGTTCATTGAATACATTGTATTTATTTTGTTTTAACTTTTGAATGTATAATGACTTGCACATTGCGTTGTTGTGATAACTCTTTTTAATAATGAATTATTAAAAATAAGCACTGATGTATGATCATTATCAAAAATACTTGTAAATACTGAATTTGCTAATGCACTTTTTTTTAAATTATATAATCTTATCAAGGTCACATGTTAGATTTTAATAGTTTAAAATACGTTAAAAAAGTTAACAATGCTTCTCTAAAATTTCTTCCAGTTCAATTATTTTTATCAATATTTTAATTGCTTTTTGTAAAATGAGTAAGTTCGTAATTTTTTTTACGTGACTTTTAATATTAAAATTTTATATTTTCCTTATACTAACATAAAGTTATTTATTTGCTTTTTTACTTTTAATCATGCATTTTTATTTTGTGGCAAAATGATTAAGTCATTTCTGGTAAGGACAGTGATGGTAAGAATATCAATATTCAATTATCAATATTCAGTGTTGAGTAGAGTGTTAACATTTATTTATTAAATTATATTTTATAAACTTTTTTAAAACTTGAATCTCAATCTTTTTTAAAACTCAAATTTTAAAAATCAAATCTTGTAGGCTTTCATGTCTTAAAGTAGTTAATGATCATATAGATGATCAGATATGAGATAATGTTTTATTTAAAATTTTATTTATTTTTAGTTATTAATTTATGTTTTATTTAATTTTTATTTCCATTATTTAGCATCTAAATAAATTGTCAAAAAAAAAATGTTAAAGAAATTGTGAAAAAAAAAATTTATGTCACAACAATGAATTAACTCTTATTCCTTGGAATATAAATTTTCGTTTGCTTACCTACTTCTTCTATCATTCTGAAATGTTTGTTTATGCCGTTTCTCTTTGCAGACTCTAGAATAAGTGAATTCTGTTTTAGCATTTAGAATGACATCATTCAACGCATACTGATTTAAAATTAGATTGAACAAAGACACACCTACGAAATTGTATAATTTAGTGGAACAGAACGATTAGATTTATAAAAGGACAGATTGGAGTGTCGAGTATTTTTGAAAAGCTTGACTCGAGATTACTTTGAATACCATTTTTTTTTCAAATCAGAATAATACATTATTAATTATTTCTAAACTTAAGTTACACTTAAATACATTAATTCCATTTATATATTTTATCAATAAATAAGGGTTTTAGAAACATTGCGGGTCAACATAATTATTTGCATCAATCACTTGCATTTCAAACTAGGATAAGTGAATTGGCCAGAATTAATGTTGCATTGACCCAATTTCTTATGCTAAATAGTTAGAGTGGTACCTGCAGTCAAAACTAACATTTAATCTTTGCACTTTCAGTGAGTGCTTTTCCTTTTTATACTATCCCCGATGAATGCAAGTATTCTCAGTTGAAACAAAATTTAAACAACTGCAATATTGAGAATTGGTTGTCTCATGCTTGTTGCATGAATTGCAATAAACTATGAATGTTTAAATCAGATATGATTGTTTGAATAAGCTATGCAACAAAATATATTGATCAAAGTATATGTCCAAAGACAGGCTACACCTGATCGCTGTCCCGTATGGGGCTAGAGAAGAATATTATCTTGGAGGATCCGGCGATGGTATATGATTTTCTGTCGGTGAACAGTCTTCTCGACTTGGTCTAACCTTGTTCTTGGCAAAAGTTATGTCCGAAACTTTATGTTTATAAAGTTTCGGACATAAGTATCAACAATATGTCCGAAGAGTGTTTTAATAGGATACCGTGTTTTTATGTTGCCCATACGCAATGCATTTTTAGGTTATTTTTACTCAAAATGTCAAAGATGATATTGTCCCGTAGTTTGACTAAGATTTCGATTTATTTTACTATTACTTAAACTGCTTTAAATTCACTTCCTTATACAGACTTTACATTAACGATAAAAACGAAAAACAAAGAATTAGAATAGAAATTATTTTTAAACAATCATTTTAACCAAAAGCAACTTTAATAAGCATTATTTAGTATTATTTAATTGACGAATAGAATAAATATTTAACTATTTCTGTCGTGTATTTAAGTGTTTAAATACAGCAGTTCAAGCAAAATCGGTCAAGGTCATAGTCTTAATAAAAAGGGAAGAAAAAATAATCATGGTTGAATACAGAATAACCATAATCAAAACAAGTTGAATGGTGATATTCGCTGCCATCATCCTTAATATAATATGTGATTTCCTTAATTTAAAATACAAAGAACGCTTCGCTTCCATAAATTAAATTAATATTTAATTTATTCCTTCTTGAAATACTACTTACAAGTTTCACATTCATTATTTTTTTGTTTATTGATAACATTGTTTCATATCGTATAGTGGCATTTATAATGAAAATTTTTCCCTTTTACACTAAAAACTTTATAAACATGGTTTTTTAGTATTTTATTTTGATGAAAGAAATTCGTTGGGCAGAAAAGAGCTGGAAATGTATCAAACCAGTTACTTAGTTTTAATTAGAAAGAATATTTGTATCTTATAAACTGAAAAAAAGATGTATGCATTTAAAAACAAAAAATATAAGATTTAATTTAATTTATCAAATGCAAAATTTAACTTAATTAATTAAATTAACAAAATTTAATTAATTAATTAATTACTTCTTGGTATTACATTTCAGCATTTACTTAAGAACTACTCAATCGGGTAACGAAGAGGATCGAAAATTTTAAATGCACGAAACTATATTCACGTGTAATTTAATAAATAAAACGCTTATATATTTTGGATTAAGTTAAGTTTATATTTTAATAAATTAATTATTTAAAAATATCTTTAAAACTTATTTTAAAATTTTTTCTAATGAATGTTTCATAGACCTAGAATAACATAAGAATTTGAGACATTGTAAACGAAATTGATATTTTGAAGAAAAAGTAACCCTTGGTATTGTTTCTAGACAAATTTTTAAGAAGTTTCTGGAATTTTCAATAGATAACAACGAAATACACAAAAACACATTGATCAGAAACGTTCGTAAAAAATCTCACGAACATTTTCAAAATGTTGCAGACATCTTTTCAGAATTGATGAAGCAAGTGATTGAAAAAACTGTGAAACTTCATATCCACCACCATCATTTATTGAAGCAGTAAGTATGTTCTAAGAATAAGAAAAACAGATGGATGTCCTGGATTGTTGAAAAATTCCTTTTGTAATTTAAGAAGAAAAAAAATGAGTAGACAAACAAAAAATTCAGATTTTTTACACTTTATTTGCAAGCTTTAATAGGAATTTAAATGTTTCCGGAAGCATATAGCAACATCCAGTTATTTACGACGTTTTTATCCAGTTTTTATCACGTTTCTTGCGCAAAAATGAAGGAAACACCATGAAAAACTTAGCATTAAATAATCAGACTTTAATGCACTAGGACGCAACCTTCATGGGAATCACAAACATTCTAATTAGTCAGTGCAGACTATATTTTAAGTTACGTAATCAAGCACAAGAACGGTACTTTCTTTAAAATCTTTTCCCCTCAATATTTTCTTATATGCCAGAATATATTTTCTGACCTCCAATACATAACAAGTAGAAAGAATTTGGGATATTTGGTTTTAGCAATTCAATCAGGAGAGCGGTACCATTGATGCAAATTTTTATATCATATTAAAGACTGTAATTTAATACGGCAAAATACAAAATTTGAACAAAAACCTTTAAATATCTCCCAAAAAATCGAATTTTAAAAAAATCAAACATTTAAAATTCTATTTCTCATTAACTAATCGACCGATTTCGTTCAAATTTTGTTTTTTTTGCCAAATAAAATTACATTCTTTAAAATGTTATAAGAATTTGAATTCCTTACAGCTAAAAATATTTTCGACTGTTGTTAAATAAGATATTCATAAATAATTATTTTTGGCGTGGAAGTAACTTTGAATAATAGAATTTTTTGTTGTATCACAAAATTTTCCTTTCACTGAAAAATTTCACGATGTATTGCAAAATACTCAAAAATAAAATTAACATAATAATAGCTCAAACTTTCGACCTCCTTCTTGAAGAAACTATTGGTACAATATTTCCATATTTGTGCCAATTCCGAACATTAAATCAAAAGTTATTCCGGGAGTTTCATATATTCTTTTGCGCACTTAAAAGCATTTTTTAATTAATCTGCAGATTAATGATTGGTTTATTTATTAAGTTCGTATGATTAAAAATAATAAATCTATTTTTAAATATTTTTCTGAAATTTTTTTTAAGTGTGACGTAAGCTAGTTTTTAACTATGACCTAAGCATATACGGTAAAGGTAAGGTAAGGTATGGCGTAAGATTACCAGACTAAATTCAAAGGAATTATTGTACAAGATTTGGAGCTTGCAGGTGTCTTGCATATCTTTGCAACGTTTGTGATATTGCTACTCTCTACGCTTGAATCCTTTGTCACCTCAATTACTTATTGCGATTAATTCTTGTGTTTGTTGAAGAACTACAAATTAATACTTTGCGCATCATTTATCCCCTAATTGATAAAAATCAGTGCCTAAATTATGAAAAGAAAATGCTTTTTAATATCACAAGACAGACTCATAATGAAACGAATGCTAGCCATGAGAATTTTATAAAATAATTTGTTGATGTTTTGTATAGGAGCTTCCACACTGGCTTTATCCAACTACAATATTAGTTCCGCAACAGCCTGAAAATACGTTTGCTTATTACTTTAACACGTACTGCATTAAATGAATGCACGGTTATTCCATAAAATAGATAACTTACCAAAAAGTGCCCGATAAAAGGTTTCTATTTAATTTCCAGGCCGGGATAGTCTGGTCGGTAGGGCGCTGGGATCATGTCCGAGAGTTCCTGGATTCGAACCTTGCCGGCGAAAGACTCCCCGTGTAGTAAAGTGACTTTTTCACGTTAAATCTATCGAGGTGCAAAAGTCCTCCGTGTTCCCATAACAAATCAATACCTCTGGGGGTACTGGATTGGAGATTGATCGTTATCTGATTCAGGTCAAAACTACGATTTGTTAATGAATGAATAGATGTAAGAATGGGTCCGCCCTATAAATGGGTGCAATGTATGGTGTGGCAGAAGTCGAATTCTTGGTCATAGATTGCGCCACTGAAAAACGAGAAGCGCGCTCTCTGCCTTAAATTTGCTCGGCTTCACCGAGCAGGCTTGCTAGTATGGCAAGTGGCATTAGAAACAACAGCAACAAAATGTAGTTGCGCATACAAATTTAATGATTTCATTAAAAAATAAATGAATAAATAAAAATAATAATCTCTTGTTGACGAACTATCTTCTCCTACTGATTGTAATGATAATGCTAAGTTAAAATTAGTTAAACATTTTCATGACAAGAAAGGAAAACTTTTGGTAATAAGACTTTTTTTAAAGAAAAAAACATAATACCAGTTAATAAATTTAAAATACATGAGGTTCAATCCAATCATTAGGTAATTTTTTCTTTCATATGGGAACGGCTAACCAAAAATTCTGGTATTTACAAATATATTTCTTATTACCAAACATTTAGCACAAAACACAAAACTGAAACATAAATTTAACCGAATAAATTGTTCTTAGGCTATGCTCTAAGATATCTCGATAAAATTACTGAATTTTACCACATCAACCAAATTTTATCACATAAGACCATTAAAAAAAAAGTTAATGCGCATTTTCATGTTCCCATGTTGACAGGAACACTGTAAATTTTACCATATTCTGGTAGCTTTGAACATAAATAATTTCTTAGGGTATATTTAAAAGTGCCATGCTTTTATAGGAAGACATACGATATGCGGGATTAAACAATTCTTTATAGCATGATTTAAATTATATGAACTACAATGCGTTGAGAATTGACAGAAACATTAATAAAATATTGAATTAAACAATGTGTCCATTCTAGTTAAGAAATCGAAAACCGTAATTATGTGTAAGAAATATCATATTTTGGCTCAGCTTAGTACCATATTAAAGCTGAAGCAAGTCGAAACAAAATTATAATTCAATACGGTTAAAAATTTATATCAGAACGTAAATTTATTTATATGACAATCTTTGAAAGAAAAAATATATTTCTTTCCTTAAAAAAATTAGAGTCACATTATAGGAACATATTTGTTGCAGCATTAACTTGACGTTATTCCTAGTCTAGAATTCGTTCAAAATTATTAATCGTATCATATAATCAATTTCAATAAGGACTATTCTGCCCAATAATATTGATAAACGATAAAATGATAATATTGGTTTTTGTGAGTTTATTGTGTTTATTATCTATAGTAAAGGAGCACTAAACGCTATAAATTAGTTGTGGTTATTTTTATTATTAACAGAGATTAAAAACAATCTAATTCTGTTAGTAGCCCAATTATGAGTTATTTTTCAAAATTTACTTCAAAAAAAGTAAATGAAATAAATGTGTAACTACTAATAAAAGTATTTAAGAACAATTATAAAATATTTATGCAAATATTCCGGATTTGCAAAATTGTGTCTCACAAAATAGATTTCCATATACTTAATATAAAATTCTTCTTTACATGCTGAATACAAAATTAGTACGCATAAAAGGGAACAGATTAATATTAAAAGCTATTAAATATGTTTACCAAACAAATAAATAAGTAAGTGTGCAAATAAATGAATAAATAATGGAAGAATGAATAGAAATTAACAACTACAATAGAAACGAGAGACATATCATTTGATCTAATTTATCCCTAGATAATTAATAAACTATTAAATTCTAAATTCATTCAATTAATTTTATCCCAGAATTGCTGGGATAAAATGAATTGTAATTAAATTTGATTCTACATAAATTTCTTTCAAGTAAGAAAAAGTGTTATCAAATAGGAATTAATATAAACATTACCTTGATAAGACGATATTTTACTCATACAGTATTTACAATGGCGTAAAATGCTTAAGAAACAATAGAGAGCATATATTTACAGATGTCTAGCGGAAATGTCGAAACTTCTCCCAATCTTTTGTTCTAAATTTACATTTCTCTGGAATTTCCAACCTCCAAATTGAAGTACTACTCTATTCAAGTGCCATTATATGTTGAAAGTATTCTGTGAGAATTTCTCGCCTGCAGCATAATCATCATTTTATTCCCTTTCAAAATTCTTTGACTAATTTCCCCTCGAAATTAGTCAGATACGAACTTCAACTTAAATTTCTGGTTTGACTCTTCAGGAATTGAGTCTAGTTAAATGAGTTTCGGAATAGCATGAAGTGATACTTGAAAATAGGTATCGTTATTCTAAGATTTTACACGAGGATTGAAGCCAGTTTCTTATTCAAGTTTAGTTCAGATAAACTGAACTAAGTTCCCTTAGATTTAATGGGAATTCTGAGCGTTGAATTTTAAGCATTAAGAATGAAATATATCTTTAGTAAAACGTGCGAATTTTTTCTCTTCAAAACCAGACGGGTGAAATAAGTTTTTATAGTTCTGATGATACAGATAAAAATAAATAAAAATTTTCAAAAAATCTTCATTGATGCTAACTAAAAATTTTAAGTTACTAGTTTTCCTCAAAAATTTGTCAAATACGATAGTTGACGTATGTTTCTGTTTTGCCTCCTAAACCATTAACTATGTATTTATTACAATGCTAATTAAGAGCTTCAAAGTATGAAAAATTAGTAATATATTTATCTTGAAGATTTCGATTAAAAGTTTTGAAGAAGAATTGTTTGAGAAGCATCCAGTAAATTTTGTTAATTGAAGAAGTTGATGATTAACCATTAGTTGAAGAGTGGATGTTGGTTGACGTATTTCCAAGTGTTTATATATTATTTCAGAGTGATACAAGAGGGAAGTCGATATTAAACAATAGGAACAGCTTTAATAAAGAATTAAATTCAATAAATAATAAAAATATTTTATTTCAAACTTATATGGAATCATAAGGAGCTTCAAAGTTAAAAACAATGGTTAATTTTTACGTACAAAGAAATAAATGAATTTAGAAAATGATCCGGAAGGTGTGGCTGCAGAGCTAACCCCCGCCCTCTCCCTCAACAAGACACCTCCATCGACCAAGAAATCAAAAATGCGAGTCTCTTGTGTACGTTAGCACAATTTTTGAAAAAGTAAAGCAAAAGAATCCATATATTGACTACTAATTGATTAAATTGAATGCCAAGGCTCTTTTTCGTAATTTTACACATTCAAATATGTTGGCAGAAAAGAAGGCGTGAGAAATAATGGAGAATTTTATTGAAATCAAAACATCAGCAACCATATAGCGATTATCGAATTCTATAGTAATGCGTTAGACAGATGTAGAGGGAATCTCAAAAAATCGATTTTATTCTCCACTCAATTCAAGATTACAGTATAAAACAATTACAGATTATATTAATGATTTTAATTTATTGAAAAAGGATTAAATAAGATAATAATTTGTTTTTTAATTGTTAGGAAATTTGTTAGGAAATAATATTTCAGCATGACACATACAACCACTTAACACGAAAGAAATTAGTTATTTTTGTATAAGCCAAACCCATGAATTCCCTTTACAAAAGAAAAACCAGTTTTTTATATTAAAAAAATGTATTTCATGTTAAATTTTCTTGAAACCTCAAACTTCATACCTCAGAAAATTTTACGTTATCAAACAGTATAATTTGTAAAGTTCATTTACCAAATATTTGCCTAATTATTATGAATAATTTTTCACATTTTCATACATAAACAATATAAAATATTTAACTATGTAAATTCAATTTCTCTTATCATATTATACATTTCTCATTATATTATAACCTAACAAAATATTAGTTGATATAAATATTTAAATAATTATCTGTGTCAATATAATTCTTTAGTTTATTGCTTATAATTAAAAACATTAACTGAACATGAGCATATAATTTAAAAATGAAAACTTTTATTTCAGCTCTAAATAAACAGTTCATCAGACTATTGTTTATTTTCCTAGGTTTAGTCATCAAATCAAGCTGGTTGATATACTTCAGATGAAAGGCAACTGCAGAGTTGAAATTTGAAGTGTTGAGAGGAACATTTTGAATTATAAACTTAACGAGAGTTTTTTTTTTTTATTGAAATTCATTTTTGTTCGAAAGTTCTTGCAATTTCAAGTATTTATTGTTTTTCTATTTTTAGATAATAATTATTTATCTATTGTTGCTGAAAAGTTAATCTTCATCCCGATTTTAATTTCATAAGCTCACACTTGCCTAAATAAAATGAATAAATAAAATATGAGAGTGAGATTAGATATTACCAAATATAATTCTAAACATTTGTATTGAAATTTTAATTAATAAAGACTGATGAGAGAATAAAAAAACAGTTTCCAATGTGAAATGTTATGTGATATAAGGTAATCATTATACAATTCAGGGCTCGAAAAACAGCCCGTCCGCCCGTCCTCGACGGTCAAAAATTCTCCACGGACAACGAATTTCTCGAATCCGACGTCCGCGCGGACGGCCATTTTCCCGCTAATGTTCGTGATACATTTTCAATTTTTGTTACCTTACAAGAGTCTTGTAAGTTACAAGGCAGCAGAATGGCCCACAATACAGCAACATACTGCGCATATATTGATGTTTTCCCGGTCTGGGAGTACTGCAGCGGTTGAAAGGGGCTTTGCAGCAATAAACTTACAAAAAAACACAATACGTACTGGTCTTAAACAAGAAGCTTTAAAAGCAATTATGAGCATCTACCTAAATGGAAAACCCCTTTCAGATTTCTGCTCAGAAACCTCTGTAAATCATTGGCTTGATTGTGGAACTGGCAAACGTATTATTTGATTCATTTAAAAAACGCAGTACCTTCGGATAACTTGACCCTTGTCATTTAAATTATTTCATAAAAGATATACTAGGTTACTATTAGTAACCTAGCATTTCTTTTATTACTGTATAATGTAATCCTAGCAACGACTAATTCATTGTGCAATTTATATAAATGTTTGTAATAAATAGGAGAAAATTATATTTTTATTTATTGAAAAGCGACGGGTTAGTTTCAATGGAGGACGGGTGCATTGTTGGACAAGCCGTCTTCGGGGACGGGTAAAATTTCTGAGTTTTTTCGAGCCCTGATACAATTCAACAAGCAATATTGCTTCATACTTAATTATTTTATTGCATAATCTTCATTTTTAAGTGGGATTTTTTTCAAGTACACAAGATTATTTTTTAATTTTAGATGTCCTTTCCTTTCGTTACAATTAAAGTATAAATAAAATGTGCTTACATAACATTAAAATAATTAAGCATTTTGTAAACAAAATGATTTATTTTCTATTGACATTTAAGGGGGAAAAAGCTTTTAAGAAGATCGAGGGAAAAGACCGGTTTATATTCATAAAACTGATGCAGAGAGGAATCGAAATTGCATACGAAAATAAACAATTTTTCCACATTACGACTCATTTTCCCTGGGCAATAACTCTCGGATTAACTGATTTCCCATGCTATTGATTTTCCAAAATCTTGTAATCCTCAAAATACAAAAGATGGTAAATCAACCGCAATTTTTGTAAAAAATGGACTTAAACCATTCTTCCGCCTTGAACTTTAATGATGAAAATGAAACAAGCAGGGGGGCTGGTGAGCAAAGTGAGCAGGAGTGGACCCTTCTAAATTATTAAACAAATATTTGTTGTGATATCCAGCATTCAAATCCTTGTAAGCGTCAATCAAGTTCATTTTTTCTTCTGTTGTTATTGCTTATTTTATAAACTGAGCATTTTGACTTGACAATTACAGCATGAAAAATTTTGATATGACAATTATAACTTATCATGAGCATAAAAAATTCAGAAATGAGAATTTACTTCTGCTTTAATTGAACACGTGAACGAAAGTTGTTACTTTTTTTCATGACAAGAAAATTAAAAAATAGTTTTAAATTTCTGAATGAAAATTTTTTCAAGTGGTTTATTTATTTACTTAAAATATTTTATGCTAAATAAATATTCTAATATCTTTCCTAGATACATTAGCATTTAATGATGTATTAGTCTTAAATGCATCACTTTTTTCTGAAATAAAATGACTGCAAGATATTTTTTAAATGCAATATGTATTAATTCGAAATAAATGCATGAAGAATCTCAGTTGTCAAGTCAATTGATTAATAAATTTGCATTAAACGATACTTTAAAACAAATGTCGTTGTCTTGAGTTTCTGCAAAAAATAAAGTGAACATTTATTCAAGATTGTTCAAAATCGATAATAATGAGTTCCCACGTACTCTACTTAAGTTTTATTTAATAAATATTATATTTTTTTTACAGAAATTATAAGTGCATCCTTAGAAAAATTATCTTTAGTGGTATTTTAAATACAAGGTGGTGTTCTGTGATAACCACAACTGTTATATATTTTCCGAACATTTGTAAAATATGTAGACAGGTAGATATGCACAAAAGGGTATGTATACACATCAAACACAAGAAAAATTCAAATTGTGTTAAATCACTGTTAAGAAAGGCAGGTCTACAAAGCATCCCTTACAAAAATTTAAGTTATTTTAAAGATATATAGGAGGTTGTTTTAAGGGGGACAGGTTGATTTGAGGTTTAGTCGAATTTGATTTCAAAAACAATCTTAAAAGATCAACCTCCCCAACGTATATAATCAAAGTGCATGAAGTGATTTTATTTACATTTGAGGTTGCTAGAAATCAACTTTAGAGCATACTAAGGCAAACAACGTTAAATAGCACAAAAGTATTTATAAAATACAGACAGCTGCTTCGGATGCTCAAAGGGCAACCTCCATCAATGCAACAGAGCAATAACCTTCACTGCAAAGGGCAACCTTCATCAGTGTACTTTAGAGCAAGCAGCCAATGGAGGTTGGTTTTGTAGAACGGATTATTTTTTCTACACTTAAGCAAATACGTATTTTTGTGAGCTGTAAATGAGATTGAAATTGAACTTTATAAAATGAGGTTATTTTTGGTGAAAAACATTACGTCATTTTCTACATCAGGTGTATTTTTTTATATCTGTCAGCATCAAAATAACTTAAAAAACACATTATTATTTTTTTTGTAACGAATTAAAGTCTGCGAAACTGAAGGCTGAACTATGAGGTATTTTTAGTTCTTTAATTTTTATTTTTATTTTTTGGTTTTCTGCATGCTGCGTCACGACTCTAAACGGTATATAATGTTTCATACAACCACGTTCCTCAACAGTAATGCCTAAGATTCTGGTACTGTTCCTTCCTTATTTTTATCCCTGAGTGAATACTAATTTGCAACTTTCAATGTGTATATTTTTTTGTATTTACTTTAAAAAAGTATTCTATATATTACGTAATTGAAAAAGATTTTTATGCATTGAGTGAATTGTTGTAACAAAATCGAACTACTCATAGAGATAATGCACATGATAAAATTATTTTGTTATTATTCTGTAAGTAAATTTTAATCTAGAATAAATTTCAATTCAGAATGGAGAATAGCTTTTCCTGCATCAGTACAAATTGTGTAAGATTTTGGTCGTGTTCTTTTTTTTTAAACTTTGACTGAATATTAATTTGCACCTACCGATGTGTAAATCTTTCGTGTTTAATTAAAAAAATATGATTGAAAAATTTTCAGAAATTTGAAAGCCTTGTGGTGAAGAGAGATTTCAATTACAGAACTTGTCATAAGGTAAAATGAGATGTCCTAAATCGATGACAGAAAAAGATCTGGCACAGCATTGTCTGTTCATACAAAAGAGACTGTGAAAAAGAGGTACGGGAATGGAAACAACGAAACTTTTTCTATGTAGAAAAAACAAAATTACGGACTCTCAAAGGGTACTAAAATAGAAAGAAAGCCAACTGTGTACAAAATTCTTGCTTGACACCCTGAGGATAAGTTTGATTTTTCAGACGAGAACATATTCGTTTTACACAAAGTCCAAAATGGTATAGTATGGTTAGTTTCTATCAAAGGCATCCTCGAGATCCAGAATTATGTTCCAATTTGTCAAAATGCTTTGCCTGTCATGGTTTAGGGGGATATTTCAAAATGAGGCACACTCCCGTTAGTTTTTTTTGAAAAATGGGTAAAAATTAATGATCAATATCAAACAGAGGTTTTCGAAACAGTTTTACTCCAGATTATGTATGGGGTGGAATATTTCTGCTTCCAACAAGATGGTGCTCCTTCTCAGATAGTGCACTTTCCAGTAGTTCAGGAGCGGTAAAGGAGACATTTAGCTAAAACTTTTTGATGCACTCTACATGATTAAAAAAATTTCGAAAAAAATTATGTACAAAAAATTACGTTATAGTATCTTCATCATTTTTAAATATTAAATAATATTATTAACTTTCTGGATTTATTTGTGTCCTATTTCAAGTAACATAAATTTCTCACCAAACGAAAAATTTATATTTTATGTAATACGAAAGCACAACTGTTCACATTTCTGTGATCCGTTTTCCTAAACTGTTACAGACTTTTGGAGATTGTTAATGTTTACACACATGCATTGATGCAATATCAGCTACAGATTGTCTTTAATAAAAATTTCTAATTATTCGTTTAAAAGCTTGCTTTGCAAACACGGATTAATGAAGTACTCTCTCAGAAAAAAAAACTCTCACATTTGAAGATTCAGCAAATCCTTGACCAGTATTTCATCAATTTTGAAAATTTTTTCTTAACGAAATCACGAGATTTGTGACGAAACACGAACTTTCTAATATATAACGGAAATGTTTCCCTAATTCCGGAACCTCATTGTAGTTTCATTGTAGGAGATTATTATCAAGAATGGCGAAATTATAACGAGCACTAGAAATAAAGTTACGATTACGGGTCTGTAAAGGGGTCAAGCAGTCGGATTTATAGTAGGAAGATTCCAAGTTCGAATCCCGCTTCAGGCATGGGAGTAATTTGTCTCGCTGTTTTTTCAGTATTGTGCTGTTTGAGAAATAATGATTCACCTATATAATGCCCACGATTAAGTGATTATCAGAAGAAGCATTAGGAGCAACAAGTTTTCTTTTAATTATGATGACACATAATTTGTTTAATTTTGACAAAATTCGTTTCCTTGAAGAAGTGACAACAGTTATTTCATCACTTAGACGAAATGTTTGATCCGAGCATATACCAGGAAACGATTTCGTCAAAAGCAAGGAAAGTTTCGCGAAATTTTAGTATAAATATTTTTACAGCGCATGTATTAGTTTTAAAACACAAGCTACTACTGAATACAAATGGAAAACTTTTTTTATACAAACTTGATTAAATAATAACGGCGAAGAGAACAATTAAGGAAACTTATTTTATTGACATAAATTTAGGATCGGAAATATATTATGTTAATTTGTTTTACCAGCATGAGCTAATAAAAAATATAATATAAGTGCTTGTTTTTCAATTTGCTCGTTTTTCAAGTTAATAAACAACAATCAATGAACAGCATAAACAACAGTGCCATAGTATGAATAGTGCACTAGATGTCAATAAATGCTTTTTTTTTCTTTAAATGTAAGGAATATATTATTTTATCTACAAAAACTTATGACAGAATCATTTTTCAAATACCGAATAATAAAATGAAAAGTATTAGTAATTTTTATCTAGTTGAATAAATATAAATTTTTCATATTTTATTAAGAATTTAAGCAATATACACTGGTTATCATAAATTAAGGAAAAATCACAAAAATAGCGATAACTCTTTCAAAAGTAAGCCAAACCGTGCAAAATTTGCATATGTTGTCCACTAAGAGTAGCTGAGTAAAATTGCAATATGCAAATTAGTGGCGCTGCACTCGGCTTACGTCATCTGCCTGGAGCATAAAAGTCCAAGTTTGAGAGAAAGCACACAAATTTTACTGTGATTGCGACATTGAAAATCTGAGATAGCCAATTCGTAATAATGACCTCTAGGCATCATTTGCCTGAAGAACTACGATGGAGAGCCATCGGGAGACTAGAGGCAGGGCAGAGTCAATCAGAAGTGGCCAGATGGCTAAATGTGAGTCCATCTGTGGTTCATAGACTTTGGAGGCAATTTCAAACCACAGATTCGGCATCTAGGAGGTTCAGTCAAGGACGGCCAACTGTTACGACCAGTGCCGATGACCGATATTTGACATTAAGTGCACGCAGGAATAGAACCGCTACTCCGACACATCTTAGATCCTCTCTTGCTGCAGCCACCGGAAGGTTGGTGTCAACGTCAACTGTGCGCAGAAGGCTCCACGAAGGTGGTCTGTATGCGAGACGACCAGCCATTTGCGTGCCGCTCACATCACGCCATAGGAGAGACCGTTTGCAGTGGGCCCGACAACATGTCCACTGGACGTCAGATCAATGGAGGCCTGTTCTCTTTACGGATGAGTCCAGGTTTAGTCTAGAAAGTGACAGTAGACGTTATTTGATATGGAGAGAACCTGGGACCCGTTATCATCCATCAAACATCCGTGAAAGAGATGCATACGGAAGAGGCAGTGTCTGTGTTTGGGGAGGCATATCCTTAGGAGGGCGCACATACCTCCATGTCTTTCCAAGGGGAACCGTGAATGCTCAGGTTTATCGAGACAACATCCTTGATGCTTATGTGCGCCCATATGCCGGGGCAATTGGTGATTGCTTCCTATTACAGGACGATAATGCAAGACCACACAGAGTTCGCATTGTTGATGATTATCTTCAACAGGAAACAATTACTCGCATGGAGTGGCCAGCTCGATCCCCGGACTTGAATCCTATCGAGCACGTTTGGGATGCTCTAGGGAGGCGTGTATCTGCCATCAATCCGCCCCCTCAGACCCTTGCCACGCTTGCAACTGCTTTACAAGAGCAATGGCTCTCACTTCCTATTGAACTGATAGACCGCATAATTGAAAGCATCACACATCGCTGTTTGTGCTGTATTGCTTCTAGAGGCAATCATATTCCATATTAAAGGTACTTTTTCTATTGCAAACCGATACTTCCAATTTGTTTATTTTATACATGTGCTAATTTCTATACTACTATTAATGTCTGATAATTTCTTTTTATGTTGTTTAATACCTTACTATGTGTTGTATATTGTGGGTAAGTTTCATAAAATTCCATGTGTAATTTCTTGAGTTATCGCGATTTTTGTGAATTTTCCTTAATTTATGATAACCAGTGTATATATAAATGAAATGAATATTTTTAATTAAAGTGTTATTTTAAAAATAAATCAAACATTTAAATATTTTTGTAAAAATATAAGGAAATCAAATTAACTTATTACATTCTAATAGGATAATGCATAATGAAAAAGGATTCATATTTTTACTCCCCAACCACTTATTTTCTTAAACCTGAAGATGAAAAAAAAACAGGATTAATAAATAAATAGATTAAATACCTTTGAGTTCAATTCCAATGCAGGTATTCGCTTTAGCAATGAAAATAAAATGTTAAGAAAAGTGAAATCTTTAAAATTAAGCTGATTTATTAGTGATGTATTAATACATTTATTCCAAGTTATTATCTTTAATATAAAAATTGTAAATATAAACATTTCTGTTCAAGGAAGAACTGATTAAGTTTTCAAACAAAAATTAACATTTTATATAAAAATAACCTCTAAATGAAATAAGTAATATAATCATAGCGTTAACATTGTACTTTTGCTAAATGATTATATACACTGAGGTGACAAAAGTCAAGGGATACCTCTTAATATCGTGTCGGACCTCTTCTAGCCCTACGATGCGCAGCAACTCGACTTAACATGAACTCAATAAGTATTTGGCAGTCTCTAACAGGAATATTCAGCCATATAGCCTCAATAGATGTCCATAATTGCAAAACTTTAGCGTATGCAGGATTCTGTGAACGAACTGATTTCTCTATTATTTTTTAATTTTAGATGATTTCTCTATTATTTTTTTAAATTTAGATTTTTAATTTTCGATGGAATTCATGTAGGGTGGCTAAATCCTTCACTGAATTGACCCAAATGTCCTCCAAACCAGTCGCGAACAAAAGGCTCGGTGAGTTGGTGCGTTGTCATACATAAAACTTCAATCATTGTTTGGGTACATGAATGGCTGTAAGTGGTCTCCAACTAGCTGAATTTCCAGTTATTGCTCTGTGCAATTGACCAAAAGACTTAGTTCATGCCACCACTTGCACCTATGGGCTCTGAACAGCTGAAATCGCGACTAATCTGAAAAAGCTACAATTATCTAGTAGTCCAGGGTCATACCAATATGGTCACGAGCCAAGTAGAGGCACTGGACGTGATGTCATGTTGTTAGTAAAGGCACTCGAATCGGTGTTCTGCGGCCATATCCTATTACAGCCGAATTTCGCCGCACTGTCCAAAAAGTCACGTCCATTTCCCGTCCAGTATTAATGTTGGTTTTACGCATTGTTGCTTGTCTCTTAACATTGGAAATTCTACGCACACGTCGTAGATCTCTGAAAAATCTGCGAAATTTAATGTCCCATGTGTCGAGCACTAATTACTACTTCACTTTCAAAGTCTTTTAATACTCGTCTTACGGTCATAATTACATCCGAAACATTTTCATATGAATAACATGAACACAAATAAAAGTCATGCCCGTGCCCTGCCCATATATACATTTTCTACGTGATACTACTACCATCAGCATGTTTGCATATTGCTATCCTATGAGTTTTAATCTCTCAGTATGTAGCGACAATATAGCATATTTTGTTTTACAAATTTACCATTTGGCATACGTAATTTAACTATCATATATAAACAAGAAAATCCCATTTACAACTTCATTTTTCTAGAAAGTGCTACGAAAATTTAAGAAAAAAATAATTAATAATAATTTGTAAGTTCTCATAATTTCGCATGTAATTGCAACATTTCAATAATCCTTCAAACTAAATCAGAAATCCTTGGAATCGCGTATTAACACTTCTTTCTCACAACTTACATTGTGGCTGGTTAATGAAATATTTACTTAAGATTCAGCTACAAAGTAATTCAACTGTTTTGTCTTGCACGTGACCCATGAAATTAATTAATATATACTTATGACTAGAAAAATATTTTGTTAAAATGTGTATATGCCTTAAATATTTTCGTTGCAAATATAAATATATAAAAATAAATTTATTCATATTCATAACAGAAAACCTGCATAAAATTAGATCATTCGCGGGGATGTTTCCCAGACCACCGCCTATAGCCCATTGTGCAGCTCTAATCAGACGTAAAAAAATGCCTTATTACCTGTATAAAATTACATTTTTCAACTCTTCCTCCGGGGAGAAATTGCTCAATATCTGTGTGAAAGAATACGTATTATAGATTGAGAAAGAACATGCTCATTTTTATATAATTTTTATTATGCATGCGCATTATTTTATTATTTATTTATTAACATATTACACAATTTGAATTTTTATAACAATTCATAAATAATTATAACAAATAAATAAATAATGAATTCAATGTATCAATGCCACACAGTAAGTACCTAGGAATTAATTAAAGGAGAAACATCCCATTTTCTTGGAATTTCGGGTACCCTCACACCTGCTCTCAACCTTTCAACTACTAATGAAATTTAGTCTGACACCAGCCGCAGAATTGCCTGACAATGCTAATCTAACAAATTGCTTGTCTGATAGGTTTTGCTGCCAAGTGCCTGTCTCATTTCATCAATGAATGATAGTTATACAATAGACCGTTATAGCTAGGCAGAGAATCTCATTTGCAAACTACTGTTTGAGGATTTTTATCAATTGCTAAATTTTCACATGATATTTAATAAATTTGAGCAAATTTTTTTAAAAGAAATATTAACTTATTTGGCGGATAATCTATGCAAGCGTGCTATATTTAATTTATACAAAATGAATTATATTTATTTTAAAACTTCACATTGCGAAAAAGGAAATTTTTATAAAAGTGAGTACTTTGTATAATGAAAAACATGTTTTCAGGTCCTGTTTAAATATTGAACTAAAAATACTAATTTTAATATCACCATATTATTAAAAAAAACTTCATGTTTTAGGAAAACATATTTTTCTGAACAAAATATATACAGATATACATATTTTTTTTTCATGAAGTAGTTGTCACAACTGTATTAAATGATAAAGATTCTTCTCACATTTGGTTCCACAGTTAAATTTTTATGAGATAACACCCTGGCTAAGCTCTTTGCAATAAAAATATGGGTCAATTAATAACATATCTTTTATCGAGATTTTAATTTATTAATTTAGATTATTTTTGATAAAAATTTAATTTATTATTTCTTTTTTCTCCCGAGTATTTATTAATATCAATCATTTTTTGTAAATTCCAAATTCAGGAGAAATTAATTCTCTGAAGTGAAAAAAATTTTGATTGGAACCCTGGGGGCTATAAAAATAGAGGAAGAACAAAAAACACATTTGTCGCAGGACGATTATGAGAGAATTAAAAGCAATAGGAAAGACATGGAGAGAGGCAAAATATTTTTCGGGAAATAGAGTGAAATGAAGACCCATGATAGAAACCTTTGCTCCAATTTGGATTGAAAACTAATACGTATGTAGTGCTTTAACAGAGGTTGCACTTTCAATGCATTTTAAGAGTTTTTTTTTATTTATTTGAGTTCAAAATATTAATTTTATTTGAATTTTTATAGCATTTTTAAAATGAGAACTACTAAAATTCATTGAATGCCTCTCCGCTGACAACTAATACTGATTTGTCAAACTACTTAAAAAATAAAATAAAAAAACAATTTACATTTTATTAAAAACTAATATTTTTCTTGCTAAACAAACAAACAAGTACACTTCTAAACGCAGTAACTTGAAACTGTTTTTTTTTTCTTTTTCTTTCCTTTTTTGGCATAGTTGGAATATAGTTCAGTTCCCAAATATAAATTAATATTTTTAAACCCGAAGAGTTGTAGATTTCTAATATGATGCTGTTGTATAATAAAAATTGCGGTAAACAAAATTTGCTTAGATTTGCCAGTGTCTAAAAATTTCCTCCATCTATTAGGAGACCTTATATATTTGCTTAAATTATTTATGAGACATGGTAGTTGAAATCATTGTAAGTTAATTTTATTGAATGAAAAATCCTTTGATAAAGCATAACATTAATCACTACTTCATGGATTCAATTAAATCACTCTTTAAATGAAATTGACATTAATTTTATATTAAGTTCCATTATTAATTAGAATAAAACCAATCATGATGATAAATAGTATCTATAAAAAATTAAAGCTACGTAACTTTATAAAAAAATACAGACAATTTCGTTTATTTTGATTTAAAGTATACGTGTTTGTTCGAAGTTAAATTTACTTATGTTAAATACATACAATGTTGAATGTTATATACACTATTATATAATACTATTACGTATCATTATACAATAGCTTACAATTTTTATAGTTGACGCAGAAATTCTAGAAGCATCTGTAATTAGTCATAAATTCAAAATAGTAATATAATTATAACTAATTATTTATTTTGAAATATATATATATATATATATATATACGTATATATATATACAGCGCAACCTGTAAAAGTGACCACCTGGGTAAAGTGAGAATCTGAGTAAAGTGACCATTTTCTGCAAGTTTTATTTAAAGAGTCCTTTTTAAAGACTCTTCATAAAGTGACCACCTCTATATAGTGACCATTTGACTTGGTCCCGAGGGTGGTCAATTTAGACAGGTTCCACTGTATATATATATATATATATATATATATATATATATATATATATATATATATATATATATATATATATATTCAATTCATTTTTTAGAAAGTTCAATTAAAATCTTATTTTCCGGAGTACAAAGCTCATTTAAGCATTGATTCAATTAATTTTACATTGTTGCTCTACGCTTATTTATTCCAAAAATAATGTTTTACTATTTGTTTAGATAGGAGAATAGCAAATCAAAGATGATGCCAATACAATATGCTTTTCACTTGTTACGTTCTCACGCCAAGATGTTTTTATTACTAGGTAGTGGCTCACAGTTTTTATTTTGCCTACTACAAAGCATGATTTGTAAAGGAATACACAAATAATTTCGTTCTTCTAATACGGTTCTTTAATGCTTATTTTGATTTAAAATGACAAGAATCTGAATGGAACTGAAACTAAGGAAACAGATATTTGCTTCAGTTTTTTAAAATCATGAAGATTTAGTCTAAATAATAGTAGAGATAAAATATATTACACATGCTGAGTTATTGAATAAATACTTTAAACAGGTATTTTTTTTACGAATATTCTTTAATATTTTTTGTGTAATGATGTGTGGCTTTTTTCGTAAATTTAATGCTTACGAAAAATGTCCGGATCAGCAGTAAGGTAAATATTTAATAATAAAAATAGAACTTTAAAATTGCGTTCCGGAGGCGAGTTTGCTCTTGTCTTCCAATTTAAACTTTTGAAAATTAGTTGTAAAGCTATACATTAGAGGAAAGCTGATGTGACCGATTTAGAAATATATTACAGTCTCTTTCGTTCCAATTATAATTTATGACTTCTTTATGCATAAATTCAATGTTTCGCATAAAAGTTTAGATCAGTGAAAAGACACAAATGTAAAGCTTGAAAAACAGTTCCTGTCACAACATATTTTTATTTACTTAAGTTTGCTTAAAACAATCTATAGCAATACCATATAAAAACAAATTACAATTATGATCTTTTACCGCCTTATTTTTAGTGACGTTTTGAAATTTAAGCTTGTTATCAGAAACGTAATGTTAATCATAAACAATAAGTCAGAAACATTACTGTTTTCTATCCAGAACAGAACCGGAAAATATATTTTAAAAAGGAGCGTGCCATTTTGAGCCAGCATTAGTTTTCATTTCAAGAGTGTTTAAAATCAGTCGTAACACTACAAGTGAAAAACGAAAGCAGTATTGACTTTTTACTCTGTATGCTTGTTGTCTTAGAAAATTCAATATTTTTACCAGGAATTCTGTGTTCAGCATAAATGATTGGCTGTGTAAGAAATTATATAATTTTTAACCGGGGAAATAATCTGGAAAATATGTTCCAGAAACAAGCATTCAGTCAAGTAATACCGTGCATTTGATTTTTAATTCAAGAGTTTTGAAAATCGGTCGTAATGCCATTAAGAAACGAATGAAAAATGTCATGACACTCTAAGGATGCTGTTCTAGATTAATTTTACATTATAAATTTTGGAGTAAAAGTTTTATGTTAATGCAGAAACAGCATTTTACAGTAATATTATTTAATTTTTGAAACCTTTTTCGGAGTTTTTACTTTGTTTTACAGCACATACAAATTTTTGTGCGTCATAATTATATTTCAAGCTACAAATCCATTCTCTTTTAAAACTTCTGATGGTAATGATTTTCACATAATTATTCACAAATTGAAAATGAATGAATTATTTTAGTATATATGGATGAATAATTTAACTAACACGATACCTATATTCCGTATTTCTCATTCCCTAACTAATGGAATCTTGATGTGTTGATGTTCTTTTTTGAATAAAACATTTTTATAATCATCTTTGCTTAAAATACCCATGTAGTACTCCTTTTTGAAAATCATTTGGAAACCATTAATAACCACACCCCGCTGCGATAAGATTCCGTCAAACTAATGCGTAAATCAATCAATGAATAGGGTCTGAAACTGTCCAACTACAAACAATATGTCTTTCTGATCTTGCATAATATTCACATCTGTCAGATTAGTCATGTCAAAATTTCGCAGAGATTTGACGTTCATTGAGAATTTTTGTTGGATGAGAAAAATAATTGAGCATAAGTCTCTATAAAATAAGAACATGATTTTAAAAAAAAATGTATCGCAAATGATATAAAGAGAGTCGATATTAGTTATGTTTAAAACAAATCAATATATTGTATGCAAAATGTATTTATTATAACTACTAGAAAGAATGCCAAAATGTTGTAAATCTAATATAAGCGCAGATCTGAGGTTTTAATTTTGAAGAGTGAAACACACTGGAAATTATACTAACATTTTGTTTTGCCTTTAAGGTAAAAGATAAAACTAACTTTTATTTTCAATTATAGTGAACTTTCATATAGAGGTACTTTAATATTAAAATGCGAAGAAGAGAAACTAATATCCCTTTCGTGCACATTCCTAGAACTGTAATACATGCTGAATATTTTTAATAATATCCAGTTATGAAACTTTCTTTGTTTTCTGGATTTAATAGGTTTTATAATATAAAAGTGTGGAAGGATGCAGAACTTTTGAGCAATATTAAGTTTCAGAGCATTAATCAAGATTTCTAACTCTTTAATTACATAACTATTTACTAAAAATAAGTTACTAAAAAAAAACATTTACGCAAATTCTCGAAACATGTTTTAATATAGCAAAAAAATAACATATGTCAATTTCATGAAACTGAAATGTATTTACGAAGAAATGCTAAAGTCTTACAAACGGAATAATACATTAAAAAACGAGCTGAATTTTTTTTCCAGAGATTTTATATTAATTTCGCCTTATTTTGAATTCTTAATTTATATATATATATTTTTTTAAATTCAGTTTGTTTAACAAAACTTGCAAATGTTCATGCAAAGTCTTCATTTTTTCATTCAAAGGCTTACAACAATTGAGTCTTTGGAATCTTAGGGAAAGAATTCTAATATAAATAGTATCATATTGGATAATTTTTTTTAAAAATCTGAAATAAATCATAAATAGGTTGTATTTACGACTTGGTTATTTCGAACTTTTGTCATGGAAGGAGGAAAAAATACTTTTAATGTCAGCATTAGTAACAATTGAAGTCACTTTCCTATTGTTATTAAATTAAGTTAAACTCTCATTAAATTATAAAATTTCTAACTTTTAATTTAAAATAATTAATCTTAAATTGAATTAAGTTTGTGTTTAATGAAAATCTTTTGAATATTTCAGAGAAAAACGTAAAAACATTTTGAGTATATGTTAGATTATTGATAAGAACAAAGTAGGGATTAAAATCGTCTAAAAATTGTCTATGTGAGATTTGAATGTATTTGCTTTTTCAAATGATTGAAATCCTTTAATGCATCTTAGTTTTGATTCGTTAAAGTGTAAACTTTTACCCCTTTAATATGCTGTTTTACGCCACATTCTGAGCATAGATATTTTTACTTTATTTTTAACGATCTTATTAGGTGATGTATAAGGATGAAATTTTTTCTTATTTTCTGCTTTTACCAAACATTTTAGGTATTAAAATAAATTGTTGGTGTTCAGTTTGAGTTCTTAGTAAATTTGCTACATTGCATGTCTTGAGTTCCTCTATATAAACATCTAAGTTTAATGCAAAGATAACAATATGCGACTGTTTTTAATGGCCTTATTTTTTGAAAATATACTTAACATTGTTCGAATTGATCATGAAAAGAATAATGAAATCAAATATTTGTAGAATTGCGCTTAAACCTGTTTATGTTTTAATTAATTTTAAATTTTAAATATTAGAAACAGAAAGAAAATAAAATGTTGGTAAATGCTCTTGAGAAAATAACTAAACATGTGATTATATATCTAGAGTTGATCATTCAGTGATATTTTATTGCTATTGAATCAGACTACAGCCGGAACAAACTTTTTATCTGTTTAAAATTCATAGCACACATGGATAGTATTTGCTTGTGATCCATTCTGACAAGCTTTATCTGAAGAGAAAGAGTACACAGAATCATATGGACTAAGGTATTTAGACTACGCTTCTTATGGCTCTTCAAACTGCTCTTGAAAGGAAAGTGGCCCATAGACTTTGTTGAAGACTACTCAGTCGAAAATACATAAATTTTACGAGACGTTTCTTAAGATACCTTTAAGAGATGAGCAAGAATTTTGAAAAGAAAACGTCGAAAAAGACTCTGCTCATCATAGAGAATGGAGATTAGATTTATTTCAGAAGAAGGATCAAAACTAAATTGAACTAGAGACATTGAAAGATTCGGATTACTACAGAACCATTTTCTACATATTTTTTCGCTTAAAAAAGTATTATTTTACTATATTAGATATAAGATGAATATATTACACTGCATTATGCAATAACAAAACGCGGGTGAGTTATTCTGTTTAAGTGCTTATTCATAAAATTGTTAAAAATTTCTACTTCAGAAGAAAAAGAACCAGCTTTTTTTAAGATAAAGTGATAAGCAAATAAATTTAAAAAAGAAATCTAAATAAATACTCACTTAAGGAAGTGTGGTCAAAACTTACCAGAATATGGTAATATTCATTGTATTCCTGGTTTAAAGGAAACAGCAAAAAACTCAATAATTTTTACCAAAGTGCTTTGTTAATGATGTTGGGGAAATTTACAATAAGATGCGGTTTTATAATATGTGATTAAATTTGGTAATTTTATTATGTACCATAAAGTATTGTATAAAAGGCATTTATTTGGTTAAAATTACCTTTCAATTCTATATTTTTTATCAAATGCCTTGAAATAAGAGCAATATTTTTGAAAACCAGAATTTTCAACTAACTGTTAACATTTGAACGGAAAAATTGCCAAATGATTGGTCTTATCGTATATTCTGGTTTTTATTGCCAATATAATTGTGTTGCTTTTTTACCAGAAATGCCATTACCATACAACACGGTAATTTTATCAATTTTTTTTTATCCGTGCAGATAAAAATGATTGTAATTTTGGTTAAAAACTTGCCTTTATTATAAATATAATACTCGATCCCATAACTCTAAAGCAGTATCTTTTTACAAAATTTTCTTAACATTTTCACAGCTAAACATTTCCATACAAAAATAAATAATAATGTAATTTTTCTGTCTTATTTTTGTCAAATATAATAATAAAAAACAATTATTGCAATGATTTATTCTTGCACAATTATTCAAAAAAGAAAACTTTACCAGCAAATAATGGCCAACATCACAATGAAACAAACTTAGGAAAGTCCAAAGAAATCTAGATATTATAAAGTATTGTCAGGTATTACAATAAATCATTCTTACAATAGCTTGTTGCTGGTGTGGGGAAAGTAGTTACAGACCATGTCAACCGTCATCTATGAAAAGGTACCCCGACATAGAGTCGAGTTAACATGTCTTATATACTAGTGAATTGTAGTTGTAATTTTTTAGTGGTAGATACGCTACAGTACTCCCCCACCAGAATTATAGCTATGATAGAATTCGATGAATGAATACCACTAGTTGAATCATTGCTGTTTTTGTGCGGTTGAGCCGGGAGAGCTGTATTAAGATCACCGTACTTTTTGAGTGCTGAATGTGAGAGGTGTATTAACTTCACGGTCGTAGTCGCTCCTGTGTTGCCTTTAGCAGTCGAGTGAATGCAGGCCGACGTTGTGTGCTCGAGACTGAGTAGCAACAGGAGGAGGTGGATAATGTTGCAGTCACAAGTAGCAAGTCAACTGTTCAATGTGGACCATCCAACGAAGTAGGCGTTACTGCCGATGTAGGCGTATCCAGATCAAAGTGGGCGTTTTTGCCAAGGTAGGCGTGTTCACATCACTTCCGGGTCACCAATGTGGGGGGCGGAGTAATCGACCATGCCAACCGTCATCTATCAAAAGATACCTCGTGATAGAATCAAGTTAGCATGCTTTATATACTAGTGAATGATGTTAAACTTTTGTAGTGGTAGTTACGCCACACTGGTCAGGATGGTTCTGCAACCTTGGGACCAACCGCATGATGTTGGCAATCTGGAAATGTCGTTAGCATTTACCACAAGCCTAGTCACTTTTATTACCTTGGGCAGTTGGCGCCCAATTGATCTGTAACTAGATTGCCTTTAAGCCACCATGGGGTATTGAACACCAGAACTTTGGATTGATAAATAATTGCCTTTGCTATTGTGTCAATGCAATTAGAAGCCAGATTTAAGAAGTCTATGTAAACATGGGTGTGATAGCATTGATTTCCTTTTTAAGCTTGTTTTTCTCAAGGAAAATTTGCTATGAGTGCGCCATACGAAAACCTAGTAGATTTCACAATGGGGTTTTGTCTGAGGTAAAATTTTACCATACACATAGACGTATACCGATGGAAGAATTTTGTCATTCGCCTATGCCGAACTTTTCCCATAGGTTATTGCACACCTTTGCCACGTGGCCACAACAGCACTTCTCTTTAGCTCTATGGTAGGTTTTCCTTAAGCTGTACTTAATAAAATTTATAAACAATAATAAACAAAGGCCATTGTAATACATCGAGCTCTAGCTTTTCCATAAGAAATGGACAAGAATGATCATAATAGGAAAAATTAATATGAGAGATATAGTAATTAAATGTATGAGAAAAGACAATAGCTATGTAAAAAGAACCGTTGCTGGACAATTCCCATGAAAATTAAATTTCAATAAAGTTTTTGCAACAAATATTAATGAGGAAATAATTAAGGTAATATAAATAATTAAAAAAAATATTAATTAAAATGAACTTACAGGTTTTTCGCTTCTTTACTGTTTATTATTCAAAAATTAATCCCTACATCAAAGAATGAGCAGAATACTATAGAAGGAAACAAAATTCAATATTCGATTTTAGCATAACTGATACAAAACATTAGTGACTTCGAGAGCTAATTTTGTTCTAATGTTTTCTAAAATCATTTCAGTCTGAAACTAAGTTGATTATAAATTCGAATAAATTCAAAAATTTTGGAAAATGTTGTCGAAACCAATAAGATATTAATTAATTCGAGAAAAAAGCTTGAAAATGGAATAGGTCGGAATTTCGAAAAGAAAAATAATTAAAATAATAGAATAAAAAAAAAAATTCTTTGATCATATAATGTTCCGTCAAAGTTGTCTTGCCATTGACTTGACAGCAGTAGCATATGTAGAAGTTGAAATCTTGATCGGAAATAATTTAAAATAATTATAAATTTCTATGTGATCGAATTTTTTTTTAAGAAAGTGCTATTGTTTTTGATGTATCGGTTTGATCAATGCAAAGTTCAGCTCCGTTTTACGCCTGCATGACATATGAGCATGATGTATTTCCTTTTGTTTATCCTGTGTTTACCATACTTCCCCTTAAGCATAATTTAGCTCTATGGTGTGCCACCATATAAATGAAATACGAACTTCCATGGTTTCCATAAGCTTATGGGGTTTTATCATATAAATGACAAGCATATTTCTATGGTTACCATACTCTTATGGTGTCTTGTCATATAACCTCATTTCCTTTTGCTGATTTAGTCAAAATTACCTGCTAAGATCATTTATATTGTCACCTAAAATATACACAAATAAATTTTTTTATTTGAGTTTAGTGAACCTATCAACAGCTAGATTTCTTTTTGGCGACCTAAAGTTCTTGAAAATTCAAAATTTATATTTCAAGGAAAGTTTAGAGATTCTTCTTTTAAGCAGTTTATTTTTAAATTTAGTTCTAAATTAATTGCGTCTATCAATAAGAGGGAATATATAAATCTGTAATACTTCATTTAAATGTAGATTACCCGAGTCTAAACTATAAAACTTTACTTGTACTACTTTAAAATGCATGCATTTAAGAAAAAATAATTCCTTAACGCGAAGAAACATTTGGTTTGTCGTTAAGATTTATGTGAAAAGAAAAATACTCTCCATTGGTGTCTGTGTATCTAAGGTAAAGAACAGTAAGAAGTACTTAATTTTTGAAATTTTCAAAATTATTATATAATTTTTTGAAACGCTTTCAACACAAAATAATTTGTGAGGGCAGAACTACCAGAATATGGTACAACATACAATTTTTCTGTTTCTATGGGAACACCCATCGCTCGATGACTTTTACATAAGTGCTCTGTTAATGATTTTAGTAAAATTAACAACAAAATATGGTTTTATTATATGTAATAAAATACCGTGAATGTGATAAAAAATTTTAATTTTGGCATAATACCTTAGAAGATAACATAAAAACAATTTATACATAAATTTTCTTTTCAGTTTAGTATTTCTTACTGCATGTGTGGCAATAAGAGCTATAATTTTAAAAATCGGATTTTCCGGTAAATCGCTATTAATATGAATGGAAAAATTCCCGAATGAGTGGTTTAAATACCGTATAATTCGTTTTTATAATCAAAATTGTTTTTTTTTTACCAGAAATGTTATTAACAAAAAGTACGATAGTTATAGCAATTTTTTTCCTTCATGTATTTTTTAAACTATTATTTAAGGCAAGTAAAAGAAAGGTTTTAATTAAAAATGTAGAGAAAATACAGTAATATAGTGATGTTTATTAAACGAATAAGTAATCGTGTTTCCGAGTTTCTAATATCAAACTAAATCCCAAGTGAAACTAGAAACTATTCTGACTTTCGAACTACTTGCCCTGTTAAAATAAATAGAAACTCTATAAGAGCTTAATAGTGCTCCTATTTACACGGCTATATTGAATTTCTCACGTTGAAGTTGACTTTTTTACTTTTTCTAAGCTAGTACTTTGGAAAACCTATTCCGTAAATGAGCGTAGAGACTTTTATTTTCCCTGGTTCTCTAATTTATTAAAGAAATAAACTTTTTCCCTAATTTTCAGAACACTGCTAATTGGAAGTTCTTTCTTATTTTAGACATATTTTCAGACTGCACCTATATATTTATATTAATTTTTGAATCAACATTTTATTTACTGTTTTCTTTTTCTCTCATTGAAATGAATTCCAAGATTTATATGACCAAACATTGTTTCCTCAATTACGAAATTCGTAAATTTGTAGTTGAATGAAAATTTTTGCTAATGTATATTTAGTGCTTCATATTCCTTCTGGAATATGAAAAAATATACACATTGTGGATATGCAATTATTTACGTGAAGGAAAAAAGAAACCATTAATAACACTTGCAATTTTCAGCTTCCAATCAGACCAGATTTAATTATCTGTACATACGCATACATTTGCCTTACGCATACATTTGCCTTTGTGCATTTTTTTTTTATTTCAGTTTTAAAATGTTTTCTGAAATTATTAAATGACGGTCTTTCTAAAGGAACATCCAATATATAGATAATCATATGGATCTAATTGTGTGATTATTACATCAAAATTTTTTTTCTTTTCATTTATTTCATTAGCAAAAACTTCAAATACATTGGTTTATCTATATAAAAAAAGTATGAAATTAATTGGCATAATACATAACACTTTGTAAATTTAATTATTTGATACTTAACACCTGTAGCGCCTTAGCCATTTTTAATATTTTCTCCCAATTCCTTATAGTTTTTTTAAAAAAAACACACGTAAACACCGAAACACATATTTTTTATATATTTTTTTACTTCTTTTAAAATGTTTTTAAATAAACTGTATCAAAGTTTCATTTCCTTATGCCAGAAAACAAAATAGAGAATCATTGAAATAAAAAAAGAAGACCAAAGGTGTGATTTTGCTGTTTTTGATTTTTGAAAACTACAAACTCCAAAAAGTTTATTAGTAGAACAGAAATAAGGAACGACCGTGTAATAAAAAAATATTACCAATTAGTTTCCGTTAAGTTATATAGTATCTTTCAATGTCTAAGGTAACTTTATTTTATATCGTATTGAATAAGAAATTCGTTATTTTCTCGTAAACCATGAAAATTCAGATTTTAAACAGCTATTTTTGTTACATTATTGGACATGAAAAAACTGTTGTGGAACAGTTATTGACACGTTAATCAAAATAAAAATTTGTAACTCGGCGAACGAACGAACAAGCAACATAACTTTGACTTCGATTTTCAATTGATATGAAGTCCACAAAAAAATATAGACTTCATTTATTTGTGCAATTTGAAAAATGGTGAAATGTGTTAGAGCTTGGGGAAAGTATAATGCTCTGATTACAGAACTACACCTAAACTCTGCGCGGAGTGTGACTACTGATAATTTCGTTATTTTTGTAAGCTTCAGATGAATTTTTTTCGTGAACGAAATAAATCAGCATAATTGAAATAGTTCGCCTGCACATTGGAACATATATTCTTATTTCAGTGTCACTTTTCCGTTTTGCCATTTACATTTTGTACTGCAAGATGAAAACAAAAATCTCACTATATGGGTGTACAAGAAAATGAATGATATTTCTAGTGAAGGGTAATTCTGAATAGCATTTCTACGAAAGTGCTTAATAAAAGCAGTTCAAAATACCAATGAAACGTAGTCACTAACTACTATAGTGCGAAATGTCATGCCGGTTTATCAGCTTAGATGCTTATACGCTATATTTTTAACAGTATTCAGCAGTTACTTTGGAATTTTGTCAATTTCATATGACCGTCAAATGGACTCCTAACATTGCTTTTAGGTCTGTCTTAAATTCGGCGCTCTATTGTTCAGATTTAACTTCGAGATAAGAATCAAATAATCTAAAGAGTAAAGATTTTATGCGAACAGATAATAGGTATTTTAATAAAGTTTAATAATAACTGTATGCCCTTTTATTAAATGCTCTTTGTGAAATCTCAATATTTTCGACATTTTCTTCTTTTACTACCAAAAAAGTCACTAAAACAATTTTCTTATTAAATTCCAAAGTATTCATTGTTTTTTCATTAGAATGAGAAAAATTGAGTATTTATTTAAATTGTTCACAAAAAAAGGTTAATATCGATAGTTAAGTAAAATAATCCACAATATTTCAAAACCTTTTGAACGATTTTTTTTTTTTCGTTTTCAAGTTAAAATGTTCAGTTATTTAAAAAAAGAATGTCTACAAAAATTTATTTCAGAAATTTCTTTATTATTAAAAAAGCGAAATTAGATACTTTTTAGAAATAATAATGAGCAAAAAAGAAGTACTGGTTAACAATTTATCAAAAAATAACTTTCTTTTCGAAGAATGTTACAGTCAGTTAAAAAGAATTATCATTTGCTATTTTGCAGTTACCTACTGTAAGATATAATGTTTTCTTATTTTAAATTCGCCTATCAATTTCTCGAGGAAATAAAAAGCATAAAAAAGATTTTTGTTGAATTGATTTTTTTCTCTCAAGTAACAAATAACCTGTTAATTTCATTTTTTAACGATAAAGAAATATGGATCTTTTATTGTTTCTTTCATTAAATATTATAATTTTTGTTCAATACTTTTTAATCTGTAAATTGCATTATTCTTAATTCTAATTTAACATTTTTGTGAATTTAAATATTATTTATATCCTTTTTTTTTAAGAAAAACAATTTTTTTTCCGTAAAACATCAATTGTGTTTTACTGTTGATAAAAGATGAAAAAAAAAATTTTAATACTCATATTTTGTACTTTTTGTAATTAAGTACGAAAAAGAAAAATATCTTACGCAGAAGGCTTCACTCAATTATTATAATAATTTGGTGACACATATAAGGGAGTTAATATATTTTGGAGCTTATTATTTATTAAATTCTTTGTTTTATTTCGGGTATTGCATTTAAATACTTTTATAATAAGTACAAAATTATTTTTAAGGGATTATTGAGCTTTATGTGTTTAAACCAAAATCAAACCCAATTTATGTAACACGTTTGACTATTATCAGCTATTATTTTTATAACCTATAAGTGTAAAATGTTAAATTAAAATTAATTTCCGAACTTTGGGAAGGATGAGATACAAGAGAGACAGATTTCCAATGTTTGGGAATATATTTCAATTTTATTTATTGAGCACCATATGCTTTTAGTCTACCCTTCCCTCAACTTTTTTCTTGTCTTTCCTTCTATGTATGATTATTTCGTCTTGGTTCTTTTTTGCTTATTGATTAAACCACTTGTTTGTCTATTATTTTCTCCTGCTATCCTATGTTTTACTCTGAGGATATTTCCTGTGAATAGAACAGAAACTATAAGATGTTTGTTGCTATGCCACTATATAAACGTTATTCACGCTGTTTAGCTTCCCTAATATTTCACTTTCATTTGGGCACTTTATTACATAAAAATAATGTTTTTTTTAAGAATTTAAATTTAAATTCTAAATCTCAATGATAGATGTCAAAACTTCGTTTTGTTAAGATGGCGGTAATGCATTAATCTCTAAGCCGAGTTGTCTCTAACATTCTATCATTTTCATTATCTCTTTTTTTCTGTTAATTTATATGCCGTGAATTAATCCTGAAAATATTTTAATTGTAGTTTTCGCGAAGCCAAACATTAAATAATATCAATTGTTTATTATTCCGATGTAAAGAGGTTTATTCAAAATCTCATACTCATTATTTATGCTTTTTTTGCCATAAACAATTTTGATCTACATAAATGAAGAAATGCTCTTATTCAATTTTTCCATTCATTGGAAATGGAAATGGAAAGCTATACAATTAAATAATTCATGACGAAATAAGAAAACATTAGAAAATAATAGCAGAAATATTTTAGTATTCAATAGAATATTTTTTTTTCATTAAAAAATTCCTAAGACCTCTGATTAATAAATGTATTTATGTCGAATAAAAAATTCAATATCTCTTAAAATAGAAAATAAAAGAAATTTGTTTTATAAAAAATTAACGTACTTAATATTTAAAAAAAAATAAACAAGTATATAAATCAGTTTCAGTAAAAATTATTTTTTTTTTAAACGGTAAAAGGCTCGAAAATTAATTTATGTTTTAAGATAAATGTATCTTTGACATTGCCTGCCTCCCCTTTTTTGGCATTAGTATAATTACAACTTCAGCGAATTAGAGCTTTCCATTTCAATGATTTTTCGATTTCGATTCATATGAAAAAAACTCGTTTCCATAGTGACGTATAAAATGGGAAAGTTCTGCATGATTTTTCTCAGAGAGTTTGATGGTGTTCTTTATCATTTAGAAATTAGTGTTCCTAATTGAACTCAGAGCGGGGACTAATCATTTTCTAGTTTAAGTTTTGAGAAATTCTTTTGCAGTTTTGCAAATATGTTTTTTTAGTCTTGAGCAACAACCTTCTTCAGTTGTATTCTGATTTATGTTTTCTTAAGCATCTGATTGCATTTTAAGACATGATGAACGCTCAAAATAATGCAAGTTAAAAAAAATACTTTTGAGTTTAATGTAATTTAGCTATACGTAAAATTGTTGTTTCTTTAACTAAATATTCTAAATTAGGAAATAGTGTATTCACTGTGCAAATATATTCTTTAACATAAGCCATTAAAGAGAGAAATTGGTTGCCTTAAATTTTCCTGCCATTTATTTTGTTCCATTTCCTCATGCCAGAATGTACAATGCAGAATTCATTCACATTCTTCACTTTTAAACGGCTTCAGCTATAAAAATACAAATTGTATTGCTTATCAAGATCTAAAAAGGTGGCTATGAGGTTCAAGACAATACCATGATTAGAATTTATCATTTATATCATGAAAATAGTATGGGCCAGAAGAAAAAAAATGAAATGCAGAATTGAAGAGCGTAAAAGACATCAAATAGACAACTTGGAGAAGTAAAAGTAATAAAACTAAATGAAACAGAATGGAAACAATGAAATGCGTATTTGTTTGTTCTTGTTTTATTATCTCATGAAAAATTGTATTGGAAAAAAATAATGCCAGTTAAAAAAATTGTAAAATAAATAATATTAGTTAAAAAAAATTTATATTCGTAAGAGCTGACGAAGAGTTTATATATATATACCTTTTTTATTTTCCAGCTCTTGAACTTTTTTGTTAAAATTTTTGAATATTTTTTTTCTCTCTTAAAAAATCTTTATGTTTCCTCTCTTTCTCTTCATATATATATATATATATATATATATATATATATATATATATATATATTAATAAATAAATACAAGAAAACACGAAGAAAGTTAAGTTTTGCGGATATAATCGTGTGGGCTGATCGGTTCCGGTTTTTTTAAAAAAATTTCATCCTTTTTTTTTTTTTTTAACTGTTTGTTATTTTTTTACTTATTTGTCCCCCCCTTTTTTTTTCATATGTCTATAATTTTTCTTTGTTTTATTCTTCGTTCTTAATATATATATATGTATATATATATATATATATATATATATATATATATATATATATATATATATATATATATATATATATATATATATATATATATATATATGGGTTATCAAATATTTTAGAAATATGCATAAAATTTCAATATTGATTTCATGAAATAAAATTTTGGCTTTACCATTCAAAATTATACTCTTTATTAAAATTTTTTATACTATACAATTCAAAGTTTTTCATCCATTTAAAAAAAAGTAATAAGCAATTGTAATTTTTTTATGGCAATATTTTTGGATAAGCGAATTAATTCTTTAACTTGAATGGGTTTCCGAGATGAGGCGAAAAGAGCAAAACTTAAAATTAACATTAAGTGGTCAAAACTTTAAAATGATTTCCTAACCACGCATTTTAGACCACATTTTCTTGATTGCGGATACTCTCCATATCTTGAGGGTAACCGAAAGGAATCAAAGCTCGTCGAATAAAAAACTGATGTGTTTATTCAGATAAAATGTGCTGTCTTGTCTGATTCTATAGCTTTAAATATTGTCTGGCCTATTTAATTAGTATTTTTAAGGTCATAAGCTCAAATTATTAAAATTGAATCTTAGTACGTGAAAACCCGATCATTAGATCCAAAGTTATTCGGTGTACTTAATTTTTTTGCGCAATGTATTACAATACAAATATTTTTTCTTCTTTAAATATGGCATTCTTTCAATTTCAAAAATATGTGTCAGTCTTCTTGCAATATTCATTCAAAACACTGCTTATTTTTTTACTTATTTGCCTTCTATATCGATATCTTTTGCATGTAATTGGATAAAATAATTTTTTAATTTTGTATAACCAAATAACTGATGTTATTTTATCATTCTTGAATAACCCCTTTAAGAGCTGTGTAATTAATTTAAATAAATCTTATGATTTATTCAAGTTTAAAAAAATTAAATAATCCGATTAAACTAATTAGACCATCGAATGCTTTTAAGGATTTATTGTTTAAATATCAAATAGAGACATAAAATCATTATGATGTATAACTAAGTTTTTTTTCGTATTTTTTCTCAAATATGTTACACAAATACATATTAGATTTAAATGTATTATTAATTTTTATATTTTTGTTGATTAATCAAGCAAAAAACTGATTTTAAAATATGTAAATACTTTAATTTAAAGGATATTATTTTTCTATAAAAATTTATTTATTCATAAAGTATCGTTCATCTCGAATTATATTAATGCGTATTATACCATTATATTAATGCGTATGTATAAATCTTTTGCAAATATGCAATTTTCAACCGATCCGCACTAAAATTGGTATAAATAGGTTCGAAAATATCATGAAATGTTTTTTAAAAACTCACTCCCACCTATATATATATATATATATATATATATATATATATATATATATATATATATATATATATATATATATATATATATATATATATATATATATATATATATATATATATATATATATATATATATATATATATATATATATATATATATATATATATATATATATATATATATATATTACGGAGATGCCCGCTATATGCATAATTTTCCTTTTCTATGTTAAACTGAAACTTTCATATTGATAGTTTGAAACCAGTAGGATAATATAATATGAAAGCTCGCTGACATAGTAATATATATACTTCTCAATTTAAATGCTTATAAAAATTCAAAGAAAAGATGTAAAGCAAGTAATCCTTATATATTGCTACAATATTTGGAGCTAGCTTGAAACGCGCTGTCATCGTAAAATTGGCCTTACCATAATGGGAGAATTATGCGCAACATTCCAAATATAGTCCTTGAAACTGAAGCATCTATTTAATAAAGTAGACTTTCAAATGCAAAGCTATTGAAATATCATAAATAAAAAGAAGGGCATAGGGAGAGATTTAGTATTTTATTTAGATATTGTAAAATTGTTGATTTTTCACTTTCTTTCCTGTAGTACGTAAATACGTTTCGTTTCTGTAGTATAATAAAAGAGAAAAACTTTTTTTCAAAATTTAGTAAGTTATTTTCACGATTTTTTTTCTTTTTTTCATTTCTTAGATTTGGTAAACATGATCTCAATTATTAAATTCGGAAAATGGTATACTCATCAGCTGATAATTTTGTGTATAAAGTATTTCATAAGCAATTTAGATGTATCAATTTATTTTGCTCATAATACAATTAATTGCTTGTAAAAAAGAAATATGCTTGCAAATAGCAATTTATGATAGTAAAAGAATACTTTCTTTTAAAATCAATAGTAATCGACAAAGTTTGAATTTTAAAATATACAATTATTTGTATAATTAGCTTAAGGCAATTTCAGATGAAAACATTTCAAAATTTTAAGAAAATCTGTCTGATTCCAGAAACAAAAATTCAAAAATACAAATTCTTTTGAACTAGCTGATATCCCTACGAGAGGCAACAAAAAAAATTCTCAAAAATGAAAAGCAAATGCCAACACTATTTATAGTACAAAAATAACTCAGATACTTTTTATTTAATATTATATTTTGTCCTATCCGATAGCTTTGCGTTATTAGATTTTATTTATAACTATCGTTGGACAGCCGACCTAATTACGACTATGAATGTTCAACTCCATAGCCTTGTAATTTAGAATCCAATCCAGAAGACAGAAGAACTCCAGCACAAAGTATTGGGGCAACCTAGCCTTCGTGGAGGACTATTTGATGGAACTAAGCTGCATTTGACTTACATGGAGAGATATATCATGAAACCCTCCCATGTTTATTCCAACAAATAAGGGATTCTAACCCATGATCCATTTACCACTGATGATAATTTACGTCAGCACTGTGGTTAGAAGGAGCAAGGAACGTAATTCGATTCTACCAGCCGAAGCTGGAATCGAACCTGGATCACCTCTTCCGAAGACGAAGACTCCGTCTCCAGAGCCATGACGGCTTTGCGCGATTAGATTTTGTTCCATTTCATAACCTTCATTGAGCAGTGAACCTAATTTTTGGTTTACAGCTACAAATATTCAACTGTTGGATCGAGTACAGGAAGAAATTTACCTTCGTGGTGGACGTTTCGATTAAACTAACCCGCACTTGCGTTACAAGGAGAGAAAAACTACAGAAACATCCCACGATTAGCCCGATTTCAAGGAGACTCTAACTCATGATCCGTCTACCATTGAAGATATTTTTACGTCAGCACTGTGGTCGGTGCGAACCGGGTGCGGAATTCAGATCAACCAGCCATCGTTGGGAATTAAACCCGATTCATATCGTTGGAAGGAAAACTCTCTATCCCCTGAGTCATCAAAGCACCAGGTGCTATTAGATTGAGCAATATACGTTTTTAGTACTATATTCCATCAAAATAAAGAACAATACTCAGTTTCATTTGCATGAATCTGTTGCTTGAGGAAAACTCCTGGTATATAATATTTAGCTCAATCAAGCGATTTTCTATAGTACTTATTTCTTTTAACATGGCAGTAGAAATCTCTTTGAACAGTATCTTTCTTAAAACTGCACTATATTGTATCAGTTTTAATCGATGACGAATATACCAATTTTTTTTCCGTGTACCTATATTTTTATCTTTGTTGTACTCATTAATACTACAGCAATTGTCATAATATCAGTAGTGCCTATTACAAGTATTAATTAAGCATCACTTGCGTTAATAACAGTATCACGATTTTTCTAAGTGAATTAGTACTATTTTTCCTTTAATCTTGATTTTCAGTCAGCAATTTATGTTTTTTAATACAAATTACTTTGACTTTAAATTATTTACTTTTTCATAAACCACTTTTTAAAGCATAATTATAGAACAACACAACAACATCCGTTTACAGAGTGCCTTAGAAATGCGAATTTGCTAACGTTCTCCGCTCTTGCTACCACGATTAGTGTAATCTAGGAGGCTCCGTCCCCTGCTCGCTGACGCTCGCCATCCCCCGAGAATTGCTACGCAATCCTATGTAGTTCACGCCGTGAACCATGGCTCGCTGCGCTCGCTCGCCAATGAACACAATGTTCTAGCACAAAGATATAATATATTATCATCAAAGACATAGTATTTTATCATCAAAGACATAGTATTGTACTTATGTAGAAGAATTCTACCAATGTTCTTATTGGCTTTTAAAAAAGTATATTAGCTATTTAGATTGTACATTTTGAAAAAATCAAAACATTAGCTAAATAAGAAACATATTAGCAAAATAAATTATCAAATATTGCTTCACTAATATTCTGCATTTTAAAGCGTGAAAATTCAATGCATAAATAAGCGCGAAATATAAAAAAATTCAATACATTCAATACAAACACTTAAGCGTTTTTTAGACGTTTAGGTAGCTCCCAGTAGAAAAATATCAATTCAACAGCGATTGATCACTTCAATTAATTAATTCCTAATTGAGTTTAAATTAAATATTGTCATGTTTTTAGTGTATAAATCTGAATTGAACAACCTGATAATGCTCACTCTGGTTATTGTTATCTGGTTGCTCACTACGTGCTCTTGCGCGCCGAATCCAATCAATTAAAAATGAAAACTGTTGCCAGCGCGAGAAAAGAAATATCATCGGTTTTATTGATACATACATACATACGTACGTATTAGCGTTTTATATAATATAGATGATTTCTGTGTATTAATTCGTGTAAATGATTCCAGATATAAAATGAAAGAGGGTTTAAATCATAAAATTGATATTAAGGAATTGAAACTTTTTACTTCAATCTTGTGGTCATATTTTTTAGGAAAAGGCTGTCCTCCTAAATACAAATAATTCTTTTTTTGAGAAATTGTATATATTGCTCAAATTACAATTGGACAATTGTTATGGAGTCAGAAATACAGTTACGAAAAAAGTGTCATAATCCGCGTTTATGTATAGGACTATAAAAATACAAATCTTATTTCGTAAATCTGAAAGCTCGTATATTGGCATTTAAAGTGTGTGTAATATCCACCTAAAAATAGATGCATCCAGAATGCAATAATGCTAAGCAGTATATTGTTAAGTAGCAAATGTGATTTCACTATTTCTTGTTCGTGTTAAAAAAAGTGTTGTG
The DNA here is from genome assembly GCF_982258835.1 of Parasteatoda tepidariorum. Taxonomy (NCBI): domain Eukaryota; kingdom Metazoa; phylum Arthropoda; class Arachnida; order Araneae; family Theridiidae; genus Parasteatoda; species Parasteatoda tepidariorum. The sequence continues at coordinate 20,827,664 of NC_141761.1, forward strand.
TAGATGTCATAACACGTAACTCTTCGATTACTTAGAAGTGTTTTATCAACAACAGCAATGGATTTATAGGAGATCATAACGTTTACTTTTTCAGAGACTGATTAGATCTAATATTGATGTACTACATCCTTCACAAAATTGCAATTGGCTGTCTAGTGCTCATCACAAAACAGCAAACATTTAACTATAAATATGTGCATTAAACTTATCTTCTGCTAAAATAGTACTATCAGGTATTGTTCGGTTACGGAGGCACCCATCTTGACTATAATTTTACATTTATTTTAAATGCTCAAATGCTAACTAGATAATTGGTTCCGCGCATATGGTGGTGCTCTCTTCTTATATAAATTTATAGCCATGAATAGGTCGCTACTATCACTATCTTACGACTTTTGCTTAATTTTTTTTATTTGGATTATAATTGGTTTTATTTTTTTGTGCACGATAATTTTGTGAACAATTAAATTTGCTCCTTGACATTCTGACCATCAAAGGTTGTCCAGATTTTTGACAGTTATTTATTTCCTTTGAGATCTTATATTGAGATGAATTATCTTTCTTTTTTTTATGCAAAAAGTGAAATATAATTGTTTTTTGATATATATACAAAGATATTTTCATATTGATAAATATAATTGCATTAATAAATATTATAATTAGTGTTATAATTTAAATACAATATAAAATACCTTAATGTTTCTTGAATAATAATTTTGTTAAAACATAAAGTTTTTTATAAAGTTCAATTTAAAATAAATTTCATCAATTTGTTCAATTATGGTTTTTGATCATAATATTGTAATTATTTGCCTTAACATTAATTTTGTTACTGAAAAGCTGAAGTAATTCAGTGCGCAAATTCTTTTGTCTCTATTTTTTTTAAAGTTCCTATCTTCTCTGACAAAGTAATAAAAATATAAAGAAATAAAAAAATGAAAAAAAAAACGATGAATTTCCCTTAGATTCCTCCAAATCTCAGGCTTTTCATATCGAGCTTTACTGATTAACTTATAACCTAGGATAAAAAAGCAAAATAAGCTTTCAGACATTTCTCTTAAATTTATTCTTGCTACATCAAATACCTTTCCAAGTGGATTAGAAAGTTTAACTTTTTTTTAAAGAAGCCCTTCTATTTTTGAATGAAACAATTTCTATTGTGGAATTTTACTTTGTTTCATATATATATATAGATTGAATTTTTTTTTCATAAAATATATATTTTTCACATATTTTTCAATTAATTTCTTTGTAATACTATTTCAGAATTACATAAAAAAATTTATAAAAAATGAATTTGAACTAATGTATTTTCTAAGCATTTCCATGTGGTTCACTTTTATTTTAATTTGAGCTTTTCTGTGTTCTGTGTGTCGATGAGCTTTTCTGTGTGTTATAATCAAAATGAAAAAGATTAAAGCTAGTTAAATTTTTTTTTTTGAAAAATGCATTTATGTTTCCTAATGAAGTACGTTTTCTGATTCAGTACTTTTAGCACTTTATCTGGTACAGATACTTACTTTATCTGATATAGCACTCACTGCCCACGAGAAAATAAAACAAAATTTTATTACATTGACAAAATTTAAAATTTCGATTCACGCTATCTGTATGCATTAATCATTGTTTCTCGGTAAAATATCAACATTTTTATCAACTAAACAAAACAAATTTTTGTTAATTAAGTGATTTGTTCTGCAAAAAGAATTTTGTTAATGAAATACGTTTATATCAGGCAAAAAAGTTCAACAGGATCTCCCATTTACAATGGGTTAAAAGTCAAGCAAATTCCTCATTTTTACTCACGACAGCAAGTCTTTCACATTTGATTAAACTGCCAATGAGAATAATTTTTGGCAGAAAGTAGTTTGATGCAAAACAAATTTCTATTCGTGTAGAATTTACTCACGCAACCATTTTTGTTTCTCACAAATGTGATGAAAAATAATAATTGAGGTAAATATTGGTGATTTTATAACAGCTCATTATTTTTTAGTTCAATTTTAACAAAGAACAGTGAGTACATAAAATAAATCTTTGAAAAATGATCAATATTCAGTATAAAATTTATCTACTATTTTATATATTCAGTATAAGAGATAATCTACAATTTTTCTGAATTTCCGTTGCAACGAAAGGTGTATCATTATTGTTTACAGTGTAAAGGGAGAAAAAAATTTACAAATACAAAGAGCCCTTTGAACATGTAAAACTCAATTTCCGCGGTTGCATTTTTGTAGGCTTCTGAGCAGCTCTCGAGTCTTTTATTGCAAGCTTAACAGTTTATATTCACGAACTTTCTATAAAATATTAAAAAAAAATGTTGAATCTTTTTTATTGTGCATATATGTGTATGAAAGAAATTGTATTTGAATGAATATATGTATGAATTCGCGTATGAATGAACATATGTATAAATTTCTATTTTCAAGCTTTTAATTCTTTTAGTTTTTGCACAGCATATCAAAATGTAACATAAAGTAGAACTCTCGAAATAGGTTTCTTAACACAAAAATATATTTTTTTAATAAAAGAAGCTGCATTATTAGATGATTTCATTTTACATAGGATTTAATGTGAAATATTTTCTAGTAAAGTAGTTCTTTCGAACTATAAAAAGTTTTATCTTAGTATGAAAATCCGATTATTAGATAAAAAGCTGTCACGTGCTAAAAAAATATTAAAAAGATATTAAAAAATATCAAGTTAGTTCATTTTCTTTACATTCAAGCTTCTTTATTGCTTTATTTACGTTTAGATTTACAATGCAACTGAAATTAAAATTTCTGCGCATGTCCAAAAAATATCCCTCCCGGATGCAATTTGTATAAATCACATTTAAATTCTAAGCAAGCGTTGATATCATTTCTGACAGTTCATCTGTTGCACATTGAAATGTTAATATGCTTAATTAAACTAAGGTCTTTGCTTTTCCATTTCGTCTCTCTGTCCTTTTCCAAAAGAAATGACTTTAATTTATCTTTACTAAGCAAATAAGGAAGGGAAAAAATACCAAAAGGAAACTACCTGGAGAGTAAAAGGCGATTAATTTGCCTTTTAAATTACTTTTATTGTTAGAACAGAATACACATTTGTCATGTCGTTCAAGTGATTACTTTTTCGATGCTATTTCTATTAAAGCTGAATTAAAACATTTAATAAAGTTCATGCTATAAATAAAATCAATTATCTTTTAAAGTAACCGAAAAATGATGTTTCTTTTCCATTTAACTTGGTAATGATTTATAATATTTTCAAGTTTATCATTCTAGACAAGTATTGTGATCAGGAATTTAGTTAAATATATTTTAATATGCTTCGTTTTCTTCAAATTTATAGAACAGCATTCAATAAAAAAACTTAAATGATTTAAGTTTTTCATATGTTCTTAAATTTCACCAGTTTCCATTATTATTGTTATTCAGTATTTTTACAGTAATTTAAGAATTGTTTAATAGCGTTATTTAAAGTAAAATAATTTTATTTTTTAAAGTTGCATTGGACATTAATTTAGTATCATTAATTTAGCATTTTAATAAATTTGCAGTAAATTACTTCATTACCGCATATTAGTTTATATTAAATTTTTATTGCAGAAACCAAAAGTATTTCTATAAAAAGTACAGAAAGGAAAATTTTTAAAGTTTAAAATATTTTAACTTATAGTTAAATATTCATTGTAAAAATCTCACAGCCAATTAAGAAGGACATTTCTGTACACTTTTTTTCCAGTTATAATTCGCATTATTTAAAAATAAAATCAATTAGCATCATAAAGTTTATTTCAAATAAATATTTGATTACAAAAAGCTTTTATATTTAAAATGGTTTTCAAAAATTATGTTTGTATATTTATTACATTATAGCAGATTAAAATTGTTACTGACTAGTCAATATTGTTACTGAAATATTACCTGATTCTGGATTAACCTAACCTTCTGAAAAAATACAATTAACTTTATCTCAAAGTGTCTCTTAAAAGATATTCAACCATAAATATACTTTTCTTTATTACAACATCTAACTTAATATAAGATATTTACGAAACAACTTTTATTACCAGTTGCTCACAAAAAAAGATGGACTTTATATGCATTATCATATCCGTCTCCTCTTTTATCTACAAATTTTTTTCTCCCATTATTTATTCACAATTTGTTAGTTCTTGACAAAAGAAAGAAATGGTTGAGAACATTAAAGCTGACACTAATTACTGAAAGAAAAAATATAAACAGTATATTTTAATCCCCTTTTCTATCGAGAAGCCCTTTATGTTAACAATAACTTTAAGTGAGCTCCCTTGTGAATAGCTAGATAACTATTACCTTAAAAATTTACAAACAAAAATACTTAGTCGAGAGTTCCCCAAAACCTCATTACAAAGGAGAGCCAAGATTATATCGGTGCATACTCTAATTAGAGTTTGTATTAAATTTTTATCTCTTTCCTACAGTAGACGAATTACCATTTTACCTTTAACAGTTTCCGAAAAAAGTTTAATAAAAATTACTTCTTTTTTATTTTGCTGTTAGATCTTCGTTACTTTGCTGAAATCCTTTCTTTTATTTTTACTTCCATAGAAGCACACATAAGCAATGGGAAGTTATTGATTTCAAAGAAGAAGAAAAAAAAAACCAATTGTCGAACCTATTTCTCTATCTTTTCCTTCAGAGAATAATATTAGTATACCAATGATTTTGTTAAAGAAAAATTAAGCTAAAATGTCTCAGTAGTTAATGAAATTATTTTTCTTTGTCTGTAGTATCTGTAGCATTTATTAAAATCTAATTTAAAAGTTTTAGCTTTTACAATGCACACACACACACATAAGTCCATTTGATTACCGACACGTAGCAAATTCCAGTCTTCGATTCCGAAAATAAACAACATCAGCCACCAACTTAGGTGCATTAACTGTTAAACAGTTGTCTGCTGAGGAGGTCCTTATGCATCAACGTTCGCAGAGGTGTCGCTGAAAAGGCACTGTTTGTAGCAGAGTTGGCCGTTGATTACAGTAATCGATTACAACTGTAATTGATTACAGATAATTACAGCTATGTAATCAATTACTTGTAATCACGATTACAAGTAATCAATTACTTGTAATCGTGATTACAACTTTCAAAAAATTTTGATTACAGCAGTAATCATGATTGCAAGTAATTGATTACTGTAATCAAAATTGTAATCATGATTACAGCTGTAATCAAAATTTTTTGAAAGTTGTAATCATGATTACAAGTAATTGATTACTGTAATCGACTATGTAATCATGATTACAGCTGTAATCAAACTTTCTAATCACGATTACAAATAATTGATTACTGTAATCAATATTGTAATCATGATTACAGCTGTAATCAAAATTTTTGAAAATTGTAATCATGATTACAAGTAATTGATTACTGTAATCAAAAAATGTAATCGATTACATTTTTGGCAAACTCTGGTTTATAGCCCCTTGGCCCATGGTGTACTACATATGTCACGTTGCTGATTTTGGAGCGAGCCATTTTGGCGGCCATGTGGCACGCAAATTGTTTACAAAATTAGTCACTTCGGAAATAATTTCGTCCTTGTCCAGAAAATCAATTATTGTGCTCTTTTGGACGTCGAATAAATAGCCCCGTTTCTGTATCATGCCAACGGTCTCAACGTTTTCTGATTCTCTCAAACTTTATATTTGCTCCATTGCAATGTACTGCAACTTGCTTTCTGCGATTAGTTATTTCATGTTGAAATCGAAAGTAGGTGTTTATCATATTAATGTGACTGGAATGTGTATGAGGCACAAGGCAGGGCAGAAACAAATCTAGATTACTTGAATTTCATTTTGCTATATATTGGTAAAGAAAATAATTTTTCAGATAGCGGTGTATATCACCGTTTTCCATGACCCCTCTACCAGTCAGCTTTAGTAAAATCTTATTTTGGCTCCTTTTCAAACAGAGCAAATGATTTATATCGTACAAGGCAGCAAAGTATTTGTAACGATTGGTCTTATCATGGATAGGTGAAAAAGGTATTTTCATGTTATTTGCGCTTAAAAAAATACAACTTAGAATTATTAGGAAATAATCATATAAGTCATAGTTTATTGGTATTTATCTTATTGCTGCTTAAATGAATTTTAAATTTCTATTTTCTTATGAATAAATTTTTTAAATGTACTTTTGATAGTATAATTTCAGCACTTCCTGATAAATAAAGTAATAAACAAAATTACATGTGCACACTTCTCATTCCTATGGTGCTCTTAAGGAAGATGTGTATAATCCTGCTTTATTGAAAAGTGAATATTTATGTCTTCTAAAATATATAAAACAATATTTAACTCTAATAATTTCTGTAATAAAAGCTTTAATCATTTTTATTTTATCAATTAATATGTATAAAATAATAATGCAATTATCAAAATAATTAAAGTTTTGGATCATGTATATCATTATTACTGTTGATACCTTGCGGTCTTGATGTCAAAAGTAGAAATATCATATTAATGTTAATAGTACGGAGATTTTTCCCATGGATATTAACACGTATTTAAACATGAGTATAAGTTTCCCTATGAACATAAGCTTCCTGTCGTCTTTCGACCACCAACAGTCCGGATGTCTGGTAGACATACGTATAATGATAGACATACTAATAGACGTAAGTCAAATCTTCGTACTGTTGACATCATGCCGGCCAATTTTGATTCACACACATAATGATTAGTTTAAAATGATGTATTTAAAATTTTGAAAATGTATTCTTAAAATATCATGCGAGTAGACTGCCGGAAAAAAAATCTTAAAATCTTGTGTTTTCAAATGAAGGGAAGTAAAATATTCTTCAAATTACATGTTTTAGACTTATCAAATAAATATATTCCTTTGATGTTATAACTTTAGACCACTCTCAATATATTTATTCATTAAAACTAATATTTTAAGAGTTAGCAATAAAAGAAAAAATGTTTTTCAAATCTCATACTTTGAGTCAGCGCAAATAAATATATTGTCGTAACTAAATATTTTGAGCATACAAACTCTGAGCTGAAGAACGAATTCTTCAAATCTAATGCTTTCAAATTGTGCAAAAATATAAATGTTAACTTATAAAAACTAAGAAAAAATAACGAAATATATAAACAAATAAAAACTCTTAAGGGATTGTATTACATATTAACATAAATGGCCTTTTTTTACAATACTACTTTTCATTTTTATATTTAGGTTTCTAAATAAAATTATAATTGAAAGATTTTATACTAGCAAAAGTTATTTCAAAGAAAAACTAATGCCTCCTTGAAATCTTTCCTCATTATCAGTTTCTTCTTAAAGTACTACGCTAAGTGAAATCAGGCTTTGAACTTTTTCTCCCCACTAACCTTCTATAATTGGGTGTAAAAATAAATAATCCTAAAGTTGACGCTGAGAAAACCAATAATTGCTTAAGAGCACTACAGGTTCTGTACTAACAAACAGCAACAAGGGGAGATGCTGGTCAATAATGATAATAACGGATGATGAGAAGAACGCAAACCTTCTTCCCGCTTTTCTTTTAACTCCGTGTAGTAATGAGTAGAACTGTATACTCCTCTAACTTTGGAGTACCAGTTAAAATAAATAGAACCCCTATAAGAGCTTAATAGTGCAAGTATATTCAGGGCTATATCGAATTTTTCTAGCGCGATAGAAATAAGGTTTTTTTCTTCTTCTTTTTTCTTTCTCACTGCAATGAACAGAGAACGGTCATTTACGAAATTAGCTTGTACTTTTTCTTCTTTTTCCTATTTTCTTAATTTTTTGTTTTGTTTTTTACGTTCTATAAAGTTCATTCTTTACTACAATGAGTTCAACGACGCGAAAGAGAATTGTAAGTTTCGATTTCAAGAAAGCCAGTTGTCGTAACGAAAATTTAATAACATTTGGGGTTTCAGTAGTTGAATATTTTTGCATGCAGTCAATAGTTTCGTTCAATTGCTGCAATGAGACAGCCTTCCTGAAGAATTTAATTTTTTTAATGTTTGTTTATATCGAATTAAATCTTTGATTCAGAATTTTCCTTACTTGTTTTTTAGGGTAATTAACAAAGAATTATTCGCGTGAATTATTTTGCACTCGTATTTAAGAAATAAAATTTTAAATTGCTGAAACTTTATATAAATTGTTGAACGACAATTTATTTTGCATCGCAAGTGAGTTATAGCATGCTAATTATGATGCTTACATAACAATATCTGAATAATATAAAACTGCAAGTGAATTTTAAAAAAAATATTTTCAGCTTTAAAGCTGAATTCTGAAAACATTCAATGTCAGTGAATTTTTCCTCTATGCTTTAATTTATATTAGTACTTTTTAACTTTGTTTGAAAGATATACGCTAATATTTATAATTTATTAAAACACAGCTGATCTTTTCACTGCTCACACGATCCCAGAACTAATATCTCACGTCTGGCATTACAAAAATTAGAACTCATTAAATTTTAGATATGAGTTTAATGTGCGAATCTTTTACACTTAAAATTGATCTGAACCCAAATAACCAAGAAAAACAAGGCTATATTTCCAATTTCCAATTTAGTGACACACAGATTTAGTACAAGTGCTTGGAGAGATGTTTCGTACATTTTTTTTTCAACACTCAGGATTGTTTCAAGTATTTTAAACATTATTTTTATATCTATTTTTCAATTGTATTTTTTGTAATAAATATTTATCTTACTGTAAATATACATTCAGTTTATCTAATTTTTTTATATAATAATTAAAGTAAAGTTAATTTTGTGTTTAAAAGACACTTTCCTCCAAATCCAGAATATTTTAATATTTTAAGATGCTGTCGTATGATTTTTGTTACACATTGTTGTAATTAATATAAACAACAAATAAAATAAATACATTTGGTAAGTACATCCAACGCAATTCACGACACCTAGCGCTTCGTGCTTAATTAAATTGAACAATCAGAAAGGTTCTTTTTTTAAATTTCTGCGAATATATTATTAAGAAAAATAATGAAGACAGTGAAGACATTTTAAAATAGTGAAATAGTACTTTGCATTATAGTTTAAAATTCTTAAAGAGAATAAGTATCCTCATGTAACTAATCCTCCTATCATAAGACTTTAAAAGTAATCTTCACTTTAATCAATTTACGTTACAGGAGACATCTGATAAAGATGTGTCAGATATTTGAAATATCACACATTTCGAATAATTTAAGATTTGCGGACAGGGAAAACCTGGATCTTAGAACAAAGAACGACTGAAGACACTGATTTGAAATGCATATATTTAAAAGCGATGTTAGAATTCCTAGAATGCACTCGACAGATATCTAATTTAAATGAAAACATTCAAAGCAGTCAGTGACAGGTGGTATTGTCAAATGTTAAATTTTAATTTCATCGTGTTTTGAAGATGTCCGCATAATCGATTATATTCCGTATTTCATTATACTTCAATCCAATGAAGCAAAACCTCACTTTTGCTTCAATAAATGAAGCAAAAGATGTCCTCTTATGGAAGCCGAGACGTAATGTCTGATTTACAATATGTCAAGCAAGAAGCGTTCAGGAAATGTTAAAGATGTCTAACTAAAATTATTATTTGAAAATTTTTAGTCTTAAATTTTTGAACAGAGCATAAATTAAATGTATATTTTATCTAAGGATGCGTATTTACTGTTTCACCAGAAAAATTTCCTTTTTGGAATAACCAATATACAACTTTAGTTGTCTTTGGGAAGAAATAAAGGGATTTCACACACTGAGAAAATACGAAAAACAAAGTATGACGTCACTGCCGGTGCAAGAAAAAAACACCTTATTGGACATATCAATAACAGTATTTGCATATCTTTCAAGACGATAATGTTTAAAACAGTCGCCGCGCATATTCTGCTTTAAATTGTGCATAGTATACTGCTGTTGATATCTCCAATAAAGTGTTTTTTTCTTGCATCGGCAGTGACGTCATACTTTGTTTTTCGTATTTTTCTCGTAAACTACAGATCGTACAGGAACGCTTCTTTGGGCAGTTTTTATGTGCATCCCAACGTGGATTAATCTAGCAACGTGGAGTGCAGAGTTTATGCGGTGGTTTTGGGACACCCTGTATATTTAAATTCCCAATGGAATCGAATTGATGGGTGTTAATTTCTCTGAGTACTAAAAGGCATCTTAAATGACAATATTATAAAATTGCTACCATTGACCTTGGTCACAATATTGTGGAGCCTTATCTGCAAATCCACAACTCCCTGTTACTCGGGATGTATTGTTGTACGGCAAATTAAATGTAAAAAAAAATATTTAATACTATAGAAATTTCTGTGGTAATAATTTTTGTTTCTTTAACATAAATTCTTTTTATATTTAAAAAAATAATTATAAAATTGATAGACATAAATAGCATTCTTGTTTCCTATACAAAAATTAAAAAAATTAATGATTTTTCATAGATAATTACCATGTACAGGTAGTTGAAAAAAGAATCTTTTTACTCAATTTCATGATGTTCTAAAATACTGACATGAGACAATGTATGTTGCTCATGATATTCTTTAAAAAAATATGAAAATAATATATTTAGAATATTTTGGAAAAAAATGCTAAGTTGTATATAAGTATCAGAAATTAAAAAAAAAAAAAAACAATTAAACATTTCTTCGAAATTCAGTTTGATTAATTCCTAAAACTTCGAAATTTGCATTCTTCTGTACCGTATAAAAGACTAATTTAAAAGTTTGATTCCTCGATCTTCGTAAAGGCAATTTTAACTTTTGTAACAATTCGAGCTAATTGCAAATAAATTAGACAGGTCATTAAGCAGAAAACAAGATTTGTAAACGAATAAAGCCCGTTCCAATTTCAATTGCTATTGAGAATTTAGCTCTACAATGTGTAAATCTAAACTCATACACAAAATGGGAGTTATTCGGTTTGTCTGGAATAAAGATTTCCCCATTTTATATCCATTTTAAATGGTAATTTGGACAAGTTATTGTAAACTTATGCAAATGAGTTTCCGTTAAAGAGTTTGGAAATTATGTTTCCCGAAGATCCGGCTATAATTAATAGAAAACGTTCTCAACTTTTGGCTTTGATAAATGCAGTTCATTCAATATAGGATTTTATTTAGGGTGTTTTCCGTAAAGTATCCCTTTTTTGATAATAAGCTTATTCAAACAAATAATGATACAGATATGTAACAGTTTGATGTGCTTATATTATTCGAAGGATATAATCATTACTGGCAGAATACAAAATAAAATCTATATAAAAAATTAATATATGTTTTTAATACCATGTCTGTGAATTTTTAATCTTTAATTCATTTTTATATAAATGCAGTTTCAAGACAAATTTAGTAGGACATTAAAAAAGCAATGTTTTTTTTATTACATTAATTTATTTAAGAAACTATTTAAATATTGACTATTAAGTATGAACTATTAACTATCGGCAATTTAAATATTAGGAAACTATTTAACTATTTTTTTATTGAAGAAAAGCAATTTTATTTTTAAATACGCTTGTCATAAAAATGTATGACACGAAATAATATATAGAATCTCATGTTTTTTGAATGTCATGATACTAGACAAAACAACATAAGAATCAGAAAATTTCAGCGAATTCATTCAAATTTAAACTACTAAATGTATAATCGTACATCGGGGACATTATGAGTTCTTGAATTTTGATATCTTAATAAAATTAAGTAGACATAATCATAGCTCATAGTTTCAGTTATAATAGTTAAATAAATATTATGCGGTGCTTCATTGAGTATTTTTTTTAAAAAAAGTATCATGATTTATCCGTTCTCTTATTTTAAAATATTAAGTAATTTCTTTAAAAGTAAAATATCCATAATATTACCTCACGATTTACATTTAATTGGCCTGATGGAAATTCTTGAGGATTGAGTTATTTTTTTAAACATCATATTATTAATGTATTTTAATTACGTGTTATTAAAACTTTTTTCAAACCAAGTTTTATCTGGAGATTTATTGTGATGCTTTACATTTTAAAAATTACACTTGCGTTTAAAAAAATAAAATTTAATTAATTTCAAAAATAAGCTTTTTAAATTAATTATGCAATCAAAACTAAAGAGATATTTTTTTTCATTTTGAAGAAACATTTCTTTTAATTTGCTTGCCTTTATGTAGAAAATTAAAAACTTTAAGAAAAGAAATAGGTACTTTCTTAATTGTAACCCTCAGTATAATTCTGAAGTTGCATCAAGAATAACTTTAAATGCATACTGTTAGTGACTTGAATTTTGTTTTACAACAAAAACAATTTCATGTTCAATTATTTTTTATCATGACCTTTATAAAGTAACAGGGTCATATTTTTACCAAACTGTAATTTTTATTGAAGCCAATTTTTAAACATAGCCAATTATGCGCCACACATTGAAGTTGCTGAACTCCAAATAGCATTAAAGTTCGAATCATTGGTCAATGAATTGATATGGAAAGAAATCAAATAAAGGATGTTAATGTGCAGAGATTTTGTGTAAATATTAGTCTATATAGTATAGATGCAAAATAAAAAGGATAAAAAGAAAGGAGAGAAAGGCGAAGAAAATTCAGAAAAATAATAAAACTTTCATAAAATAATAAGTATTGTTTGCTGCTCATAAGTCTCAAATATATATAACTCATAAAATAAGTTAAAAATATTAAGAAAAAATAGAAAATAATATAATAAAGATTAATGAAAAGAGAAGAAGGAAAACTAATAAATAAATAATTTAAAAATTATTTAAAAAAGTTATTAAGAAAAATATTGAAAATTTTACTGATGAAAGTAGTTTTGACCATGTGGTTTTTCTAAGTGCAATGGTAACAAAAGTAATGATAATTTTTCAGTCTCAGGAGCTGTATTTAGTTTGGAGAAAACTGTAATTTCTATGGTAACTTGTACTCGTTAACATACAAAAATCGTCACTTGTATGCAATATGATTTTTCCAATCTCATCAAAATTGTATATTTGCAATATTATTATTGATAATAAAAGTTGGCTCCAAATAGTCCTTTCTTAATAAACATACTTTATTTGCAATTAAGACCGTCATGTCTCATTAGTTTATACAATGTATCATAATAACCAAGAATATTGCAGTTTAAGAAGAGAAATTTTACTAACTTTTGCTTAAGTGTTTACCAATAATGAGAGCAGTAATCATGCCTTAGAAGATGATAAGATATGGACAATGTTAGTCCAGATATCACAATATCAGTGGAAAAGATTAAGATTAATGAAATAGCCTCATCCAGTGATGAAACACAAAGAGCTAATACATAATATTATGCTATGCTGTTGCTCACTTTTTTAGCAAATTATACTTATGGAAGGATGCTTGAAAATATTAATGAAAGTTTAAAAGCAACCTATTTTATTAAGGTTAAAAAAAATATTCTTAAACATCGACGAATCTTTTGATTTTGTCTGGTCTCTTTTTTAATAAATTGCTTAATGCAGGTTTAAACTTTAATTTCGAATAACATGAAGATAATTAATCAATCAGTAATGAAATTCATAATGATAATGGAATTAGTTAAAAAATAGAAATATTAATAGTAATATAATTGCTCAAAGCAATAAGAGACTAAATACGTTTATTTGGGATGTACTTTTATTTTCCTCTAAAACTTTAAATAATACTATTACTTATATTTACATTACAATTACATTAATAAAATAATACTATTTTCATATTTAAAATTTATAGAGACATTTCAAAAAGATTTAATATCTCCAAGAATATGTTTTATTTGATTAGCATATTGAAAAAAGTTGCGTCTGTGTATTTTAAAATATTCAGAGCTCGGCAATGCATTTTAGACTTTATTATATTGTCCCATTTTACGGTAATTAATTTAATAATTTTGTTAAAATTTGTGTTACTGATAAAAATTATTTCTACTTTTTTCTTTTTAATTTCATGCTAATTAATATATTGTAATTCTTGGTGTAGTAATTATGGCAGTATATTACATAGGTAATCAAATAGTTATTAAGTTACTAATTCTAATGATCAAATACGAGTTCTTTTTTCATATAAGTCAGCTTTACTGAACTCTAAATAAAAAATTCGCATTAAGATCTCTATATTCAACACATTTTCGTTTAACAAATGCCATTATATCTTTCCTTTTTATAATCTTAATTTTTTAAAAGTCCTTGGTCGAAAGAAATTCTGCTATTCTTTCATGTTCAGAAAATGTTCCAATCAGCATTCAATTATCAGAAACTTTCTGTGTCCTATCTTGGAGAAGTGTCAGATGAGGAGATGACATCAATTGATAAGTTTTATATACCAATCCGATTCCCATTCAAAGGAAACCAAAGAATCTAATATATTTTACAAAATTCAAACATTCCTCAATATTGAACTCAGCTAACTAATTATAACATTGTAAGAAACACCGGATAAAATCACGTAAAAAATCATTTGTTCAAGTCATCATCTGTTCAGCATCTGTTTAAGTCATTTTGCGGTCAAATTTATATAGTAATTTTTACAGTAACATTTATTTGTTCTTGTTGTTGTAGTATGCCTGTTTAGGCAGAGGGGGTGCGATTGTTCTTGTTTTCCAGTGGCGCCATCTATGGCCAGGAATTCCACTTCTGCCTCACCATTCGTCACACCCGTTTATAGGGCGAACCCATTTATACATCCATTCATTCATCCATAGATCGTAATTTTGACCTGAATCAGAGAACGATCGATCTCCAATCCAGTACCCCCAGAGGTATTGATTTGTTATGGGAACATGGAGGAGTTTTATGACTCGACAGATTTAATGTGCATCAGTCACTTTACTACACAGGGAGTCTTCGGCCGACGGGGTTCGAACCCACGAACTCTCGGACATGGGCCCAGCGCCCTACCAACCAGGCTATCCCGGCCAGTATTATTTATTTAATTACAGTGATTCAGTTTCTTTACAATGTTGTATGAGTTTTATTGCTATGTGAAATTTTAAGGTAAAAATGAATGCTACGATAAACATTACTGACTCCCTGAGTTACAGTATTTTTTACCGTAATGTGATCTGGAATTTTTTTAACTGCACTCAAAATCAATCAGCATTAATAAAAAATTCCACCAACCAAGTAGAGATATAGTATTTAGGAGATTTGTGTTTGAAGTTGGGGAAAACAGAATTATTCTTGATGCATTTAAACACAGACTTGCTTGAATTACAGCGTCGTGGAAGTGTGGGAATAAAATATCTCAGTACTCATACAGCAATCTTAGACTTCTAATGTTAATGAAAGCAGTAATACCTTTAACAGTTAAAATGACTGCCGATAATTCTATTACTTTTTTATGCAAAATACATATAATTTATACTCAAAAATAATGTAATCATGTTCTCGCTATTAAAACAATTAGTTTAGATCAAGAAAGTTTTTCTCATTTATAAAAAATATCATGCTGATGTTTAACATCGGTCTGCTGTAACAGGCGAGCGGAATGTCAGCATAACCATGATATTATTTTTAATTTTGCTTTCGGGATTTAAAATCCGAGTCATACTTTTTCCATATGTATCATTGCTTAGTTTTATTTATATAAAAAATATTATTAGAAGTATTCCATACCCTTCTGACTCAGAATTTTCCTGAAACATATTTCTCATAGCTTTTATTCCATTGCTTTGTATTAATTTAGATCAAAGTAAGTGAAGCATTTTATAATTCGCATTTTAATAATTTATGGTTATGAATTACAGCATGAAACAAGGATGTCTTTTTCTGCGTTAAAGGTTAAATCTTCCAAACGCGGTTTACTTCCAAACAATAATTTTCCAATGCCTTTCAGATTTAAGAAAAACAATGATTCATCATTGAAATTTCTTTAATTTACAAAATCAATTATGCATAAATTTTTGAGTATTGAGTGCAAGAGAGTTATTTTTATAGATGATAAATAAATAAACGATATATTTTCTGTTTCTTTTTTTCTGCGTCGATTTCTGCGCAGTTATTTAAAACTTTTTATTAAATTAAAATAAACTATTACATTCAAGGTAATACTACATTTTAAAGTATTACTTTGAGTATTACATTCAAAGAGTAACTCAAGTAAGAGTACTCTAAGTAATGTATTGAGTATAACATTACTTAGTGTACATTACTTACTGAGTATTATATTCAAAGTAATAATTTATTAGTAAAGTACAACATTCAAAGTTAAACGCATTTCGAATGTTTCAAAATAACTTAAATAGCTAATAAATAGTTAAGGCTAACAATTTAGAAAAGTTTGGTGTTACCTATAAGTGCATTAATATGGCCTATACAAAACAAATGAAATAAAACAAAAATACGACCACCGAAGCCGACGTCTTCAGGGGGTACCGGCCCCGGTAGCCATTAAAAACAAAACCATTTCTATTTGAGGGAGAAGCAAAAGCTTAAAATATCTCCCTCAGTACCCCGATGGTTTTGTATAGAGGTCCAGGAAAAACAAGATACATTCAAAAGAATAAACAAATTACGAAAAGAAAATCAATAAAAATCATCAGAAAATTAAAAACTCACATTCACAGGTCAAGAATCAACTTCAAAAGCGGAGGAAAAGAAAACACTAAAAACTGAAAAACAACGCCCCCTATAATAATGCGCAGTAAAAGTTTAAAAATGATATGAAAAGGTCAGGAGAAGGAGATACGTAGATAAATTAATAGAATGCTTAACTGGGGCTGCTCAGTTAAGACTAGAATTGCGCCCTGTTAAAAGAAAAAATATAAAAAAAACCTAAAAACCATCAATCATTTTTTTAATTAAAAAATTAACATTACAAAAATTAAAAGGAAAATCATTTTTACTCAAATTATTTAAAAAATTATCCACAGCTTCTCGAAAACTTTCAACATTATTACAAATTTTCTTGATCCTAACTAATTGCGAAAAAACAAGATTTTTGAATATTTTACTACACAAATTAGTTTTAAAGTTGCAGAAAAAAATAACATTAAAATTAAAGGCTTTTCTTTTATCAAACACACCAATTTTAATAAAATTGTTAACAATATCAATTTTAAAATCTAAATATTCAATATTAAAGCAATTTTCATTAGTTTTTTTCAGGACCAAATCACCAGGATAAATTGTATAAATAAAATTAAAATCGTCACAATTAAACAAAATCAAATCATCAATATAACGGAAAGCATTAAGTACTTTATGTTCAAGAAATTTAGACTCAAAAAAGTGCAAAAAAATGTTGGCAAAAGCCCCAGAAAAGGAATTACCTTGTGGAATTCCAATAATTTGTTTATAAAAATCTAAACCATTAAAAAGAACATTCTCAAAAAGATTAAACTTGCATAAATCTAACCAGTTAAACCTATCAATTTTTTCATCAAATAAATACTTGTCATAAATACCTTCACAAATCTCAATAATTTTTTCATGTGGTATGCTGGTATACAAATTTTCAAAATCAAAAGTGTTAATGCTGGAAATATCATTACTTTTAATAAAATCCAAAACTTCAACATTACTTTCAATAATAATATTTTTCTCCTTTTTAATTTTAAGCAAAATAATTTTTAAAAAACAAAAAAACCTTTTACTAATATCAGAATTATAACTATTAGTACCACATGCTATAAACCTAAATTTAATTGGATTTTTATGAAATTTAACTATTGGAAATAAATATGGAAATGTAATCCTATTTAATTTAAATTTTAATTTTTTACTAAATGCAATAATTCTTTTTTCAATAACTTTTTTATCTTCTTTTAACTTTAAATAGGTATTATTTGCATTATATTCTCCAATAATCAATTTTTTAAAAAAATATTTACACATAATACAAAAATTATTTGAAGCTTTATCAACAACAGTAACAATGAATTTATCCCTAAGATTTTTAATTTTTCTAGATAAATCATAATCAATAAAAGTACCTTTAGGAAAAGAACTAAAACTGGTATTAAATAAATTAAATCTAACCCTTTCAATAATTTTAGCCTTCCACTCAGAAAAACCCTCAACAGGCCAATGATATTTTCTGGAAATTTTTGCAATAAAAAAATCTAGATCTTTTTTAATGGATAAAATAAAATCTTCTTTTTTCATCTTAACTCTGGTTCTAAATTTTGAACCCTTACTTAAAATGCTAATTAGATCTTGATCACCCACAATTTCCAAATTTCCGGTAATAACATGTCCATAATCATTATCAATAAATTTTGAAAAACCCTTCTCATTACAATAACAATCAGATTTAGAAATACAATTAAGATTTCGACTAAAAAAATTATAATTACACACCTTTTTCCTAAGTGTAGAAGAATATATAAAAAAGCAGCAGTAACTCTAATTTGTTCTAAAGGAAATAAATCAGAAAGACCATGAATAATCTGTGGTAACTTAGCATTTTCAAAATTCTTATCATGAAAATTAATCGTACAAAAAACCCTTTCGACTTTAGAAACATTATTAAAAAGCAAATCAGTTTTATTAACACCAATTTTTGATTTAATTAAATCCAAAACTATAAATTTAACAAGTTCAGTATCAAATTTAATTTTAGAACCAAATTTAATAAGGAAATTTTTTAAAATTTTATTTTTAAAAACAAAAATATATTTCCTAATAGTGAAAATATTATTCAAATTAACAGGTAAGTTACAAAAATTCGAAAACTCATCAAACTCAATAAATTTACCCTTACCTTAGAAGAGTTTGGTGTTACCTATAAGTGCATTAATATGGCCTATTGATATAATATAGATCATTAATTTTTGCTTACATGTTTTTAAAAAATATATCTTTCTGTTTTATATACAGAGTGGTGGTGACTCAGGGGATAGAGCGGTGGTCTACCACATAAGTGACCCTGGTTCGAATCCCTGCTATGGCTGGTCGATACGAATTTTGAAACGACTCACACTAAACCCCAGTGCTGACGTAAACTATCCTCAGTGATAGACGGATCATGGTTTAGAGTCTTTTTTCCGTCAGGTTAAGCGAGGGAAGTTTTCGTAGTATTCCTTTCCATGTAAGGCAATGTAACGCGGGTAAGTTCCACCAAACACTCGTAAATTCTAAATTGGGTCAGCTGTTCAATGACGGTTATAATATAATAATGTTTAACATACAAAGCCGTGATGGGTTAGGGGATAAAGCGGTCTGCTCCTAATGTGGTGACCCAAGTTCAAATCCCAGCAATGGCTGGTAGATACGAATTTTACACCATGCTCGCACTAACCACAGTGCTGATATAAAATATCATCAGCAATAGACGGATCATGGGTTAGAGTCCCCTTGCAATCTGGTTAAACTCTGGAGGTTTTCATTGTTTTTCCTCTCTACATAACGCAAATGCGTGTGAATTCCATCACATAGTCCTCCACAAAGGCAAATTTCTCCCGGTACTTAATTTATGAGTTCTCTTGTCTTCTGGATTGGGCTTAAAATTTCAAGGCTACATAAACTCAAAATTGGCTCAACTCTTTAACGACAGTTATAATATTGTACATACACGTTAATCTAAGATTCCTTAATATTATGTTAACCTTTAAAGTAAAAAAAAAAGTAGTTATATTTTTAAAAATTTTTTTTTTATTAGTACCAGTTTTGTTTTTACAAATTTTACCGTGAAATTAATACTGAAATTTATTTTTCAGTGAGACGTAGTTAAAGGGGAAAAAAAAGCTCTGAAGAACAAAAAGTCGAATCTTTTCTTGTAACCTGCAGAGATCGTTCCAATCGATTTATTTCTCGAGATATGGTAGAAAAAAGATCCACTTTACCCATTTCAGGAAATACGCTGCTGCGAATAAGTAGTTAGGCCGACTAATGATGTGGCTTCTTTCTTTCTTTTTTTTCCCTTGTACTTCTGGATTCCTATTTATTGCGAAGACTAAGCTTCTCATATTCAATTACGTTGCAGGAAATATTCGCCATCTTTCACATTTCATTTGAATATAAAGTGGATGGGATAAAAATAGATAAGTTAAGGATAATGAAAATATAAATTAAATAAAATAAACATGAAATATAAATTAATAGAATTTACTCTTTTTAATTACAGTTTTTTATTTTTCGTTCCTTTATTAGTTACATAGTAAAAAGAATATTTTCATGATATTAAATTATATATATATATATATATATATATATATATATATATATATATATATATATATATATATATATATATATATATATATATATATATATATATATATATATATATATATATATATATATATATATATATATATATATATATATATATATATATATATATATATATATATATATATATATATATATATATATATATATATATATATATATATATATATATATATATATATATATATATATATATATATATATATATTGGTACAGATATTAAGATATTAGTTTATTTTTAACTTAAGCACTTGCAAATTTTTTTCCCCTTTGTACCTAGAGTTCGCTATACCGAAAATCACGTTTATACCATATTAACATTATTAATAATCATCAGAATCAAAAGGTTTTTGTTTATTTGAAAAAGAAGACGCTACATTGCTTTCTAAAGGGGTATCTTGAAGTTATATGGCATATTTTGACTGAAGGAGATTTTTTTTTATCTTATATCTTGAATTGAGATAATCTTATATCTTGAAACTATAAAAATTTTCCGATTGAAGTTGTTTTAACCATGTTCTATTCGTAGTCTATGCATATTGAGAAGAGACTGAATGTTCATGAATTATTATTCATTCTTTCATTTTAAGTTTAGTTTATTTTTTGTTAAATTAAATACGGAATAAATCCAAAAGTACTAATGGGCAAATCATTTTCTTGTATACATAAATTATATTGAAAATTTTGAAATATATTAACTTAACATTAAATAATTAGTAGCTTCCTGTATACATGCAATTTTTCATTTTTACTAAAAGTTTTAAAATTAAGAAACTAAGTTCACTTAAAAACAAATCAACTGGAAATTAAATAATTTAAATTTAAAATTATAAACTTTCTGAAAATAGATCGAAAACTTTTATCCATGTGAGTTCATCATTTTCATAAAATCAAGATTATGATCCATCTCCAATCAGAGAAAAAAATGAGTTTCCTGAAAAAGAGGAATTCAATTAAAGTAGACACAATTAATTTATTTTTGTAACAAATAGCGTGCTTGCTAAATTAAAAGTTTTCATATTTTTCCTTTATATATTATTTTCTAAAACAGCTGTCTAACTAACTTAAAAGGTGACCACCATTTACAAACCAAGTGCAATTTTTTTCAGTCGATTTTTATGCGCAATATAGCTCAATTACCTTTTATAACTTCATACGTACAGGGCTAGGGGCTTGGAAGAGAAGAATTTAGAATCTTTTTAGAAGAATCATATTTATCATTCTAAAGATTCAAAGATTCTAAAGAATCATATTTAGAATCTTTTATGCATAGAGGAGCAAACGGAATAACACCTGTTTCCAAAAAGCACCGATAGTAATTAGTCAGTGATGATTTAAATGCCTGCACAAGAGGATGATCACTTCAAAACGATGATATATCTACAATGCAAAAAATTCCAATTATAATGAAAAGTACGAGCACTTAAGGTGCCAGTACCGTAAAATTCATCTTTACTGTAAAATTTTCCGGCTCAAGTAATCTGATATACCGTAATTTTTACAGCAATATTTATTGTAAAATCATTGAATTACTGTCATTAAATAAATGATTCTGCATTATGCGGATGCTGGATCCAGAATGCCAGTATTTTTTACCGTAATTTGATCTGGTTTTTTTATACAGTGTACCAGATTTAAACCAATAATTGAAAGAAACTGAAACGCTAAGATATAGCCTGATTAAAAACCTCATTAGCCTCAAAAATATAGAGATAGCAGAAACAACCGACATGACTCAAGCGCTACAAAAATAGGAACCCATTTTCAAGACTTGAAAGACATGAAGCCGCATATACTCATTTTTCAGCAAAATGAATGAGTGAGCTGTTCTTTTGCTGCAGGCAGTATTCAAACCAGCCAAGGACCTCCGGGTTCGTTGTAGGATGCTCCAACCACGATAGTTGTAGACCCAAGTACAGGGAGAGTGAGGAAACTATACATAATCGCCACTGCAATAGCACATACATTCCATTCGATTAAGAGTTTTTAAGATACAGTGAAATAAGCAAAAACCGAAACTAAATTTACCGATCTCCTGACTAAGCTAGGAAAATATATTTTCCGAATCCCAGCGATTGATTGAAATTGGAAATTAGTATGCCATGACGTGGCATTGCGTAAGAACACAGATGTCCGTGTTTCGAAACCTGCCAGCAGCCAACTAACATCTCTCCCATATATATCTTCCTCCACTAGCTTTTTGCGCGAAACGAATTTCACGTGCTGTTTCCGTTTTGAGTACATGGGGCTTTTAAATTCGACTATTTTTGATCTATTTTGACACATTTTTTCTCAATTTTGAATAACACCTTTTTTACAGGGAAATCAACAAGATAATTTAAATATGAAGCAAAATCCGTTTGGAACTTGGATCTGTCTGTTATTTCTGCTTCTTAGAAGGAGTTCTGACAGCGTTCATAGTTTGTTAACATCTCAATTTAAATATGTTTTCAACTTAAGTAATTGTTTCAAATAGTTTAATTTTTACATGCAAAACAATATCCTTACATAAACATTATATTTAATAAATATTATTTATACCTAAGCATTATTTATACATAAACTTAACCGTTAATGAAACTTCTGAGTATCTTTAAATTCCGTTAGCCTTTTTCAATGCTTGTCAATAAATTTTTTACTAAGATCAAGAATTATTCAAAGTTGAAACAAATTATTGTTGACCTCGTTTAATTTTTTTAAAATTTTCATAGGGGAAAATGACTGCTCATATTTTAAGGTAAAATGTTAAGCATCATGGTCCAGGTAATAAGAGATTCATTATTTTCGATGTTTAAAGAAAACCGACAAATACGTGAAAAAAAAATTTAGACATTACTTGTTTCAGGTATCTTTGTCCTTTAATTCCCAGAAA
Organism: Parasteatoda tepidariorum; assembly: GCF_982258835.1. Classification (NCBI taxonomy): domain Eukaryota; kingdom Metazoa; phylum Arthropoda; class Arachnida; order Araneae; family Theridiidae; genus Parasteatoda; species Parasteatoda tepidariorum. The sequence goes on from NC_141761.1 coordinate 20,850,721, forward strand.
CACGAATGTAACTTCCATTGGTGTGGAGCATTCATTATCTGTCCTAGTAAGAAGTGGTTTAAAGACCAGCATGTATCTTCAATCAGTAAAGTTATGATTAGCTTATGACATAGAAAAATTACGTCGAAACAATTATAGTGGTTTCCCTTCAGAAGAGACTGGAGTATCGCATACGGTCATACAATGTGTCTACACCTTGGTTGGCCAATTCTGACTTATGCTCTAATGAGATAGCAGAACGTGGTAAAGTTTGAACATCGTATAAGGTTGGAACATCGTTAGAACATCATTAATTCTTTTTTTAGATAAATGATCTAAATGTCTCAACCTAATTAAGTTATAAAACTAAAAAATAAATATAATCACTTATTTCATTCGGAAAAGAACGTAGTAAATAAAAATATTAGTAAGACATTCAGAAACGAATCGTAAAGGAACGCAATTTACCATAATTCCAGGGAAATGAACATTTCAATTTTCTTCTGAAATTTAAAAAAAAATAAATAGCAAAACTAACCATGTAATTAAGCAAGAAGTAAGTGGTCTAGCGATAAAAGCTCATAAACAAGGACAATAATTTACTTTTTAATTTTGAAAGAGAAGACAAAAGAAAATGTCAAATTAATATAACAAATAGGCACTTTTTCTGACGTGGCGAGACAGCTGAACAGCTCATAAGACCTAAAAGCTTATCAATAACACAGAGAGTAATATATCATTTGATTTTTACGCTAAAGCAAAGTGGCGCCATGTTTAACGTAGTGAAAGAGCCGAAGAAGTCTTGCACTTCAGTGGTTGCGAAGTGTGGTGCAGACTTCTTGATTTAGACTTACTTGATGGATATTAACTAAAACGTCATTATTTCTTCTCAACAAAAATAATATGGTTCGCTTAGTACAACATGTATTTTATTTTCAAAATGTTCCTTTTTTTGCTGTCAGAGCAAGCAAGTTAGAATTATTTAGATGTAAAGGAGGCAATGTTTGTTTAAGAATAAATTCCAAATCGCACTGAACACTTTTATTTAAAGTAGTTTTTTTTCCTTACCATTCATCTATATTTCAAAATAACTTGGTAAGGTTGTTAAATGGTATGTCTTTACTTTGTTACTGGAATCTATAGATTTCTTATCTTAAATTCTAAATTTAGTTTTTGAATTGATTTTTTTCTTATTTAATATACCATAGGCAATAAAAACATGATGGGTGTTACTGGATTCTATAGATTTACGATCTTAAATTTACAATTTAGTTTTTTTGAATTTATTTTTGTTTCGTATTTCATTTACGATATTCTTTTTCGTATTTCATTATCGATGGGCAAAAAAACTTTATATTACTTATTATTTTGGAGCAGAGGTACAAATCCTTCCCTCAAAAATCATTCCTAGAACCAGAATTTTTCTAGTTGAAAGCTATATTATACCTGCTCGACAAATATTGCCTATTTTTCACCCTGTGATATTTTTTCTAGAATTGGATTATATTGTGTATAGGATTGCATTTTGAAAATTGCAATAAAATTTAAAGTAATAATAGTACAAGTTTAATAATTAGCAAATAATGCTAATGCACAAAACAGTTATTCATTCAATAAAAATGAGCACTTAAATAATTTTAAAGAGTTTAACTTAATGTCAACAAGAAATATTTGTTTTTTAATAGTCACTGTTTTTTTATAGATAACCTAAGGAATTAAAAAATATTTGTTTAAACTTATTTATCAATGATAAAACAATTGATTATCTTGTCAGTAGAATTTTTTATTTTTTATTTTCGTCAATTGTCTATTATATCTAGTGTTCAGTTGTACTCTAGAGCTGAACCTGTCAAGCATTTAATCTCGACTTGTTAACATTGGTGATGGTGCTTAGACATAACCTTTAATGCCAAACAATATATATGAACCAATTTCGCTATTGCGCAATACAAATTTCTGGCAGCATTTTCCTTCTGAAGAATTATCATGTTACTAATTATAGACTAAAGTTGAGACTCAAAAATTGCATTAATTTGAACAGAAACCATGATCCCAGAAATAAACTAAGCCGATTAAGTAAATTTTGCCTTAGTTGTAAATTGTCTTAAAACTACGAAAAATATAAACTAAGATAAAACTTAAAACAAGGATTTTTTGCAAAGTTCATTATTAATTAAGATACATTTTTGAGTCTGCGATTTTACATGAATGTTAGCTAAATTAACATAGTTATTTTTAGTTTTTAAATTTTAATACGATACTAATAAAAAATTATCAGGACGCAAAAATGAAGAAAAAAATATCTATTAAGTCACTATGTGAAGAGAATTGAATATTTTTTGTCGCTGAATAAGGAAAGTATTTTAAAAATAGTATAAAACTTATATCTTCCGAAATATAAATGAAAAAGAAAACTATATTTAATATTTTCATAAAAGAACGAAGGAAAATATCGATTTCATGTAGACTCTGTTATAAAAATAATCGAAAAATGAATTTCGTTGTTCATTAAAGTTTTGCTTAGACTTTAACATTTCTGACATGTTTACGAACTGATAATATTTTCCTAAATACGAAGCCAAATCTTTTTTTCTCTCTGTATTTTGAGATAAAAATGATTAATGACTTACGGTAATATGCGAAACTAAATTTTATTACCCAATTGAACACAAAATTCTAATAAATTCGTAATGAACTCCAAAAATTTAAAAAAGGCTTTTATCGAATTTTAAAAACCAAATAACTGCTTCAAAAATGCAAAATTATTGAATAAACATTCATTGGTAACATTTTTGTTTGGAATAACTTTAGCAGCAATTTATTTTAGTGAAATAAGAAAAAAACGAGCGTCATGTGAATAAGTTGCAAAAATTGATGAGGATTTGATGGCAGATTTTCGAACACTTCTCTGCTTAAAACATGTATTACCTTATTATGATCGATTTTCTTAGAGCATAAATAGATGCCTGGAAAATGAAACTCTTTTTATAGTTAGAAGAAAAACAAATAATTATATCATTAATCAATCCTTTATTATCCTGTTTTATTAGATATTCTATTTAGGCATTTACTCATTTTTATGAAATAATTAAGGGTGATTAAGAAGTAGAGAGGATGAGGTTTGGTGATTTGCGTGGTTCTTACCAGCTTGTTTTTATGTAAGAATAAATTAATTATGTGGGATGAAATTAATCACATAAATGAGTTACAGAGAAGAAAAATTTTGGCTTTGATTTTAAAGTCTAAATCTATCCAAAGGTCTTCTTATTTAAAATGTACCAATATTATGTTTGGTTTTACAAAGCTAAGTAATGGTACTCTTCTCTTAGGTATTTATCAGCCTTCTAGTTAAAAGCTTAATGCTTAATTATTTATAATTCTTTCGATTTTTGAAAGAACTAGTCATCAATTCAGTATTTTTTTTAAACTTTATATTCTTATTTTTTATTTTAATTAATTTTGGGAACAATATGGGTTACTTTAATGAATATTAAAAATGAAAAAGTGTAGGGCATGAGTACATTAAAATCCGATTATCCTTAAGGAACGAAGAAAAAAGTTTTGCTTTTATTTAGGATTGCAAATTCCAGAATTTTATTTTACCCCGCAAATACAATACGTTGGACATGCAATAACTAAATATAAGTCAGGGTCTGGTGTTCGCATCTGAGAAAATGGCAATTTCAGTTTTGAGGGCCGATTGCTTAGCTTTTTACCTTTACACAAAAATAAAAAAGCTTGTACAAAAAATGATTATTAAACAGTCAGATATTTTTCATTTTGATCGTTGATCTTTTGCTGTCTGTATGATAATTTCGCAAACCTGCATTCATATTACTTCTGAAACTTAACATCAAAAAAACTCAATGAAGTTCAATTTGATGTCAACTTTATTACTAAAAATTTTCCCTTTAGAAAGATTTTTTTTTGTTGAAGTAAACGATAATCATAAGGTACAAGTTAGGGATATATAAACTTATATGGAAACATCACCTCCCAAATAAGCTCAATTAAATTTGTGCGGAATGGTAAAAATGTATGAAGCTCCAACCTTACACCATTGGATTACCCTTTATTGAAAAGTTAATAAAAATTTTAAAGTAGTTAAAATTTTAATAATAACAATGACCTCAAATCGCACTTTGTTGATTCCTTCGCTGATAAGAATACCATAAAGATAACAAATCCTCATCGAACAAAATGGAAGATATTTGACAGTATGCAGTCAATTTTTTTTAAAGTAAAAAACTAGTTTTATTTCCTCCTAAAATACCGATGTTACTAACTTGCCAACCCGATATTTAAACAAATGCTAATATACTTGAACTATTTTTTTAAGGAAATCAATAAGCTTTTCTTAATTGCATTAATTGAATAGTAAAGATATTTTCAATATTTACCATGGAGTTGTTTAGTTAAATAAAGATGATATAAAAGAGTGATTCTTTGCAACATTTGAGTTTTCACACAAGTTTAAATTTATTGTTCTTTAAAAAAAAAACTAATTGAGGGAAAGAGTTTAAATATTTATATGATATTATAAAGAAACAATCAATTTTGTTGAAATAAACGAGCAACAAGAAATTCAGTATCCTTTTCCAAAGGTGGGGAGAGAAAAAAATGGATTTATACTTTTTTTTTACAATTAGGGGATAGTAGGGAGCAATTATCTCTGTAACAGAACAAGCAGGGTAGGCTACCCTAGTAAAAATGTTTAAAAAGAATGCTATCACTACAATAATAACACCATGCCTAATATTTCAGGAATGGATTGTTCGACAATTATTAAAAAAATTCAATTGATTAGAGCCATATAAATTTAATTTATTATTCATACGTTGGAAATTATGCCTGCATAAAAGAACCATTAGACAGGAAATGAGTAAAGTGACAAAAACAAAACTATCATGTGATAATCTTTGTAGATGATTTATTCAAATGTACTAAATTTTTGGTTGGTCTCTTTTTAATATTCGTGATATCCGATAATCAATTTTTCAGTAACACTAATCGATTCTCGTAACTAAATACTGAATAAACTGTTGTTTCATCAAAACCAGTCACGAAATTTAATTTAATTGAAATAGATCTACAATCGTTATAACACAAAATAAAATTTGAAAACACTATAAAAAATAAATATTGACATCTCATAACTTGTAGCACATGCAAAGTAAGGTTATATGTAAAATGTTTCAATACAAAAGCTACATATTCATGGATAAACTTTATTGCAGAAATTTCGTATTTGTATTGTTTATTATTGAAAAATTTGAAAATAAATTATAAGTTCTCTAAAGTAGACTTATTTTTTTTGAACAAAAATATAATTATTTTTTAGTTTTCTTACGATTGAATTAAACAGTAATTTCATAAAGTGCACATGTACTTGTATTTTGCCTATTCATCCGATTTATATACATATTAATCTCTATCATTTGTTTGCAATGTGATAAACAGTTCTTAAAACCCCTGGATCGGTAAAGTGAGAATGTTAAAATACCGATTGATGAAATATTGATGAAATATCAAAAAATTTGATGGAATATAGTCTGGGTGAAAAATTTCAACACCTAATTTCAACTCTAATTTTCTAATTCTACTTTTTTTTTACATTTTAAATTAAATTTTTCATTGTGCTTAAAACATGAGTTGAATTTGAACACCAAGCATGCTTCAAGTGATATTTAAAAAAATTCTCTCTCAAATTTTGTCAAAGATGCTTTAAATATTCTGTTACTGCTCTTAATGCTTTAAACTAGTTATCGTTTTCAAAAAATTCATTAATAGTTAAGTAAAAAAATTAAATTAATAAACATTAGTTAAATTATTGTTTTCAGAAAGAATCATAATTAATCCGAAAAATAAAAGATTATGTTCATCTTTTTAACTTAAATTATACCACTTTCTCTACTCCTTCCAAAATCTCTAACCATGCAGTTTAGATATGTGTCAATAATCTTATTAGATTGAGTTATTTTTTCTCCTTCGAAAACAACAAGAGTAAATAAAAAAAACGCAGAAGGGAATTTCACACCTCACTTGCTTACACCGAAAAATTCCAATTGTTGAAAACTCAATTTGCATATGTGGCACAGCTGTAAGACATGTTTGGGATTGCTTCAAAGCTCTCTTTGTTTGGTTTCCGATGAGTTTCGCTTTTGTTCAGCAACTCTACATAATGCAGTTAATAAGTCTTGGGGGAAATAATGGTTTGAATCGAGTTTTAAATAAATTTAATTCTGTTTGAGATATTTTCGATTAAATAATTCGTATGAGATTATTTGAAGTTATTCCTACAGTGAAAGTATGACACATCGCTCTTTAATTATTATTTTTTTTTTGCTTTTATTCAAATGAGAGATTAAAAGTTGTTCTTGCAGTAAATTTTTTACAGGTTTGCAAATTGTTAAACAGTGTCTACCATATCAAATTGAGGTTCATAAATTCTTAGAAATGTTTGTTCAACTTTATACCTTAATAATGTTGATAAGAACAATAACACAGTGCGAATTTCTTGAACCTTTAGTAAAGTATGAAATTGAACAGTGCTTCTGATCCAAATGAACCATATTATCAAGTGTAAGGATTACGAAAATATGGTTTAACACCACATTATAGTTGTTGCAAAATTTCAATATTTTCCGAAATTAACTTTAGCTTACAGTTAAGAAAACTGCATATAGTAGTAACTATATGTTCAACTAATACTTATTAAAAGTAATCATAAAATAATATTAACTTAAAAGACTATGCGTTGTCAAAAGTTAATTTTTAATGATTTCTGAAAGTTTTAATTATGGCAAAGCACAAATATCTCTGAGTGAAAGTTTGTTTGACAATTTAATTATATATCGACAATTTAAATTCATGACAATTTGAGAATTTAAATATATATTGAGAATTTAAATATGAATATAATATATATGTACTTTGACAATTTAAATATATATAGAGGGACAGAGACATCGCTACAATGGTTCAGATAATAATTCTCTACTAGGTACCCCAGGCTCGAATCCCAGCTGTGACTACTTGATACGAATTTTGCTCCTTCCTCGCATCAACTACGGTGCTATCGTCAAATATCAACAGTAGCAGGTTGATCATTAGAATCCCCTTTCCATCAGGCTAACCATGGGAGATTTTCGTGATTTTCTTCTTCGTGTAACGAAAATGTTGTTTAGTTAGATAAAAATGTCCTCCCCGAAAGCTAGTTTGTACCAATACTGCCTCCAAGAGTTCCCTTATCAATTACGAGGGTTATTGGATTATCAATTGAGAGGCAACATTGATAGTTGTATACTCAGAACTGGATCAGCTGTTCAATGCAATTATAATATAATATAATATAATATAATATAATATAATATAATATAATATAATATAATATAATATAATATAATATAATATAATATAATATAATATAATATAATATAATATAATATAATATAATATAATATAATATAATATAATATAATATAATATAATATAATATAATATAATATAATATAATATAATATATAAATTCGCCACAAGGAATTATCGAAGCGAGAATTAGGTAAATAAATATGAATGTAGCTGCTCTCAAATCTCACGAATACAATGTCCTGGCATAAAAGAAAAACCATTCTTAAACAAACTCTCAAAGAAATAAAGAGAAATTAAATATTGACGTGAACAAAGCCATGAAAACAAAGTTATAGCTCAGAATAAAACTCATTCTGAGCTGTTATGTTATAGTATAAAGCATAAAAACGTTTTTCATTTTTTTCATACAGTTTAAGAATGTACTTTTATATAGAAAACTGAAACTAAGCATATTTATCTTTTCATATTTCAGTTAATATCTTAAATTTTCTAACATTTGTCTCTCTTATATTAATATTTATTTTTCTATATACATTAGCATATAACGGATAGGATTCAATTAACCAATATTTAAAAAGCTACGAAGATTTGCGTAAATAGTTATAGAAACATATTGATGTAGTAACAAGTGAAATTTACATTAAGTGGCTAAAACTTTCAAACACTTTCTTATTCATAAGGACTTTACTTTCCTGATTATGGCAGCTCCCACATTTTATAGATCAAGAATATAAATCTATGAAATAAAAGTTTTTTTACAATGAAAGTACGCTTTTGCGAATGATTTTGAAACTTAAAATTAACTCTACACAAAATAATTAGAATATTCTGGGCTATTCCAATATAAAAGTCATTGTAATACAAAAACCCGATCATTTAAAAACATATCAAGGTGTTCCTTTGTTATTTCGCACACCATAGAGTGCGCAAAATAAAAAAAACGGACCTCCCTGAATTTGTTTTTGATTTAATTATCGGATCTTCACGTTCTAGGACTCGATCTTAATGGTTCGAGGGAGTTATGCTAATTATTTAGTACAGACGATATTTTAAGTTACGAAATCAGATACAAAAACGTACTTTCTCTGAATAAGCATATATTTTTGATGAATTTGGTTTTCCAGCATTTAAAATAAAAAGGCAGCAATCTGGGAAATATGGTTCCAATGATTTGGTCAGGAGAGAGCAAAAATGTTAGAATCCCTGAAAACGTCAACTTTACTTTTTACGTATTTTACAATATCTCGAAAACTTTTTAAGGGAATTTAAACATTTTTGCACACAATTAAGAAATCCGTTTATCAAAATATAATTCCATGCAAAATATAACTTTTAGCATATATTTCTCATTTTTTATTATTTTATTATTAGTCATAAAACGTTTGAATTGTAGGGCGTAAAATTTTTTTTTACATTATTTTAAAGGATGCAATTTTAAATGGCTGATTACTAACTTTGAGCAAAATCGTTCAAATGGTTTCTGAAAAATCAAATTTTGAAAAATTCGTATTTAATTTAAATCATCAGGAATTATTCGACTAATTTTGCTCAAATATTTTATTCCACCGTACGAAAAATGATGTGAAAAAATGTGTACCTCACAATTAAAAAAAAATTCGACTATTATTATATAAAATAATAAATAATTTATAAATACTAAAAAAAGCAAGTTTTTACATGAAATTATCTTTTCCCGTCGAATTCTATAATTGTGTGTAAAGCTTTTAATTTGTTAAAAAATTCGAGATATGGCGAAAGACGCAAAATGTAAAATTTACTTTAAGGGGACATTTGGACAGCTCTCTTGACCAAACTGTTGAGATCATATTTCCCCCATTACTACTACCCCCTATATTTTGGAGGTCAGAAATCCGAATCAGTCGAAAATAGGTATGCTTATTTAGAGAAAATACGTATTTGGGTCTACTTGTACGTATTTTGTAACTTAAAACATGATCTGCACTTATAAGCAGCATATTTCAGCTCTCAACCATAAAGTTTGAATAGAACGTGAACACCTGATCATTAAATCAAAAGCACTTTACTTATATTTCTTTGAAGAAATTTAAGTGAACAAGTTATTTCCAACTAAAATTATAATGAATACGCATCCTCGTATTCTTTATTCTCATTTATACCTCAGTAATTTAAGGGTAAAACAAAGGCTAATGAGATAAAAAAAATTCCAAGCCATTAAATTTAAAAATTTTAAGTGTTTCAGTTTACAGCTATAAATATTTTTAAGATTCAAGGGAAAATCTCAATAAAAATGTTTGAAACAACATATATATGTAGTCTACTGAAAGCAGATAAAATGATAGATGATTCATTAAATATGTATCTAACTGAAGTATGCATTTACGAATATCTAAAAAATATGTAAATTTAGTTGTATTTAGAAGTTAGGTCTTACTAAACATCTCATAAACTTTAATGATGGTTTGAAACCTTCTAAATAATTTCATTAAACTTTTCTGATGTTAATAGAGTCAGAGATATAAAAAGCTCTTAATATTTAAAACAGAATCATTTCTTAATGATCACGGAGTGGCACGTCACTTAAAAAAACTAGGCAAAATAAAGGAATTGCAGTTGCTTGGAGATTAAGCTTAAGTTATACAGTTACATGTAATGTAGGCCAAATATTACACAGGCTACATTACATGCTACATTACATAAGACCAGATAGTAAATAGACAACATTCCCTCTTGTATGAGTCATTTAATTTATAGGATCACATATACGATACTTATTATATGGTGTCACATATTGTATAGGCCACATATAACAGAGGGTCGCTTATTATTTTATTACATACGACAACATATGCACTAATCTAGGTCAACATTGCATGTGGTGTAGGTTACATATTACAGGATCAAATACTATAACAGTGTTTTAAACTGTTAAATTAACTGTTTGTTAAATTAAATTAACTGTTTGTAATATTTTTTTCCTTTTTTTAGAATTGTAATTGAAATCACTCTTCTTGATAGAAAACAGCCTAATGAATTATGTTATTCTTTTATTCTCAGATTATCAGATTTTACGGGAAGAAAGTAGTTAATCCTTCACATATCTCAAAATACCAATATTCTTATTAATATAATTAGTATTACTACTTTTTGACAGGGCCGACCAGGTGACAGAGTGGTTAGCGTGCCAGACTGTGGAGCCGATTTTTGCGGTTTCGAATCCTGCTCTGGGCATGTATGGAATAGAATTGTGGAACAAACCAGAGCCCACAAAGGGCTGTAGAGCTATAAAAGAAGAATACAGTTAGAATGGACTGACTCTCAACATTTTTAGTATGTTTTTCGATGGTTTTTAATTATATATTTAAAGCAATAATGATAAGAAATTACAAGAATTTCTTATTTTATGTGTATTTTTTAATAATATTTCACTAGAGGTCTCACTCTACTCCCATTGCACAGCAGACTCTAGAATTTCTTTTCAATTATTTTGGATTATTTACGATAAATAGATTGTTACAGGGAAATTAAAAATTGTTTAACTGAAGAATCCCAAAATTTTTTATTGTGCTTACTCAGATTTAGTTCATAGACTTAGTTTCTGCTTCTTTTAAAGGGAAAATAAAACTTAATTTCAAAAATTTTTATTACATTTCATGTGCAAAATTACTTCGAATTCTTTCTTTTGTGCCACATCATAGTCTGTATTTGGATACTTAAAAACAAACACTTGACAGATTTGATTCACAGTTTCAAATCAAAAGGCCTGTTTTCAGTTTTCAAATTTTCGAATCTGAATGAAAATTTCTCAGATCAAGCAACCTGTGAGAGTGAAAGAGAAATAAAAACCTCTACTGTAGTGCGTGGTATTTTCTAGGAAAACATACTTTTTTACTTTTACTGGGAAATATATACGTTTGAGACAGAAAATAGATTTTTTATTCGTATCAATCATGTTTTAAACATCAAAGAAGCCATTTTACTTTAAAATTGAGAAAAATGTTCGACGGACTGATTAAATTCCTTTTTTTTGAAATTGCAGCTACAGCTCAAATAATGAAACTTATCACAATAGTTATAGAAAATTTTTCTAAAATGGTGTTTTTTTTTATATATAGAATTATGAATTAAGAGTTACGTAAGTTAACGTCCATGGACGTTTTTTGTTAATCGTGTTCACTTTAAAAAATACTAACATATTATTTGTATCGAACCTGAAAAGGAATTGAAGACTAATTTTTGTTAAAAGAAAAATCATGTTAAATCTATTCTGCATAAATTAGTAATAATGTGTATGTAAGACTTACATATTTCAAATCTCAAACTCTTAAACACTTAAAGTGCTTCAAAAAATCTAAAAAAATCACATTTATATTTTTATTCACTTTACAAGAGGAAAATAAAAGGAAATCACTTTAACAGCACTGGGCGTTAATTCCATCAATGGGTCTAGAAAATGTCAGGTGACATTTTTGCTTACCAGGATTGTGATTTTTTTTAAAACGAGATTTAAATTCTTAAAACTCATTTAAGATTGACTGTTTTCTTCTATTCGAATCATCACATTATTACACATAATAATATGCATTATTTTCAAAATATAATAATTATACTTTATGTATAATAAAACAGTTGTGCAGGGGAACGACATCAGAAACTGTGACGCACCTCAGTTTAGAAATACAAAGTTATGATAAGAAAATAAGTTGTATAGTACTTTTAAAGTACAATCAAACAGAATGATTTGAATAAACAGTGACAAGTGCGAGGTTAAAAACACTCTCTTTTTTCCTAAATTAATCGAAGAAGTACCTGGACTAGGGTAGGAGTATGAAACCCTTGAAGCAAATTTTCAAATGATAAGCCTTGGTAAGTTAAATAATTAAACGGATTATTAAAATTATGTGTTAAATTTATTTATTAGACAAACTACTACTTTACTAGAATTAAACTACATTTCAATACGTTTCTAACAGTTGTGACAACGCCGATCACACAGCCACAATCATGTCACTTGGTTGCGGATCTTACACATTTAAGAGCCGTCTGGCACATAACTGGCATTTTTTTTAAGTAAAGTTTAGATTTAAAAACATGTATATTTCTATATTAAAAAAAGGAAACAACTCTATCTGGGGTTATCAAATTTCCGTTACATTTTGAAAAAAAGAAAAAAAAATAACCAAGAAATTTGATAATACAAGAAATGTATATGATGTATAGAAAAATGTACCTGAGACTCACTGGTTAAAATATAGTACGAGGGATATTTAACATTCGATAAATAACTGTTTAACTTGTAGCAAAGAAATTATGCACGGGCCATGCGTTGCCCTTAAAGTAATTTAACTAAAAAGTTGAAATTTGACGCGCTAAAAATTCATATTGATTAATGAAGTATTTCTTTTTTTTTCAAAATGTGAATTTATCACAAAGTTTTTTCAAATTTCAGTATTTTCTAACTCTAGTTTGTTTTTCTTTAGATTATTCGTTTTTAAATTTTTCTTTTCCTAGACAAAAACTATCTACTTGAAAAATTATATACTAGAAACTTGACTAAACGGATGCGTGAAGAAAAATGTAGTGTATGTCTAATGAAAAAGAAACTTTAGATAATTAGGTATAAGAATTATAAACGTTTAAAACTGCAGTGGAAAAAATCAAACAAACTGTTCTTCATGACCATACAAACTGATCTACTTAACTCATTGAACAGCTCACTAATAATTTTTGGTAATTAATTTACCAATTATGAACTCTTAAAATTGTAGAAGAAAATAATCATACACACCGATCTGCAGCGCACTAATAAATTTTTATAATTAGTTAGGTATAATTATAAGAGTTATAAGCTGTTACAATTGTAGTCGAAAATAATCATTCTAACTGATCTGCTGTGCACTGAATTGCAACTCTTCAGTGCTGAGAGAAGTTTTTATTAGTAAACTTAACATTTTAACTGTTATAGAAAAATACGAATTCCTTATAAGAATTTGAGTTAAGTTTTTTTGCAATTGTTTCTTTCATTTTTGCATTAGATAATTACCATTAGAAATTTTTTTTTTATCTCTCACCAAATCCTTATTTATGAGTTCGAAATTGAGTTAATATGACAAAAAAAGAGATAATGAGAAATAATATGTTACCTGATATGAATCTTAGCATCTAGATTTAAATTTTGACATTGGATAAGAGACATTGAATATTTAAAAAATTATAATAATATAAATTTCGTTAACGAGTTAGATTACTTTTTCGTCTTGAGTTACACGATCAGTGTTTCTTAGGTTAAAATATTTTTTTCGAGAACAGTTAATTATTTTTCGAATCCATGTAATCAACCATTTCTTTATGGTTTACATAGTAACACAAATTTTTACATAAAATTATAGTAATAATAGTAATGATAATATATTTTACAATTATTTTTTGTTTGTAGGAAAAATATTAAATTTTTAAGATGTTTTTAAGACGTTTTAAGTTTATAAGTTGGATCGCGAAAACTCCTGGGAATATAAATTGTTAAGCGCGACTAAACAGTTCTGATACGTAAAGGAAACTATTTGAGCGTATCTTGAATCTCTTGAAAACGTTATAAATAATTTAATATTTTATATCGCAATTCAGTTTACATTACTATTTGAAAAATCGATAATTATATTTTAAAAGGGATAGACTTTTTACCTGCATTATAATATTCCTTTAAGGAAACACACTAATTTATAGAAGTTAAAATTTGTTATAAATTTTAGACGCAAGCAACTTAATTTATTCAAGTTGAATTTTTCGGTTCAAGAAACTCAAGCGAGAATTATCCTTCTTTTAGTAACTCTTTCGAAATAAGATTATTTCAAAATTCAGTTTTAAAAGTGAGCTCTTGAAACAAGCAATGAGTGTTAGAATTGATAAGTAAATACACAGAGCTACTTTAAGTTTAAATAAGAATTTTCGGTAATCTAATGAGTAAATTACGTTTAATAGAAATGCAATATAATAAAGTAGCAAAGAGGTAAATCGCTTAAAATTGTAGAGAAGTTGTTTTTTTTAAATGGGTGTTATTCATGTTCAAAATTTGTTTAGTGTAAATTGAACAGTTAATTGAAAGTTTTTAATATATTTTTTTAAATCATGAATCTAAATTTTTCGAATAAATACGAGGAAAAAAATAAATATTAAACTTTTGAAGTTTTAGAAATTTTTATTTAAGCATTCCTCACTAAGTCATATCTGTACGAGGTTCTGGATGTCTTTTAAAGTATGAATAAATGTTTACAAAATGACAATTTTAATTAAAAATTGCACATTTAATTGTACATAGTTAGGTTAAAGGAAAAACTGTTTAATGAAATTAGATGAAAAAAATTTTTCAACTTTTATAAACCATACATCTTTTACATCGTATACAAAGAAACAAAGAAAATCAACCAAATTTTTGATTATTTAATTTAATGTAAAATTACTTTATTAAAATAGTCCGTCGTGTTGCCCACGCTGATCTTCTGTCTGGTAATTTGCTTACAATCTTTTCAGATTTAACCGCATTGACCTTTTTTTATTTAAAATATTATTATTGTTATTTGGTACTAATCAGAAATAATAAAAACTTATTGTTGTTTTTAAGCAAATAACATAACTTTTTTTTCTATGATATCAAATTACCTGCTCGGGCAAAATAAAAAAGTAGAAAATGTTGTTTAGTAAATGATGAGATAGTGTTTTCATTCGTTCGAAGAGATAAAATTTAACGTCATTTTAGAACCCCTTTAATTCATTGTTACTATCATACCAAATGTTTGAAATTTTTTTTCCAATTCTGGTTGCTCAAGTATATTATAGTCATACACCATATTACCTTACTTCACACCTTAATTAACTTTTGAATATTTATAAAGGTTTAAATTGATTTATGATGAAAATTAGGGTAAATAAGTGTTCCGGAAACTAATGAACATTACTAGTTTCGACAATATCATGATGGTGGATGAAGGACAAAGCATTCTGATAAAATTACAGTGGTGTATGATAATGATATTTAGGAGAAAAAAATCCTCATGATTCTGTTCAACAAGAACCAAAATATACGGTATTTAAACCATTAATTTATAAATTTTCCGTTCATATGGTAACGGTTTACCGAAAATTTTGGTTTTCCAAATTATTGTTTAGCTTACCGCATATTTTGTAAAAAATGCAAATTGAAAATTAAATTTAACCAAATTAAAGATTTTTAATGGTTTTCAATAATGTTTTAAAGTATTATGATAAAACTACAAAATTTCACGACCTGTACCAAAATTTATCACAAATTATAAAATTTCATTTAATTGTAAATTTTATCAAAATCAGTAATAAAGTGCGTAAGTAATAATTGACAAGTATTTTTGTTGTTCACACTTCACATAGAGCTAAAAATGTAGTAAGTCTTATCCAGTAGGTTTGACTATACTTTTTTTTCTCAGGGTGTAAATTATTCCCATATATTTTATAACTTAACACCATAATTTAGCTGATGCACGTGACTTCCGTTAATCAGTCATACTTAATTATAAATAATATCAGTCATAGTGAACCAGTCTGTCGCACGTTTAAAATAAGTTAAGCTAGCCTTATATTAATTAAAAACTATGTTGCATTCTTGCTATTTCTAAATTATCCATGCTTTAATAAAATTTAAATTACTGAATTTCTTTAGCATGCAAACTAATTAAAACCATTTTTATAAATTTTACTCAGATGTCTCCCTCCAAAAAAAAACGTTAGAAATTATCTTTCAATTTAAATTAAAAATTCCTCATAAAAAATTCCTTATTAAAAAAAAATATATTTGAATTGAAACAAATTAATAAAAATGCCTAAGACACAATCCTAAGATATAATACAAAATAAAAAAAGGACATTAAAAGAAGGACATATACGTTAATTAGGCAGACCAATCTAACTATATGCTTAATATATGTAAATTGATCTTCATATTCGTTAATAATTAACAAGTTAATTAGTATTGGTTTTATAACTGGATATTAATACTGCAACTGAAATTATTTATTCTTTTAAATAATCACGCACCACTCAAGCATTGCCAAGCAAATACTGACTTTTGGTAAAGAGAAGCATTCGTAAAGCTACACTTTGCCAACTGAGCTACTAGACCGTATTAAAACGAATACTAATTAATTTATTTCAAACTAAGTATAAATCCTTTTTTTATAAATTGAACACCAATATTTTCCAAACATTTCTTTCTCGTTTAAAGTTTTCAATCATAGTAGAGTGTTTCAGCTTTAACATACAAACAAATTAACAATAATAAAAACAAAAACAAAATATCATTCAATCATATTTATCTAGTTACCGGCTTAATATACATAATTTAGCTAATTTTAATGCTTTAATAAAGCTTTATATGGTAACTGAGCTTGATAAAACACTGAGGAAAAAAAAGTATGGTCAAAACTGCTGGAATATTTTAATACTAGAACTACCGGAACGGTCATTTTGACCTTAAATCAACTTTGAGAGACGCTAATTTCTAAAATAATTATACAAGACTACTTGATTTTCGGGATTTATCCTGAATTTTCGAGATATTTAAAAACATTAAACCAAAATATTATTAGATTATATAATGAGTGCATAAATTGACGATTTATTTAGAGCAACCATTTGCAGTCTGCCCTTCCTTATCTTTATTTTAATCGAGCATGAGCCTGGCTAGATCAGCGCCATTTTTTTCACAAAGGGAATCCCATCCTACTCGCTGCTTCTCACCAGCCTCTCGTAATTGTTTACCCAATTGTCAATTGTTTCTATTCAGATCGCTTCGAGTTATGAGCTTGCAAACGGCTTAAAAATGACAAACTTGTCTAGCCATCTGAGAAAGGGTAGATTTTTTGGGGGAGATTCTAATTTGTATTTAATAAAAGAAAAAACTAGTAAAATTCCTAAAACAGCTCTCGCCATTAAAAATTACGTACGTTAAAAATTTATTCAGTACCTGAGAAAAAATATTTTAAAATTCTGATTAATTTTTGGTTGGCTGCGGAACTTAAGACGAAATATTTTCTGAGAATTTGATAAAATTTGAGTCTAGAAAAATACAACTTAAGAAGTAGCTTGGTGAACATGCCATTACGTTTCTTTGTATGAAAGACATGCTCCAACAGAAATATTTTTTACATTCGAAAAAACGTTTTTTCTTTGCTTGGGCAAAAGAAAATTCAATAGTTGTTACTATACGGCTAAATTATAGAAATCTCCCATCAATTAGCAAATTTTCAAGAAATTGAACTTTTTAAAAAAGAAAATATTTGTGTAAAGGATCAAAAAACTATCATTATACCTATTATTATACTTTTAAATATAAAAACTATTAGTATATAAAGATGCACACAATTTAAACAAAAAAAAAGTGTCTGCATCTTCTTAAACTTCTCGATAATTCTTTAATGTGATGTTTGTTGCTAAAGTGAGATTGCTTCAAGGAAATGACCCGCTTGCCTATCCTGACTTTTCAGGAACTGCAAGTAATAAATGACGTCAATGTTCTTTCGGTCGACACAAAACAACGAAAACACCAAAGGCCTCGTAGAGCTATAATTTTGAATGCCTGAATTTATACAATGAACGGAAAAAATACAAAATGATTGGTTTAAATACCATATTTATATTGCTTTTATTAAGCTAAACTAAGTTTTTTTTTACCAGAAATGTGATTACCGTACAGTATGGTAATTTTAACAGAATTCCTTTTTCCGTGCCTGAATTAAACTTAAATAACTCCTGAAATTTTTACTTTATTTAAGTTGCCAAGCATTATTTTCAAACAAAGCACAAAGTGCACCCTTTTTTCATTTGGATAAAATTGATATTAACAAATTACCATGAAATTCCACACATTCTTAATAAATAGTTCTACATAAACAAATTAAAGCAATTTCACAATTTCAATCTCATAAAAATGGTAGAATAAATTTTACTTCACGCATTAAATCATATTGTTACACCGTTTTGCTTCACACATTTTCGAGTTTCTTAATTTTTATAATTACCACAAATATTAAAGATGATATTCTTTTGAATAATATTAATAAAAAGATTAAATTAAAGAAGCATATAATATTCATCACTCAGTCATACCTATCACGGGCTGACTTAAGATACGTATGTGAACAGAATTCGCATGATTCATGTTTGGGTAAATTATTCTAAGGCACGTATAATATAAATTAGATGAGAAATTCAGATGAGATTCCAACATGAGTGTCTGATTTAGTTCAATTTCTATCACCTTATGCATAACCTTAGCAATATGCTAACAACTACAAGTGCAGTCTGAATTAATGAAGAAATGCAGTTGATCAAGTTGTATGTTTACATTTTACCTTGATCTTATGGATTTATTCAAGACAGAACAGCTCATCTTTGATACTTTAAACAATAACGGCTAATCCATTGAAATCTTATCGCTTCAATTGAATTATTTGCATCCGTTTAATTGCGTGACGTAAACTTAATATACCATCTGAATTTATACAAAAAATATATATATATATATATATATATATATTCAAAATGGAGATTAAGCAAGGTGAAATTACAGACATATGAACAAAAAGGGGGGGGGGAAGAAAAATAATAATAAGAAAAGAATGACCAAAAACTGGGGAAAAAAAGAAAAAAAAGGATAGATTTTTTTCAAATATCCGGAAAATAAAAGATATTTTCTTTTCATCAGCCCACACGATTATATCCGCAAAAAACAGTGGTTTCTGATATTGTATGAATATAACTAAAGCAAAATATATTAATACAATAGTGTGAGGAGCACTCAAAAATTTTTTACAGAAATTACAACAAATAAAATAGAACACAATAAGTGAAAATAACACGTAAAAACAGAAAATGAAATAAAATAAAGAGAAAAAACAGAATAAGACAAAATCTTTAAAGCGAGTAGCGAATTCAAATGTATTTACATGAACGGGAAATTTTTCAAGAATGATTTAAAAAATATTTTATGTATATTATATATATATATATATATATATATATATATATATATATATATATATATATATATATATATATATATATATATATATATATATATATATATATATATAACACGTATATATAACACGTATATATATATATATATATATATATATATATATATATATATATATATATATATATATATGACCAGACAAATATATGGCCCATTTGAGTTATTATCCTCGAAACAAAAAAAATTTCTCTTACAATTTCATTTTAAAATACAAAAATATGACATCTCTCTACCATCTAATTATGAAATATATAACCCAGTAAAAGTTTTTATTCGTTTTAATTAAGTTATTTTACTTTATGTATCTCATACTTTTGACAATTTAATAATGAGTTTTAAAACAAAAGAAAGAATAAAACATGTCAAAAATAAGTATTTTTCCGTGAATAAATTCTTGTTAAATTTGTTTCTTATTTATAGAAAAACAAGTTTGTGCAGTTTGTCTTAGCTGTGGGTGAGTCACGATGTAATGCGTTGTAATGTTGTTTGGGCTAAAAAATATATATATAATATTAAATAAAAGTGGATTTTTAACTATTTATAATTAAATTAAAAGACATAGTGAACTGACACATCTATTCTGTTAAAAATCATCATATATGCCGTAAATTTGAAATGATTAATTTATGAAGATTTTAATTTAAGAAATGCGTTCTTGCATGACATTGCTATTTTAGATAGGCAGAGAAATTCCACGTTGCTTTAAGGAATTTTTTTTTAAATATCTAGTAAATTATTGTAACTTCGTTTTCGAAATTGACTTGGACGAATTTTTCATTTAAATTGCTTAGTAAATGTAATTGATTTACTTTCCTTTACACGTTTAGTTTTATTTCTATGAACAATTTTGGTACAACATAAACATTTTTAATAAGGAATTGACTACTAAGAAGCAGCGTTCCAAACTTGCATAATCAGCGTACCAAATTTAAATCAAGTTTTAACCAACAATCTCAACAACCATTTAGAAAAGTTCAGACTATTTTTTTCGCAATATGTTAGTTATGTGACGCGAAAATGAGCTTTCGGTTAAATGAAATTCCTTACAAATAAACTGAGATATAAAATAGAACTCTTTTTTTTTTTGCTTTAAAGAAAAAGTTCTTTACAAAACTTCTAGCTAGGGAGTAGTGCATACCAACATAAAAAGTCACGTGACTTCTTTAGATACGCTATTATTAAATGTAATTTTCAAAAATGTAAATAAAGAAAAACCTAATAACAATTTGCTTTATAATTAATAACGAATGATAATTAATACTCAATAATTACGATTTTTTTTATTCAAAATGAAATTATAACATATGAAGAAGTTTAATTTAAATGAAAATGTATTAAAATACGATTTTTTCTTTCTTGAACTATTAGCCCTTGCAATACTATATTGCAAAATGTTTATGGGAATGGAAGTTGCAACATGAAATTAGTTTCGAGGAATAAATTCATTGGATGATGGGTGTTAAGATGAAATGTGTTCAGAGGAGTCTAAAAATATTAATCTTATCAATATTAATTTATTACCGGATATTAATTAATACAATACTAATAAGGATACAATATTAATTAATACCGGATGCAGATCCAGTATTATTTTCACGGGTTTTACCACGCTAAATTGTAACCACGCTATTTACGGTTTAGAATACGATTTTTGAACCATTTACAATTAGCATGATTTCAAAACTATGACAAAGAAATTTAGCAGTGCATTAGATTTCGGCGTTTCGTTAGATAATGGACATTGGAGTTAGGTTGCGGTTTAGTTGTGTTTTATTAAATGAACCAAGGAATGTGGTTTACTTAGTTTATTTGGCTGCTTCACCAATCGTAAGAGTTGAGAAATACTAGGCTTTTTTGTCTTAAAAAGTTTTATGGGGCTGCCATCAATACGTGAATGAGAGTTGCAAATTCTAAAAGTCCATGGTCACAAATTGAGGGGTAAAAAATTGGAGTCACAGATTTATTCAGGATACTATAAACTCCTCATGCGCTGAGGGAAATTGAGGAAATATTGTGGTGCCAACACTGAAAATCAAAGTCCCGTTCGGCCGTTTATGAGACTGCCAGATTTGATCTCTCAGCTGTAATATATACCCTGCTAAAAGGAACTAACTGGCTTTATTAGGTCGTTCTAGTTGTTGCGGTAAAGTTCTGGTTGCTTAACCTTATTAGGTAAAAGCAGTGAATAAATGTTTTACCTCGCTGTAAACAGTTTGGATACAAGCAGCAAATTTATACATTATCACTTTATGGTTACTTGACCGTCTTGTTTGAGTATAATCAAATAGCAACTAAATTACTTGCTATTTAATAATTTTTTCATAGACATTTCTAACGGTGTAATGACGAATTGTTGTCATCTAGCTACTGATGATTAACTCTGAGATGAAGAATTTGTTCATGAGGAAGAATATGTTGAAATAAGACTATTCATTAACCTAGATATTTTTTACTTATTTATAAAGAAATAATATATTTGTTTCTGTTGAGTAATACCTTTGGAAACATTGTAATTTTTAACAGAACAATTTTTCATTAAAGTATACATACAAAATATTAAAATGCCTTCAAATAAATTTGCTAGCTCTTTCTTATTCAAATGTATATCCCAGCATGTGTCTTTTTTTTAAATCTTTCTTCAAGCGATTGTGCAGACAGTTATCATTATTTTTTCAAATGAAATAATAAATATAGCATCAACCAAAACTAATATCTTTGTCAGAGAATTGCGTAAAAATAGTTTTAAAAATATTCAACTGACAAGTGGAAACTAGAGAAAATTCTTTCTTTACAATGTCTAACATTAAAATCAGTTGTTGCTACAAGCATTTTTATGACTGTCTATTTCCATTTAAATTCGCCCCACCAAGGCAAATTATCATATTTTTTATATCTCTTAACATTCTTTTCATCAAAATTTCCCCCTTGATATGATTTGTAACAACTTCTGAACTCTCGGAGTTTCAAAAAATCTAAAGAAGCTTCATATCGTATATTATTTTGGTTGTAAAATGGGAGAATTTAGAGAGAGCATTGAATTTATTAGATGCTGGGTAAAAATAAGCAGATTAAACTACATAAGATCATCGATAATCTTTCATATCTGTATTTTGTCCTCTTCGATTGATTTGGGGAAACTGTTTTATAAAATTAAATATACGTTATTAAGCTAAATAATTGGAAATATTATTGAGTTCACCTTTTAAATAAAATCTAAAATAAGTATTCTTTAATTTTTTCTGTTAATCTTTGATTATTAAAAGAAAATAATTGAATAATGCTGCTTTTCTAATTTTAAAAATTATGAAAACTTCGCATTTTAATTAGTTATGAATTTTAATTAATCTATTAATCTTAATCTTGATTAATTTATATTAGAAAAGATAAAAATGAGAGAAATTAAATTTCTCTATAAGAATAATGTTTTCACAAACTGTTATTAGTTTTCCCTTCCGCAATTTTCCTCAAAAAATAATAAACTTAAAATGGTTGAAAAAATAATGAACTCCAAATTATTTCATACTATAATTTTAACTATAAGTTTAAACACTGATTTTTGAAACAACGCATATTGAAACCATTTAGAAATTTGGCAAGGAGAGTCAGTTATTCTGATGAAACTATTTTCTATTGATATTTCATAAACAGTTACGGAAGTCTATTTTTAAGATTTTAAAATAAGTAAGTTTAGAAAGTTAATGGTAAATTACACTATCAAGTTATTCTTACAGATCTTTTTATGTTTTTAACACAATTAGTTTGTTATTTATCATGTACTTGATCTCGTTAGAGGTAAAAAAATATTCTACTTTAAAAAAAAAAGAAAAAAAAACAGATCTGAACATCGAAATATAAAATAAATTGTAGCCTATACAAAAAAAAGCATTTCTTTTGGAGAAAAGGAATCTTTCTCTATTCGAATTTATTTTCGGACTTTCATTTGATTGGATTAGTAGAATGCAAGAAAGTTCAAAAAGCCCTCAGGAGTGCAATAAGCGAAATGTTACTGTCTTCTAAAGTTTTACTTAGATTGTGTTCATTGTATCGTACATTGCTAAAATACACTTTTCGTTGAAATAGTGTCGGTGGTAAAGGAGTCAGAATGAGCTAAATAAGAGTAGATAAAAAATTTATTCTACGAGAAAAGATTCTTAAATTCTTCATAACGAAAACTCTATTCAGGATTCAAAACGGATGCCACTTTCAAAGCTAATGTATTTTGCACAAAAGAGTGCTTTTTATAGATTTTTATAAATATTTATCGATTACATTACAGATTTTTATCGATTACATTTTGTGAAAAACACTACAGGTAATAGCAACCTAACCATGAAAAAGGTAAAATATTGAAGAGAAATTGATAGCTTCGTCAGGGTGCCATTACCATGCAGTCAGTGCTGTAGCAGTTTTAGTGGTAGGCGGTAAAATACCACAAAACACCACACATGCAGACCAATTCACCAAGAAAAAAAACAGCAGGTTAGGCGAAGACTATATACCGTGATCTTTATAAACGAAATGGAAGTTCATAGAATCAGCAAATGGGAAACAGAATATTTCGGATTAATTTAGAAAGTTGTAGATTCGAGTACCAAACAAGTATGTGGGTTCGAGTATGGGTAGTATGAGAAAAAAAATATAATTCAATGTAATAAAAATAATAAAAAAAAATTCTATAAACATTAGTTTTGGTAAATATCCTTAATAACTCTCTTAGATGAAAAACGTTCATTGTATTCTTATAGAAACTGAAATAATTTTTTTTTTCGTTACTGTAAGAACTTTTAGTTATTTTATTAAACTTTCATTGATTAGTTACTTAGATTGCAATGGTAATCAAAGAAACTTGATTAGGTGAAACTTTTATTTGTCCCAATCCAGTCGTTAACCAAGGCAAGGTAAATCATCTAACAAAAAATAAAGATATTTTAATTGGATAATTGATAGTTTTGATATGGCAATATGTTCGCCAAGAAAAAAATTGTATGCGTATTTGTAGAAAAAGAAAGCATTGTGGTAAAATTACCGTACTGCATAAAGCACCCAGAATGAAACATCAATTAAAATGAAACATCCAAGAATTATAGAATTCAAACTCAAAAGACTTAAAAGACATATTTTCAGATGACTCAATACTTGCATCTTGTCCAGATTTTAAACAATTAATAAATTCGACTGATTTAATTTTTTTTCATAATTTATGATAATAAACTTTGTTGCTGTAGCTCAGGATGTATACGAAATATTTCAAATATCAGTTTGTCAGCAATATGGATCTTTAATAACGAGAAAATTATATTCAGCAGACTGTTTTAATTCAAAATTATGCTGTCGACAGGATAATAGCGGTATTGTTGCATATTTTTGTGAAAACCTTTAATTAATTGAAATTGCTTCTAATTTTACTACTGCTGAAATTATTTTTTATACAAATATTTGAAAATATATTTGTTTTCTGTTTGCATTTTGCAAGAATTTTCTATTTCAGAATTTAATTTAGCACTTCAATCTACTTTATTTAAACTGAATTATGAAACAATTATTTAAATAGGTGACTTGAATATAAACATTATCAGCGATGATGATAGCAATAGGAAAGAGAATTTAAATTCAATATAACATTGTGGTATTCAATTTTATATCAATATGCTAGCTAAATCGCCATTCTAAACATCAAGTCTAGACCATGTATTATTAAACAGCAAAATGTTCTGTCTTTCTAAACTGCAATTTTTTTAATGATTTAGTTGTTCATAATCCAATTATAAATAATTTAATTATTACCAAAACACTTAATACTATACGATAACATTAGAATGGTTTTACTATTTCAAATAACTACTAATATAAACAGCTGTTCATATATTTATTAAAATATAAAAGGAATTGCAAAGACTGATGATCTCTAGATTAATAATATAACTCGTTTTTATTTAATTCTAACTGAATATCCGTTCTTTGTACGGGGTGAATAAAAAAAATGTACTGAATGTACAATTAGTACTGAACAACACTACGAAATCATGCACAGATCTGAAACAAGTATGGTGACACTATGAAAAGCTTATTGGAAGATCCAATTATTAACATTTTAGGGGTATTTACGAATCAATAAAACTTTCAAAATGGTTCCCTCAATATGAGTATGCTTAATGATGCAGAAATGATTTTGCTTTCACTTTAATCTTAACATAACTAATATACATTTAATATGCTTGAATTATTTTTTTTTAAAATTGGACAGTGGTAAATAAAACAAGACAAAGAATTATTAGTTCTGCCTTCTAATAGATAGGTAATAAAATAATTTGGAGATTTCTATTTTTTTTCCTTTTTACCCTGATTATAGTCTCTCTGAAAATATCACTTACCTGGTTTTTCCACTGATGCAATTAAAGAAGTTTAATTAATTTAATTCAATATTTTTTTTTATTATCTCATGTCTTTCAGAATGGAAATGAACTGTGTTTCGTATCAATTGCAGTGAAGATATTGTTCACCAATATCAAAAAATTTTCTCCGGGGTATACCCATTTTAAGGATCAGTACGATACTTATTTCGATATATTTATACGATATTAAAATTTCTTTTAGTTTTAACACTACTATTTGGTGATTACTAAAACTACACTGCTGTGTTGTTTTTTTCTCACTAAATACGTCAATATAATACATTTATTTGGCATTTATCGTATAATCCTTCAAAATTTTAGTTTTGTACGAAAAACATTTTTGAGTAGCAGCAAACTAATGCGAATAGAATTTTTACATGAGTATTTCTCTAACTGACTTTTAATTAGCTGTTTAAAATATAAAAGAAAAAAGTTCTTTTAATAATTCATCAAAATAATTATACACTATCTTTTCAATCACTGGAAAATATTTTCTGAAACTACAGAAAACCCGTTGTAGAATTCTATTTAAAAGTGCACTAATTATAATTATACTAATAATATTAAATTATTAAGTTTACTTATTATTAAAATAAAATTTTCGTCTTAAAGAAGACTCAAATATTTCAATACTGAAACAACTCTCTATGAATAATATTGAATTTTTAACTAAATTTTTAAACTCCATTTTTGATTCAAGTAAGTTTCCAAATTTATTGAAATGTGCTACAGTGATACCAATCTTCAAATCTGATATCAAAATTGTTTTATTAAATTATCAACCTATATTCTCCAAATTTATTAAAAAATTAATGTCCTATTTATGATATTTTGTATTCAAATAATTATTGTATGAATTAAGTTTTGTTGAAATTGACATTTAATATCTTTTTTAAATGTCACATATCGTTTTTTGTGCTTCATAAAATCTCAGAACACATAGTTTATACAAACAATAAAATAGAAAATTTCCTGAAATAAAAGTATTTATTACCATTATTGATTTAACGCTGTAAATCTACTCTCTTAAAAAATTAAAAGTTTTTTTCCACAAAATTCCATCGAATTTATTATATTTTGCTTATATTCATTTTTTTCAAATATTAATCCATAGTATTATATTGGATGCGTTATAATAACATACATTTCTCAACAGCTTATAAGTCAAAATAATTAGAACTAATAATATGTCTTACTAATTGGGAAAAAAAAACATATTTTATTGGGGGCAACCATATTTCAACACACAATATTTCTTTTTATGTATAAAAAAATAATGCATAAATCATTGCAAATCTTCCAATCTCATGATTATGTTCTTTGTGATATCCAACTCTAGATATAAACCAGGTGGGCATTAAGTTACGATCATATTACTTTGCGATGAAACAAGCAAGGTATTGGTAGCCATGTATATTATTTTTCTAAGAAAGGTTATGTGATGAAAATATCTGCTGAAAGATATTATCATTGAGTAAGTGGTTGATATTTTATACCTAGGAGAAGATACGCTATATAAGAAATTTTTTTCTCATAACAAGAAAAGAATAAGAGTTCATGATATCTAAACAACTTCTGGAGGTTACATAGAAATTCAATTTCTAGAAAAATAACATTGCAATGGTATATTTGAAATATTGCTTCGATAATATGCTTACTTGCAACCATATATTGTATATGACAGTAAATTTATCCCGTATATTTTTCAAAAAATAATGTCAAATAATAAGTTTAATAAGTTATTCAAACATAATGTTGTTAGATTATTGAAATTACAATTAACATTCTGATACATGATTCAAACTGATAGAAAAATCTTTTTAGAACGTCATCCAACAAATAATCGATGCAGTAAATGTTCCTCAGATAGTTCTGAAAAGTTTCAAAAAATTTTGTTTCATTCATTTTGAGCACGAGCAGTAACTAAGCACTTAAATATTTTCAAAACACTATTATGATATAATGTTAAAACTACTGGAAAAGAATTTTTCGTACTAAATATGCTCAAACAGTGCATAAGCGGCTCTAAGTACAATTTTAATATGAGTTATAAAAACGAAATGAAATTAGTTACCTGTCTAAAACAACTAATATTTAATGAAGAAAGAAAGCAAAATAAGATGTAAAACTTTCATATTAAAGTAAATTTTAGAATAATTGATCCGAAGATGAGTCATCTTTAAAGAGTCAAAATATTTTTTAAGACCTCTGATTTAAAGAAAAAAAAAACATATAACTAAAATCACTTCTCGTTCGCAATTACGGTACGGAATATGGGTCTAGGTAACAAACAAACAACCACATGATTGGTATTTTCGCTTCAAAAATCACCGGTAATGAAACTCTTAAATAAAATTGGTTATTTTAGGCATTAAAATATAATTTTGTAGTTTGACGTTAAGTTTGGAGTATAATTTGGCATTTCAAATTCTAAACATTTAAAAAGATTCATATACGTAACGTAAATAATTTTTAATTTACCTTCTTTCTTGGGTAAACTTAGATAATTTTTTTATGAACTTCGAAATAATGTTTCTCAAAACCTTCATATATATAAAATTTCAATAATAATAATAAAGTTTGTTTAAGATATTTTAAATGATAATATTTTTTTCTAATACTCACCTTTGTTGACATATCATCAATTCAGGCGTGATAGGGCAGATATGTTGGCCGCTCTTTCAGGGACACCAAATTAGGTGGGCCACCGTTATATTTTGATTTTTTGTGCTATTTTCCTATTTAGTGATACTACTGAATGTTTGTATTACTGAATGTTATAATATTAATATTTATATAGGAATATTTGTATTTTGATAGATATTTTGATAGAATTATAAAAATTATAATTCTAAAAATTATAATTCAATCAAAATATAAATATTTCTATATAAGTATTAATATTATAATATTCAGTAGTATCACTAAATAGGTAAATAGCACAAAAAATCAAAATATTACTTGTATTGTTTGATATAGTAGCTGTATTGAACAATACGTTTTAATTTAAGGAGATTTTTGTATATATTAGTTTATTTGTTTCTTTATACTAACGAGTTAGCATTAATATTTTCTTATTTTTTATTTCTTCCTGCTTTAAAGTCTAAATAGTCTAAATAGCATAATAGTTCTTTCACACATATTTGAAAAAACATCTACATTTATTATCCATCTTGTATACTAAAAATATCACCATTTTCATCAATGACCTAGTATTTTTCTATCACTGCATTAGAATTTTTGGAATATTGATAATTTCTATCACTGTTTTTCGTATATAGTTACAAACCACCTACAATTTTTGATTCTTCCTATATACTGAAAATATCACAATTTTCATTGCTTACTTAGTACGCTTCTTATTTTCGTTCAATCTCTTAACATTAAAAGTTAATCAATCAATTATCTATAGTTTTCTATTAAAATAATAATCATATTTTGCAAAGTTATCGAAAGAATCTTGTCTCGAGAAATATCGATAATACGTAGTAACATACTACAAGCTCAAACATGAAAATTAATGTCTTTAAATATTCAAAGGACGCATAAAAGTAATAATGTTTTTCTTTCACTTATTTCTTTTATATGTTTTAACTACTACTGAATATGCCACTCACCAAACAATTTTACTTTCCTGAATATGTTCCCGGTTAACACAATCAGTTCAACAATCACCCACAAGGCGAGTTACTAAGTTGTTTTAATTGGAAAATTTCTGCATATACAGTTACTTTCTAGTTCACGGTTTTACAGTAATGGCTTTAGGCAGAGAGAACATTTCTACCAGTGTAATTAAGAATAACACTCAATCTAACTACTATGATTATTATACTGAAATCACCTGCGAATTATGCTGTACTCTGTGTATTGCAACCAGTAAGATTTAGTTTATTAGATAATGTCATTTCTAAGATACTCATGTGATTTAAGTTCAAGTTTTTCATAAAGAAACCAATATGAAAAGAAAATTGAAGAAGAAAGAAATATTTACATACATTCTGTTACATATGTTTCAAGAGTTTTATGCAAATAATATACTTAATTATTTGTAATAATTGTATGCAAATAATATACTTATAGCTAAGGACCAAAAAAAATGCTTAAAAGAATGTCAATTCTTGATTACAAAAAAAGAGCATAAGAATTTTTTACGGATATGCAAAAAAAAAAAAAATTATTTATTATTTCAATACATGAACATGAATTCAGTACATGAACATGAAATGAATTTATAGCTCTTATTAATTGAAAATGAACATCACGTTTTTGTCCATATGTTTTAGGAATCGAATTTAAACCAGTAGGTAGATCGTATCAGGCATTTCAAAAATATATTTTTATCAAGTTATACACAGAAAGAAAAAATCAACAGCTTTATCAACCAGAATGTACTTTATGAAACTCTAAAAAAAATAAATACGTTAAAACGTTGCAGTATTTAAATTAAATAAATACCTTAAAAAATTTTATTACTTAATATTCCATTTATGCAATCATTTTAAGGGGTCTTCATAACGACTGCAACGGCAACAAATCACGTGTTGCCTTGATTTAACGCATGCGTACTTCTTTCTTCCTCTCTCTGTTTCAACAACTAGTGATCGCCGTTGCACTGGTTTTAAGAATTGGATGGGGTTCAATTTTAGTTGATGTTGTAATCTTAGAGACTCAATCCGACTCATTTATATTTCCATTCTTAAAAAGAGAATACTGTAGAACCTCACATGATTTTATTGTTTGCATCATAATGTTTACATTAACATAGTAACTTATTTTTCTATAAGATATTTGATTATATTTGAAGCATATTTTTTAACATAAACAAAAAAAAAACACTTTTATTCCAAAAATGGATTTTAAATTTTCTTATTTATATAAATCTCAGCTGTAACTTTTTTATACGTATATAAATAACAGAAATTTTTAAAATCGTTCTGATTAAAAACCTTTAAAAATATATATTGACAGGTATTAATTTAGAGAAATTTTTTCTAATTTAAAAAATTTCATTTCTCTTGCTTTAAATTTTTAAAATTAAAAAGTGGGATTAATCCCCTAATCTCATGTAGGCATTAACTATCTGAGTGCTAATTGTTAATTGTGGAAACTGCATTGACACTCACTAGAACTAGCACACTTTTGTTTAATTCCCTAAATAAATTTTGAATTAATTGCAGTAGTATAAATTATTTCTTATGTAAATTTACTTTATAAATTTTTATTTATTCATTGACATATGAACAGAACTTAGAGCTCTTTCATAGCTGTTTAGTTTTTCATTGTAGATAGAAATGAATATTAATAGTATTAATAGTGATAGTGAAATGAATATTAATAGCAATTTTACACAGAATTTTTAGAAGAACTTAACTTAAACTGGAGCATTAGAGCATAAATTGGCATTCAAATTAAAATCAAACTGTTTAAATTATTTCTCCTTATACCAATTAAGAAAACTTTCAATTGATTTCATTAAACCAGAAATAAAAAAGTTATAAATTACTCTTGATATCATTAAAGTATAAATATTTCGCTAAATAAGGAAAAGGTGAAGCCAGGTATGAAGTGTAGTTAAAAGATTAGCAAGCTGTATTTTTTAATTAATTATATATTTCTTTCACAAAGAACAAATTTATTTTTTGTCTGGCATTATTTAAAAGAAGTTATCTTTAACGCTAGAGAAAAAAAAAACAGTAAACTCTTTTATTTCGTTGAAGCTGAAGGAAATTATTATTGTAAAAAAAGTATTTTCAATTCAATGCTACTCTTGGTTGATTAAGTGATCATGAATGGGAAACTATTGCAAAAAAAATTAAATGAAAGGTTTTATCAAGTTTTTGATAAATTCAGAATATAGAAATTATAAATTTAAAAAAAGAGAAAAAAAAATTTAAAATTTTATTTTTAAAAAATAATTCAGAATAATTTTTTTCTATAAATATGGCAATGGCGGACAAAACAGCAATTTCTAGATTTCCTTCTTTCTCTTCAAGCAACTTTATAAACATAACTAATAAAATTTATATTTGCAGGATAAATCAGATTCTTTGCTTAATTTTTATCAGATCTTAAGTTTTTATTTTTGACACTAAAAAATAAAAATATTTTTATTTAAATATGATATATAAATATTTTAGAGTGCAAATTTGTTATTCTATGCAAGTAGGCAAAATTCCTGATCGGATAAAACTGGGTATTTATAGAAATTATGAAGAAAAAATCATTTTTCCCTACAGAATTTTTTTTAATAGCATTATAGCAACAATGCTTTTTTTCAAAAATATATTTTTCTAGGAGCTATTAAAGTAATGAATAAAATAGTTAATTCTACCGAGTAAAATTCATGAAAAAAAAATTTCAAATATTGACCTACGTGAAAAGAACTAGCATTCTTAGAAATGAAATTGATAACAATGATGCTATGTTGCTTGTTTTGTTCATATTCATTTATTATACGATTATACTTTATAATGCTATTTGAATAACCGGGGTTTTTTAGAAAAAAAAAAAAAACGTTTTTAAGAAAAGATGGTTGCAAGAATTAAAAACATTATTCCATTTTTAACTGGTCATGATGTAAAATACATTTACTGAAAAAAAAAACTTCGAATTGAAAATGAAAACAACAATAAAATATTTATCAAAATAAGAAAAATCTTCATCTATTTGTGCAGTTTATTTACTCGTGTTACTCAAAAACATGAATCAAAGCAAGGAATCATAAATTCAAAGCAAAAAAAAAAATTAAAGCACTTTTTATTTAAATGCGAAATATAGAATTGATTTTGCAACTCGAATATTTTGAAGTTTAATTAGCGAACATTCGAGTAAGGAAAAAAAAATATTGAAATTTCCCCTTTTTTTGTAAAGTTTTCTCACTAATGAAGTGTAAATACGGATAAAGATCATTTTTAATATTTTTAATAGGGTGAAACACTTTCTTTTTGAAATGCACACTATGTTTCGTTTCTCATGAAAGCTGCAATCATGTATTCCAGTGTAACTAAAGCTTACGTTTTAAATTAAATGTTTGTCTTTAAGAAGATGCAATATCTTAGAATGAAATACCCTAAGCTAATATTACTCAGGTTAACGAATCGTAATAAATGAACAGGCTCAGCGAAAAAAAATTTTTTTCTTGGATTTTTTATTTATTTTAATGATCTGCAAGGAAAAGAAGTTTTGAGAGTATTTACTCAACCGATTCTTTATCATGAAAGTTTTAAAAAAATTGATGATATTTTTACAAAAAGATATTTTTTAATTACGAATTTTAAACAATATATTTTTTTATTCATCAGCTTAGAGATTCATTAAAAAACAATGTAAGGTAAATTTCGATATTAGTAATAAAACTATTTTCTCGAATTTTTGATTTTCGCATTGCATTTCAAAATACTATGAGTAAATGTTATAAATCCATATACCTGAAAATATGAAAAATATTAGGAAAATTTATTGATGTTAAAGTATAAAATATATAAAATTAGTATTGATAAATAAAACAAAGAAAAAAGCAATTGCTTTGGAAGCTATTTTTACGATGTGCGCAATAATAATCTTATAAAAGCATTGATACTCTTGATTTTTTTTCTTTCCTTTTTTTAAATTTTAAATGGCATGAACTTAAGTTAATGGCATAGTTAAATGGCATTTAACTATGGGAGTAAACTAAACTTCAGGATTGGATTGTTTTCTCTCAGTCTATATCAAAGTGGCCTGATATTTCTTTTTCTAGAAAATACTGATACAGCATTAAAAAATCCTTCTTTTTATTTTGCGTGAGTGCAAATTTTAACACTTGAAATATTTGGATCAAAATTCCTTATTTGACTTACGTACTTCTGTTAATTATTTTCAAACAAACAACAATAGTGCAGATTCTAAAACAACAAAGACAAAAATAGTAACTGTACTAAAACCATGTAAATACATACATTAATTTGGGGAAAAAATACTACTTATGTTTTCTAAAGAATATATTTTAAGAAACCTTTTTATTATTAAAACTTTATTTTTTATTGAAAAAAAATGCTGTTTATTACTGTTTTTTTTTTAATAAGTAGAAGTATTAGAAGAATATCAGGCAAAAGTAACGCATTATTTTTACGTATCAGTGACAACGATTTTATGTCATTCAAAAATATTTCTCTTTTTTTTCCTTTCATTCGTGTGAATTTGTGGTGTTCAAGTTTACACACTATTTATTTCGGTAGTTTTTCTCAAGTTCTGAATTTGAATCATATGGAAATATACCGTTCTTCAACAACTTTCTTTCTTTCCTTTCTTGCAGAAGAACACCCCGTGGGAAATCTCTTGCCAAGGTTTGAAAATTCCATTCAAAAACTTTAAGTGGAAACTGGAAACGAATTCAAAGATCTACTATTCTTGATAAGAAAATGATAACTGTTATTTCCTTTTGTATGTTTTGCAAGACATTGTTTCTTTGATAGATTAGTAATATCTCACAGCTGCTTTGCTGACAATATTTGGGTACACTTGATTAAAACTGAAGGGAATGGAAGTAAACTTGGAACTGCATCCTTTTTTGGGGAGGGGGGGAGAAAATAATTTTGTGATTTTCGTTTATTTTTTCTTCATTCTTTTCTTCTGGCCTCATTCTTTCTTCTGCATTTAGATTTTATTTAATTAATCTGTTATCAATTTTAAAAAATATATTTATTACTCTTTTTGAAATTAGAGGAGTTCCAAAATAATCCCAAAATTATTCTTAACTGGTTCGGAAATCAAATTTGAAATTAGTTCCACATTTTAAAATGTAAATAGAAATGATAAATTGCTAAAGGAAAAAAGAAAAACAAATCAGGTTTGCGCAATCCATATAGAATAATAACAAATATGTTTTCAAAAGAAGTTGCCTTAGTAGATTCGATCAGTAACAGAAAACCTTGTAACTGAGATTCTATGTGAAATCTAACAAACAATTAACATTCTTAAGAAATTAGAGAAAAAAATATTTTCATTGGATTCCATCAGACGTTGGCTTCATAGATATCAAACAGATCGAGTTAATAGCAGAAACCTGAACTAACATTAAACAAGAAAATGCACCTGTTACACCAGATTCACAAAAAAGTAATCTTTTCAACAAATTTAATAAAATAAACAACAACGATATAGCTGAAGCACCAAAAGTTATATACTGGGCGGGCATACAAGATTACAGGCAATTATATAGTAATTGATTCCGAAAAGAGGCTTCAGACTGACTGCAACTGCATAGCAGAGTATTTGTTTTAAAATGGAGAAGTCTCCACCAACGGGGGCTTAAATTGCCAAAATAATTTTGGGAAGTACAATAATTGACATTGTATTTTGGTCATTTTTTTACTGTTTTTAACTGTTATTGTTCGTGATCAAAATTGAAACATTTATTGTTCACTGCTAAGTGTTTTTTTCATCATTCTTCCTGCTACTTTGTGGTGCAGAGGACTATTATCAATATATAATTATACTAGCTGCTGACGGTGTCCAGTTAGCCCAGCTAAATAAGTAGAATTTCAAGTATTTCCAGACTTAAAATCGTGCTGTCAGATTTCAAGATGGTAGTTATGTATAATAAATGCAGATTGATCAAGTGAGAGTGGATTTAATATTTTGCCCCATGCATGTTCGTAAACGCATGATATCTTGATGAATTTGTCATTAGAATATTTAGTGCAATACACGCAAAAATTAGAAGAAATATTAAATATATCAATAACAAATTTGATGCATATTTATTCAAATTAATAACTTTATCAAATCAATATGTTCATTTATTTGCTATTTTTAATCATGCTTTAAATTTAAAAAAAAATAATGATAGTTAAATTTCATTTCGTTTTAGCAAAAAAGTCCTTACAAATTTCTTTTGTATAGGTTTTTTTCACTAAAATGAAACGAACTTTTACTGTTATAAATTCCTTTTACTTAGAAGGTACAGCAAGATCTATCACAGTGAACAATACATTTTAAAGGAAATCACAAACTTTAAAAAAATAATTGAGCTTTAAGGCACTTCTCTTGAATCAAAAGGCAGCATAACCAAATAAACTAGCTTTTGCGTAAAGAATTGAAAATTAGTTGCCATATCATGCTCAAAAAATTTTTTAGAAAATAAAAAAAAAAATCACGCAATTGTAAAATGCGCTTCGCAAAAGAAATTTAATACAAAAAAGAACTTTCAGTAGGTATTTACTATGTTTTATTATTATATTTAGCATTAATCGAAAAATATTGAACTGTAAGAATTATGATTTTTATATAATTTTAAGCGATATATTTTTACACGGTAAAATACAAAATTTGAACAAAATAGGTCAAATAGTTCCTGAGAAATCGAATTATTAGAATACAATTTTCTCTAAACTTGATTTCTCAGAAACTATTCCACCGATTTAGTTCAAATTTTTATATTTTGGAACTTAAAATTCACTCTTTAAAATAATGTAAAAAAATTGTATACTTTACAATTCAAAATTCCTTTTTTACTGTTATTAAATAAAATAATAAAAACTAATAAGTAGATCTTAAAAGTTATAATATGTAAGGAATTATCTTTGGATAAACGAGTTATATAATTGTATGCCAAAATGTATCAATTCCTTTAAAAAGTCCTCGGGCTATAGTGAAATGCATTAAGGATTAACATTAAGGGGTTCAGGCTTCCACTATTCTCCTGACTAAATTATTCGAGCCATATTTCCCAGATTGCAACTACCCCCTACATATTAGGGATCAGAAATCCGAATCTGTCGAAAGAAAGGTATGTTTATTTAGAGAAAGTACGTTTTTGTTAATTAGCATGTTTGAGGTTAATTATCAATCAAACACATTATCACCCATGACTGATGAGTGCACATTTTAATACCACAATGCATTTTTAAAAATATATCAAGATATAATGTAGAAACTAATGTAGACTAATGCAGAAACTAATTTCTACATTGGTGTCAAGATTTTTTGTTGCCCAAATAAAATATAGCAACATTCACAATAATATCGTATTCAATAATTATCAGTACTAGAAAGCACAAGATATGGGTTATTGGCTAACCGGACTGTATTGATAAACGACATGACGTATTTCACATTAAAAAAAAATTACATTAAGCTATTTTCTTAAAAATTATTCAGTAGATAAATTTTTTATAACTTATAGGCGTGGGCATAGGAGTAAATCTTAAAAAGAACATTGAAAGACGTTAGATTTAAAAATCGCTAAATTTTAGTAATCATTTGTTTAAATTTTTTTATTTAAGTCCAGTTATTTCTTTTTTATTATAATTGGAAAAGTGAGTGTTAGTCTAAGAAATGGTTAGGAATCTTCGATCGATATCATTAAAATAAATTTTCTCCACGTTGCGTTAAAAAAATATATTAGTTAAGAATAATAATCTTAAAAGAACTTGAAATCGTTGTGGGGAAAAAAATTCTCACGTTGTGTTTTTATAAGGAAACGATGTAAGACGATCATATCAAGTTTCTTGTTTTCTCAACTCCTTGGTAAAATGATAGTTTAGAGCAAAAATCACGTACGCACTTCTAAGATAGGTTGCATTTATTTGATTTTATTACATCATTCTTATTATATTTTCATTTCCTTCATTTTCACATCATCAAATATATCATGTTCTGTAAAATAGAATAAATAAAAATCTAATCTAAATAACCTCTCGTTAGTCAAGGTCATTTATTTTATTTACTTTTTCTAATCTTTAGAGCTTTATTATATGTAAAACGCGCACTCTTAGCTTTAAGGGACCATTGCAAATACAGTTAATTAACAAGTAGAAAAGATGCATGAGGAATGTTTTCAATATCTATTTATTGCCTTATCAATTGTAATTCAAGTGGAAATTTAAAAAAATCTTTTTTTCGCTATGTATTGTATTGAAAAGTCTATTTAAAATTGCTAGCACAATCAAAAATCTTGGCAAGGAGTATACCAATTTGGCTTTATATTTATTTTGCATAACACATTTCTTGTATAATTTTGTAAGCAATAAATATATTTTGGATACAATTTCTAGAAAATAGTTAATACTAGGTTCATTCTGTGTCAAATGAAAAAGCAATGAAGTCAAATGAAATCCGGAAATCCTCTTTTCATAAAACTTATTATTTTTAAAAAAATTATTAAAAAAAAAAGAAATTGGATACAAACATTAGTATGATACCAAACAATGTTATGTAGCATTTAAAAAAATTTTTTATTCTAATACAGATTTTCATCAGGCTCCCTCATTTTGAAATCGAATACCACACTGGTATTCTATTCCAATGAATTTCTGAACAAAAAAGAAAAATTGATTGGTTTTTTAATTTTATGATCTCTGCAATGAAGTAATATATTAAATTATTATCTGTATTTCGAAAGTAATGTTTGAATAAAATCTTGTTTTTTTTCGTCCAAACAAATGTAAAATGCAACCAAATAATGGAATTCAATTTTAACGCAACCAAATACAAAATACGGCTCTTTTTCAATAACACATTGAAAATAATTATTCATTTTTTTAAAATTTAACTGTAACTCACTACTAAAAGACATTTACAATGTTTTCTATTTGTGATTAAATTAAAAGCTATTTATTCAGCGCTTTGTTGGTATATAAATGAAGAATATAAAATATTCTACTCTGTAGGTAATAGTGAAGCTATAGTAAATTTACATGCTGAGTTTCTTTAATTATCGTGTATCTAGTTTCATTTCCTAGTATGATTTGAAAAGGAAAGAGCGTGACAGAATTTTTCATTAATTATTTAGGCATTAATTACTTAGAAATTGCATTTCATTAATAAGACTAATTGAGTAATTTTATTTAGAGACTGAAGTGATTTCCTTAATTTCATTTTTTCATTCCTAGAATAATTAATAAAGGGAACAATACTTTAACATCAATCAATACAGCAGTGTAAATTTGTTAGGAGAGCAACTAGTAAAG
The DNA here is from genome assembly GCF_982258835.1 of Parasteatoda tepidariorum. Classification (NCBI taxonomy): domain Eukaryota; kingdom Metazoa; phylum Arthropoda; class Arachnida; order Araneae; family Theridiidae; genus Parasteatoda; species Parasteatoda tepidariorum. The sequence goes on from NC_141761.1 coordinate 20,889,456, forward strand.
CATTTTATTTCTTAATAAACATACGAAAGTAGATAAAAACATTTATTTGAAATTCGGAATACTGTACGAAAAATAACTTTTGATAGCTAACGAAAAAAATAGACTATTTTTAAAACATTATAATTTTTGAAAGGGATTTATTTTCTAAAGAAAATTTAAAAAAAAAAATTTCCTTAGTCTACATTGGATAGAGTCATGTGGTGCAATGTTTTTTGTAACGACTACGTTGTAATAATTTTCTATGTTCATTATATATTTTTTATAAGCTAATGGAACGAATCAATAAATCAACGGTTTGAGGAATAAACGAATCAACAAGTCAAATAATCAGCGGCACAATTAATAATTAAATCTATGAAAAAGCGAAACACTGTATCATTTGAAACAAGACTGCCAATAAATCAACGAATTAGTAGTAGCTCAAATACATTAATCAAATAGAGTCAATGAATGTAAGATCAACGAAAGAAAATTACTGGAATAATTCGTAAGTAACGAGAGAATTGTCTGTTATTGCATCTCTGTGTCATCACTTACCGCACTTGCTTATTAGTTTTTCGTCTATCTATGACTTGATAATTTATTGAGCATCTCATTTTTTTTAATCGTTGATTCACTCATTCATTAATATGGATATCTATTTGATTCGGAATTATTTTTCCATTGATTAATTAATTCATTGATTCCATCACTCGCTGATTTGTCAACCTATAAATTATCTCACACATTGGTTCACTGATTGATTGATTCTCTATTCTTTCAATTTCTATCAAACTTTTGTTCGATGCTTATTTATTTATTGATTTATTATTTTGTTCAATCTTTGATTTATTCTTCCTCTAATGGGGCTAATCAATAACCAAATGTTTAATTATTTCTTTGAGTCACTGATTTTCTTTCATTCATTTGCTAGCGCGCAGCATATTTCTTAATAATTTGATTATTTTTACTTTTTTTTTTTAAATTTTAGCATTTTCAACTCATTGTTAGCAAAGAAAATGTACATAAATGTTTTTAGATTTACCCTATATTTAAATTGATTAATTCAATTTGTCAATTAAAAACTTATTTACAAATAATTATAATTGAAAGAATACTGACTGCTAATTTATAGATTTAATAATTAAAATTTCGGTACCATGCAGTATATACTTTCAGTTTAAAAGAAGTTAGTTAAACTTACTATTAGAATTATTTTTTTTTTAATTTTAAAAATTTTAATTTAAATTGTAGAAGAAATTGGAGTAGAAAATAGAACACAGATTTTAATTATTTGTTACATATTTTTTTTTATTTCATTCAAAATTGGCTATTTTTTTCGTTTGTTTTTCGCTGCTTTTTATATTATACGTTAACAATCGAAATACTATAAAATTTTGTGTTTAGAAATTAACTATTGCACAATCGAGCAACTCTAAAAAATAACTAAATCCTACAGATTTCTTATAAAATTCTTTAAATTCTTAATTCTCAGTCAAATATTCAAAAATTGTCTTTAAAAATTTTTATTTAAAGAAATTCCACAGAACGGTTAATATACATCTAATATGATGAATTTAAACCTATACATTGCAAAGGAGAAAACATGATTACAAAAAATGACATTTTCAGAAAAACGTGTCTTTCAGAAATATTAACGTTTAGTAGGTATCCTTTGTCAACTCTAGCGTATTGATCTTGTGCGGGATAACCACTAATGGCATGGCTCTACTTTTCTTGTCTGCTTCCAAACCCTGACAGTTTTCTAATTCACCACTGGGATTCAAACCTGAATTGTTAGGAGAGGCCTCAATCCTTTTCAGTCTTTACGGCTTGGAGTTAGAGCACCGGGTTTTTAATAAATAGTATTAAGTTTTCAAAAAAAAAAATACTATCAAAAGCATATCACGCCTTTATTTAATTTTCGAGTAGGATTAGATCTACATGTTCAAAGACTTCAGAGAAACAAAAAAAAAAAATTTTTTTTCTCCCAAGAGACAAGTTTAAGCTTTAGTTTATTAAGGAACAGCAAGTACAACTTCGAAAATGCAATAGATGTCGTATTTAAACTTTGATATTTTGAAACATGGAAGATTGCGTAAAGCCAAAATTTTTCTTAACTTTGGCGATTCTGAAAAAGATTAACAGATCTAAATTATCACTACATTATCTTACTTTAAAACTATTCCTCATCAATGGACATTATAACTGTTAAGTGAGAAATTTTACCTGCGTTTCGATCTTACATTGATCCTATTTTAACTTTATATGTCATGTGCGAGTAAATAAGTAAAGTGATTAAGCATTCTTCTCTACTGATAGCTCTATTGGTATTCTCTATGAGAGCAGCGGGTAAAAGTTACGATGTGTTTAAATACCCTAAATAGTCAACATTTTGAGACCTTTCTGTAGGAATGAAGGTATAGGTTTTATTCGAGTGATATTTAATAAACAAGTACATAAACAATTTGAAATCTTTATTTGATTATTATTATTTTCCTTAAAGGAAAAAGAAGAAAAAAACAATAAATTACCTTCCTTTCTATAGATAAATTATTTCTTAAAATAACCTGTTATTTACAGAAAAATATGCAAAATTCATATTTTTTTCTGATTATTTTTAAATTCTTCAAAACTTACTCCTTTATTAAATTGATATTTTCTTTTAGCCTGTAAGATTCCTTTAGTGTTTCTTTTTTAATATACTTAAGAACAAAAAATATTTTTACCTTAAAAGATTTAATAATAAAAGGTAGAATGAATAAATAATTGGTTGTTCTAAAAAATAAAAGGCTTGGGAAAGCGATCGCATAAAACAGAGAATTATTTATTTCGAGTAATAAAATATTTAATGCATAAGCTTTGTGAGAATAACTAAATATATTAAGTAGACTTGGAGCCATTACATTAATAATTTTAAAACATATGCCCATTTATTCCTTTTTTCTTTTTGATGCCGATAATGAATGAAAAAAATTACAATTTATCATCGTAGTTTTTTTAGTTTAATCAAATATGTTTTTATACGGGGTTCCGATACAAATTTAAAGTACTTAAAGTAATTGTATGTTTGTTTTAACTAGTTTTTAAAGCTTCTTTTTATTTAACTTAGGAGGAACAGAAGAATGCTGTAAGATATTTTTTATGAACTTTTGATATGGAAATGAGATTGAAATTCTTATTTCAAAATTTTTTTAATTATATAAAATTTGAGAATTAATTGTTAAAAACGTCCAAGGTTAAAAGAACGAAAAATTCTTTTACATGAAAGAAATGGGCTTTTGGAGTTTCAATGTAATAAAATTCTAATTAACTAGAATTTTTAATGCATGTTTTCAAGATTTTTTTTAAAAATGGTAAAAGAGCAAATATTGAATTTTGAAATTTGTTCATAATTCTATACAAATAGCGGTACTATTGCTGAGCTACTATTCATTGCAAAAGCAAGCTAAATCGGTTTATGTTTCAAAAGAATAGTTCATTATTCCAAGATTTCCATTATCCAAATAATCAATATATTAAACTTATCACGTTTACAGTTCTTAAATAATCAAACAAATATTTAAATTTAAGTCGGTGGAACAAAATAGAAAATATTGTTATGATGTTTTACACTTTGCTCAATTACTTGCAAGCAAATAAAGCCATCCATTTTAATTTGCAATTTACGTAAGATGCTTTAATCGGAAAGGTTGAATAGTTAACTTTGATGCAATATGTGTATGTATGTTAACTTTGCATGCTAGGCTAATTTTGGCATTTTTCTCGTAAAAAACTTTGTGAAATACATATGCATGCCGTAAACCATACTTAAGTTTCAAATATTTTTTTATCAAATTATTTATTGCACTTTTCAAAATTAACATAATTATTTTTGTTTTTCCTATTTTTTTTAATCTTAAACTTATACAAAAAATAACAACTTTTAACTTTATCGTTTTTGCGATGCTTATTTAGACAGTGGATTAAAAAAAACTATTTTCTTTACTGCAGACTTACAACCGGTCCTTTAAAAAATATGCCTAATTTTTTTTGCCCGGTTTTGTTGAAGTGGTGAAATATCTAAAACTATTTTAACATGTTCAAGGTTTTCTTGGAGATTGTAATTTATTCAACAAAGCAAATATTACAAAGTTTATAACGGGAGTAAAATTTGTTATCTGTCCATTATGGAAATGTTATCGAGTATACAATTGTGACTGAATTTTTCTTCTGAACATACTGTAAAGTAACCAGCAGCACGTTGTCCATCCAAATAACGATGAAGTTTATGATTAGGAATATTTTTTTACCTTTACAAATTTGAAACCGTAGAACAACTGGAAAGGTTAAAAAAACCATGAACTCAAAACTATGCTGTTTTGCATACTTCCAAACCATGAAACGTAAACAGACATTAGAACTCTGTAAGTGCTGCGCATTTATACATGACTGATAGTTATATAGTCCATGGTTAGGGATTGACGAATGCAGGACAATGGGAACTCTTCATGTATTGAAAGAATAGAAGAACTATTGTATCAACGCTTGGATTCGAACCTCTTTTCAACCGGTCATGATATTGACAGATAAGCCTTCTCAGCTTCAGTAAGTACCCAGCTACGTGAAACAAAATGGCCTTATATAAAGTGGGCCAAATTAGCACAGTTGGAATTCAGGCTTTTAACCGCATTAGGTAAGCAATGAATGCATGATTGTTATATATAATAATATAAATTAATGTCAAGGAAAAGACGATTGAGAATGCTCCACCACTACTAGTTACTTATTATTTTATTTACTGTTTAGGGAATTAAATTTCCCCGCAATAAGTTCGAAAAAAAAACTTAATACCATTAAAAAACTTACATTTAGCCTTATATTAAACTAGTGTCTAATAATGAAAGCCCATCGTATTTTTTGGTATATGGAGAACATCGTAATTAAATTGTTAAGTTTTATTAAATACACCTTCTTTGTATCGAAATAAGAAGTAAAGTAATATTTAATTTATTAATATTTTGTGCAAAACTTTAACTTAAATTTGTTAAAATGAAATTAAAGTTGACGTAATAAGTTTGAATTTCAAGAATAAAGGCAAATAACAATTTATTTTTTAAATATCTAGAAATCAGAAACATCAAGTAAAAAAGTTTACCATTAAAAGCAATCACTAGTTGAAAGAGAACAACTATTCTATACTTAGTTCTTTCTTCCTAAGTAATTTGAAGTTTAATAATATTTAAAATGAAATGAAATGTTCCTTGAATTTAAAACAGAGGAATACATCTTTTTTTAATCATTCATTCTTTTAATTTATATTAAAAGCAATTAACTTAATGTGAGCTTTACGTGGTAAAATTTCATGTTTTTAATTTATAAAATTTCCTTAATGATAATGTTTTTAAGAACGATTGATTTCTGGATCTAAGTGGGTTTTTTCTCTCATGTTACATATTTCCCAGAAATTTGAAAGTCTTAATTTTACAAAAATAATTCATTTAAATTAAAAAAAAATTGAACGGAACTTCTCAAAAACCATAAATTCCACCGAAAAAGCCACTTCTTTTGTTCATAGTTAATTTGTCTGAACTTTAAACTGTTCATAAAAACAAACATAAATTTTTACTTAATAAAATTTATGTTAATATTGCGTTTGCTTCATTGTATACTTTATATTATATTTTATGAATTTAAGTATTTTTGAAGTTATAATTCAGTCATTTTTCAGTTAATTCAAAAAACAAATATATATATACGAAGCAATATTTGCCGTACTAAACATTTTTTAAAGTGTGTATTTATGAATTTTTATTTAACTCTTATTAAGTACGTTCCTTTGTGATTTCTATGTTTACAACCTGTATGCAATTGGAAGTGCCTTTCTTGCTGGGTAAAAATACGTCTGAATTTTATAATTAAAGTATTATTTACGAGAATAAAATGTACATAATCAAAGATTATGCATAAAATATTGAATACAAACAAGATTAAACAAACTTTGACATGCTTTTGTCCAGACGTCCTTATAAATCAGTATTAAGTCTAGTACTGTTCTAATAAGGAGGGAATTCAGCCCATTACTTTTGACCATCGACAATTAGTAGGTCAAGTTGTTCCTGATTTAAAATCCAATTAGTGGATCATGAAAACCATTTTATGTTCAATGCGGAACTTAATGGTTGAGCCTTATTTTGTATTTAATGCCATACTTAAATAAGATTAGAATAGTTTAGTTGCTGTGTATTGTATAAACTAAATTCGTTGGTTTATAGAAGATTCGAAATTAATTTTTTTGATAGTAACAATTAAAATATTACTTTTTATTTGTGTTTTATGTTTAGGAACTGAATAATTAGTTTTTCCTTAATATTTAAAGTCTTACTTAAATGACTAGAATACAGTTGGAATAGTTTATTTGCAATATGTTTTAAACAAAACCAGTTTAAGTTATGCATGGAGAATGAAATATCGTACTGATTACCGGTACTGTATGAACGGTTGCTTAATTTTGAATTTGAATTTGATGAGCAATTAAGGTTCAAATAATATTATTTTTCTTACATTTAAAAATAAAATTGCGTAGCATTTACATTACCTATTTTGTATTTAGCTTGGTTCCGTTTCCATAATTACTGGATTTTTAATGAATTCTGAAAAAATGGCCGAAAATGGGTTAAGAGGTTAATAAAACCATAAAATACGTCACTAGAACTATTAAATTGATAATTTTTTTATTCAAATGATAACTACTTACGAGAAATTCCTGTTTTAACAATTATATTTCTTATTACATCTTCAGAAAAAATAAAAACTGAAAACTAAATTTAACCGAATAAGTAGTTTGTATGCCATGCTCTAAGATATCATGATAAAATTGCCATGATCTAAGATATCACGATAAAGTATGAGATTATTTTAAAAAAATTGGAAAGTATACAGAGGAGAGTTAAGGAGGTCTCAGATATCATTAATAATAACATAACAAAGATACCTTGGGTTATTATTTTTCCGAAGGAACAACTCTCTTTCATTCTGCATTCTTCCCTTTATATATGCGTTAAAAGTATACTAAATCTTAACGTTAAAAATATACTAAATCTTAACGTTAAAAGTATACTAAATCTTAACGTTAAAAGTATACTAAATCTTAACGTTAAAAGTATACTAAATCTTAACGTTAAAAGTATACTAAATCTTAACGTTAAAAGTATACTAAATCTTCTAGCAATTGTTTCACCTACCAGCAGTACATTACTAAATATTAACAACATTCTTAGGGAATTTAATTTATACGGTGCAAGAAAATCACCATAAAAATTTAAGCAAGAGATTTCATAACACACTCCAGAAGAAAAAAATAATGAGTGATTTGTCATTTTTATTCCGTTTTTATAAGTCGTGTTTTAAATAAATTGTTTTCTCTCTATAATTCTTAAAGCATTTCCTTAGACAATTCTTAGAATATTAAAAGAACACACAATGAACCAACGATCAAAAAAAGAAATATAAACTAATAAAAGATTTGTATTGCTTTCTCTCATAAGAGAATTCAATTCAAATTTATTTTCAAACTTTCAGTTGATTGGGTTACTCGAATAAAAGAAAGTTCAAAATTTGCTCTCCGCTATCTTTAGTGTATAAAACTCCAAATCCCTAGACTTTTAAGGAAATATGTTTCGAAATTTTTCAAAGCTCTTTCCATTCAAATTCTGTCGCTAAAAGTGTCAAAATGGGATTAGCAGTAAGGTTGAATTTTTATGTCACATAAGAGGGAAATTAGTATTATTGAAATAAAATTAAAATGATGGCCTTAGTTTACTGTTTATTTTTCAACACTTTAATGACATATTATTTTCACAATTCGATATTGCTGCATAGTTATGTATTGAAAAACGAGCTTTATTTAAAAATTTATTGTGCATTTGCCGTAATTGTATAAATTTTAAATTTTTGATACAACTCTTATTGGTATGAAAATCGTTTTTCTTTAGAGAGCCAAGAGGACCCTTTTGGATTTCTTGTACAGAATAGTTTTAATTTATTTATTTATACTGCTTTAAAAAAATATTTCGCCCAGAACTTATAGTGTTTCGAAAACATCAAATGACAGTTTTAGAAGAAAAAAAAATACTCAGGAGTTCTTTTTTTTTTGAAAAATCGGAAGTATTTTTTCAGATGAGTGAAATGTGAGAAAAATTGCCTTTTTGGATAAGATGTGGATGTTAGATTGAATTTCAGCAAAGAAATAGGTAACTTTCTTACATTACTTTTCTTCTATGTTTGGTCGTATTCTTCTGCAAACACACCGAATGAAAGACAAAACTTATTTAAGCAAATTAAAAATTATTTATTTTCTTACATCAACCTTTTATACACATATATATTTCTTTTTACGCCCTTAAATTGTTGTCCTTGCAATTATCAATCGTTTCTTTTTTGAAAAAATATTATGTAAGGACTAGCTTACATCATATAGGTGAATCCAAAAGGTGGATTGTTTTATGTCTTTCCTATTATTGTTTTCATAAGGCTTTCTATTTTGGTAAAATTGAAATTATGATTAAAATAACATGATTATTATTAACAATAAAATAAATTTATAATAGTAACTTAAAATAATAGCTTGAAACATAAAAATTTTCAATTATTAATAGTCATTAATATATGTGAAAAATGACAAACTTCTTAAAATATTGATGCTTACCAATGGAAACTGCACCTACCGTATACATCTGCAAACATAATTCAGGAGAATAGTATCTGCATTAAATTTCCGCCTATTTTGGCATTTGAGGCATTTATGAATTTCTTTCATCTTGTAAAGAAAGACTTTCAGATTATTTTTCAGATTTTGAAATATTTTTTTTTCATTTTTAAATAGGCATAAAATGAATATCGGAGTGAATATTACGAACTTTTTAGTGTGTTATCATTAAGCAATCTGAAAGTATGTTTTAAATACACTTTTAAGCTAAATTATGACTCAAAGTGAAACTTTTAGAGCAGCTGATACATTATTTTTATAAATAAGACGGAAAAAAATGTCTTTGTTGTCAAAAAATGAAAAATTTCAGTTGAACATACCACTATTGTTGACAAAGCACATGTAAAACCTTAACGACCTCACTAAACTTGCACTAAACTTGAAAAATTAACGCTATAAAGACTGAAAATTGCTGTGCAGCATGACTGTCCAAAAGCAAAAGTGTTGGCCTTTTTTAGAATTTTTAACGTATGTAAAACATGTATTTATGTTCTATAAATGTAGTGAAAATTAATTAAGTACGATTATTAAAGTTCCATTTGCATAATTCTTTTCAATTTGGATAGCAAAAATGTTTGATTTTTTACAACATTTTTGACTTTTAAATAAAAATCTTCGTTTGTAAAAAAAATTTTTAAGTGCTTCAATAAATAGTAATTTAAATTTCTGACAGCAGTATGGTATTATTTTATTTTTTCCAGTATTAGCAATCAATACAACGTTCTATATGAGGCACATGTGCCATGTGCGATTAACATTTGCAATATACCGTGTATGATTTCTTTCACACTATTCACCATGTATTATGTATATGTGTATTAATCCACTGGTTTCATTGTTTTAGCTTCAATTTTCAGATGATAAACATGGAGCATGGATCTCTTTTTAAGGCATAATTTCTACTAGTAATTTTTCTTTTTTGTAGGTCAGCTCTGAATTTAAACATATCACATTTATAACAGATATATCTAAATTTTAATTTTAGCAATATAAAGACGTTTTACAAACGCTGAATTTATCCGTAATAATGCATGGAGGAAAAAAACCCGGTATAATTGCCTTACATTATGTTAATGACGTTTCTTGTAAAAAAATACCATAATTCTGGAATTAAAAAACGACAACAAGATATACGGTATTTAAATAATTTATTTAATAATTTTTCACTACATGTGGCACTGGTTCATCGAAAATTCTGGTTTTCAAAACTATATTTCTTATTATCACAAAATTAGTAAGAAATTTACTCGAATAAATGTTTTTTTAATGCCCAGATCTAAAGTATCATGAGAAAAATAGCAAATTTTATCATATTTATACAAATTTATCTATTTTTATAAAACCATATTTTATTGTTAATTCTACGGAAATCATTAACAAAGCACTTCCAAAAAAATTGCCGAAATTTCTAGTATTAAATTTGAATATCTAGTCTCCTATGAGTATAAAACCAATATGATTCAGAAAGCACCTAAATAAAATCCTGCTCTGAAAACTTACTGGACAACAAAGAACGAGAAATGCTGCGTAAGTCCCTTTGCTTTTCTAGGATAAAGCAAATTTTTCTATTTAAAAATGGATAATTAATGTTGAGAAATACAGTTATATTATTGTTCGCATTATAATATAGTTATATTATTGTTCGTATTATAATATAGTTATATTATTGTTCGTATTATAATATAGTTATATTATTGTACATTTTATATTGAGGTTAATCTTGAATTGTCGAAACATTTCAGTTTTAGTTTAAGTTGTTGGATTCTTTGTTAAGACACATGATATTCATTGGGACAAATAAGTAAAAATATGCATTGTACTTAAATTTATTCAGTGATAATCTGATTATCGTTAAAAACTATGCATGTTATGCAAAACTATGCTAACTAACTGAAACTATTATTATGATCATTTTATTATTATTAAGTTCAGTAATATTATTTTAAAATCAAAGTTTAGTATGTATTGTATGTTTTTTTTAAAGTTTTTAATTCATATTAGAACCTTAAAAAAAGTCATTTAACTTTCAACGTATAATTAAATTTTGCATGGTTTTACTTTATCAAAATTCTTAAAAAATGATCAATTTTGCAATTTTATTTTACTCAAGAGGTGACTAATTTTTAAAAAAAGCAGACTTTAAACTTATTATTATTCATGTCACCGAGTGAAAAAAAAATCATTGTAGCGACATCTCAAATTAAGTCTTTAAACGAGCTTTCTAGTTAGAAGTCATTAAAATACAGTCTTTTAATCTAGGAGCAAATCAGAAATCTTAATTACAGAACATTATTTGAGTAAGACAGAAAAAAAATAATAGTTCCTTCCTTTGATTTTCATTGACGTTAATTAAAAAATTAATTATTTTTAACAAATTGACTAAAGAAAGTCGGATAGAATATAAAAAACTCTTTCTTCTGAAATTCAGTATAAATTTAGTTTAGTTTAATTTATTTTTTGCTCTAAACTCTATTAGACTAAATAAAATATTAAAATAATACAAAAAATATATACTTAAATAAAATAATAAAAATGAATAGCTAAGTAAATGTACAAAAATACATTTTGTTCTTTTATTTTAAAAATATTGACTAATATCTATGGAAGCTTTATGCTAAATTTCTGTAATCAAAAGTTTATTATTACCTTTAACCGACTTATAATTTTAAATGCATCATGACTGTAACTAGTGGTGAATATTTGAGTTATAAATATGACATACATTGGCTCGCAAAGGGTAGTTTTTGTACATTTTTCAGTTTTGGGTTATTTAAGTTTGTGAAAAACACACAATTTCAATTTATTTTTTGTTATTATAATCAAATTCAAATAATATCGCATTATTACTTAATTATTATTATATGTTTATAAATTTGCTAACATGACCATTAAAAAAAGTACACCATAAAAAAAACTGTAATTTTACAAGAAAATCTCTGAAAAACTGAGATTCCACGAGTCTTTCTAGAAATCCATGCTGTTTCTTTTTAAGTAGTATGTCAAGATTAAAATGAAACTCATAGACTTCTTTAATAACCATACCAAGAAACAGTTAACATCAATACAGGAGTTTTCCTTGATGTTTATCAATATGCAATTTGTATACTCTCTAAATAACTGTTAGTAATATAGAAAAAAACACTTGTAACGCTGATATGAAACCTTTAATAGAACCTTAAATTTCAATAAATGAATTAACGCATTAAAAGCGTTAATGTTTAAAGATAAATTGTCATTTTTGGAATGCTAAGTTTGAAAAGATTTAGATGAGAAGAAACTGAGACATAATGAGAGGAAAAATGTTTGTAAAATTTTTACCCTCTCTATGTATACGTATAATTTATGAAAAATACGTATAATTTATGAAAAATACGTATAATTTATGAAAAAAGTAATGAAAAAATAGAAACGTTCGAAGCACGAAATCTTAACTAAGAAGCTAGGAAAGAGATTTTTATTATGAAAATATTTTTCTTTATGATTCATAGAATCTCCACTAACAATTATTGGTGCGAATTCAAACCTGTCAATATGTCAGATATCTTTAGCAAAAACCACCAATATGGATTTATCCAGTCTTGTAAAGAACATTTCTAGTTGAAAAAGCTCTCAAGAAGAAAAGGATTTCAATGTAGTGTTGTGAATTGAAACATACATTCTTACTCTTTGAATACTTTGATTTGTGAACACCGATGAATAGTTCTACCTGTTTTCAGACATAATAAACTGCTGTTTGTAGAAAATGCAACACCATGAAAGAATCATCAGAATCAAATGAAATTTAATGCAGAAACGACTTGTACTGATACAAATAAATGATGAAATTTTCAAAACAAAAGAAACAAATTAAGCGTCCGAAATCAGTATTTGGTGCAGCCACCACGCGCTGCAATAAGTGCTGCTATACGACGTGGCATGGAGTCAAACAGATGTTGAATATCTGCTTGAGGAAGAGAATTCCATATCGCTTGTATGCGCAACCAAAGTTCGTCTTTGGAAACTGCAGGACGCGGATCACGAGTGAGACGCCGACCAACCATATCCCACACGTGCTCAATAGGCGACATATCCGGCGAATAAGCAGGCCAAGGAAGAAGTTGCATGCGTTGTGCTGAACAGAAGTCTCCAACAGTCCGCGCAACATGTGGGCGTGCATTATCCTGCTGAAAGATAGCTCCAGGGATGCCTTGAAGGAAAGGAACGACTTCGGGCTGTAGCACTTCACGGACGTATCTGTTGCTATTGAGATTACCCTCAATTCGTATCAAATTGGATCGTCCATGATACGAAATCGCACCCCAGACCATAACTCCGGGTGTTCGACCACTATGTCGTTCAATAATACACTCAGGAAGGCAGCGTTGACCGGCATAACGTCTAACACGAACACGGCCATCATGGGTCCACAAATTGAAGCGTGATTCATCTGAAAAGACAACTTGGTGCCAATCAGCTCGCCAGTCTCTGTGCTCAAGAGCCCACTGCCGACGCAGCCGTCGATGATCCGCCGTGAGGGGAATCCTGTATAATGGCACCCTTGCACGCAATCCACGGCGCAGCAGACGACGACGAATTGACGAAGCCGACAATTGTACACCTGTAGCAGTAGACCAATGTGCTGCCAGCTGCCTGGAGGAAGCTGTGCGATCATTCACCGCCATGCGGAGCAGGTGTCGATCATCGCGCTCTGACGTCACCTTCTGTCGTCCAGTGCCTGTTTTTCGAGTTGTTCGGTGCTCGTCGGTCCACTGCTTCCAAACTCGCATCACTGTGGAACTGTTCCGCTGCATACGAGCTGCTATTGCGCGATAGGAAAATCCTCCTTCTCGAAGGCCGATTATCCTCCCTCGTTCAAACTCCGTAAGTTGCTTGAATTTCTTATTCTTCCGTCGTGGAGGCATACTCAGGTCTCACTAAACGTTTGCCACTAACAGATAATCATAGACTATTTTCAACGTCCCGCTACAGCACTTTATTTATACGCTTTCAGCATCAATTCAGAGGGCGCTGCGCGCGCCACGCACGCGCGATGGCTCTGAAACTTTATTAATTTGCATAATATCCTATAATTGACATTTGCTGCGAATTTCATTTGATTCTGATGATTCCTTCATGGTGTTGCATTTTCTACAAACAGCAGTTTATGAATATAATTGATAATAGTATTGGAATAAAATTAAAAAAGTTTAAGACTATGAAAAAAATCCATCGAAATCTAAAATTATGAAATGATCTAAAAATTTGGTATATTTTTTCTTAAGCTTTTTTATAATACAATTGAAGATGCAGAATTCATTGCTCACTTATCATTACTTGAAGATATATTTATATTAATGAAATATTTTTATTTTTTAGTTTTAAATTATCTGAATTATATTAATTATTTCTTTATTTTTATTCAAAACTTCCATTCCTTTTTCAGCATTAATAAATTTTGAAATTATTTTTTTATCACTTTCCATTCTCCACACAGGCATATTTTGATTCATAATGTTTTTTTCCCTCCAACTAGACTCAATCACCCTCCACATCCAGCTCTTTATAATGATAAGATTGAAGAATTTAAATTATTGTCAAAAATAGAATAATTCCTAAAATGAAAAAGCAAACATTTTGAAAGTAAATGAAACGTTAAGTTCTCAATTTTCGAAAAAGCAAATCATTCAGTAATGTGATCTGAGTTTTGATTTTATGTTTGGTATTGGTGAAGAAAATATTGTAGTTGAAGAGGAAATTTGCTGATGTAACCAGAATTTAAATAAAGTGACAGTACAGGTAATCAGACTTATCAATCGGTATTTAAAATTGGCATTGATAATTTTAATAAAGTGATAAAATAAAATTTATAACAATAGTTACTAATTAAAAATCAGAAAATTATTGACTGCCTCTGCGATTCCAGAAATAAAGAAAGGACTCTTATTTCGGTCTTACAATCAAAGTCATTTTTATTAAAAATAGTTCTTACTTATAAAATATTCAAATTTAAAGTATAGGAATAGGCAAAAAATTAGCAAAAAAATGAAAACAATTGTTATTCATAAGAAAATGTCCCCTCCGATAAAGCACTTCCTTCAAAGAAAAATCTTCTAAAAAATTGGTATATTTTAGACGCTAACAAACTTTGCCAAAATATTAAGGATTCCATGCTTTGCCCATTACCTATCATGAGGTATTGTAGAGTTTCTTTTTCATAAGCATATGCCTCAAAATGGGTTGATGGAGAAGAATTTATGATCGGCCTTTTAATAAAGACAAAAAAAAAATTTAAGCCATGGAACGTTTTTCAAATTCTATGCAAATTGTGTCCTAGTAATCTCTAAAAATAAATTCGCTAGCATACCAAGGTTGATCAGCAAAAAGATAGTAAGGATTTATATTTATTGGGTAAAGGATTAAATGAAATAATAATAATAATAAAATTGTACGAAAGATGATATATTTAGATTTGCATGACAGATTTGTTGCAAAATGAGAATTAATACAGATGGTAAAAAAGAAAGAAAAAACCTTGCAATCTTTGTTTTTGCTCATTTCGACTGTCATATAATCTATCAAATCCTCGTTTTCTATCTGATGGAAAATGAATGAATAAAAAATTCAAAAGCGCGATATTTTTCACATTTTGTAAATGGAAACTCCAAGTTTCTTTAAAACGCAGAAATAAAGGAAAAAGTGGCAAAGAAAAGTATGGAAACTTTCAAAGCTACTAAGCGAAGAACAATGGAATGAAGATAAAAAGAAGGCGGAAAAAGTTCTTCCGAATAAGCTTCCAACCCATATACATGAAGGGAACATTTTATCATCTCTTAAGCAATAAGAGAGGACTCTTAGGACAGATTTTTGAAAGCTATACTTCCGAGTTTTTATTTTATTTATATTTTTTTTTTACAATTTCTCTTTTGCAACAATTCTTTTCAAGTTGTTTTGCTCTCTTTTAAGGCCAAAAAGTGCGAATTTCTCACTTGGTTAAGTTCAGACATAAGTTCTCGAGTAAACAAGAATAGAAATGTTTTAAAACAAGAATTTTAAAAAAGTGCTTGTTTTTAAATTCTCTTCTTAAAAAGGAGCGATTGTTCCTAGAATTTCTTACTGAAATAATATACGGATGAATAATTTTATTCTTTGTTTGCTATTATGAATTCGACTTACACCTTACAACGTGGAAGTATTTATTTTTAGCAACTAGGATCTAACATACATTATTTGCTTGTCTGAAACGTCTTATAAATAATGCAAATAAAATTGAACTGATTTCTGAAGATATAGTATTGAGAAGATGGTGTCACCATCTATTTACTACTTAAAAAACTAATAATTTAAAGCATAGATCCTCAGCCTCATTTTAACGTTGCCACCCTCTTAAGGATCAAACTTTTTTAACGATACTCGATGCTTTTCCTGGCAGGTAATCATAGTCTGTTTGTTATAATCAAAATAAATAGGGTTATGATAAAAAATACAACAAAGAAGCCAATGCTTAAAAAGAGCCATTTATTCTAAATTAGATAATTAAAAAAGCACCCAAAAATAATTTTTAACACTAAAAAGTAGTACCAACGAAACAATTAAGTAACTATGCCAGTGGATGATTGTGCTTCTTGTTTCAGAGCCAGCTCCTAAACTTTCGGTTCAATATTTTTTGTGAGGGTACCTCGAAAATGTAGGTTTTACGCTATCCAGTAATTAATATAGTACCTTTGAAAACAGTGTTACCCAGGTTCGAAGGAAAATCAATCAAGGAATTATTTGAAACATTAAACATGTGGAAACAATTTTATTGATACTAAATATTTCTGAACTAAAACAAACTCAAATCATTTCCAAATGCTATTACGCAGATATCACATATGTACAAATTATTAGTTACTTTAGGTATAAAATTTAGCAATACAAAATTATATTTTCAATGAAATGTAATTAAAAATATAAGGCTCCACATTCTAATACTTTTAATCCAGTAAAAAAACAATTAAAAGTAAAAAGCACATTTACCTTAAAATCTAGTAGAAACAATTAATAGTCAAGGTAAATTATTCTTTTAAAACTATACTAGAATCGAATTTAGAGCTTTGTTTAATTCAATTCAGGTAGCGGACCAAGTCCCTTGAACGTCCACCCGTATTGTAGCCAAATCTCGCGGAACAAGTCATTAATCCAGTTTATTATAGACAACACTCTAACACTCTTTTCAGGCTTCCTTCTAATATGGCAGTTAGCATATGAGGAACAGCAGATTTTCAGCAATTGGACGCCGAGATGGGTCTTAAACAGTTTCGGACTTATCGGCTCCGACCTACCATAACTCAACACTTTCTTTCATCAGCTTAGCGACTCTAGCTTAGCTTCGCTCACCACTTCCATTCATCAACCTAGTGGCTCCGGCATCAGTTCATTCACCCAGCGGCTAAGAACTTAGTTCATCATCCTCTCAGCCAATCTTCGCCACCTTTTATTCTCGTGTCAGCAAGGCGAATGACTCTCGGACTGACCTGTTTTCTCCCACTGGCCTATAAGCCCACGATGTCGACCCACCATTGCAGGATCTCCATCAGTGGCAACAGACATAATATACAGAACAGACATAATATATTAATGAGTCAGAGACAAAAAACAATTGACTATATGCACTGCACTGTACGGGTTCGGATCGGAGATTAGGTTTCGCAAAAGTTCGTTTTATTGCTGGTGAAAATGATCTAACGGATAATCTTAATTTATTGTACTAATTTTAATTAATCTTAATTTAATAAGTTTATCTTAGAATTTTAAAATAATGACGAAACATGCTCATCAACCCCTTACCGCCCAAAACATGCTCACCACCCCTCTACCACCAAAAATAAGTTCACCACCCCTCAGCATACTCCCACCGCCCCCGGGGGGGGGCTGTATCACCCCAGTTGAGAAATAATGATTTAAAGGAAGTACACTTAGTAAGAACATGCAAAAAAATCCCAAATACTATTATAATTATTCGCTTCAAAAAGTGTATAAAGTACGACTTAAAATAATCATCGACATATATTTTGGTTACTAAGTGCTATCTTGTAACCAAGTTTTAGAATTTAACAAAACAACAAGCATTAAGTAACTATGGAACCCACTTTTGGTCTCTGCATTTTTCAATCTCTCAAAACTAATTACGTTAATATTTCACTCATTCATTGAATGCTTTTGTAACTTTCCACTTATACTGTTATTTTTACCTAATACCTTGTGGCGAAATCATCGTACTTGATTGGAGAAGAAAATAGATTGTCATCTATTTTGAACTGAACTGAAGTTCAAGAAATAAAATGTGATCATCATAAAAACTTCGTTACCATCGAAACCATCGTGATACTTTGTTCTTTTCTTTACTTTACTTTATCTTTTCTCTTTTCGCAATCTGCTGTACGTTTTTCTTCATATATTACTTGCTCGATTATTCTTGTTCGCTTTTAATTTTGTTGTTAAGTTTTCATTAAAATTATGTTTAAATTTAGCACTTCTCCTTTTTATTTATCTTTGACGACAGTCTCAACTGAACACGCAGACTCATAATAAACGCAACCGATTTCTCGCCAAAGATAAGTGGTGACCCGAACGTGATGTGGATTTATCGCCTCTATTCTAGTTTGTGGATTGAATTCTTCACACATGCAATAGTGCAACATCAAAATTTTCCATTGAAATTTTCCAGAATACTTCAAAATATGCCATTGCCGGAAGATAATAGTTCAGAAGCAATACTGTCGGAAATATCACGAATAGCAGTCAAAACCTAAATGTGATTAACGTATACATCCTGTGACACATTTGATTAATCAGCATAAATAAAAACTAGGTATTATGATTACTAATGAACATTTGTTTGATTCTTTTTATTTCAATAAAGCTATGGAAACAAAAATACAAATTGCTACCTGTAAAGTAAGATAACAAAATATATATCTAAGCTATAGTACTATAATTTGCATTACGCTTAATTATAATGATGGGAAATTGTTACCAGTGTTCAAGAACTTGCTATAATCACACAAAGAGCCCAGTTTAATTAAGTCTCTCTCAGCGACTCAATATAATTAACACTGCCTGTTGTCATTCTCTGTAGGATTTATTTCCATGCATTTTCTTTTAAAAGAATTTTTCATTTAAAAAAAGGTCAGTTATATATTTAGTATCTTAAGCATAAAATGCGACAGGTATGTCTTTCCATGCAACTTCTGTGCTGCTTTCAAATTAGAATGGCTGTTATCGATTACATGGATAAACAGCAGCCATTTTGGAAAATTGATGGTGAAGCGTCAATCACATTAGATCTGTTATTTCAATTTTCCTTTTCTTTTATTTAATTTGTTCCATGCCGTTAAATTAATAATGCCCAGCTGCAGCCTACTTGTGTGTTCAATTAATTCAAAATATGGCTCTAAATTATATCCTTTGCTCGGCCTATTTTGGTTTCGCAGAGCATAAAAGGGCTAAGTTTTTTATTTAAAAAAAATTTGCATTAGTTTAAGAAGGAAATTATATTCATTAAATACAGTCATAGTCAATGACTTATAATAAAGTCTTGTTATTTATTTTAAAAATATCATGCATTTTTAATAATTTATTTATAAGAAATTAATTTTAATTAAATATGGCTTGTTTATGTATAGATAATTTTTCCGTTATTTGCTTAATTAACTATTTTTAAAGACGTATTATTGTTTTTAAAAAAAATTGTCTCTTTATATTTTAAATTGCTCATTATTTTACTTGCTTTGATAGAATTTCGCTTTTTCAGCTTTAAGGAAAATTCTCAATCACTATATATTGATAATTACTTAGATTTGCCTTACATTATTTTATAAAGGAATAATGCAAACTAACGATTTTTTCAATTATATTTCTCGTTAAAAATATGTTATTATCATTTTTACTCATTAAAAAAAAGCATAGTATTTTATTGATCATGTCTGTTATTTCATTTGGATTTTTAACTATAAGACAATAAAATTCAATACAATTTATATATCTTTGAAATAATTCAGTAAAATATGTACTTGTTTCTTTCCTTTTATTTGCTTCATAGTTTGACTGTTTAACCTTATCTGATTTCTAAATTTAAAGAGCATATTTGAAATCTTTCAATATTATAGATTAAAGAAAGTGGATAAAAGCGTTAGTCCCAGCTTTTTTCAAATTTTTATCAGCAGCTTTTTCCGCCTCAAAAAAAATAAAAAATAAATGAAATAAAATAAATAAATTGAAAAACTAGTCTTCTACATGTTTTTAATGGGAGAGAAGTGCAATCTGGGAAATTTTCGTGCAATTTTTACCCAGGGGTCAACACTTAGAGGGTTAAAGATAAGATTATGGTGTTTTGACAAAATGTAAAATTCTTCTAAATATATTAATGCTGTTTAAGTTAATATATTTATTTAATATTTATAGCATATATACTATTCTAACTGGCACACACTTTTATTTAATATAGTATTTTAAAAATTTAACTGTAATTTTAAAATATTTTTTGATTTTGTTAATTGCACCAAAAATTTCATTAAGATTTCCCTTGAAAATTATTTAATTGTATTTAAAGTTTTCAAAATTGTTTATTATAAAAGACCAAATAACAGATGGAATTGAATACCAAGAAAAAAAGTTTAATTATTGGGCATATTTTTTCTTTGAGCATTGTTAATAAAGTACAAACTTGTATATAATGTCCGTAATGCTTTAAATCATAACATCATACCACCCTTTGGATTTCTTAAAAAACATCAAAATGTTTGCTGAAATGGAAAAAAACGTTGTAGAAGATTATAATAGACAAAATGAGAAATTTTTAACTTTTACGAGGGTTGCTATTTATATTTCAGGCCTTGGCAACAATACGCGATGCTAAGCGACCGCAGATGATTTTAATCGAAAGTTTGATATTTTTAAACATTAATTCAGCAGACGATTTACCATTATAGCTTCATTTGTGTTGTTGACAGTAAATTGAAAAGTTCTTCTCTTTCAAAAAATGGAATTGAATTGTGACCATTTTCGTGCCATTATTTTTCATAACTTTCGACGTGGATTGTCAAGACAAGAGTGCTTCGATGAACTTAATTCTTTATTCAGCGATAAAGCGCCATCCTACAGCACTGTAAAAAATTGGTATAACGAATTTAATCGTGGTCGATGTTCGATCCAGGACGAATCCCGTGCATGTCGTCCAAAATCCGTTGTTGTGCCAGAAAAGATCGATGCTGTGCGTGAACTGATAAAGCAAGATTGTCATGTGACATACCGTGAGATAGAGGCGTCTTTGGACATTAGTATGAATAGCATCAATAAAATATTGCATGAACATTCGAGCGTAAAAAAAATTTGTTCGCCTTGGATCCCGCATAATCTGACAGACGCTCAAAAAAAGGCTCGTGTCGATTGGTGCAAGGAAATGTTGGAAAAATACGTTCAAGGTGCATCAAAGGCTGTGTATAACATCTGAACAGGTGACGAATCATGGATCTATGCATATGAGCCGGAAACAAAACAGCAATCAACTGTATGGGTCTTCCAAGACGAGGCAAAACCAACAAAAGTTGTTCGAGGAAGAAGCACATCGAAACAAATGATTGCCTGTTTCTTTGGCATTAACGGTCATGTGGCAAGAGTGGCAACGATCGAGCAACGCAGGATGGTCAATTCTGAATGGTACATGACCATTTGTTTGCCAGAAGTCATCGGAGAAATTCGAAAAAAGCAGAAGAACAGGCGAATCATTCTTCATCATGACAATGCGAGCTCTCACACATCGACTCAAACAAAGGCATTTCTGACGGAGCGAAATATCGAACTGATGGGTCATGCGCCGTACAGCCCTGATTTGCCCCCCAATGACTTCTTCTTATTTCCACACATCAAAAATAACTTACGTGGACAACGATTTTCGACCCCCGAAGAAGCGGTTGATGCATTCAAAACGCATGTTTTGGAGTTACCTCAGTCGGACTGGAAAAAGTGCTTTGAAAATTGGTTCAAACACATGCAAAAGTGTATTGATCATCATGGAGAATATTTTGAAAAACAATAAAACCAATTTCGATCCTACATATTTGTTTTTTTCATTATTAGGCCAGAAATATAAATAGCAACCCTCGTATGCGGCGTGCCGCTACTTTAGTTTCCTAGCCAGGGTTGTAGGTACTAGTACATTTTTAAAAGTCAATGTCTAAGAAAACAACCTCTTTTCGAAGATTTTTAAACTACATTTGACTTACCGTGCAAATATCAATTGAATGCATTTATTGATATCTGCACAGAGAATGATTGTTACATTTTTAAAATTATTGGATATATAGTAGTTTATAAAGTAACAGTCAGTTCCGTGATTCATTCGTTTCACAAAAATATATTTTCCTCTTGCTTGACCCTTTTGACACTCAGTACACACGTTGTTTGCTCCTATAGAAAGTACTTTTGAATATAGTGTTCTCAGTACTGTTCAAAAATAATCATTTTGATGCTGGATTGTTAACACAGTTGATTTAAATTTTAAACCTTCTACCAATAGTCTTAGCAAAATTGCTCTTTCTGATTTCAATTTTTCGAAGTCCAGCTTCAACATTGTACTACAAGCCATAAAAAGGGTTCAAATTGTAGTATTAGACAAAGTTCAATATCAAGAGGAATCTCAAAAATTACTTGATGATGTCCATATCGAAGATTATTCCAAGAAATTCCCAGTGTTGATGCATTGATTGAAATCCAATCTGTAGTCAATACATTTGTGATAATTCCTAATAGTCTGAAATGTCCTCACGCATACTAATGTAAGCATGTACGCTGTGCTTGGTTTTACGTCATGAGACTGGTACTTCTTTCAGACCCATTTTTTCTAAGATTGGTATAACTTCCTATTAGCTTCTGGATGGATTTAAAACATCTTGTTTTAAATCCATCCCCACTTTCTAGTTCGAATTCATTTACTGACAAAACTTGTTTGTGTCGGTTAATGACTTTCATATGCTCAAACGTAATGAAAACAAAACGTTAAATCTATATTCACTGAGTTCCTGCTAATGGTGACCGAAATTGCCTTAAAATGACATTGCTAAATATCCACTTTCACCAACTTTTCGTTGAACTAGTAACATTTACTCTCCTTTGTTTAGAGCAGACTACCTTCTTTTTTTACTGTTACGAAAGATTGATGGCTTAGCTAGGGATGATCCTCTCATCTCCTATTTAAGTGACCTTTATGTGCACAAATTAGAAGTGAAACTATTTGATTTATTTAAGTTTCATTTTTTCTACGTGATATGTTGTGGGTTAATTCACATTGATCCGTACAATTTGACTTTGATCATGATATTAATATTATGAAAGCAATATATACTTGCAAACAATTCACATTTGAGCAAGAAACAAATAAGAGCGTTTACCTTTCCTGGACGTTCTTATTACCCGTAATTTCAATGAATTTATCACTTATGTTTATGGGAAACCATTTGCGATTTCACAAGCACGTGCTTGTCGTGCTTCTGAAACTTGTCCAATTAGTTATTTTCTTAATGAAGAACTGATATACACTTAAAGCTATTGCAGTGAATCGCAGCTTTTCTTCTAATTATTGATTCTATTTAGAGAAAATAAATTTCTCAATCCACCAAAATCTCTAATTAGAACTTTTACAATTTGATTGTTTTACTTTTTATGAAAAAGTCATTCCCAAAATCTTTAAGATTGTGAATAAATTGGGATTGATATTCGTGGCCTCTCTTTATATATAAGCTAAATTTCCCTATTCTTAAAGACCCTATTGACGATAAAAATAGATGAGGCATTCATTGAATTTCATGTTGGACATGCTCATTCGTTTATTTTATTTTATTTTATAACCGTCGTAGAACAGCCGACCCAATTTCATGGGTTTACGACTACTAACGTTCAACTCCGTAGCCTTGTAATTTTGAACCAATCCAGAAGACAAGGAAACTCCTTGATCAGTACCCCCAGAGGTATTGATTTGTTGTGGGATCATGGAGGACTTTGAGACTCGACAGATTTAACGTGCATCAGTCACCATTTACTACACGGGGAGTCTTCGGCTGGCGAGGATCGAACCCACGACCTCTTGGATATGGGCACAGCGCCCTACCGACCAGGCTTCATTCGTTTATTGGACAAACTATACGTACTCTTAAATTTGAACAAAACTTAACTTGACTTAAACAGCGCTAAAATTATGGCGGGAATCAGAATATTAGCCGATCATCCACTGCCCTACACAGATGGAACGAGTTGGAGTTTTCTTCTGCTTAAATCCTTTAACTATTATTACTGCTCTTCATCTACCAAGCTTGATATCTGAGAATGATTACATATTTTGAAAAATTCCTATTTTAGTTTATGATCTTTTTGCAAGATGAAGAACATTCCCCTGAAATTATCGTACTCTATGGTATGACATTTTTGCAATTAAAAATATAATTCCAGTTAATTAAACCAAATATACGGCAAATAAACTATTTAATTGGTAATATTTTCTTCCATATGGTAACGGTCGCAGGAAATTCTGGCTTTGAAAAGCATATTTTTTATCAGCACAATTGCATTAAAGAAATTCAAAATCGAAAAGTAAATTTAACCGAATAACTAGTATAAACTGTGCTCTAAAGTATAATAATAAAGATACAACAGTTATTACATTCACCAAATTTGATCACAAAATATAAACTGTATTTTACTGTTAATTTTAGCAAAATTATTGCCAAAGCATTTCGGTAAAAATTACTGAGCTTTTCGGTGTGACCACAGAGCCAGGAAAAACTATAAATTTTACCATATTCCTGTAGTTTTGACCATAGTTTTTTTTTCAGTCTAGCATCAAAACTTTTTCTCCATTTTTCGAAATCTATTCTACTTTAATCTTTTGTTCCCTATGGTTCCCGCCAAACCCTTCAGCCCTGTTTCTTATCTCCCTTCATTCATTATCTTGCTCAAACTTGTCTCACTGTGCTTATTATTCAAACCAATCTGCACGTGTTTGTCTCTTCACGTGTCTAATATCATTTGTTGTTTTGACAATGAAGATGGTTTTTGTTTATGAAATCCAAACTATAATATTTATCTCCCTTTCTGTTCTTTACTTACTTTTTTTGTACCTCTCTTTATTTTTACAATTCTATATGTGAGTCAAATTGCAAAATCTTCTGGCTCGAACAAGGAGACTTTTAATTGAAAAATCGAATTTATAAAATGCAATGGGTGTCAGTTTCTTAAATTTTAAATTTCTCCCTCTTTTAGGTAAGTGGATCATTGAATTAATCTTTAAAAATAACTTTCTCTTTTATTTTTGGCTTTTTGATCCAATGTATGTTTCTAGATTTTTTTTCCCCATTTTGTTTGGACTTTTTTGATTAGCATTTGTTTGAATTATAATTTTATTCATTCCGCATCAATCTCATAGCACACCTTTGAACTTGTATAAATTCAACTATAAATCTAATTTGCTCTAAAAAATCATAATTCGGAATATCGGAAAATCATAATTCGGAATACAGTATTTCTCTACAATTTCTTATACTGCATACTTTGAATATTTGAAGTTAAACAGTTTATTGATATTAAAAAAGAAGCTTTTTTTTCAATCTACATTTATAGTATTTTAAGACAAGAAGAAAACCTTGTAAGGCACGCAAAAATGTCAAAACTCTATTTCTTAAATAAAGTAAAAAATTCTAGTCGTAAACCTGACGTCAGAGTAAATGGAAAAATTATGCAACACCAAGAACTTTCTTTCGTTCGAAACCTAAGGGTCTCTAAATAGGTCTTTTAGGAAGGTAAATAGCATACATGGGTGTTTCGGAAAAATAAGAACAGCAAGGTATTCTCTTCTTTTATTTTTCAAGAAGTTGAACTTGCTTGTGAAAGGAAACAATAGATTTCGCGTCAACTGCATTAGTTTAGCTTTACATAAAATATACCTTCAGCATTTTTATATGTTAATACAGAATGGTGTTAAGCAAATACGAAGAGAACTCTTATCAGTTGTGCGAATACATTTTGAAATTATAGTTTAATTGATTTCTTTTTAATTTAATAAATATTTAATAGTTTTATTTTTTTAAATAAAATAAAACCAGTCATATTAATAACTTGTTTTCTTTCATTTTAAGTGATAACATATTGTATGTCACATTGTGATGGGTCATATATATATATATATATATATATATATATATATATATATATATATATATATATATATATATATATATATATATATATATATAGATAGATAGATAGATAGATAGATATAGATATATTTCACATAGCATGCATTAGTAATTTACAGTTTCTGTATCTTTGGCTCATCACAATGTGTTAAAGCCGTTTTCATTTACGGTTTGCTGAACACCTACTTCACCACTGAGAGGGAATTACGTAGTATTATCATACACACACTTAACATTGTTGGTGAATGTGATATGTAGTCACTGGTAATAAATATTAATGTGTAGCATATGCCAGTTACTGGGCAAATTACAAATTGTAGTTTCATTAATGTAGTATACATCACTTTTACTAAATTTAAACTTGTTTAGGGATTTCTTTTAAATTTTACTCATTTATTGTGTATAACACAGTTTTATTTGAAATTTTTTTTTGTTTGCTTTAAACCAACCATCTTAATCTTTAAAACTATTCGTTGTAAGAATTATCATTTCGTGACCTTATTTAATTTAGAAATATACTGTGAGAAATTTTGATATTTATTTGTCATCATTTTTGCCGTTGCCGTGAACTAAATTTTTTACAGTACAATTATTCACAATTTTATTTACTTTTTTACTGTTATAGTTTTATTTTTTTAATTATTTAATTTTGTTTGTTATGTTTATATTTTTTTCGCTATATTATATATACTGATAGTAACAGCTCTGACGAGTCCTTTCTAATTTTTGTATGAAAGATGACGATTTTTAAATTATTCTCTCTCCCCTACTTTGAAATCTAATATACTTTTGCTTTGGTTTCGTTATCTAAGAGGTAATCTTAATATGTAATCAAAACCATGTTTATATTCTCTACATTTTTTATTGCTTTGATCAGGAATCATTTAAACTAAGTATTTAATGCCTTATTTTTAAAAAAAATGAAACATTTCTTCTTTAATTTTCAGCTTTGTTATTTCAAAACATAATTTTTTTTTTCGGTTTTATCTCTGATTTTAGGGGGCTCAAAAGATTCATTTTTTTTAATAAAGTTATGTTTTTCTCTTCTTTAAGCGATTACATATAAGTACAAAATGTATTAAATTTCAGTCCTCTAGTTCAAAAGTAGTGCACGTATCGCTAAAAAATTATAACTTATTAATAGCAATTTATCGGTCTTTGCTGGAAAAATTTGTATGTAAGCATTGTGTACATTGTGTATTATGATTTTTAGTCATCTCAATTGTTTTATATATTGTATAAATACTAATTATTAATCATTAGAAAATTGCTTTTATAAATTTGATAACAGTTTTATTACAGTTATAATAGTTACATACTCAAACTTTAGGTAATGTATGATTCTATTCAATTCGATTTATTTTGTAAAAGATTTTTAGGTATTCAAAAATAACTTTGTTGCTAATAATTATACGTCGCATTATATCGTAAATACGACGTTATAACTAATGACTACTGAGCAATTATTTATAATTAAAATTTAAATAAATCTACTATAAACATTATATTTCTATTTAAGGAAATTTAATTATATTTAGCTATTCCCTATTTCGTACATCCATGTTTCATTAAATTAAATTAAACATATTATAATTTATTACCATCACTAAAATACTTAGACTATTGAACTAGTTTGGACGACTAATAATGCGTATTGCAATGTTCCCAACACTGACGAAGGCTCCCTTTAATCTCCTTTTGCTTATAACTTCCTTTTGCTTTTGAGTATTTTGAAATTTTTTTTAAATTTTGTCATATGAAACCTCATTTTATATTGTTCTATGCAATGACTTATTTTATACCATATACTTTTAAATAACATTTGACCATAACTTTTTGTTTTAATTTAAGAATTTAGTAATATTTGAAGAAAAAATATATAACCTCCACAAGCCACCATTACTTTTACTTTGTTACCAATATTTCTAAAATATCTCAATTTTAAAAGACGTTTCGAAACTTTAAACTTAAGTCTTATTGCAAAATGTTTCTTATTAATATAGATTAAATTATATATTTCATATTAAAAATAATAACTAAATGAGCAAATACAACTTTTGGCACCAATTTGAACTACAAATGATTTAAAATATAACCGACAAGGACCAACGCACCTATTAATATTTTGCTAATTAAGTCCACACATTTTTAAAATTTTGCAACTTCGTTTGGAATTTATTATACAATACACTATTTTATAATTTTTTGATTACAATAGCATATATTCTACGATAAACTTTCTTATAACTTTGGCAATAACTTTTTTTTATTTTTAGACTTAAATTTGAGAAAAAAATATAGCCTCCACACGTGACCTTTATCTTTAATTTCAAAACAAAACTTTTAAAATATCTAAAATATTAAGGTAGGTTAACGAGCTTCAAAAATAAATTATATACATAAATTTTGACGAATACCATGGTCGAAATTTATTAATTGTACGTAAATAATAACTAAACTTATAAATGTGAATTTTTGCTTTAATTTGAGTCGTCTATTATAAATTTTTATATTGAAAGTTGAATGGTCAGGGCTGCTCTTTTTACGAAAAATCAGCCAAAGTGGTGGCCAAAAGTGTGGACATTTTTTGAAAGTTTCATGTTTTTCAACTTTGTGTGCTGTACCGTTTAGTATAGTTATTCCCCTAAATTAAAACATCGCGTTGTGTATTTCTTCCCTTATCTAAGTTAATTATTAATGATCCACCGATTCTCCAGCATGGGATACCTTACCTGTTTTCCTGCAAAATTAAAAATTAGCACCCTCATCACACAACAAGAAAATAAATACTATCTAAGGTATTAGATTAAATAACTGGGTTTATTAAATCTGGATTACTTCAAAAAAAGGATTAAGTCCTTAAGGGACTTGATTAAAAAAACATTTTTAAAAATTACAAAAAATGACACATTCATTAGGAATACATATGAAAAAAAGTTGTCCGAGGGGACTAGCATCGAACAAGCCAATTGCACATCAGTGATTACCACGGGCTAACATCTTGCCCCATATATAAATTATACCATACCACGTGTGACCACTAGACGTGACCTTCCTCTCACCAGCACTAACTCATGTGGCATACATTAGGATTGCCCTCCTCCACACATATCATGCCACTATGCCTTACCATAAGGCACGGATTACACTATTCAAAAAAAGATTTTATCACTTCATTTGGATACTCAACAATTTTTCCAGGAGCTTTTCAACCACCTCCTCAGCTCGTGAACACCAACCGCATTTTTTTTGAAAACATCAATTTTTTCATCCAACCCAGTGTGTTGCCACCATACAGTATTACAAATAGTACAAATTAAATTTACGACCAAAAGTGAAATATATAAAATTAAAGGTTTATATTAATCTATTCTTAGTTAAAATTAAAATATTTAACAATAAAACTTAATTATTACATTTATATAAAAATATTAAAAGTTCAGAAAAAAGTTTTATTTTTACTGTCATTATTATAAGTTTTAAGACTCATGCTGCCACCTATTGGCACAAAAATAAATTCAAAAAAAAAGAAACTGTAAATTAACTTTTATCAGTACAGTGCTTGTAGAATATATTAATTTTCACTTAAATATAAACGTTTACTTATCAAATTGAAGGTAATTTAATGTAGATTAATGTAGAATTTAATGTGTATTTAATGTAGAAGGTAATTTAATACAGTATTACAATATCTGCATTACAAAAAAAGTTATGCAACTAATAGTAAGATCTATCTTAGATTTGCATTTTTTAAAGTGATACTTACACAATCAATACTTAGTAGGATAACCCTTATTTTTAAAGACAGCTTCACACCGTCTTTTCATCGAGTGAACGAGTGTTTGGAGTTCATCTTTCATAATCACATAGTGCCAAAAATAAATTATAGCTTCACTTAGTTGTCTTAATCTTTTCAATTAATCTTTAATCTTTTTAATCTTTTCAATTGGATTGAGATCAGGGCTGTTTCCTGGTCATGGTAATATATCTATGCCTTTATTTTGAAAGCAGGCTTTGCATACTTTTGCTGAGTGGCATGGAGCTGGATCCTGCTGAAAAATAAATGGTGCGTTGTTGGGGAAGAGATCTCTGATGGAAGGTATCAATTTTGGTTTCAGGACAGTTTCGATGTATTTTTTGGCATTCAGGATGCCGAAAAAATGCAGAAGTGCTACTACCGATAGAAAAAATAAATGGCTAGGCCTTCAAGATAGAAAAATGTCATCAGATGCCATTAGATGTGAAATGAATGCAGCTGGTATTGCAGTAAGTTCAAGAGCAATAAGAAGAAGGTTATCAGGATTTGAACTACAAGCTAGAATTCCAAGGAAAAAACCATATTTAAATCAAAAGCAACGCAAAAAACGAGTTAAGTTGGCAAAAGAACACATTAAATGGTCAGAAAATTAATGGAAACAAGTGATGAGAGTAAATGAGATGGAAGTGATGAGAGTAAAATATCGCTCTTTGGAAGTGATGGTAGAAAATACGTGAGACGTAGAGTAGGTGAAGTGCTTCATCCTGATTGCATTGAAGCAACTACAAAAAGTCCAACAAATGTCATGATTTGGGCATGTATGTCTGCAGATGGTGTGGGCCGAATTCAAGTGATTGATTCGCATCCTGAATGCCAAAAAATACGTCGAAACTGCTCTGAAACCAACATTGATACCTTCCATCAGGGATCTCTTCTCCAGCAACGCACCATTTATATTTCAGCAGGATCCAGCTCCATGCCACACAGCAAAAGTATGCAAATGCATGGTTTCAAAATAAAGGCATAGATATATTACCATGGCCAGGAAACAGCCCTGATCTCAATCCAATTGAAAATTTGTGGCGACGTTTGAAAATTCTTGTACGAGAAAATCGTCCGTCCAATAAAAGACAACTTATTGAAGCTGTAATTGATTCTTGGCACCATGTGATTACGAAAGATGAACTCCAAACACTCGTTCACTCGATGAAAAGACGCATGTGTCTTAAAAAATAAGGGTTATCCTACTAAGTATTGATTGTGTAAGTATCACTTTAAAAAAATGCAAATCTAAGATAGATCTGACTATTTGTTGCATAACCTTTTTTGTAATGCAGATATTGTAATACTCTATTTATTATTTTATTCTACATTAAATTACTTTCAATTTGATGTATAAACGTTTGCATTTAAGTGAAAATTAATATATTCTACAAGCACTCAAAGTTGAAAAGCATGAAAGTTTCAAAAAGTGTCCACACTTTTGGCCACCACTGTATATATATATATATATATATATATATATATATATATATATATATATACAGAGAGAGAGAGAGAGAGAGGTTATTGATTAATGAGCTCTCAAAATCTTTAATTCTTTTTTAAGATTTATTTCTTCAGTATCTTCTATCGTTGCAGATGCTTTTTGGATACAAATCCGTAAAAACAAGCTTAAGCTTACTCTAAAAAAATGGAGGCTGTGATTTCAAAAATAATTTCTTTAAAGAAGAATATAAAAGACTTTAAAGAGTATTTACTATTCTTATTACCTAATTTAATAATGATTTTTTATTTAATATCTTCCTCAAATTTTTCATGCCTAAAATTCAATGAACTTTATAGCTTATGGTGTTCAGTAATTGTACTAGTCTCAAATTGTTAAACACAGTGCTTTAAGATTTGAAATGTATTTGTTTATTCCTGATTTGCAACAAAACCTAATCATATTGCATAAGGATTCCGTTGTGCTTTAGTATTATTTAGGAGAAGATTTATTTTTAAATCTATTATAATTGATTCTCTAATTTCAGTTAGTTTTATTGGATTGCCGTTATTGATTAGGCGAAATGTTTATCAAACTTCATATTTCTTAAGAATTAAGTGTGCTCATTTTGTAAATGTGTACCCAAATTCTCAATTAATAACACACTTTTAATATAGATTTTGAGACTTATAATTCAATACACTCATAGAATATAAATGTGCCAATATAATAAAGTTAGCAACATATTTACTTATGAATAAGTTCATCAAATAAACAGCAAACAAAATTTGATACAGCAATTTTTGATCATTTAGCGCTTTTTCTTCTTATATGATAGAAAATTGCCATGCAAACAAGTAAAACAAAAGAGTTATGCACTTTTTTTGCTGGTTTAGCGCAAAATCAAATTTATATATTGTTTGCCGATTTTTTTTAAAGTTTTATCTGTATAACCCACGTAAGAAAAAGTTTATAAATTTAACAGGGTTTCCTCATCCATACAACAAAGAAAGAATATAAATTTATAAGGATTAATCTGTCTTTACGGCCGATGGAAATGCAATGAAAGACACTGAATTATTTCCTTCTGTCAACTCCTATGTCACTTAAATTCATGTGGAATTAATATGTTATAATTGAGTGTTAGTGCAATTAAAAGATTTTTTTTCATCAAATATTAAGAGAAAAAGGGACAATTTATAAAAGTGTTTAGCTAATGATGCTTTTATTTATCATAATACTTTCATAAGTACAGTTTTTAATTTAACTGATAATAAAAAATTTGAGCAAAACTATATTTAATTATATTAAAGTTTGGTAATATTTTTTTATTTTAAGCAGAAAAAAATACTTGAAAAGTTTTTTTTTTGTTAGAAACTTATCTTATTAAATGAAGAATAAATAACATTAAACCTAGTGAATAATTACTTGTTTGGAAGCTGATAAAATCAGAGATTCTTTAAT
The DNA here is from genome assembly GCF_982258835.1 of Parasteatoda tepidariorum. Taxonomy (NCBI): domain Eukaryota; kingdom Metazoa; phylum Arthropoda; class Arachnida; order Araneae; family Theridiidae; genus Parasteatoda; species Parasteatoda tepidariorum. The sequence goes on from NC_141761.1 coordinate 20,922,089, forward strand.
TGCGATTCCTCTGGTGTATTAGGGAAAATTTATGATGCATACAAAAAAAAAGATTGAATTAGGATTCCGCAGGATATGGAACTGTAGGATAACAGAATTTTGTAAAAACAGAGAAAGTCTGTTTTTTTGCAGAAAAAGTCTATTTTGGTAAACAGAATTCTTCTTACTATACTGCAGAAAAATTTTGTATTTTACTTTTTGAAGAAAATAAAAAGTATTGGTTAACATGATTTTTCTGTCTGTAATGAAAGGAAATTTTGTTTTTCTCTTCTTTTTCCTCTTATGGGAAAATTATGAATGCAACAGGAATACTCCATTTGCACTACAGAAAAAAAATCTGTACCGGATAACATGATTTCTCTGTCTATATTGCGGAGAATTTATGTTGCATACAGATAAAGTGTGTATGAATTTAACAGATTTTCTCTATTTATATGTTATAGCGGAAAACTGGTAGGTTAGCTAACAGAATTTTTCCGTTAAAGCTACAGTTTTTTCTTTTTTTTAAGTTTGTAGGTGTATCGAAACCAAGGATATTTTCTGGTGTAGTGAATCATCTTAGCATGTTCTTAGTCTTAGCATATTTTATGTTCTTTATCCTGCTTGATGTGAAGCAGTCGTTACAATGTTTATTATTCAGTAACATAATTCAGTAACACTAAGCATTTAAAATTACAGTAAGATAACATTTAAGAATCAGTACAGCTATCTTTAAGACACAACAAGAATTATAAATTTAGGATGTATTAATACAATATTTATTTATCATAAAATTAGTTTGGTAATCAAATACGCATACAACACAGATGGATTATTAATATGAATTTTGAACAAACCCAAAGTGGATTGAAGGAAAATATTATAAAACTATTTTATAAAATTGATAAATTTATGTAAATATTATGGGAATATAAATATCTTTGCGACTCGAAATATAAATGCATATTACAACATCTTATATGAGTAAATTATCAAATCAATTTGACAAGAAGATTAAAATTAATTGCCAAATAATCGACCACAATCAATATTATTTATCAATCAGTAAAGAGGAATGAAACTTAATATTTATTTATATGCATTAAACAATTCAAAAATTCCACCTAACAAGACAAACTCACTTTTTGCCAATACAGTTTTTGAAAATAAACCGCCAAATTGGCCACCATATTCTTACTAATATGAAATTGTACAATTATTCATCTGCAATAATTGTACAATTATTATTCTTTGAATGGTCCAAAATCATATTTATATGTTTAAAACATGTCCCAGCATCATTTCACAAAAGAATTTAGCTAAATAGTAAAAATATACAATAATCATTTGCTTAATTTTCGAAGCTCAAAGATTTTGACTTTTTTTGCCAACAATCTAGGATTGGTTTAAGTGTTATCAATTATTGTGTAAAGATTTAACTATACTCTTTGACGTGTGCAAGAACGCTGTATGGGGATTAACCTGAAATGAAGTAAACTTTACCATAGTTTTTAGAGATTTCCAATACCTAATTTTGATAGGTATTACACTAATGCTTTTACAGTGTATCACTCAAATTTATTTAAACTTAGTAAAAAGTAGATTAAACAATTTTATTTTTTTAAAATGTTTAATATATTCGCTCATTTCAAAGGGCATAAGAATGAAAATTTAAGCACTTGAAGTATAATGCTTTTGGTTTTCATAAATAACCTTAATAACCTTAGATCAAACCCTCTATAAAAAGTTATAGCGATGCATCAATTTGAGTAATCATGAAAGTAATCAACAGTGATAGTAGGTCAGTCATGGGTCAATGATAGTGCCTTTGGAATAAGTGAGTTTAATTTTTTGGGGTCATTTTCTCATACAGAAACAAAAATTTGTTTAAATTTATTAGAAATGTTTTTCACAGAAATTGATCTAGTACTTTCATTTTAATTGAACTGTGCTTAAAACTATATCTTACTTATTCATATTATATCTAATTAAACTATATACTTATCATACTATATCATACATGCGTATACTATATCCAAATACACCGTTCAAAAAGGCTGGTCATTAACATAGGTTTTAATAATCTTCTAAAATACTATTGCCTGCTATTTTAAAATAATAAGGAAATATTCAAATCTGTTATAATCAAGTTAAAAAGACATTTTGATTAAAAAAACATCTCTTAAGTCTAAAGAAGCCCCAATATCGTAATGTCTGGAGTATGGTCTCCCATTGCATAAATTTGCATTCCTGATTATTTTTAACGAGCAATCAACTTTAAATTAATTTCTACTCCATTTAACTATCACAAAAATTCATGATTAGTTTTAACTATAATGACTCGAAATATTCCTGAATGTTTCAGAGATAAAATCCGGTATTCGTTTAAAAAAAATTTTTCAGATAAAAATTAATTATTTTTCCGTTTTGCGTTCTTTCAAACCCTTGGAGCATAATTTAATTCACAGAAATATATTTTTAGTTTAACATATTCTTCTGCAGTTTTCAATAGAAATCGTGAGCTTTTCTCAAAAATATATTTTTATCACAATCACTAACCGTAAAATAACAGTTGCATTTAAGAAAATTCAAAGTATGTTCTAAGTTCTGTGTAATAATTAGATGCTTTAGGAAAAAATATTATTTTCTTAATTTTGTGCATACATAAATATTCGTTTTGTATTAAAAAAATAATAAATGAGCTATATCTTAAAATAGAACGAAATGTAGGGAATTTAAAACAAAATATCTAAATCCCGCATTTTATGTAAGCAACTTGTTTAATTTTTTGACATGTAATTTGTTTTTAGCTATTCTGCAATTCGTTTTTAACTATTTGTTTTTATTATACTCTGAGTTCTAGTCTCAGTTCAGAGAAAAGTTCTGTCAACAGAATATTTTCTTCTTTCTTATTATTTCCGACTTTCCCAGGCTTAACGAAGCCCTTGGAGCATTATTTTTCGAAAGGTTTTTCAAAAAAGAAGTATTATTTTTCAAAAAATATATTAAATCTTTTTAAAATAAATTATACTTAAACTTCAAGAATTTTACTTATTTTCTACTTTTTTGAATTGCTTTAAAAAAGCTACATTGATAAATATTAGGTTGAACTCTATAAACCTATGCAAAAATATAATTATTATTTTTCAAATGTATTTATAAAATTCTTCGTTGTATTTTAGAACGTTTTATTTTACTAACAATTCGTTAAAAATTATAAAAATTTTGAAAATTTAAGCTAATAAAAGTGATAAAAATCTACATTTAAGAGAAAATTATGCATGGCATTTCTTTTCTGCACTCTAAAACAACTTGTAGATTTAACGGAGAAATTCTGAAATTCTGTTTGCTATCCTACTAGTTTTCTGCAGCTGCTTTAGAGAAATTCTGTTAAATTCATGCTGACTTTCTCAGTATACAGCAGAATTTCACTGTAGTATAAACAGAGAAAGCATGTTATCTGGTACAGATTTTCTTAGTATTATAAACAGAGGCATTCTGTTAACCAATTTAAGCTCTTTTTCTATAGTTGAAAAAAAAAAATCCCTGTAGTACATACAGATAAATCCTGTTAATTGATAGATTTTCTTCGTGTGCATCACATATTTTTCCTAATACACCAAAGGAAATAAAGTTAGAGAAATTCATAAATTTTTCACTCTATCAAATTTTAAAAAAAGTTATTAATCACCGGGTAGAAAGTTATTTATTCATCATTTATTTAAATAAGATTGTAAGATTGAATATTGCAAAAATATCGGAAAGAACACAATGACAATAAGGCATGGATTATCTATGAGAGATATTAAATAAAAAATCATCATTAAAATTAGGCACAGAAAAAGTATATTCCTTTCTAAGTCTGTTATCTTCTTTTATTAAATTATTTTCGAATTGACAGCCTGCATTTTGTCACAGGTAGCTTTAGATCAATTTAATGAATTTCAATGGCTTTCCAAAAATCACCAGTAACAGTAGAAGATACACACAATTTAAAAATTATTAAAATACTAAAATTTGGAAGTACTCTTTATAAAAATTATCCGAATTTTTTTCATTTTAATCATATTATAATTTAGTTGCTAGTTTAAATAAGCTTATTTGTTATTTAATTGTAACTTTATTAATTAAAGACAAAACTTATGTGGCTATAATTGGAGTTTTTAATTATCATTACAGCTCAAAGCCCTTAAAAAATGTGAAAATGTTTCAATTTAACCTTAGATTTTATTGCACAGTCTAAAGCACCATAATCTAATGAGCCAGATGTTTTCATAAGCTGAAATAGGGTGGTAAAAAAGATATCTTTAACCTTTAAACCGGTGGAAAAAACTTAGTACAATTTATCTATGCTTATAGATAATCGTTTGAAAAATAATTTTACAAAAAAAATAATAAATTTTGAAATAACAAAGCTGAAACTAAATGAAGAAAATTTCAGATTTCTTAAAAACACATAGAATACCAAGTTCAAGGAGTTATCAATCTAACCAAAAGAAATATTTAGAAAAAATAAACATATTTTTAATTTGTATAGATTTTGCACGTAGACAAGTTGCGCAATGACAACATTTCAAACTTTAAAAAAAATAACAAATTAAAATATCACTTAGATAATGACACTGTAGCAAAGATATTTTACCGAACAAAGCAGCTAAATTGATAAGAAGTTTCAACCAGAATTCACAAAAATTGGAAAAGGCACTGCATAGATGATATTAATATATAAACATGGCAAGAAGTTAGAACATATTTAAATTTTTATGCACCTGAAAATGTCATACATATGATAGCCAAATCATTGAAACAAATTGATTAAATTCACCAACTAATAAAACTTCCTTCATATATTAAATATTCATACGAGAGTAATAGATCCTTTACGAACTGAATAAAAAAATTCTCATTCGAAAGTTGAACCGGTATAAACAACAGAGAATTCTTGTTGTTCAGAAGACATCCGGAAAGTAGAGAAACAATTTTACTTGCAATAAATGCTAAAAGAGAAGAATCGTTTGACTCTAAAAGCTTCTCTGTAAGGGCGCCTACGATATCTTGACTGAGAATTAGTGTAGTTCTGTATGTTTTGCAAAATTGAATTATTCTGTTGAAAGTACTAAAGAATATCTTTTGAAGCAAAAAAAAATTAAGTGTAGCTTTTAAATTCAGTGAGACCGGATTAACTCAAAACCTAGAAACATTTAGAAAATTTGGTATATCTCTGTGTCAAATCCTTTGACTTCATTTAAAATTGCACAGCTTATTAATTATTTGTTCGAAACTTAACTATCTCATTTCAGTTAATCATGAAAATTTATGAAAATTTGCTAGTACAAAATTCCAATTACTTTTAAACTTTCTGCAAAGATTATTAAAAGATAAGAAGTAAAAAAAATATATATATGTATATGTAGGTTGAAATAGGAGCTGTAAGTTTCTAACATTTGACAACAATAAGGAGAGATTTTAACTAACAGAAGTTAATTCCACGTAAATTAATGTAATGTTTGGAAACTATAGATAACAATAAACATATAGACAATAACAACATGACAATAAACCGAAAAGAAGAGGCATCTTGTCTCATTTGCAACCGTCTTATTTGCTACGCAGTAAGAACAAGAATGAATATTTAATAGCAGTTTTAGTTAGAGGTGCGCAATGAGATGCGTAATGAGGTAAATTATGGGAAATTGTATGGGAAAGTGCGCCTCTTACACTGTTGTCAAGCAAGTCTTTAGATTGTATATAAGAAAGGCCTTAACAGAAAATATACCATTCCGAAGAAAGAGACAGTTCGAAATGTAGTACATCCGAAAATAACATTTTAATCTTTCTTTTCAGAAGGTCTGAATCATTAATCGGATTTCTTATGTGGTATATGCTTTTTCAATGCTGCGAGACTTAAAAATAGATTATATTAAATCACTCCTTAATTCTAACACAAAACGCATTTGGGAAATACTAAATTTTCCTCTCATGCTCTGGAAAGGTGGTTTAAGCTTGTGACAGATGCCTCGAATAAAATGTGGGGACATGAAGCTGGAGGAGGATAAATGAGGTCTCTCAAAAAATGCATACTTTGAAAGTATTGTAGATATAAAAGTATAACCTTAAGAATACAAAAAAAACTATTCCATCGAAAATCTTAGTAAGTAGCTGCAAATAAACTGTAAATACCATGCCTAAAAATTGGATGGGGCGTGCCTGGGGGGGGGGCTCAACGTAAGGAGTTTCGAGTCATTCTGACATAACTTTGAAGATATGATAAGTAAAAAATACGATAAATCAGTTAACTAATGTTTTTTTCTGAAATGCTAACGTAATGAACGTAAAAATTAAAAAATTGCTCAAAATTTAATTTATTTAAATTTTTCTAACTCTCAGACAAATATAAAAAATTAAAGACTGTTTATTTCAAAGGTTTTAGCTAACTTTTTTTAAGGCAAGATTTTTAAAATTTTTATTAACTTAGATGTACAAATAAGTAAGATGTACAAATGGAAAATAAATAGTAAGATGTACAAATGGAAGATATTAACACTAGATAGATGGATTATTGCTGTATATTTTGAATGACTGAAAGGCTAAATGTGGCCCTTCCCAAGATTGTTTGTGTGTATATCAATTAGACATCCAAAATCATAAAATGTAATCATAATTGATTTTAGAAAATATATTATAGATTTGATCATCAAAATTCATTGGTATTTTATTCAATTTGGTTAGCAATAGTATTTAATTAAATGGAACACTGACTTTTCGATTATATATTTTGTTTCTTAGATAATTATGTTTTCTTTTCTCGATAAACAATAATTTTAAATATACTAAGGAACTCTTGTTTTCCAAATGGAACTGGACTACCTTAAATTTATTAACTGCTTACCTTAACTGCATTAAATAATTTTTGGTTAATAGTTCTGTGCAATCCAGGAACTTTTTTTTCAGATTCTTGTATGTTTTTACTATTTGGCGATGGCATGCAAAGAGTTAAAAGTCCGTCTAAAGTTCCATCATCAGCTCTTTTAATATTACCATTCACTATATGCAAGTGTCATTGTCTGACTTCGTCAGGAATTGGAAGATGAGCCACAACAACAACAAATATATGCGATTATAAGACATAGTTTTTTTCACTGGGAGAAAGATCTCTTAAACGCAAATCAAATTTTTACTGGGCATCAGCTCGATAAGTCAGTGATTCCACATTCAAGTCGTTCAAAAGAGTATTCACGTCAAGCAAGGAAAAGGTAATATTTAAGATTACAAAAACTTCAATAAACTTTCAAATAATGCTGAATTTTATTTTTTAACTTTAAATTTTGCTAATCAAGCAAATATGATGCTGATAATTTAAAACATTTCTGTTAATAAAAAATAAAAAAATTGAAATCATGTTTAAATAAAATATTGCTTGTAGAATCAGTTAAAAAATATAAATTTATAAGTTAATCCAGCTTTTAATATATTTGTAAAAATTAATTAAAACTATCGTTATTTTTCCTAAGTCCAGATATTATGGTTTATGACTTCAGCCGCTTTCTAAAATAACGTTTTCTCAAAATGAACGTGATTTTAATAGTCATCGATCACTGCAATATTGTTTTTATTGAGTGTATTCACTATAATTATTTTTAAGGAACGCTTTTAAAATTATTTTGCTCAAGTAGCAAAACCTTTTATTAGCCGCGGTGACTCATGGGAGAGAGGCTTCGACTCACAGTGAGGTGAATCACAGGGGTGACTGGAAGATGCGATTTCAACTTCCGTCTAGCGCCGACCATAGTGCTGACGTCAAATATCCTCAGTGGTAGACATTTCATTGACTGAAATCCCCTTTCCGGTGGGCTAACCGTGGGAGTTTCTCTTAATATTCCCCTCCGTGTAACGCAAATATGAGCGAATTCGATCAAAAAGTCCTTCATTAAGGCATGTTTGTCTCAATGCTTGATCTGTTTAGGGCCAATTATCTCTATATAACGTAAAAACCTAATAGTCTGACACAGTATTCCATTGTTGTCGGTGTGCATTTTTATGGTCGGAAAATCAGGTTGGATATTCAAGTGGATAATTTAAACTTTAAAAAACGATTTAAAAAAAGTATTTAAAACAAAAAATTATTTTTAAAAAAAACTTTTTTGCCAAGAAACAACGAGCGAAGCAATTATTGGAGTTGGTGAGCTGCAACGAACAGGGGGCTTAGCCTCCCAGTAATATAAATTATTAAATGTAAGCTATTTGTATGAGGTCGTAGTTGCTCTGGAGATTGAGTGCTCTTCTCATAATGAGATGACCCGGGTTGGAATCCCAGTGGTGTCTGGTTGATGCAAATTATCTTCCCGGCTCACACCAACTACAGAGCTGACGTAAAGTATCTTCAGTTGTTGGCAGATTATGAGTTAGATTCCCCTTGCCAGGGCTAAACACGGGAAGTTGGGCTAACCGAGGTTTAACTCTCCATTTCCTCCCTCAATTTTTAACTGGTACTGACAAAAATGTTACAAATTCATCCAATAGTATTAAGGAGAATTTATATTACAAAATGCATTTTTCAAACATATACTTCTACTTCTTTACAATAAATAGTATCGAAATTACAATAAATAGTATTACCATAACTAAAATTAAAAACTTCCTAATAAATTCATAATATTGTAACATAGCGTTTAAAAATTTTATTTGGTCTGGATCTTATTTTCATTATTTAATATTCTATGAATTTAAGAGGTATAGAATAAATAACTCTGACTTATTATGTAATAAAGTTACACCATTAAGATTTGAGTTACTTTGTAAATGACGAACGAGCCACGAAATTTTCCGTAAAATAATTTTAATATCTTAATTACTTTCTAAACAATGCACACTTTTAACAAGTACAAGATGGATACTTGAGTGCTCAAAACTCAGCTATTTCGTACCACAATGAAGTTGATACTTTTAGTGTTGCTAGCGGCTTTTAAGAACATCTATTAATTACGAAAATGAGAGCCTTCTTAATAATCTCTCTCCCGGTAGAAAATTAAGGGATCTGAATTCAATGGAATGCATAAACGTGAAATAGGCAAAATTAAGTTGACGAAAGTTTGTTTTCTCTTGAGATTAGAATGACATTTTTATCAACCATCAATAAAATTACTCTTCAAAAGTTTTTGTTAATCTTTTTTCAATTTTTTATATCGGCTTAGTCAAATGAAATTTACAAAATCTTGTTAAATCTATATTGCATGTTGAAACAGTTGTAAAGTTATTACTGGCAGAAATGTGTATTTATAATTCATCTTGTGTGTATTTTTTTCTTTTCTTTTCCGTTTTTTCTTTAAAAAATTTCTTAAAAAATATTTCTGCATCCTTAGTATTAGTGTTTGCTTAGTAAAATGATCATAGTGTTATTAGTAACTACTGGGTTCAAAATACCTCAACTTGATACCTAAATAAGCCTTTGAATGCTATCAAAAATAAAAATTCAAAAACAAACAAAAACATAATTTAAAAGTCTGTTATCTTGTTAGCAAGTTTTCTTAATTAATTTTAATTAATGAATACGAATTTAATTAGTATTTTTGTTCTACCACTAATTTATAGGGGTTCCATCGCCTTAAATGATCAAGTATAATTTGAGGAAACAATACAGCAGGTGAGGAAGAAGGATTTTTTCAATTAATTTCATAACAATTTTAATTAACTTTAACTAATACAGTTCTTATTTAATTTTATTATACCTATCCTAATCTTCATATCATAATGCTAAAAATACAAAAATTTAAGAGAAATAGTGATTATATAATATAATGTTTGTAACTTAGTTTTTAAATTATCTATAGATTGAATTCACTCTTGAGTAGAAAAAAATAAACCAAATTTGATTTCGGCTTGGGTATTTCAAACTATATGAATATAGTTTCATTTAGACGCACAATTTTTTTAACAGAAATATGATTATATATATATATATATATATATATATATATATATATATATATATATATATATATATATATATATATATATATATATATATATATATATATATATATATATATATTCTCTGTCTGCTGAACCAAATATTATTTTTTAATTGTTCGGCTGTCTGCTTTTTAACTGTCAATAACACTTTGCAATTTTCATAAAAAAATTATTAAAGCTAATTAAGATGCATTTTCAGCTATTTGTATTGAATGTACCTTTAATTGCTTATTTACATAATTTAAAGAAATTATTTCAATAAAATAGGTAAAATAATAATATTTTACTAAAATGTTTTTTTATAAAATTTAACAAATCCTTTAATTAATCAAGTAATTAATTAATCCATTAATTACAAGTTCACATGATCATACATATCACAGCGTGCCGCTAGTAACACGCTGCTTTCGCCGTTTTATGCTGTAAATTTCACATTTTTATGAAAACCAAATGATACATTTATCCTAAAATGATAAATTATCAAAAAAGGCTTTTTTTTTCTTTCATTTTTTGAAAGATTTGCTGCAAAGTTCTCCCTTAAATTGAATATGCCTTTATGATAGTAAGACAACCATGAAACATTTTTTAATAAAAATCAGGTATCTAATTTAGTGTGATATAAATATGCTGGGGAAATTTTAATCATATTTTCATTTTCAATGTAAGTTTTTTTCTAATTTAATTTATTGAGGTATTATTATTTTAAATAATGATTTTTAATAATTTTTCTTCTTGATTATTCAGTGACAGACACCATGGATCGTGTTAAACCACGTAGCAGATCAAATTTGTAACAAACTAAACTATGGTGCTCAGTCGAACCATAAATGTATTTACTAGATAATTTGGTAAAACTTGAGACATGGAAGAGTGATTTAAATAAGTTGGAGAAATCTTACTCAAATTTTCAATCTTCAAGTAGTTTCGTCAAACGTTATCATCACGTTAAAACATCTAACAGCTCAAATTTGCTACAAATTTAAATTATGGTGCTATGTCGAACCATATCATCATACTTCGTAAATGTATTACCGTCATATGGGGCTACTTTGTGCAGCGGGGGCTACTTTGTGCAAATTTGAATTTGGCACTTTTCAAGTGCTGCTATTCAGTATTATGTTTTTTTCATCTTAAAAATGTGTGGAATTTGAAGATAGAAGTCTTCTGTATTACTACAAAAAAAATTTCGAATTTTGAAACAATCTCAGAGCGTGTTTTGTTTATCCAATGTCAACAACTTTCCGAGAACGTCGGACGTCGAAAAGTGTGCGTGGAAACTTCATCTGTGAAATGCAAAGTCGTTGATAAAACAATTGTGGTAAGTGCAAAATGTTTTATTTATATATTAATAAACAATTATATCATTTTAGAGTTAAAAAATTTTGAAAAATAATAACAAATAAACGGAAAATGAAAAAAAAATGCACTTTGGGGCTACTTTGTGCAAAGTTTCATTCGTTTTTTTTTTTTCGACAGAAAAATTATTAGACGTTATAAAAAAATAACCTGGAACGAGAAACTACCGTGATTACACTTTAGAAAAGATGCAACAATGTTTGCAAGCAGTTGCTGGTGGTATGTCGATTGCAGTAGCTTCTCGAAAATACAAAATCCACAGAAATACTATCTCTGATAAAATTCACAAGAAACACGTGAAATGTAATGGTAAACTATATTTTTTTCTTCTACAAAGATTTTTCTAATGAATTAATCAAACTATTTAACACATAAAAATATATTTTATAGGACATCAGGCGATTTTGACAGAAACTGAAGAGCAAGTTCTGTCATGTTCATTCAAGTCATGTCAGTTCTGTTATGTTCAAATTTATCAATATTATAAATGCTAATGAATATGTAATAATTATTATTTTTGAAATTTCATCCATTTCAAAGTTCAAAAATGTATATGGTTTCCCTTTGTTTAAACTCAAATGTTTTGAAATAAACATTCTTTTTAAGAAAAAATTCTTTATAAAAAATGGTTTTTTAACGCTGTAAATTATTTTCAAACTAATATCTTTACATATCTTGATGTTTTTGTTATTAAAATGTCAACAATTAATTTTTTAAACAATTATATATCAATATTTTACTAAAAACATGATTATTAAACTGAATTCCTATCGCTGCACAAAGTAGCCCCACTTAGGGGCTACTTTGTGCAAGGTATGTTTTGACTTATTATTTGTAAATATTACACACAAATAATGCCAATATTTATCAAATTCACTCGTATGAGTCCAGTTACGACTATAATATCGATAAATTTTACTAAAGTTTGAATTAACATAGTTTTTTTTTCATGTCAAAGTTCAAAAACTGCGAAATCCTGCACAAAGTAGCCCCACATGACGGTAGCTAGATGATATGATAAAACCTGAAGGGAAGTATAGAATCGTAATTTAAATATGTTGGGTAAATTGTACGCATATCTTCAATCTTGAAGCATTTTCGTCAAACTTAATATATTAAAGTACCGTTATTTTAAGTAATGGTTTTAATAATTTTTCTTCTTGTTTATAAATTTGTAACATTATGGATAGCATTAAACCATCTAACAGCTCAAATTTGCTACAAAATAAACTATAGTGCTAGGTCGAACCATATCATAACACTTCTTAAATTACTGCAAAAGTAATAGGTAATATAGAAAAAAAAATCCTGCATTGAAAATTTAGAAATAAGGAAAGGATTTTAAGTTTAGTTTCGGAATATTTCATTGTGAGATTTATTAAAATATAAGTAATAAATTTATATATATTTTCCATAAAAAATTGACAAATTCTAATACTTTTCATTGTAATCAATGAAAGATATTTATGAAACGGTTGACAACCTCAGTTACATTTTTCTCTCAATCTTTTTGTAGATTTGAAGAGTCATCGATTTATTTACAAACATGTAGAAATTGTAACGCATCTGCTACGTTTCCTTTTCATATCTAGATGTTATCTCGATCTTTTCCGCTTCAGATGTTCCAGTGTTTGTAAGTGTTCGTAACATATGTCTTCTGTTTAAACGCAGAATACTATCGAACTGTCAGCTTGTCAGAACAATATACACTTCTCTTTCCACTATTTACTGGAACTTATTTTTTTATTTATGCTTTTCTTCCTCCCGATCGTTGTAGCATCAAAACTTTGTTTGGACAAAAAGAGAGAAACAATACCATGATTCTTTTTGTCGATATCGACATATTCCAGACACCTTGATTGAGGATCAGAGTGACGTAAGTCAAATATACTAAAAAAACTGTTTACCTAGTTTTGAAACCAAATATCTGGAAATGAAAAGAAAATCAAAATTTAAGACTAATTTCAAAACATTTGTAAGAAAATATTTTATAATAGAAAAAGAAAATTCTTGCTGTGCTGATATTAAACTTCCCTATTCAACCATATTATTTTTATTATATTTTTCCATAAATTGTAACACTTTCTCTGCATAAAAATAATTGAGATGCTAAAAATATATTTGTATTATGTTGCGGGTGAAACTAAAATCTTCCGGTTAATAATCTGAAAAATTATCATTCTCTGTAAAGTGATCACGCAGACTTAAATATCTTTTTAGTTTTCGTTAACAAGCTTCTCCTTGAGAATATCCTTTAGATCAGCTTCGTAAACAAGTACTATTTAAAAGACATTGTGTAATTATTATTTCTAAGTAAATCTGTTTTGATTAACCACTTTAGTTAAGAGGACTGTACTTACTTGTGATTTCATGAATTTTATATCACTAATTACAGTGATAGGGACAAAGAGAAAAGTCTATAATTTTTTTAAAACACTTATACTTACATTTAATTATACCGTTATGTATATTCATAAATGCAGTATGTCTGCTCTTAGTTGTTATAAGCCCTTAAAGACATTACCTTGATTGCTTAGATCAACGCGTACGTTCTTGATTTCTAAATCGTGGTACAAGACGGCAAGTCAGTTAGGCCACAACCACGAAAAGTTTAAATAGTGGTGCCAAATTTCCCTTCCTCATTTTGTTAGTTTCAACATCCAGATGGAATTCGTTTTTTTTTTTAATTTACAAAAGATAGGGATTTGTAAAGACAATTTTTTCCTTCTATTTTTCTCTGCAGTATACGAAATGTAATGTATTGATGTTGACCAATACAAAAAAAAAATATATGAAGGAAAACTTTTTTTTAAAGTTAACTGCAAATAGAGCTTTCATATCAGCTATAATGTGGATAATTTCAAATTAAAATTAACCTAATTAAAGTCATCGCCCAGGATAGAGCTTTCATTACCAAGATAATGGATAATATTTTTAAAAAAATTTTGAAATATGATCATGATTTTAAGTATTAATAAGTCAAACCCAAAACAAATACATTAGTTGTGCTGCCAGATTTCTCGAAAATTAGCATCCAGATACCAAAAGCACTCTTAAAACGCAAATTCGGAGTAATCCTATCTCTGAATAACACGATCAGTTTTACGAAGCTCAAACAACCAATTAAATGCGTTACATCTGGGGAATTATCAAAATTTCGTGCCAACTGTCATACATAGGACAAATCAAACGAACGCTGAACAACGGCTCAGAGAACAATAAAGTTACGTCCAGAATCAAAAACTTCCAACATTCATTCATCACAAAACATTACTGGACAGAAAGCCATAGGTTCGATTTTTCTTCATCTCGTATTATGCGCATATGTATATCAGTTGTTGACCATAATGTTTGGGAGAGTTTCTACATCATTATTTTTTTAACTTTTCATTATTTTTTTAACTTTTCATTTTTTTTCCGCTTCAGTCGTTGCTTGGTTCCAAAATGTCAAGCATAAGATGTACCGATTTAGATGTCACTAAATTCAAATATCAAAGTTTTTTTTCTAAGAGTATAAATGCTGAAGCGTTGAAACAAATTTTAGAAAAAAAAAATACGCAGGTTTAAATGAACTATCAATAATCATATTTTACTGTCGTAGGTATTTTGAAACATACCCTCCCATACTATAATTATATTCAAAAAATTTATTTTTTTCTAAATTTAATGCTTTGAGCTTTTATTACTATATTTTAATACTAATTATTCCTTTAAAAATGAAAATAGAAATCAATAACAGGTAAAGTATATTTTAATTACCAATAAAATGTGTAATTAAATGTGTTAAATGAAAACATCGATTTTAAGCTTGTAAAGAACGTTTTATTGCCCTTTAAATCTAAAAATAATTCTGATAAAATCACCGCACTGTGTGGTAAAGACATTTCTGGTAAAAATCCATAATACTGGTTAATAAAACAAAAATATTCGATATTTAAACTAGTCATTTGGTATTTGTTTCGTTTCATCTACCATGCATTCAGTAAAAAATGCGAAACTGAAGATTAAATTCAACTGAATAAATAGTTTTTCTGACATACTGTAAAGTATCATGATAAATTTACCAAAGTTTACAACATTTACCAAATTTTATCACAATTTTAGAATGATGTTTTATAAATAATTTTTCTAAAATCATTTACACAGCGCTTTGGTAAGAATTACCGAGGCTTTTGGTGTTCCCATAGAGCCAGAAATACGGTTACTTTTGCTATATTCTGTCAGTTTTGACCATATTTTTAGTACATGCAAAGCAATGGAAACAATTGTGTACACTTTATTTTTTAAAATTTGATTTAGCACACTTAAAAGAAATCGCTTTTCTGTACCAGTAATCTGTATCAGTGAAGGCGCCTTACAAATATGCTGTGTTTAAAGTGTTAGAATATATAGCAGTATTGAACAAAAAATCTTTTATAAAACAAGTTTATGATAATTTCCATTTGTCACGATGATATTGTCACATCTTATTAAAAAAAAAAAACAGCGTAAAACACATTTGAACTGTAAGCGTGAATTTGTAAGAGGTAAAATTTTAAACTACTGTAACTATTCCAAGAGTAACTCTTACCGTAGCGTAATGCATAATATCTTTCCAATCTTGAATTAATATCAAATGTTACCTTTTGCATGCATTTCTTTAGTTTGAATGTTCTAAAGAATATGACAGGAAAAAAAATCAAATTTTTAAAAAGAAACTAATTTTCTTGATTTAAAAGAAACAATTTGCAGAAATTGATTCGAAATGCAATTTCTGTTCTCAGTACAAACCTCTTAAGGAGTAAAAATAATGCAATATTGTTTAAAGAAGAATTATATTGACATTTTTTAATCTTACTTAATTTTGCAATGAAAAAATAAACGAATAGGCACCCGTTTCATTTTAAAATAGCACTTATTATTTTTGAGCACAAAGAAAAAAAATCTATATTTTCTCTTTTACAATAATTCGCCGCATTTTACCACAAGGTTCTTTTTATTAAAGCTTCTTAATCTGAAATAAAAATGTTATTATACTTTTCTATTACGAACTTTTTATTCTGCATCAAAAAAAATGCTGGATTTTGAATCATTGATTATCTTATTGTGCCTTGTTTATTGTTTTTTTAATTTCTTGGCTTCTTCTGAGAGTAGAACCTCCAATTAGTCATGATTTATCTCTAAAATGTAGGTTTTATTTAATTTTTTTCTTGTTATTGTAATTTTTTCTGTTAAAGAAAACTCAAGAATGTTTTGCATTTAATTTATTATGCAAAAGTACGTTATTCAATTAACTTGAATCCAGTGCTTAAATTATCAAATGAAATAAGTTCTTACAAGTGATAGATTTAAAGATTTTGTTTTAGTTTTATTATGTACTTCTTTGATAAAAGAGTAATTATTAGATATAAAGAAATTTTCCTTTAAAAACTTATCCCATTAAAAATTTACATAATTATTAAAATTTTTACAAAGGAGAAAGTTTTCTTATAAAGAAATTAGCATTTTTTAAATCTATGTAGGATTAATGCGTAAAAGATCAAAATTTTTAAAAACATAATTAAAAAGAAAATATACTTTTATATTCTATAAGTACTGGTTTTACATTTCCATTTAAATTTAAAATATATCTGAGATTTAAAAAATTAAAAAAAAGTATTGAAGTATTAATTATTAAAACCAAAATTCTTATACTTATATTACTTGATAAGAAGAAAATTAAACTCATGAAATACACAGTTTTAAATAACATTAATTTATAATCTACTTTAGAAACAAATCCTAGTATTCATTAAAATAATATAACAATGTACAGTGCGCAAAATAAATTCGGACCACGCTAAATAACTTTTGCTCTATTGATATTCACGCTATCTTCACGTTCTAGGACTCATTCTTAATGGTTCGAGAAGGTGACTTCAAATATGCTAAATAATCAGTGCCGATGATATTTTAATTTACGAAATCGGACACCAAAACGTATTTTCGATTGATAAATGTACCTTTTTCTCGAGGGTTCGAATTTCTGACTGTGAAATATAGAGGACAGCCGCAATCTGGGAAACATGGTTGAAATAGTCTTGCCAAGAGAGCGGTCTAAAGGTTAGATGCCTTAATGTTAATTTTACATTTTGCGTATTTCACCATATCTCAAAAACGAAATGAAGAATGTTTGTCCACAGCTGTAAAACTTGTTTATCCAAAACAAATTCTATGCAAAATGTAACTTTCAGTTAATATTTATTATCCTATATTATTTTGTTTAACAACAGTCAAATAATTCTGAATTGTTAAGTATACAATTGTTTGCATCATTTCAAAGATTTTAATTTTTTTAATGGGAAAAACGGAAAAATCAGTCTAATAGTTCCTGAAAAATCGAATTTTAAAAATACGACTTCTTCAAAATTCGATTTCTCATAAACTATTCAACCGATTTCGCTCAAATTTTGTATTTTGTCATTTTGAATTAATTATAATCTTTAGAATGATTTAAATGATATTCCACTAACACCAAAACATATTTTTGATTGCCCTGCCATTTTAGAATCCCTGGATCTGATTGGGAAATTCTCCCCCTTTGACATCGGTCTATACTCCGACAACAGCAAGGAGTTAGCTGGCTGTGTTTTGGACAATCATGGATATCTTTAGTTCTCTCCATGGACCAACACCAACCAGAATGATTTAAAAATTGTGTACCTAACAATTCAAATGTAATAAATAAAATAATAAAATTTAATAAATATATTGTGTAAAAGCTATATTTTGCATAGAATTATCTTTGAACAAATGAACTTTATAATTGAAAGTAAATATTTTTTAATTCACTTAAAAAGTTCTTAGGGTGTAGTGAAATACACAAAAAGTAGAATTTACATTAAAAGGTCCACAATTTGTACAGTTTTTCTGCCCACACTAAAAAATTAAACTCATCGGCACGACAGCCCACAGAGGGCCAAGGCCTACTGTGCCCATCTCAGTTTTCTTTACCTTGGGTTCTGGGGGGCAGGAGCAGATGTTCCGGTCAGGTGGTCAGCCGAACATGGAACCTCCAGTGCTTAGTTCCCAAGCATGCTTGGTACTCATTTATCGACCCACTGAAGGGATGAAAGGGTGAGTCAGCCTTGTCCGGCCCGAGGATCGAACTAAGGCAACACCTACTAGAAGGTCAAGGCCTGCTGGCTCAACGATTTCAACCCCGTGACGTCACGAAGAGAAGGCAATAGCGTGTGTGGCTCTAACATAGGAACGCCATTGATGAGCGTTGTTTATACGTGAATGTTGCAGCAAAATTTGATTTTATATCGAAGATTTAAAGCGATATCGAAGTAAGTAAAAGTTACTATTTTTTTTATGAATGTGTTATGTTTAATTTCAATAGATTTTTCTCTAATATGTTGTAAATTAAGTTTGAAATCGGATTGAAAGCACGTATATAATTTAACTTGCATTGGTGTTGTGTTGTGAGACGTTATTTGAGTCTCTAATGTATTTATATGTGTTAACTGATCTATTTTCATTTGAATTATAAAATAACATAATTTAGTATTCAAATATAAAATGACAAAACCATTCGATTGTATTTTATATTCATACTTCATGAGCTAAAGCATCTTAAATGAATCTAAGCGATTTAAATAAACTGCTCAAGATTTTAAGTAGCCCTAGAATTGTTTATAAAATATACATTTCAATAAATCGGTTAAAATATGTTTGAATTATACATTTATCTAAGCAAATTAAAATATATTAGTTACAATCCAACATGTTTTACTGCTAAACTTTTTAGTGTTTGTAAGAATAAAATGTGCAATTTCTTGAAATACTAATAAGATGTTTGTTATGTTTTGTACATTATGTATGTTAGATTAGAGATTTGTATATATCTTTCTCAGTAAAAATACTAAATAATTTGAAATGTAGAATTAGCAGTTGGTATAAGTTTACCAATATTTTAAAACTACTTTAGACAAGAATTACAAAGAAATTTAAACTGTATTGGTAATGAAAAGTAGTTATTTTTAACTCTAATAAAATTAAATTTAAACAAATTTTAGTAAAAAAATACCATATGTGTTTATCTGAAGAACGATGATAGAAGTTACATTTGTTTATATTTAGCTATTAGAATTTTACATTTAAATATGCCTAAGAAGAATTTTAATATTGAAGAATTTCTAAATGTACCAATGTTCGGGGATAAAATTATTAGTTTCTAATTCTATTTCAAGGTTTGGTGTCAATGTTAACTTATAGTTCTTCTAATGTGCTGTTAAAATACTTTTAAGTATTTTAAATAAAGAAAATTTTAGTGAGTAAATTATTTAATTGAACACTTATTTTAGAGATTGTTGATTACATTTAGCAGAACTTTGTTTTTATGAACCAAAACTTTCGAAAATTTATTTAAGAATCTGTAAACTAAGAAAAATATTTTTTAAGATATTATTTGAAGTGTAGAATTACCAGTTGGTTTAATGTTAGTAATATTTGAAAACTACTTTTCACTAATTATTATAAACAAGCATTACAAAGAAATTTAAACTGTTTTGGTGATGAAAAGTAGTTATTTTTAACTCTAATGAAATTAAATTTAAACCAATTTTAGTAAAAAAATACCATATGTGTTTATCTGAAGAATGCTGACAGAAGTTACATTTGTTTATATTTAGTTATTAGAATTTTAAATTTAAATATGCCTGAGAAGAATTTTAATATTGAAGAATTTCTAAATGTACCAATGTTCGGGGATAAAAATATTTGTTTCTAATTCTATATCAAGGTTTGGTGTCATTGTTAACTTATAGTTCTTCTAGTGTGCAGTTAATGTACTTTTAAGTATTTTGAATAAAGAAAATTTTGGTGAATACACTTCTTAATTGAACACTTATTTTAGAGATTGTTGACTACATTTAGCAGTACTTTATATTAACCAAAACTTTAGAAAATTTATTTAAGATTCAGATAACTAAGAAAAATATTTTTTAACATATTTTTGGGGAAGTAAAACAATTTTTTTTTTATTTTCATTATTCCAATGACAAATTAAGATAAGTGTTGATAAATTAATATTTTACTTTCAGCCATGAGTCTTATTGTCTGTTTATTTTTCAGGCATCAATCATGATTTATGCTTGTTGTGTTCTCTTGAGTCAAAGGAACTATGATGATAATCACAAGGTATTTCGTTTCCCCCAAGACACACAACTGCAGCAATTGTGGTGTGATTCATTTATGCAAACAATATTTAAAATTTGTATTTAACTTTTAGCTAAGAATATTTGTTTAAATTTATAAAGATTTATTATATGTTTAAATTAATAAGGATTATCACTTTTAATGCTTTCCTAAAGTAGATTGTTTTCCATCACCCCTTTTAAAAATAAATATATAATTATTATTGTGAATTGTAAAATGATTAATAGGATGTCTTACATCAAGACTTTTAAAAACAAATATTTAATTATTATCATAAATTGTAAAATGATTAATAGGAAGGTCATAGGAATTTAAAGGTTCAATTTAATCTAATGTTTTTAAAGTTTTAAAAATGTATTGTAAATAATAGTCTTTTTTTCATAAACTTCTTGTTTATTTTCAAAACTTTTCTTAGTTTCAATTATTGGGTGATGTAATGCAACTACTTTGCATTATTTACATTATATTTTGTGGTACATCTCATCAGAAACTGCAATTTTAAGAAACTACAATTTTGTTTTTACCAGTATATATTTCTTATTATCTCATAAAAATACTTAAAAGCTCCGTAAGTATGAGATATTTGTGTGTTTTTCTTAAAGGAAAATTATTTAATTGGCAATTTACTTATAACTCCAGATTTAATTTATAATATAGAATAGTATTTAAAAAATAAGTGGAAAATTTAGATTATGTAAAGGCATTTTTGTATTTCATTCAATATTTTATTTAATTTACTATCCTTTTTAATTTCCTTCTTTCGGATAATTAAATTTCTCAAAATCAACAAGTTTTTAAAATATGTTGTTACAGGTGCAAAAGTGTCGGGTAATTTGAATGGTTCATATATAGTAAAGTATTTAATAACTACTATAGAATCATTAGTAATTTACTGTGCTACTTTGACATACTTTTTATCAACGGGCAGCATTTTCGAAAAAGATTGTTTCATTAACATGCTCGGAAAAATACAGTATGTAAGCAAATACTTTGAATTATCCGTGAAATTTTTCTACCAAATTTTTGTTTGCTCTCTGGGGTATGTTTTAATATAAAATGTTTGGAAATTTGGTCATTTAAAAATATACGACATTGACAATATATTTTCATCAGAAGTATAGTAATCTTGAAATCGCAAGTAATGATATAATGTAATAAGTAAAAATTGCATTCATTATTTATATTGGTGTACTTTTTATGCTCCCATTATTTTATTAAGGGAAGAGATAAACAAATAGTTTTTGGTTAGTATATAAATTTGATATATTATGGTAGAGCTTTGTAGATACTTTGCATATGCCATGTCTGTCGGGGTGGTATGTTGAGAATTTTAATCAGAAAAAATTTTTGCCTTTGCACCCATGATTATAATGAAATTGATAAAGTAAAAAATTTTCCTGGTTCCAAATTTTTGTTTGCCTTATGGGGTTATGTTTTAAAATAAAATGTTTGGAAATTTGATCATTTAAAAATATACGACATTTACAATATGTTTTCTTCAGAAGTATAGTAATCTTGAAATCGCAAGTAATGATATAATGTAATAAGTAAAAATTGCATTCATTATTTATATTGGTGTACTTTTTATACTCCTGTTATTTTATTAAGGGAAGAGATAAACAAATAGTTTTTGGTCAGTATATAAATATGATATATTATGGTAGAGCTTTGTAGATACTTTGCATATGCCATGTCTGTCGGGGTGGTATGCCGGGAATTTTAATCAGAAAAAATTTTTGCCTATGCACCCATGATTATAATGAAATTAAATTGATAAAGTAAAAATTTTCCCTGGTTCCAAATTTTTGTTTGCCTTATGGGGCTATGTTTAAAAATAAAATGTTTGGTAATTTAAAAATATATGACAATTACAATTTTTTCTTCTGAAGTATAGTAATCTTGAAATTGCAAGTAATGATATAATTAATGATATATGTTTTAAAATAAAATTTTTAAAAATGTTATTTGCTTTTGTATAGATATTTTCTCCTTACTGATTTAAATAAAGCTTTTGTTTTATATATATGTTTGTGTCATTATTAAAGCATACTTATACTTTATGATAGAATTAATCTTCATATTCTTAAATACCTCATTCATAAAGTTCTAGTCTATATCATCAAAGTAATGATTCAGCTTATTTAATAAGTCATATTAAATCATTTTTATCACATGAATGCAAAGCAAAAGAACATGGAAAGAAATTAGAGGGACAGATGTTAATTTGTCAGTTTACTGCAGTAAATAAAAAATTTCTGAATAATTATATACATTTGCTATAAATATTTCAAAGGTTTATAAAGAATAAACATTTTTATGCTTTTTTTTATGGAATTTTACGTTAAGTGTTCTTTCCAATAACATTTTGTTTCCATGAATGTAATGTTAAGTACTAATTTTCAATTCTTGGGAAAATATTTTTATTTTCAATCAATTGATATTTATTTAATATGATTGATTACTCTTAAAATAGTTTGAAATTGAAATTTATCCTTTGAAAAAAGGTTTGGATAAATCTTATGAAAATAACCACACAAAAAAATCTTTAAAAACTAATCTAAAATTTCTTACTGCATTAATTTACTTATTTTTTATCATGATTTTTTTTTAATTCATTTTAAATTCATTATATTAAGGCAAAGATTATATATACACAATTATTCAGATCATAAAAAAAAAAATTGGATTCTTATTTTTAGATTTTAAAAATTAAGGAAAGACAATAAAACTAATAAAGAATCGACTATTCTCATATCTTCACAACCTCTTCTGATCACTCTGAAGGTAGAAAACAGCAACGCTCTTTTCTGCCTTCTGATCGTGACGTCACAAACAAGCTCCCAGGCCTTCTACTCTAGGTGGTTGTGACTAAGGACCTGTGACACGACAGCGCGAAGCGCAACCGCTCAGCCACCGGGCGTTTTCTGCCCACACTATTGGGACCATATTTCCCAGATTGCGGATGTCCCCAATACCTTGGTAGTCAGAAATCCGCATCCGACAGAAATAGGCATGTTTAATCAAAGTCTTAGAAGGCAGAGTGCAATTAAAATCGTGAAACAAAATATTAATTTTAAGAAAAACTATATATAGTGCCCTACATGTAATATATAGAAATTTTTGATTTTTTGTAAAATAGGCAGTCAGATAACTGTCATATAATTTTTAACATTAAGTGTCGAAATAATTATTAAAGAGTAAATAAAAATAAGTATGTTAAACACTTATGTGGATTCCAATCAGTTCAATCGTCATTTAAAACCAACTTTATTATTCCTCTTAATTAAGCTTTTCTGCGTTATAAGCTTTTCTGCGTGGGCGTGTATGCGCGTACGTTTGTATGGATCTCTTTCTTAAAATTTCACAAATAGTTTGCGTGTTGACTTCTTGAAAACTTGACAGTGGGTGAACGATTACTTTTAGCCATGGATAATATAATTCGCTTAAAAAAATTCAATTAAATTAAAAGAAAAATATTTTTTTACAAATGGAATTTTATGATTAATTCAACATTAGCTATTGTTTTTAAATAAATTTCTGGTGGTTCCATTATTTTTCAAATATTTTAAAGATAACATCATTAATGAGTGATAACTTGTCAGAGTCATAAAATTATATATTCCACTTTCTTTAATAATTAATTATCTATTATTTGCTATTTTATCAGATAAGCTAAATGATCTAAGTGAACAAAGTAGTCATCGACATAAAATCTCTGTTTATCACAGCCTGAGCGACGGAAAGAATTAATCAGCAATGTTTTCGTTTGCTATTTACTCATTCCCACATTTTTAATGTCGGAATAGCCAAGTATGACATTTTGTTAGTTCCTCAAAATGCATAAACACCTGTTTTAGGGCAGAAATGAGTGCCCTTCATTGATCAAAAATATTCGCCTTTGTGTGCTACAAAGGTGGAGACTAAATGAGACTTCAAAGGACATGACAAAAAACATACGTAGTAAATTATTTTTTGCACCAATACATTATGGAAGGCATTTACTCAACAGAATACAAAGAAATGTTTTCAGTTTTTATCAAAAATACTAATTAAACGAAAAATTTCTAAGAAGAAATTCAGAAGTAATTTTTTGTGGTATCTAGCTCAAACACTGTATCTACAATTCAAGTGAAACTAAAGTATTATTATAAAGTGGCCATAAAATTTATGTAAATAAACCGAAAGTGAACAAAGTAACCAGATGTACAGCAAAACATAAATGGAAAAAATAAAAATAAACAATTTTGTCAAGTTTCACTTTATCTTTCTGGGGCAAGTATCTTGGGAATGGAAAACATATGTGATTCTGAAAGCACGTACGCAAGCGTCTCAAAAAACTATGAGAAAAACGTGCCCGGATTTTAGTAGTCTCTTATTTTTACTGTTTCAAACCATTTCTCTGAAGTCTTTTCACATTTTTTTCAATAGAAAAGACTCAAAGTCATTCTTTTTGACATACAACAATTTCATGGAAACTGAATCGGTTCTATCTTTTTCTGGAAAACTTTCACATCACCATGTGTTTGAAATTTCAAAAACGGCTTCCTTCCTTTATACTGGGAAAACCATTTATTTGTTATCATTTTCGTTATCAAACGAACTTTGTAGATGCGTCGTGAGCAAAGTCACTACATGAACAAGTATACAAGATATTTTCGTTCATATTTCCGTTCTTAAAATGGTAAAAAAAAGAATGACAAATATATTTTTCTCTCGTCAAGGAATGCATTCATAAATATCCAAAAAAATTGCTTATACATCTTGTGAATATTTATTTCAAAAAATTTCGAATTATAACCCATTTTCATACATTGATTTCACCTCATAATAAATATCACAGTTACATATTATGATGTTGCAATTAATTATTAACTAAATCGATTAATTTGATTATTTTAAACATCTTTATGAATCAAAAAATCTCCATTTTTCTTTTTATATTCGTATTTCGCACCATTTTGCAATATTCTCAATAGTGTTTTCGTATTACTATGATCGTAAGATGTATATTATTTTGTCTCAAATTTTTCTTCTCTTGGAAAATAAATTTTGAGATTGTTATTTCATTCTCCACTTTCTATGCAGGATCTCTGACAAAAAAATTATAATTCTAAACAGATCTATCAATATATTCCATTTTAAAACTCAAATAATATTTTAAAATTACGAAACATATTTACGAAATTATGCCTAATTTTTTATTTCAGTTTTCCCTTTATTTCTTTTGAAAACATAGATCATTATTATTAAGAAACAGAATCAATAAAAAAATGCTTCACTCTGGTTTTTATCACTTTTAAACAGTAACTCTGGTCTTTTTTTTAGCTATTTTTCTCATGGAAATGTAATCCCATGCTGCAATTTTTTTTTTATTGAGTTGATTGAAAAAATAATTACTGTGCCAAAATTTCTCTCAACTTTGCCTCCTATATAATTTGCAAATTTAGTATTGGTTTTCTGTATGGAATGCACCAGGGAGAAGCTGTATGTTGTAAGTTTCTGCATGTATAATTCTGTTTATGTTTAATTGTTTGAAAAAAAAACCTATATATGAATTTCATATAAAATAATGGTTTGATTTGCAAAATCTAAGTTCTGAATGACGAAAAAAATAGCCATACAAAACTCATTATACAATATATTCCATTTTAAATAAAACATTTGAATTACAAAAGAATTGCCTGAATATATTCTTAGTGTTTTTTTTATTATTCTACTCGATTTCGTAAACTATAAGTCATTTTTCCTCCCGTCTTTTTCACTAAAGTACCGACCGAGTCATTTAAATTATGTTTTTCATAAAATTTCTTACCTTTCTTCTTTTTTGAACGCAAAATGCAACGAACTGTATAAGCAGTGCTTAGAAACTTTACAGCTTACAGCTCGTCCTCATTGCTTTTCGTACGGAAACCAATAGTGAAAACGCAATTTGCATATGTGGCACAGCTGCACGACATGTTTGAAATCGCTCCAATGCCTCCATTGTTTGGTTTCCGATAGATTTCACTTCTCCCAAGGTGCGCACTCCATATTCAATTTCAAGAAGTGCCGAGAAATAATGGTCTAATTCCCAGATTTATTTGTAACTAAGTGTAACGCATAGACATAGATTTTATCTCACAAAAAAATATATTAGAAAAATTTAAAAATACATCTAGTAATTTGTTTTACACGTTGAAAAATCAAATATATTATAAGTTTGTTCATTGCAGCTTTAAAACATTTCAGTTACGCTATTTGTTTTAAAACTAAACTTGGATTATGATACATCATATAGAGAACACAGTAGTGTAAACAATTAGCACACTTTTTTTTTGTAGGGGATTATTTTAAATCCGTAAATTTGTTTCGAGCTCCTCTCTTTTCATTTTAAACTGCTTTACAATTACATTAGTTTTTTTTTGTTTTTTCGAGGCATAAATTCCTTATAAAGAGTAATTTTTATTTCAGAATAATTATTCTTTATTTTCAAATGCCCCTGCTGTGAAGGAATACATGTATATTGCATGTGAAGGAATATATATATAGACCGAAGTGTCAATACATTATGACCACCCTCCATCTATAACAATGGGCTCGCCCAGGTTTTCATGGTTTCTCGCCCAGGAACAATGTTTTCATGGGACACATTAGGACCCATAATCCTCATAGAACAATCCCTGACGTCTGTAAGCTACTTGAACATAGTTGCAGACCAGGTTCACCCATTCATGGCAACAGTTTTTCCTGCGGGGGATGGTGTTTACTAACAGGATAATGCACCATGTCATAAGGGTCGAATCGTCGAGGAACATTCCAGTGACTTTCAAGTCATGTCTTGGCCCCCAAATTCACCTGACCTTAATCCAATAGAGCATTTGTGGTACTACTTGGAAAACCAAATTCGTGCTGCCACGCTACCCCCTCGCAATGTGAGGGAATTGCAGGACCAGTTGGCGAGCGCTGGATACCAGATACCTCAGACTACCTATCAGCACCTTGTGGAATCAATGCCACGGTGAGTGCTAGCAGTTTTGAGGGCTAAATGTGGTCCTACATATTATTAGCAGGGTGGCCATAATGTAATGGCTCTTCGGTGTATATATATATATATATATATATATATATATATATATATATATATATATATATATATATATATATATATATATATATATATATATATATATATCACGTCGAATGTGATTTTCACGCGTAGCATTTTCCTGAAAACGGCTTCCTCAATTAAAAATAATTCGTGAATATTGAACATTAATTTTCCGCAGCTGGTAAGGAAAAAAATAATGATTTTTTTTTTATCGGTTAGCCATTTTACGAATTTACGATTAAAACGAAGAAAAGCACTGACGAAAATACAAACTTAGGGAAATTAAATGTGAACACGTGGAAGTAACTGTAAACATATAGTAAATAGTGCAAAAAAACTAATTAACAATATGTTAGTAGAAACCTAATATTTGACTATATAAAATATTAAAGAGGGAATAGTTGCTTAAGTCTTACATGTGGTAATTTATTAACACTTGATCAGTTTATCACCTTGTCACAATTTGAAAGGGTAAAGTATTCAATAGTGTTTGCAATGATCTCATAAATTTTCATTGAATATTTTACAGAAACCATTTGAATTCAAAAAATAAAACAAATGACTGTTTTTAATGAAATAAAACTTATAAAATAGTAAAAATTTTTTTATCTTAAATAACCATGAAAGTTAATAGCTTTATAATTCTGTACGATATTTTAAAGTAGGCAAGTGTATAATAGGACTATATCTATATTCGATAAATTATGTTGTTATTTCGTTGTGACAGTTATTAAGCTTTATGAAATAAAAGAATTTCCAAAAACTACTGATTAAAAAAATGTATACAAGTTTTAAATGCAAATTGCAAATTTTAAAAGTTTGTAGCAAATGAGATATGCTTGGCAATAATGTTTATGATGAAATAAAAATAGTAGCATTTTGCATCGTGATCACTACACTTTAATTGGATCTTTACACTCTACCAAAACCAAACTAATTGTTCTTTCTTATGAATTTTAAACTTATTGTTTTCTAACACTTTCAACGAATATCGTGATATATTTTTAAAACTACTTTGAGTTTGACGTCTTAATTCAATGTGTTTTCTAGTACTAAATATTAACGGAGTTAGTTAAATGTGGCAAGTCTTCATTATTTCACAAAATTGTATTGCATTTTAAGCAATAAAATTTGTAAGGATCGAGCAAGAAGTTCAGTATGACAACAGTTTCTGGCTATTATGTTTCATCGATGTAGCGATAATTTCCAATTTTTTTTTATAATAATGTAACTGAAACTTTGACTGAAATAAAATCGTACATTTACTGAAATTAAAATATTTTACTTACTATTATAGCATAAACTTGAAGCTATAGGGGTTAAAACTAATCAATCATTTGCATTCCGTATATTAGGCATTCGTTCCCGGCAGAACAATATTGGAAAACTCTTTCTGAATGGGGGAGCGAAATTTGATCCCTCTCAGTAACTGTTTAGTATTCCAAAGTTTTCATGTTCTTAATTTGAACAAATAAATGTAATCACCCGTCCATAAAATAGCTCGAGAGGAAAAATGAGAAAGGAATATATTGAATCTCCTTAGTGGATAAGCCTAACCTTCTTTCCGGCAGTTTCTTGATATCGAATGAAGCTGAGCTTGTTAACCAGTTTTAAGTATTTTGCCGTCTAAATCAGTTTCTATATGAATAATTACAAGTCAATATTTATTGCAGATGATTGACTTTCTTGGTAAGATTGCTAGAAGGCTTTGTCTGGAATATAGTGTCGTATATAAGCAGTTAGTTAGTTCTGAGAGTTGGCGAACATACAATTAAAAAAATTACCACATTCCTTTGGTAATTGAAACAGATAAATGTGGAATTATATATTCTTTGCACACAAAAAGAATTGTAAGTAATTTTTGGTATGTTTTTATTCCTAGTGATGACAATTTTCTGTGTGAGAGTTTCGGTAATTTCAAATCTACTTTTGCTGGGGTATATTTTACTCTCAATGTAAGAAATTTGTCATGCTGTGGAGTGCCCAGTTAGGAAAACGAACTCTTACAATCGCCTGTAATTGTATGAAATGATTAATATTCCGAAGATTGTTTAGGAATTGTTTGCATTTTATGCATTGACAACGTAAAGAATACAGTAAACCTCTTATTTCAGAATTGAAAACTCCAAGCGTTTCATATAATTACTAGGCATTTTATACAATGCAGGTAGCACACATAATATGTTAGAACAAGCTACAATATATTTTAATTAAATTGATGAAATGCAAGAGCATGTATTCTTATAAGGATTAAATTAGATAATGCAAGAACAATATAACACAATAGCAATAACAGGTTTCTGATCCAATTGTGAAAGATTAATAAAAGTACTTCTTTATGTTTTGTTATTCAGGAATATTTTAAAATTAATCAATTTCGAATTGCATTCGTCCTTTTCGTGGTACTGAAGCCCAGAGCAGGCATCGGATAACCAGGTTTTTAAATAGGAAGCTATTAGATGCATGTTGTTTCAAATTAGTTCGATTGTATTGTTGTATTAGTCCTGACGAAATATCTTTGAACCGTTTTACAGTAAAATTAAAACAATTAAAAAAAATATAAATATGTTTTTTCTCAATTAAATATTACATCAGCATTAAGAAAAAAACATGTTTCACACCTTTTTAAAAGGCTTTATCTAAGAACAAAATTTCATGTGTGAACATTTTAAATACAAATTTAGCTTTAATGCTAAAAAAGAAAAAGAAATCTATAATTCTTGACACAGAAGTTTAACTAAAATAATCTTCATCTAAAAAAAAATTAGAGCTGTTATAAAAATGTGATGAATACAAATCCTTAACTTTTAAATTTATATAGTGTAATTTTATTCTGTTCTAGCTTATATTTAAAAGTTTTGAAAACCCAACATTTTAAGATTCAAGTTTATTCCGAGACAGAAAATGTATCAATGGTTTTAAATAACCTCCAACTATTTGACTTCACAAAAATTCCACACTTTTTTAAGAGCTGAAAACACTTTACGTCAAAACTAAATCCTTCGCTACGACCCAATTAGGGTTCTTGACTTACTTGCGTCAAAAGGACATCTAACAAGACATTACAGTCAACAACAAAAAAAATATTCTATCCCTTTTTATCCCATGGAACAAAATCGTCACAACTATAGAACACTCCAGTTTCGACGGAACACACTGGAGCGAGAAGTCGGGACGAAAGAGATGGAAATAATGGGTTGAATGGAAAAAAATAGTAGCTAGGAATCGAATCTCTTCTAGCTTCGTTCGAAGATCTTTCCGATCGATTTAATTCGCGAGATCTTGGTTCTGAAGCAAAAATCCATCCCACACCATTTTCAGAAATACGCTCCAACGAGTATGTATTAGGCCTAATGATGCGGCTTTCCTACATTTTCCGTTCACTCCCCCACCTCTTTCATAGTGACGAAAGCATCCACCAACTCTTTTCATATTAAATTATTATGCCAGGATGTGTTTGAACCTTCGTTTCTGGCCGCCCAAATCTGATAGGGACCGTAGCCATTCAATTTTCTATGGAGAATTATTATTTTCAGTCATTTTTTTTTTTTATTCCATTACACCTAACTTTTAAATCACTTGGTATCTGAGTTACATATATAGAAATGATGCATTTAGAATATGAAATTTTATTTTAAAAAGGTGCTGTAACTTTTTTATTCTTCGACGCTTTTTGTTAAATCTTTTTCATAAAAATATAAAGCATTGCGTTGTTATCATTTATGAATAGTGTTTTTTTTTTATATTTCTTAAATTTTAAAAAGAAATGCAAATTATACCATGATTAAGAATAGAAGTTATTATTAATACTGTTTTATCATTTATTTACTGAATAGACAATGTTCATTAATTCTACTATATTTTAATAAAATTTAGATTCATCGACAAGTCAATAATATTCATTCAACAAATCAAGTTATGAAGTGATCTCATAATTTGGTCAGCTAGAATTTGTCCGAGTTGGATTTTTATATACCATTTTGATTCATTAAATTTTACTGAATTTAATTGCATCTATTAAGTAATGTTTCTTTTTTTAATTAAATGTTGGAAGAATTAGTTATTTGAGACTGTCAAAGTGTTTATACTAAAGTCAGGATTCAATTTGATTTGTTAGTTTTCATGAATTTCACTGGATATGATCAACCATAGAAATTATGTTAAAAAATATGACTCAAATATTATTATAAATAATAGGTGTTATGAAATATTTCCTTTTAATTCCAAGATATTTTATATAATTTAAATCTTTTTGTTGTTTGTTGTTGTTGACGTATGATTGTTTAGGCAGAAGGGGTGCGATTGCTCTTGTTTTCCAGTGGCGCCATCTATGGTCAAGAATTCAACTTCTGCCACACCTTACGAAACACCCGTTTATAGGGTGAACCCATTCATACATTCATTCATTCATCCACAGATAGTAATTTTGATCTGAAGCAGAGAACCATCGATCTCCAATCCAGTACCCCCAGAGGTTTTGATTTGTTATGGGAACATGGAGGACTTTTGCTACTCGATAGATTTAACGCGCATCAGTCACTTTACTACACAGGGAGTCTTCGGCCGAAGGTGTTCGAACCCACGAACTTTCGGACTTGGGTCCAGTGCCCTACCGACCAGGCTATATCGGCCCTCCCATTTGTTGCTTGATAGGTGTCTTTAATTAAATTTTGAAGAAATGGTCATCTTGTTTTTTCGATAAACAAATATTACTACACTTTTCGATATATTACTACTTTTTTACATATTACTATACTTTTTTCGATAAACAAATATTATCTTGCAATTCTTATAATTTGACAATAAAAATGTTCATAGAATGTTTTAGAAACATTAAAATTCCATACTGTAATTTTATTTATTTTAAGTATAAAACTATTTTTATAGCATAGATCAAAAAAGCAGATATTTTCATCTGTATTATGCTTAATCCAAAAAAATAAATAAAATTAATGATATCGTCAAGATGCAAAGCAAAACCAATTCTTTAGGGTATACATCGTTTATAATTTTTTTTAAGAATTGTGATAATTTAAAGCAGTTAAATTGTCTATCTAAATACTCATTTGATATTTATTGTACTCTGTAAAAATTCCTGATCTGTAAAAATTATGATAGAAAGTACCGGCACTTATTACTGTAAAATATTATACTGTAATTTTTACAGAAATATTTATTTAATTAGAGCGATTCTGTGATTTTATGGTAATTATTATTGTAAAAATCATGGTATCATATTTTTTGTTCCGTAATATGTTTCGGCTAAAATGAATTTTACGTAAAACAAAAAACCGACACCCTGAGTGGCGGTAATTTTTATCGTAGTTTAATCCGAATTTTTTTGCAGTGTACGATTTTTCATGAAAATGTAAACATAAATTATCCAGACGAAAAATTATATCCTTGAGTATACTATCTAAATAAAAATAATTTTCATTATGAAGAAAATTATTAAATTAGCATAAATTAATTAAAAATTTCCAATACTAAATTTCATTAAAATAAAATTAGCTTTATCATCCATGCAAAAAAATGTTTATGATTGTATCACGAAATATCAAAACAATTTATTTTTGTCTTAATAGATAAAATTTACTTTAAAATCAAAATCAAACAGACAGAATTCAAATATATTAGTCGACCGAGTATTTGCGAATAAACACATCGTCACGATCATTTTATTCTGTTACCTAATAACCTAAGTTGAATAAGGGAAATTG
Organism: Parasteatoda tepidariorum; assembly: GCF_982258835.1. NCBI lineage: Eukaryota > Metazoa > Arthropoda > Arachnida > Araneae > Theridiidae > Parasteatoda > Parasteatoda tepidariorum. The sequence goes on from NC_141761.1 coordinate 20,955,380, forward strand.
AATGGAGGCATCAAATCTCAACGAAGTAATTTGGTTTCTCACCGAAAGCTCACGTCATGCGTTTCTACTTACAAGTTCCGTTCTATCAAACCAGTCGGTTTATCTCGCTTCATAAACTTGGCGGAACATACCGATTCCTCAACAATCCCAACCCCTCCATTGAAGCGAAACATTACATTCGTAGTGCAATCTTCAAACCTCCCAGAAGTTCCAAATGAAAGCTGTCCCTGACTCCCTATTTCTCCAACATTTAACATTAAGGACTACTGTTAGCACGATTTATAGCGAATACTTCTTGATAATTGGTGAAATGGTTTTCTTCTAGGGTCATTAGCTTGAGAAAGACAGGATGCAGGCAGATATTTAGTCACATCATACTTTAGAGACACCAAGTACGGGTTTGTTCCATCGCATATGAATGTCCTATTTTACATAAGCTTTGACAAGAAGGTAAATATAGAATGCCTGTAAAAGGGAAAATTGAAACATTTGGTCATATCATAACATTTACAAGCAGAACGTACGTTTTGTTAAATGGTGTATAAAAGTTTTGAAGGCATCTTAACGAAATAGTTCTTAAATTGAAAAACTATTTTAAGTCCTGCCACTTAAGTGTAAAAGTTTTAGTAACAAGCAACATAGTGTAATATTTTTAAAACTGGCTTGTAATATTTGTTTATTGGCGTTTGAACATATGGCATGTAATAATTTATGATAACAGGCATACCCTATTTATTATATTTGTCAATAGAAAATATTCCTTGTAATTCTTTAAGGAATAAAATTGCAAGTAAAAGATTAAAATCCTATATTGTAATGCTGATTAAAATCTAAAATACGAAGGAAACTGGTTGAAAATATTTTCAGAAAAAGAAAGAATAATATTGCTTCTCCTAATTATTGCGCAGTTAAGAATGGAGGAGTGTTCAGAGAGTTTCCAGGTTTCGTGAAATAATTAGACAAGTGCATTTTAAATATAAATAGATTCAAATATGCACTAAAACAAATGAAAAATGAATAAATTTATCGTGTAAGCTTCTTTATTCCTACATTAATGATGAATAAACTCATCTTGGACTAAAACTGTTTGATCTGCCAGTAGCATATTTTTGAAAACAATCAGAGAATAGGGAGCTGATCTCATAAAAGTATTAACAGAAGAAATATTTTCAAGCCTGATGTGATATTTTGATAAGAGATTTAGTTCAATGTTCAGAAGGGTATACTTGTAAGTAAGTATATTTCTGCATTGAAATTTATCAAGTACCTCAATAGAATTTTCCTCACTGTGGCTTTGCTGTATCCATTGTCTTAAGACTGTCCAATGCAGAGCTTGAAGTGGTGGCTAGCAGACAGGTTCCGGTTCTTTTATTTAAAATTGTATCACTGTTACTCACTTTTTAACCCTAGTTTTGCAATTCTGAAATTTTTTACATAATACTCGTTAATTTTATATCATGATTTTTTCAAATATGCGAGTAAAGGTGTTAAATTGCACACTTCAATTTGCATTTGCAATTCAATGCATGTTTTGCGTCGTATGACTTAATAAATTTACTTGGTACGATCCTGATTCATTTGAATCCTGCCACTAGATAAGTGCTTATCTTCTAGCATATTTGAATAAAGCTGCTAGGCTCTTAGAATTTGGTTGATTTAGAAAATTTCAGGAATAATTTTTTTTAAAGTTAAACACACTTACAAACACTATAACAATCGATAAAATGTGGATGTAGATGCCTTAAATAACAATAACCGTAATAACGAAGCTACGTTAAACCATATTTCTAATGGATAGTTTATTTTATATCATAGTTGATTTTAGCTTATCAAATACTGGTAAACTTTTTGATTCAAAAATCTAACGTGTTGTTTTTCACACTGCCAGTGATTGTGTTTTGTATTTGATTTTGATAGATTAAAAACTCATTGGTAAGAAGTATATTAATTTGAATTTACAACATAACTCTCTATTGCACACGAATTACTGGGTGACACATTCTGGTGCCATGCATTTCCTCATTCAAGTCACAAATTTCCTTTTTTACAAAAGGACTAGATCGTTTACTAGATAATTGTTCTTAGAAAGCGACGTTTAAAACAGACGCGTAAAATCCTTAATACCTGTCAATAAATAATAGCAATCATTTTCTAGAATGGCTACTGTATTGAAAACTATAAAAAAAGTTTTTAGCAATTCAAAACTGATAACTTTAGCTTAGAAAAATAAAGCATTTATCTAGTTATTGAAATAGTTGAAATTTTATTCTCATTGCATATTCATAACAATGATCTTAATATTAAAAAAAATCCCTTTTGTTTTAAATCAGTGCAAGAGATCGCAGACGTTTCTTTTCAGGGAAATTATAGATTTAAAAAATGCAGTTATATTATTTTTAGCATTGACAAAAATTATTATTTTTAAGTTATAAATGGTCAATTAAGTAAATAAAAATCATTTTTATCAGCCATCGAAATAGATAAAAGTTAATTATTTAAAAAGAACCTAAATTAAAAGTAAGATTTAATCTGAGATATTATCTCTTCCAAAGTAATTTTATCATGCATCCTATTATCAATAATTTCCCCTTCACATAATTTCCACGGATAACTTTGCTTATTTAGAACTAATAAGCAATAGATATACGCAAGAATTCGTGAAAAATAAACAAAGTAAAGCATGATACTCAGACACTTACGCTGCTCGAGATAAAAGCAAATCACCAGTGGTTTGCGAAGCCAGGGACATCATTAAGGGATGCAATAGTATATAATGGCTAGTTAAGAAGCCATGCTTAATTATTGTAGGCGTAATATCCTGTTAGGAAACTCAAGTCATTAGTGTGAGATCGTGTTCTGGAACGAAACCGTATCTGGTGTTTGTCCAATGAAGGCGTTTTGGAGAGATGCGGTAGCCATAGATATTAGACTTGCTCTGTAATTCGAATAATGCATACATAATGCAGATTTTGATAATGTCTTCTCTCCTCATTGAATGGAGCAAAACATTTAATGATTGATTTATTAACCGCGTAACATTATATTTCGAAAAATCAATTAATTTTTAAGCTTTCATGCATTAAACGGTTGTAATTAGCTCTATCATTAGCTTAGTTATTTAATATAGAGGGATTTTGTTTTTAAATATGTATAGTTTATTGATTTAATAAAATAAAGTGCATTAAGCAATTGTAAAACCTATTTATTTTTTGTACGTTACATAGATATTTTAGAACAGTAAAAAGTATTTTTGAAAACTGTTTAATAAACTGAATAACAATTTATATTGAAAAAGCATTCAATCGATCGGTATTATACTTGCCCTGTAATTTGAATAATGCATACATAATGTAGATTTTGATAATGTCTTCTCTGCATATTGCATAGATGATACGATCGAAAAATTGATTTACTAAAGAAGTAATAAAATCATTTGTAAATTCAATTAATTTTTAAGCTTAAATAGATTAAATTGTTATAATTAGTTTGGTTACTTATTTAGCGTCCAGGGATTTTTCTTTGAGATAGTTAAAGTTTTACTGGTTTGGTATGATTGAGTTACGAACAAAAAATCTTCACAAAATATAGTTGTTAAAGGTTGATAGTTTAATAGATAATTTAGATAGAGTATTAGAGTAAGATGTTTGAAACGTGTTTCCTAAATAGAACATCAATACATTTTTAAAAACAAAATTGCTAAAGGGGATTAAAGTCTTTTTAAACCCAAGTAATATCGAGGATCCTCGAAGCTATGTTAATACTATAACACCACGTAAACGTTATTAAATATTTTTATATATGTTTTAGTATACAACTTCTATATATGTTTTAGTTACAGCTTTTGTTTTCTTGTTCAGTATTTTCATGAGTACAATACTTACATGCAAGATGCCAAAAACTGATAGTTCACTAATAAACGACACTTTTGTTGTGGCTGAAAAAAATTATATATTCAACTGAAAACTATCTAAAATACAAGTGAAGGTAGAACGAAGAATAATGCGTGATAAAAATTAACTGCGTTTTGTTGGTTGTAGTGTGAGCGTGGATGGTGCTCAAAAACATTTCCTGGTTGATTTTTGTCATTGAAGTGTACAGTACTTTATTATGCACTTCATAACTTTTTTTTGCAATATTATACATTACTTTATTTTATTACACAATATTTTATTGTAAGAAAATACTTTATTTTACTTTAACTCGTATAGAACAGATTGTCCCAGTGTCGTCCTAATAAAGTCAAAAACAGTCACAGGTGTGAGTATAATTTTCACAGAATATTTATGTATGCATGTTTATACTGTGATAACTGTTAATACATATCTTCGGTAGTAATGTTTTTAAGAAATTATGAACTAAGAAATTTTAATTTTTTTAAAAAGTTTCATCATTTTTGAGCAAAAATTTTTCATAACTCAAAAAGTATTCCGGTCAATGTGAAAAAATAATTTACAGCATAACACTGATATAATTTCAAATATTCCCAAAAAATTTCAAAGTGATATCAAAAGTAATTACATAAAAAAGAGTCAGTTTTAGCATTATTGATATACGCTCTACCGACTCCCCTTAAATTGAAAAAAACTCAATTAATCTCTGCAATTTTTTCGCGATTTATGGTAACTTTTCCAAAATATCTTTCCTTAACTGGTTTTGATGGCTTAACTGGTTTTTCCTTAACTGGTTTTTAACAGTGTAAATAGTACAATGTTTTTTGTACAGTGTAAATATTAATTTACATAAGCCATCAATGAAAGGAGATACATCAACTTAACCAGATGTGCTTTTATAAGGAAAATTGCTATAATGTGACGCCTGAAACTATTGTTTCTCCTTTCTTATTTTTTAATAACAGCATTTTGATAACTCATTTTTTATAGTACTCTGGCCATCTGCATTTGAAATCAAGCATCATATTATTTGTAGTCATCTTCTTTACAGTTCATAGTTACTTTTGGTCCATTTTATTTTTTTGCATGCACCATCTAACGAAATATCCTCTGAAGAACTCATTGTATGATAAAACGGAAAAAAACTAAAACTTATTTTACATCTCAGAGTGTAACTGAAAGAATTATAATTCAATTTAGATTATACTTTTTTGGTTTAAACTATTTTAGTCAAAAATTTTAACATTGAAATCAATCATAGAAGAAAACATCTAAATTACTCTTTTTAATTATTATAGCTAAGAACATTTCTGTTAAAAATGCAGTAACTTCATAATTTCTAATACCAATCAGCATCAGCTATTTAAAAAAATTTTGATATTATCTGAGATCCAGTAATTTAAAAATCAAACTCACATTCTTCTAAAAGTCTTCTTTCTTAAATGGTAATTTAGTAAAACTGATTTTAAATCCCCCACGATCATTTAAAGATCATATTCTTACTTTCATTACACATAAATGACGTATATCACATTTTATTAACCATTAAAACTTCATATCAGTGAATCGTAATGAAAGTACTTTCAAAATGTAAGTTCTCATAAAGAAAATGATGTAATATGCTTCAACCTTTGTCCAAAATTAACATATCATCGGATACGTACTACTGAAAAGTACGCGAACAATAGTATTTAAGTATCTTTAGCCGTCGAAATTACTCACAGAGTATTTTTCGCCTAAAGCACAATCATCGCTACATCCCATTTTAGCAGCTCCTAACTTCCTTTTAAAGCACGTTAAATCTATGTTGAATGCACCTTTATTTTGAAGTCCTTTTGCTTGATAATTGCTTGAAATGAATAAGCGTACAAATCCTTCAAACTATGCTTATAGAATTACATGGTTGAGAAAAGGATACTATTTTAAATAAATCTGGACTAAAACTGAAACTAAAAACTGAAGCAGTTTCAGAAATTAAACAATAATATGCTTTTAAGAAGATTGAGACATACTTCAAAACGCATAGAAGTTATTTATCATCTTAAAGCTTTTTATGTATTTTATTTCTAAGCAGAATGTGTATTTTGTAACGACTTTTAGAATGTAGTAGTAAGATTCATATTTTAAGTTTATAATGTAGTTATTTTAACCTTTAAATACATTATACTGTTAGTACTGTAAATTGAATTTAAAAATATCAACGTTTTTTTTTTCTTTTGAAGTTAGAATGAATTATTTGTAGCTTCATTTTGCTTGGGATCAGAAAAACGATAATTTAGTGAATATTTATTTAAAAAAAATATTCTTTATTTATTTTTATATAGCTTAAAGAATTTTTTTTCTAGGAATCGCCCTTCAAAGTTTTCTAAAAACTGTGAAATAAGTTCCAAGGAGGTGTTTATTATCTCAATTCATTGTGTTCATTTTCTGCCAAAATATAGTTAACTTTTTAGGAGTAATAAATTTATTTCGTGAAGATTTTAACAAAAAAAGCTGACTATTAGTATACTACCTTATATCTAGTTTCATTTATTCCCGATCAATGGCATAAATAACACTCCGGCAACCCCGCAGCTCGGGGAGAGGCACATTCTTGCATTATATTTTTATATTTTTACTTGTACATTATTGTACGTATTGGTACATTATATTCTAACTAGTTTTCAATTGTCACTTAATAGAGCAAAAAATCCATTATTGATTTGCCGATTTATCAAAGATGAGTACTGTCGATATGTTAAGCCAATTCAGCTTAAAACAATAAAAACAAATTATCTGACTTAATAAAAACAATTCCGATGCTCAAAGCTAACGGAGGTAACACAATTTCGTCAATCATATAGCGGATACAAATTTGTATGCAGTTAAAAAAACAATGCAGATTTTCAGATTTTAACGTCTGCTGTTCAGAAACAACATAAAGAAGACGATAACGAAGTATCGTTATTATAATAGCATACAGGAGTTTGGGACATCAAAAATTAAATTTTATTAAAATTTTTTTAGAAAAATATTAAGAGTTAAAAATATTTGAAATTTTAAAAAAATATCAAAATCTGAAAAAATATTAAAATTTTGAAAATTAGTAACATTTTAATTTATTAAAATGTTATAAATTTGATAGCAATTATAGTAATTAAAATTTTATGAAATGTAGTTACTAAGCTTTCAAAATGTATAACCAAAGTACTAATGCATGTACTTATCATGCAAATAATGACAAAAATGTTACTTTTGTTTCAATTGGGGCGCAAAATACCACTGGATTTTGTTTTTCCCTATATTAAACTTCAACTGATGCTATAAATACTTTTTAGACAATGATTATTTCTCATGTTCTCTTTTTTTTCTTTCTCTCTCATACATCTCAAACATTTGGAATAAGTATCTGTATAATTATTAGTTATTGCACTTTAATTAATCTTCATGAGTTTTGAAGTGTCAATGTGTGAGTGTTTGAAATGAAATAAGTACGCATTTAATCAGTCTGCATGAGTTTCGTATAACATTTTTATAATTTGTTAAATAATTTTAAAGAATAATAATGACTCAAAAAATTATGTAATTTTAATTTCAAAGTTTCTAAAATGTTCGTAGCCTTTAATAGCAAAGTAATACCGAATTGTAATTAAAGTATCGACTGTTTGTTCAAACTAAAAGAATGAAGAAAATTAAATCGAAGCAAAATAAATTAAAACTCTGTTATTTCCAAAATTAATAGAAAAAAAATTGAAAAATTATATTTCTGCTATATCATTATATTTAAATGTGTACAATATAAAATTAAGAGCATTTTTTTTTGAAAAAAATATATATTTCACAGAAAATGATGAGTTTTATTGCATGCTTATTGCAGAAAAAGTTTCGAACAATATATGGTTAATTGTTTTTCTCAAAGGTCTAAAATAGCGCTCATGGAATCTGCTCCAAGAAAAATTAATTGCTTCGTAATTACTTTGAATAGTTGCTTTATTATGTTTAATTATATTGTTAATAGTTTTATTAAACTTCAGATGGAACACATGGAATAGCTAATCTATTTTAATTGAAGATCAAATATATAAAACAAATTAAATAATTTCTTAATTACAGCATTCATCATTCTGTTTCTAATGAAGATGTAAAATGAGATTCCTTAATTTCATTAGCAATAATAAATGAAATTAATGATTTGCTATTCACCTTCTTAATTTTCGATGTTCAAATTAAACTTCGTATATAGATTTATCATCACAAATTATTTGTCTTTCAAGTTTCTTCTATCTGGCGTTATTAAATTTTTATATTTTAAATATTTCGAATCCAATTAATATTCTTAGCTTATTATTTAGAAATTTTAATTTTTATTAAGTCATTACTCGCAATGAATATACTTCGAGGACATTATGCTTTGTGTTTCTTGCTCTCACGCGCTTTGGATAAATTTCTAATTAATTTTCTGCAAAAAAAAATTTGTAAGATTGAAGAATTGTCATTTTTTCAAATTCCCAGAACTATAAAAAGTTGAAAAATATTTTTAACTATTTGTTTGTCCTAAATAATTTGAGTTTCTTCGCTGTAAAAAAAAAACTTGTATATAGTTTTCAGTTTAAATATTTTGTTATTTAATGTAATTTTAGATATAATTAAATATCTTAAGAAATTATATTAAATATCTTAAGAACTGAGAAAAATAATGGTTAATGATTATGAAACGGAGAATTGAGACATAAAATTTACCATCATTTTAATTAAAATATAATTGAGTATTTTTTTTTAAAAAAATATTCCTTTTTACTTTAAAGATTTTAATTTTTGATTTCAATGCATTTAAAATTAAAGCCCAGAAGTCATCTTATGTATTTTTGGGGACTCAAACATTTTAAAGTGATATTTTTTTCTTGTACCTTAGTTCAACATCTATTCAAATGCTACAATATGCACAGATTAATTTGTACAGATTTTATTTATTATACTTCTTTTCTGATTGCTGAAAAAAAAATGAATTTAATGTAATTTTAGCTATAATTAAATATCTTAAGAAATTACAAATTAGATAGCACTGAAAAAATATTGGATAATGATTATGAAGCGGAGAATTGAGATATCAAATTTATTGTCAAATTTTAATTAAAATATAATTGTGTTTTTTTACTTTTTTCAAAAAAATAATTATTCCTTTTTACTTGAAAAATTTAAATTTTTTATCTCAATCCATTTAAAATTTTTCAATTTTCAGAAGTCATCAGATGTATTTTTGGGGACGCAAACATTTTAAAGTGATATTCTTGTATCTTAGTTCAACATCCATTCAAATGTTACAATATGCATAGATTAATCATTTTATTTCACGTTATATTTTCAACATGGTGGGATAAGAAAACTTCTTTTCTGATTGCTGAAAAAGAGTCAGAACAGATGTCAAAAGAAAATGATAAAAATTTTCTTTTATTTCTAAACAAAATAGATTTATCACTTTCTTGGGATCTGACCTCCTGAAATGTTTGATGCTCCCCTGTGGGGTTTACATCCGATGAGACTCATGGGTACCTTCAATAATGGCTCACCAGAACGGAAAGACAGTTCTGATAAGGCAAGTATTATTCTTCTCACGGGGTCTTATGACACTGGAAAAGTTATGAAAAAAAGAAACATCAAGTCAAAAATAAATAGTTTCTGGTTTTTAGTATAGTTTATCCGTATTCTTGTCATCAGGTAAGAGAAAAATCTAATACTGTTCAGGTATAATAAAAAATGGGAGATTTCCCAACAATGTTAATAATCGTAAAATGCTATGATTAGAGAAGAATTAAGAAATCAGGGGAAAAAGTATTTTATTGGAAAAAGGGGTGAACTGATTTAGTGATGAAACTGACTATTTGATTTTTATTGAAGTTATAGTTCATTTTTTCGATAAAAATAATAAACTGACTTATTCATAAAAATTGATAGATTTATATATATATATATATATATATATATATATATATATATATATATATATATATATATATATATATATATATATATATATATATATATATATATATATATATATATATATATATATATATATATATGATGCCGCAATTGGCATTACATATTTATTTTCTATCCTTTTAAGATATCTTTCATTACTTAAGCTTATTTTTATTAATAGAACTACATTTAAAATTAATCAAAGACGTAATCTTTTGAAACAAACACGAACATTTTATTTCTTCTCTTCTAGATCAATGTAACGGATACTTTTTATTTCATTACTATGCAGACTTATTAATTCACTGTCGCCTCTAATCGAAAACAAAAATCCATTGATAACTTTTTATTCTAAATTTCTAACTGCTAAATGCTTCAGTGGCATGGTTGTAATAATTCTCATAAATTTGTTGGCGACTCGTGATCGCCAAGGTGTTCTTTGAAACTCATATTGATATAATTGTCGGCTTTGTTTTGGCTATGATATATTATGATAAATCGCCAATTTTGGATCTCCTACCCTTGCTTTCGATGTGCCCTTAGGGGCCTTTGAGTGCCCTTAGGGGCCTCCCCAGTCTCAATTTCTAACGGTCAGAAATAATATCCTGGCTGTATGATCTCTCAATAGGAGGGTATTCTGATTTCATCCCTTTAAGGGATTTCTATTTTGGAGGAAGAAATGGCCATTCTCTATCACCTATTATGCTTAATAAAGTAAATTTTCATTTTAACGAGTTATATATTGTTTCCTGGACATTATCCATTTTTAGTATTTTCATAATCAAAAATGTATTTTTGTACGGCTAAATCAAAATCCACTATACGAATATTGGGGGCTAGTGACGGAGAATCAAACCTCCATCATAATATATATATATATATATATATATATATATATATATATATATATATATATATATATATATATATATATATATATATATATATATATATATATATATATATATATATATATATATACAATATCTATCTATAAGTATTTGGATGACGATGCACTTCCTACGTTGTGGCAGTTTTACGGGGTGGACCCCTGTTTCTTCCAGGATTCAATGCCAGCTGTCATGTTGCGAGGGTCACCAAGGCTTGGTATGGTGCCAATGGGGTTTATCGAATGGACTGGCCTGCCCATAGCCCAGATCTGAATCCTATCGAGAACCTCTGGGACGAGTTGGATCGCCGAATTAAGGGGTGTACTACCCGCCCAAAATCGGTGAAGGAACTTACATGTCTTCTCCTAGTCGAGTGGAAGAAAATACCACTAACCGTCACTCAAGGACTTGTGAAAAGTATGCCCCGGAGAGTTCACGCTGTAATTCACTCTCGTGGAGGCTCTACCAACTATTGTTTATGAATAAAGTATGTTTTTCTTTTCAATCACACGTGTATATATATATATATATATATATATATATATATATATATATATATATATATATATATATATATATATATATATATATATATATATATATATATATATATATATATATATATATATATATATATATATATATATATATATATATATATATATATATATATATATATATATATATATATATAGATATATATATATATACAGAGAAGAAGAAATCTGAAATCCTGAAATGCTTAATGGTCTCTTGTGCAACAACTTCTGATGAAACTCATGGATACTTTTAATTTTGGCTTACCAGAACGGAAATAGAGTTCCACAAGTATTATTCATCTTACAAGGTCAGAAAAAGAAAAGAAATAATAAGTAAAGAAATATATGGCTAAATGTCTTAGCATAGGTGATCTATATTCTTGTCACAGGGCAATTGTAAATATATAACTACCCTGATGAAAAATGATTGATTGATTTCTATTATTGTGAATAGCTAGAAGAATTAAAAAATAAGGAAAATACACTTCATTAATGACAAGGATGTTCTTATTTACGTATAGAATTGACGATTCGACAAAAATGATTAGTTAAAAAAATTAGAAACTAGTTTATCGTACATTTATGTACAAAAAAATTGTGTATTTATTTAAAGAGAGAACTAATAAATTGATTTATTTAGAAAATGTTTTAAAATTCCAAACTCGAGAAATATTTGATTTTTCATAATATAATTTGCGATTTTTTTATGTAATGGATACTAATATAAAGTTTGAGAATTTAAAATTCGAAATTAAAAAAAGATGTGAGAAATCAATTATTATTATTAATAGTAGGTTTTAAAGTGTTTCAGTTCTGAAGTTTGATAAATAAAAAAGTCTATTCATTCTAATGCCGTTTGTACGTATACGAATAAGAATATTTGTGTTTTACATTGTCGTGGAAGCTGTTATATATAATATTTCTCAATTTTCGATAACTTATATAAGCCTGCATATTTGTTTCTAGCACACTTTGCTTCTGCACTTAAACTCTGAGTTTATCGATCTTTAAGGACGTTTAGTTTTTCTAGTGGTTTCATCTGCTTTTAAATATTTTGTAAAATTATTTTTCTATGACAGCGCGCGTTTCAATCTGTAACAATGATTTCCGTCAATGAAATTTCTTGTTTTGAATCTTGCACCTGAATCACATAACACCGGAAGGAGGTAATTTCTTACAAACTATTCATTAAAAATTTTCAAATTCCTTAAAAAAACAAAATCGGAATTGGAGCAACTGTTCTCGAGTTATTAGTAAATATAAGACAATCAGGCAGATTTACTTTTTTTACGTATGGAGGGAAAATAAGCTTACAAAATGAATATAAACCTTAAACCTTTGCTGTAGAAACGCACCTCTTTTCTTTGATTATTATTAAGCACTATTATTAAAATAAAATAAAATCACAGAATTATTTTTGTGCCTGTGCATTTGTGAGTGGGAGATAAGTATAATTAAAACAAATATATAGAACAGTTTATTTATTTATCTTAAATATTCTCTTTTAACCCTTCATTTCTGCCCAATTTAGATCTCAGTTTGTTTCAGCTTTTCTCTGTCTTCATGCAAGAAGAAAATATTTATTCAGGTATTTGTAATAATACACGTGTAAGCTCTTATGCTTGTTAGCACTCATTTATTTATTTATTTTTCAAATATTTATTTATTTAATGATTATTTATTTATCTAATACGAAAACCGAATTCCATCGGTAATTTAACAATATGCTTTTTTCTTCATGTAACAAGATAGATATTGAGATATCTTAAACCGTGTAAGTAAAATAATAAGAAATAATTAAAAAAAATTTTGATGTGTAACAAATTGTTAATTAAGTTAATTTAGTAGTTAATTGTTAGAACTGATTGTTAATTAATTGTTAATTTTCTAATAAAGCTCAAGTCGGTTACAAATATTTTCCGTCTTACTGGTAGATTTAATCTATGGTTTTTATCACAAATAAATAAATAAATAAAAGAAATTAGTATTTATTTTAATAAAGAAACATGTGATTCTCGAAAATTATAGGAGTTTTTATTTTTGATAGAAGATATTTACAGAAAATGACAGAAAATTCAATTAGAAATAATTGTAATTACATTAAAACTAATAAGTTGTAAATTTGTGAATAATGATTGGACCAAAAGAATATATTCTGGAATAGTATAAAATAATATTTTCATCAAGAAAAACATAAATTAAAAAAAATGTAATATTTCCTATCTCAATTAGAAAAAGACTGATTAATAAATATGTTTGCGTTGCAATGCTATTTTACTGATAAAATTGTAATAATTTAATAATAAATCATAAAATACCGAGACAAATGTAAATACTAAATACTAAAATACATAAATTTGTTATTTTTTTCAAGTACCAGAAAGAAAACACTGAATTAAATTGTTAGTGATGCGCATGATTTATTAGAGAGTTCGCAATTAATAAAAGTTAATAAGTTTTGAAACAGGAAATACAGATCAAAAGTAAAATTTGTATGAGAGGTTATTTTTGTCACTGAGTTAATGATAAACATTTAATAAATGATAAGTAAAACCAGAGATTTATAAATAAAAAACTTTTTATTACTATTTTTCAATTGAAGAACATCTAATTGTAGTATAACGCCATAGTTTCCGAGTAAAATCTCTATTATTTACAGAAAAAACGCTTATCCAAATTAAGAACAAGAATAGTTTATTATTAATTTATAAACATTATTAAAATATAAATAAAGCGTTTGTAGATATTACGTAACCAAAAATACATGAAAAAATTTTAAATTTTTTTTTTTTATCAAAAACAGTACGGTCGAAATTGAAAGAATATGGTTAAATTTATCGTATTTCTGGCTCTATGGAAACACCAAAAAGCTCGGTAATTTTTACCGAAACCTTTTGATTGTAATTTCAGTAAAATTAATAATTAAATATGATTTTATAATCTGTGATAAAATTAGATAAATTTGCTTAAGTTTAGAAACTGTATGTATAATTTCGTACATCATGAACTCTTAGAGAATGACATAAGAAACATTTATTCGGTTGAATTTACTTTTCCGTTTTGTATTTTGTACTAAATGCTCCATAATAACTATAATTTTCGTAAACGAACGGGAAAATAAATGGTGTAAATTCCATGTAATTTAGTTTCATTATTTTTTTTCAAGATTTTTATTTTAACCAGAAACATCATTATTATAAAGTACCGTATTTGTATTAAAATTTTTTTTCTCCGTGCACCATCCTCTTATCAAATCCATACTAAGTATCATACAATATATAGAACATTGTATCATCATGTAATAAGTCAATTTTAAATTTAAGCAATGTTCGTGCGTTTATCATTCCCAAAAACTTCTAAAAGTATGTTACATTTTACATTTTACGTGTATTTTCTCCCATTTTCTACAGTGAATTTATTGAAGCAGAGAAAAGCAATTTGTCCCAGATTTTTCTTTCCATCGATATTTTTTTATTTCTGCTCGTGGAGGCATAAGGACTGTAGTTGTCATCTCATATTTTCCTCATCTTCCTCGAGGTTCCAACGTTGAAGCGTATTGAAATATCCCATTACCCAGGAATGCATTCCAGCTCTTTTCAACAAAAGAGCAACCCTCTAGGAATCTGGTCTTCATGCTTGACAACCCATCCCAAAAAAGTGGCAGGTAGTTTCAAGGGGTGTATTCAAAGCTTTTTGCATGCTGAAATATTTTTTTTTTCCTTCATAAAGAGATGATAACCGTTATTATTTAGGAATCGTTTGAAAGGCAGACTGTTACTCGTATTGATAAATTATATCTGTTACAAATACGGAGTTCCTTGTCTGCCAAAATCATTGAAAAACTATAACGCAGTTGCATTTTCTGGGTTTAAAGCAAATTTAAAATGTATGCAATAGATCAAAATAATGATCCACGCTGAATTTTGTTGTGTCTTGTAATTTTTTGCTTACTGTGTATAGTTTTACCTACTTTGAAGGAAAAATAATAATAAAGCTATAACAATAAAAAGTAAAAAAAAGGTACTAGAAAATATTGGTTTAGAGAAAATCGGATAGACATATGTTACTACTGATAGATCAAATATAAGAAAATCAGTATGTAAGAATATTTTATTTCAGTAAGATATAAATGCTTGAGACTATCCTGCCAGTTGAGACAATCAGGCACAACCACGATTTTATTTATATCATTTATATGAATAATACAATTATCATTTCCTCAATGTAAGAACTTCATATAAAATTATTTATAAATTATTTTATATTTAGTTTTAATTTCTTACAATGTTAATGATAATTAATATAATTAATATAATAAATATTATATTAATTATTTCGTAAGTGACGATGGGGAAATTTTAAAGACTCATTGATTTTTTAAAAAAATACATATATTGTCATCGTATTTGCATCTTTTTAAAGCTCTCTAAATCACCCTTGTTGGGAATGAGCTCCTTTTTTTTCTAGTGGGTAATGTATTCAAAAGCAGAACCAGCGATTTTTACCTCACGATCTCAGCCAGCATCAGAGAACAAATCTCTGATATACTGCACCTATATGCTTAGAATTAATTTCGACATTTACTATAATATATTTTCAAAATTTTCTAAACTATTTAGCATAAAAAAGAGTTTTGTATTGTTGATGGTTCCTAGATTAAACCCTTATCGCAACTTCAAATCTAATACATTTATTTCGAAATATTTTTTTATTTTTTATTATTCGATGAAAATATTTGAAAAATAGTTTTTTTTCAAACATTAGTCTTGATTCAGTAAACTGATCTATCTATAGACTACGCTATCATTCGCTGTTTCAATTATTTTCGGTTTTCTCTTCACTGAATTGAGTTTTTTCTTAATTTTTTTTTAATATTCTGCAGCGCTTTCCTAAAATCCAATCATTTTTAAAGACGTGCCTGTATGAATTCTTCATTTTATAATTTAGGTCATAAAACCCTTAACAGTCATTTTGTAAAATAAAAATTAATAAATCAAGTAAAGCTCATTAAAACAGAAAGTAAACTCAAGCGAGAATAATAATTGATTTCTGAATATAAATGTAAGCATACAAAGAATTCATTTTTTTCTACCTATATTAATGATAAAGGGCACATAAAAGAAACCCGGTCTCAGAAAATATTTTTCCGAATCAAAATAACATTATTCGTCATTTTTCCTGAACAGTAGAATCACCGTTAGAGTAATTTTGACCATTTTTTGCCATTTCTCAAGTTGTTTTTAAAGATACACGTGAGCTTCGAAACTAATAATGTTTGACATTTCTTATATTGTTTCTGAGTAAACTGCATCAAAATTTCACGTGTTTATGTTGATTTTTAAAATAAATAATCATAAAACTAGCTAAAACAACCGAAATGGGGTCATTTTGATCCCCATAAGAGAAATTTAAATTTTTGAAGTTTCATCCATATCTTTGATTTTTCAATACTTCATACCATATTAAAATGATCTGTAGAATGGGAGTCCACCCAGGGAGTGCAGAAAGAAATGGAAGTCTGCCCTGTTAAAAATAAAGGTCCCGCAATAATTTCCGTTAAATTAAGTGGTATCTAAGATTCGATTATTGAAGTTGCTTTGTTGAGCTCTTATGGAATGACAAATTCGTTATTGCTTCTAAAAGAGACCATGTGCATCCTGATTATAAATAGTTTAGCCATGTAAAATCATATAATATTATGCAAAATGATGCAAATAGTCATGTAATGTGAATAGTCACCATGTAAAACTTGTAGGTAATTCGATTTTTTTCACATTGTTTGTGATATTAATGTTCTCGATGCGTTAATTTTCAAGAAATCTTTTCTCACCCTAATTGCACAAAGCAAGCTCCTTCTTATGTTTGTTGAAGAGCTACGAATTAGTGTTTACGCAATAAATAGCCCCTAATTCATAAAGTGCAGTTTAAAAATGAAATAAACAATCCTTTTAACATAGCAATGGTCAGTATAAAGCTCCTGATTACTTTGCGAGATACTAGAATCCAATTTTTCGACGTTTTTCTGACACTTTCACTTCACTTAATCCTACTGCAGTACGATTACACCAATGTAATGGAACATATCTGATGCTACTTATGATGTAACATATTAAAACATATTGTGGGCTAATGTGTATTGTTCATATTCGAATCGCTTGCTTATTTTCGTATGACTTGCCTTCCAGCAAAAGAATAACTGCAAAACAATATTACTCTACATTATTATATTTCCATTACATGAATAAAAAATAATGAAACAAAATTATTTTAATATCTGAAAACCCTTACATTTTTTACACTATTCATCAATTAAAAAAAAATTTATTTCGAAATAACATTAATTTCTAATGAGGGTTAATGGCAGTTTTAAGTAAGTTCTCAATCCACTTTTTCTAGTGTTAATTTGCTTGTGAATTGTTTTTAAACATGCTTCATATTGATTTTGCTTTTTACTCTCTCTACTGCCATGCTGCTCTTCATCTGAAAAAAAAATTTAAATATAAAAACTAAAGTTAAGTCAAACCTTCTATAGTTCTCCTACTTCAAATTTTTGCTCTTTCAACAATGCTTTCCGCTTTAAGTCTAAAAGAAATCGACATATATCCGATCAAACTTTAACTTCTAAATACTCTATTATAACTTTGTTAAAATCAACGACATTGTAGTCACGTTGACAAGGGACACTACGATTACCTAATAATACATCAACTAAAATGTATGGCAATAAAGTAATAAACTATTTATCTCCATGGAATGATTTTTATTCTCGTTCGTAAAGGATCAATTCTGATTCAGAATTGACAGATTATTTAGTAAATAATGCTGTCCAACATCTTCGTACTCAAAGCTTTACGTAATATGAGTGAAAGGTTTAAATTAGGAGGAAATTTATTAATGGTTTTGTTTAGTTCTATTTTTTCACGCGAAATATTTTAAGTTATTTCAGTTACACATTTCAATTTGAAAGCATCACTTCGTACCTAATTGTTTTAAGCTACGTTTATGTTAGCGGCGAAGTTTTAAATCCAACATTGCAATCCAGAAAATTAACTAGTGATTTTGGAAACCTAATTTTGTACACTTTGCCGAAACTAAATTCTTTAACATATGAAATGCTTAGAATTTTATACAATAATAATTTATTGTATACTATACGAAAGACAAACCTGCAAATTATTGAATATTATTCAAAATTATATCAATACGCGCAAATGCAGAGCAGATTAGTTGCAGGTACAAATGGGATACAGAACGGCCGCTATGGATATTCCATTGCAAGTTTAACAAATAATAATTAACTAAGTTTAAAATGAAGATAAAACAAAGGAAAATTACAGACGTATGAAAAAAGGGGGAAAAGAAAATTAATAATAAAAAAATAAACAGCTGGGAAAGAAAAGGGATAAAATTTTTTAAAAAAATCCTGATATAATCCGGATATATTTTTGCGGATACAATTGTGTGTGCTGAGGAAAAGATTATATCTTATATTTTTCATTTTCCGGATTTTTTAAAAGAATTTTATCCTTTTTTCCCCCCAGTTGTTTGTTATTTTTTATGATTATTTTTCTTTCCCCTTCTTTCTTCATATGTCTGTAATTTTCCTTTGTTTTATCTTCATTTTGAACTTATCTAATAAGTTCTGTTTACTTGTAGCTTACGCGCAATAAATGAAACTTATTGTTTTTTCTAATTTTCTTCATGTTTTTTTTTGTTTTTATTCATTTTGTTATATATATATATATATATATATATATACACATACATTCATATTTTGAAAGTTCAAAGCAGCGGAAGCATTAAGGTGGAGGCTCTTACGAGTTTCTTATTATTATAAAGAGAGAAGTTATTGATCTGTATATTCTTACCCATTATTGCTTACAGTGTTGTTCATCCTATAACATCCCACACTAATGCACGCAGACTACAGGAAGATGCAGTAGTACCCGCGTGCCAACATCGATATACTTTGCACCGAGAAAGCAATCCGGATGAAATTACTATACTGTATAGTGATGACGTTTCTGGTATAAAAAAAATCATAATTTCGGTAATGAAAACCAAAATATGCTGTGTTTAAACCATTCATTAGGTATTTTTTCCGTTCATAAGGTAAGGCTTTTACAGAGTATTTTCGATTTCAAATTTATAGTTCTTGTTTCTGAACAGTGATAATCTGAGTTTTTGTTTATTTCCAATGGAAATATTGCCAGTTATGCAATTAAAAAATATTGAAAATTAGGATTCATAGAATTGTAATCGTGATAACTAAAATAAAATAACAGCTAATTCAATACAAAAAATAATAAATCAGAATTGAAATTACAATGTTTGCTCTGGAGGGAATCTCATTTTATAAAACAATTTTCGTTTAAATGAATTTGATGACTTACGGCGATCTATAGCCTAAAAATTGCTCCATATTTTGAGCAATTCCGAAAATTAGTTTTAAAGTTTTTTTTTTTTTTAAGTTTATCTAAAATCACAATTTAAAAAATTAATTCTGTATTTTTAAATAAATTAAAGCTATTCCATTATTCTTATTTTAATTAAAGCTATTCCATTATTCTTATTTTAATTAAAGTACTCGTTGTTCACATTTCCCTAAGCAGTGCTTATAAGTAAAAATTTTCTAGTATAGTATACTTTAAAATTACGATAAAGTTATTTAAAATATATTACTATAAAAACAATAAAACCATATTAATAAATTTAAAAGCTCAGGTCAACATTTCACAATAAAATTAACGAGGTTTATTTTAAAAATAAATATTGATTGGTATAAGGTAATGCACATAAAATATTTTGGAAATAATATTTAATATATGACCTTATACATTATTTATTTGAAATAGTTTTGATATATGGTTAGTAAAAACTACTTAGACGTAAAACTTCAATTTATTTTGAAGGTATTTATCTTTGTGAAATCTAATATTTGGCTAATAAAAATTTAAACATAAAATCCCAAGCTCTGGCTATAAATCTAATGCCAAAAATGTTTAAAAATCAATACATCTTCAACAAAGAGAAGAAAAAAGTTTAACGTGCAATTTCTAGAATATATTTCACCAGTTACCACATTCTTCTCCCTATTTTGCGAAAAAGAATGCGGTCGATGATGAATTTTTTGGCCTATTATTTCAAAAAGAAAGGTTGTTGAATTCCTGACGAAAAGACAGAATAAATGATAAAGTGTCAGCCCAACAACGACTTCCTGACCAGTATAAATCACTTAAGGACAGGGATAGCCAGATTTATGTTTTCTGATTATCTATATCACAGGAATTTTTCTGACCAGATAGTCAAAGTCATATATTATCTCCTCCAAACCCTAACAACTGTGAAAGTGTTGCTAATAACTCGATTAATCATCTCCAAGCTTGTTTCACTTTTGTAGTTGTTAGTCTATTATTCATGTTCTTGACTTCCACGAAACGAATTATCTTGCATTAAAAGATAGAATTTAGATTTTTGAAATAAAATATTAAATAATTTTTTTAAATATTATCTCGTAATTAAAAGCTCAGATCAGAAATGAAGCAAATCTTAATGGAATTACTGTAAATATTAAGGAACTGAGCATTTATTAAAAAAAAAAATAATGCGCGGAGTCCCTCCACTCGGAAGAAGGTAAACTTCGCAACCTGCGACGTTAATTGTAGAAGAATCAGCAGTCGTAGAAGAATCATTAGTTCCATTCAACGACACTTTTTCCTGCTCCGCTCGCTTCCGTGCTCTGTAATCACGGTAATATTGTGCATTTTTTCCTCGTGGACCTCTAGTACCAGTGGAAGTTCTTGTGGTTGCCTCATCGTCTCGCCCTGGAAAATGTATTTGTATTAATAATGTATGTGGATGCGTCATAATGTAATTTCAGAGGAGAAAACCTAACAATCAATTGATATTCACAAGAGGCGTATCTTGACATGACCTTAAATCCGTCGCATTGTCCGTGGGATTGTTTTCACTCATTTTTTACAATTGTTATCCACTAAATTTGAAAATAAAAAATACTACCCTATTAAATTATATGTGTATCGAAACAAACCAAAAAAATATTTATAGAAAAACAATACTTTTATGACTTTTATTATTTTTATGCTAGTGAGAACCAAAACAATATGGAAATGAATGAGGGAAAACTGGATCCTACCACGTGATTTCCCGGCCAATAAAAATGTAGCGTTAAACGTTTAACGCAACCTTGTTGGAAGTCGCATAAGAAGTATAACTTCAATAAAACTTTTTGCTCATTAACTAATTCAATATTTCATTATTAAAGACAGATTATTGACAATTTATGTATCCAATTATTATTTTTATTAACTATATCTATATATCAACAAATTTAAATATTCATAAAAACGATAATAATAAATTTATCTTGCTTTGTTTAATCTTTATGAGCAATTTTGGCATTGAAATGAGAGGCTTGAGCCTTTTCAAATAAGTTACTAACTTTAACATATCCGTAGCATATCCGAATCTAAAATGCACACAATTTATAAAGCGGTTCCAAAGATTAAAAGCGCTTATTAATTTGATAAAAAAATTAACAAAAATCTTCATTTTTTTATTTATTTCCTTATACATTGTAAACCATTTTTAGTCCATATAAACATCAGAAACTACTTTACAGGTAAGTGGTGAAGAGCTTGGCATAGTAAAACACAAATAATGTTCTTTTACACTACTTGGTGTAAAGTAGGTACCATCATTTTGATTATTTAGTACCACAAATGTTAATTATAACAGTAAGATAAGAAACACATGACAGAGACAAAAAAGTTACTTTTATGCAATAATATAAATTAAGAATAATATAAATTAAGTACGCATCTGTGCACTTATTCTTGAAATTAAATTAGTTTATAAACCAAAAATAAGCATACACTATAAAATTCTTTTTGTGCAACTTAATACCTAAAATAGTAGCAACTGTTTTACACCAAAGTGATGCTTTACTGAGAGTTTCACTACACCACAATCAGGAATATTTCCTGGTGTAGTGAAACACCTAGAACGTTCATTTTCACCATTTGGTGCAAAGTAGTCACCGCTATGTTTGTTATTCAGCAATACTAAAATTTATAATTACAATAAGATATGAATCAATTAAGTTAAGTTTACAATACAATATAAAGCAAGAATCAGAAATTCTGAAAGCATATATGAAGCATTTTATAAAATTAAATTAGTTTGTTAATCAACAATGAACACAGAGAGAATATAAATATGAATTCGACACTTATATGAGTTGGAAGGTAATGAAAATTCAATATTATTAAAATATTTTACGGAATGGATAGATTTATATAAGTCTTCTCAGATCATAAATACCGCTATTAAATAACTATAAACATGCACTGTAAAAAAATTTCGTGTATCTAACTGAACATCAACATTCTAAATGTTCCACTGCTCCAAAACCAAGGATATTTGCCGGTGTAATGAAGCATTTGGAATGTCCTTTAACTAGTATGTATAAAGTAGCCGCAACCATATTTTTTGTTCAGTAGCACTAAATTTTTTAATTAAAGTAAGATATGATACATACACCGTAAAAAAGAATATTTGTGCATCTGATCACCAAAAATGATGGCAACTAATTTACACCAATTAGAGAAAAATTATTTAAATTATCAAAGAAAAAATTTTAATAGATAATTTTAACTTATCTATTAAAATTTTAAAAATTATCTATTAAAATTATCTGTTAAAATTTTTTCTTTGATAATTTAAATAATTTTTCTATGTGCTAATCCATATCGTGCAAATCCGCGGCTAAAATTATTTGCAAAGCAGGCAATTTATGTTTCTCTTTTCTATTTTATATTTTTTCTTAAATAAACATCTATCTTCTAAAACTATTTATGATCAATTTTTAAAATTATCCAGTATAATATTACCTTGCGCACATCCATTTCGGGCCCATGTTTGGTAACTAACAAATCAAAACTCAGAATAACAAATCACTTCAGCAGTGCAGTAAGAACGACACTTTAAAACCCTCTTGTTACACTCAATTTGCGCTTTTGTTTTCATATTTTGTTTTCTTATTTTGTAATCTGGCAATCTTTCTGCGAAAACATTTTTAAATCATTCTTGAAAAATATCCGTCCATGTAAGTTGTTATGATTTTGCTACTCGCTTTATAGTCCCCCCTTTTTAATGTTTTTTCTTTTTATTTTATTTTATTATCTGTTTTTACATGTTATTTTTACTTTTTATGATCTATTTTTACATAGTTATTTTATAAAAAATTTTTTGAGTGCTCCTCACACTATTGTATTAATATATTTTGCTTTGGCTTTATTGATACAATATCAGAAAGCTCTCTGTTTTGCGGATATAATCGTGTGGGCTGAAGAAAAGATTATATCTCTTTTTTCCGGCTTTTTTTCCGGTTTTTTAATTAAAATTTCATATATTTTTTTTTTTTTTTTTAAATAATATGTTGTTTGTTATTTTTTTACTTATTATTTCCCACCCCCTTCTTTTCATATGTCCATAATTTTTCTTTGTTTTATTCTTCATTTTGAACTTATCTAATGAGTGCTGTTTACTTGCAGCTTAAGCGCAATAAATGATACTTACTGTTTTTTTTAACTTTCTTAGTGTTTTCTTGTATTTATTTATATATATATATATATATATATATATATATATATATATATATATATATATATATATATATATATATATATATATATATATATATATATATATATATATATATATATATATATATATATATATATATATATATATATATATATATATATATATATATATATATATATATATATATATATATGTAATTATGTATATTGTATTAAGTATATAAAATTATTTAATACAGTTCACAGCAACTTAATTAAACTATAGATATCTTTATTACATGACTAAAATTGTACTTACACGTTTAAAGGGTGAATTCTTGTTTCTGAAAAAATATTTAGCTGCATTAAAATCCACAACAAACTCTTACCAACTTGTATTCGACTGTAAACAATTACAGATAATTTTCAAAGTTCACCAGCATTGATATTTTCTGAACCTAACATATTTTACGTATGTTGTAAATATACGTGAGCATGGTGTAAACTTTTTCCATTATAAGAGTTTGTATTTAATAACACCCTTTAAATTGCATATTAAAGTTCGATGTGGCGTTAATTTGAAAAAGAGTGCTTCTTCACACATTTCTTTGGGTTGTTCAACATCAAACTTGGAGAACGATGCACTACAATGTTTGCACAGTATTAAAAAGTGAGACTTTTTTCATATTTTTTTTTCAATGACACACTAATTTTAGCATTTGTGTTTTACCTAGTGCTGATAAATCTCACACCTAAAATACACACAAAATTCGCAAATATTCTTTTCACTTTTTTCATTTTCTAATTTTTATTGAAAATAAATCAAAAAAATATACTATTGAAATGTACGAAATTTTATTCCTTTAAAAATTTGAAATCTCCATTTTTTAAAATTTTTATATTTTAAATTTTAAAAAAAAATATCAAACAAATTTGTTTGCATATTCTGTATACTAATTTTACGGTATAACAATATAAACATTTTCCAACCATTCATTTCTTTTTAAAGAAGTTAAAAAGTTGTTTTCCAGGATTTAAAAATACTTTTTTATCCAAGAAGTTTGTAAAAATAATATTCGCAATAAGATCGGTAATTGGTATCCGCAAATGAATTACCGAAATAAATACAGCGTACATATTTTCAAAGAAGGGAATTTTACCATTTTCGATTATAATTCCATATTTAGGAAAACAATTCTCCTAATGATAAATTCTCCAATAATCACATGGATGTCAATTATTTTTTTTAAAAGCCTAATTACAGAATCTAGTAGTTTTTAGATTTAGATTTTATATTGTATCAATATAGATAAAGGGGCAACATCATGGTAGCAGGTTCAAAAACTGTATCTGGCTTTAATTTGTATGATTCTTTATTTAAATTTCATAAGATGCTAATGTTTATATTTGTACACACAAAAAAACTTACCTGTGCAGGTAAAATAATTTGTGTGATTAAGTATATATCGTACTCTACTCTGAAAAAACACGTTATCTACAATCTAGCAAAATGGTATAAGTCCTTTATAATCCCCCCAAAAAATTTTAGGCTTATTGCAATAATCAGCGTTGCTTAGGTTAGTCAGAAATTCTACCACACCGTGTTCAATTAGCTTGATGTAAGGAGAAACCAAACAATAAATAATATACACTTAATTTTTAATGATTATTCTCATTTATAATTAGAATGCGACTTCCATAACACGTTTTAAAAAACTTTGAGGAAGAAAATAAAACTTTGTTTGATCATTATACCTCATTAACCATTTGAATTATTTCATTTTTGACTTCATATTTTCAGTATAATTAAGGAACAAATTAAATACTTTCAAAGAATTATTACCTTTATTTTATTTAACATCAACTTTACTTCATTTTATTTAAATTCATATTGAAAGAATAACGTTTGTCAACGCTACAATAATGAACTGTCTTTATTTTAAAAACATCCATTATTGTAGATCATTTCTCTAAGAAATAATTGAACTAACATCTGAAATATAAAATGTTTAAATATACATTTTTAAATTAAAACCTTAACTTCATTCAAACTATTTAAAATTAAATTCTTTCGTTATTTGTCTAATTATTGTTATCAAAATGTTAAAAGTTCCTATTTTAGTTGCTTTTTGCATAAAGTATAAATTACGTTCAATTTAATAATTTGAGTTATCTTAACTTGCAGAAAACTTTTAGCTTACTTAGAAGTAATTTATTAGCCCTACAATGATATATTTAATTGAAAATTTGCTTTAGTAATATATGTTTCTAACTTTTCTCTCAATTTCAGATTTAAGCTTCAAATAATTGTTTCCAAAATATTTAATCATCTACTTAGGGATTTTCATTTGTCGGTTTATGTTTAAAAACTATAAACAATACATTAGCCCACTTTTTTATGTAGAAAAAGGCTATTTTTAGTGTGATAAAATTTTAAAATGAAAGTATTATAAAAAAAATGTGTTTTTACACAAAATATAGTCGGGAAAAGAAAATATAATCCTACTAATAAACTAATTTTAAAAAAGTTTTTAAAATTTGAATTTTTTTTCCTGAGAAATTAATCTTTTTCCTGGTTTTTTGAAGGCGAATTATTGAGGCTCTTTTCACTCTACAGATTGTGCTAAATAATAATTAAACCAAATTGATGGTTTCCACACAAACGATTCAAATTTTCGAAACTTAGAGAACAAATAAATAGTTCAACTTTGTTGAACCTTAATATGGAGCCATCTTGCAACATGTACTGCAAGTTAATTATTTTCTAAACTTAATTCATGATTCTATGTAGTAACTTGTATGAAAACACGGCTCAATTCTACAGCTCACTTTGAATACAGCTCCCTAATAATCATAATACAGCGCCATCATTATTAAACATTCATTTCTCAGTGAGTTTAATGCTTTACTATGTGTCCAAGAATTCACAACAATTGAACATTTTCCTCTACACCAATTGCATTAAAACCCTTCAAAGGTTGTTGATTCCATGCTTATTTTTCAATCCAATATTTTTTAAAATTTTTTAATTGATTTTATGATGGGCACGAATATGTAAATTTATCTAAGCAATCTATTAAAAGTAATCTTATTAAAGTTTATTTTAAAAAAAATTAATCATTAAAGTTTAAAATAATTGTATATTATTGAATTTAACCTTCCGTTAGTCGCGCGCACCTCACAGGTGCATCCCTACTGCACTTTCACCTCCTTTGCCGTCAATAAATTTTTCCGGGGGTCGAGCCTAATGTTATGTTCCTAACTTTAGATTTCTCAAATGTCCGTGTAAAACCGACCTTAGAACCTGTCGATGGAGAATTAGAACCGCTCAAATCACCCCTCTGGTGCAGCGCGACCATTGACGCAAGTATTATGGATATAATATTTGTATGAATTAAATATATATTTTTTATCTCATTTTCTGTCCTTCTCAACGTAGCAGGTATAAATGGTCAAGTTATATACACAGAAAATGGTTACGGAGTAAAAAACCGCAGAACCTTCTTGCGTCAATTGGTTGAACATCTTGTGATGGAGGAAGAGATCCGACGCGGGAGCAATGAAAATTTATCTTCGGTACTTGGCTAAATAAGTTTTTTGATATTTATCTCTCTAAAGAGTCTTAAATTGGTAACAATTAACTATTTAGACTAGACTAAATTTCATTTGGCTTTCAAAAAATCAGAAACACCTCATAGGTGCAACGCGATTAACCATGTCGGAAACAAGTGCGCGACTAACGGAAGGTTAAAATTTAAATTGTTAATTACAAAAATATATACTATTAACACATTTCAAATAGTAAATATTTTAATGGATACGAAAATGTAAAATATTTATTTGTTTTAGCTAAGAGTATGAGATTAGTTAATTGTACTAATTTATTTAATATAAGTTTTTTTTGCATAACAATCAAAGACTAATAAGCGCAAATTAAACTAAACATAGGAAAATGCTGTTTGCGAACCAAGCTCAATTTTCGTTAATGAGAAATTATCTATTAAACCCAATTTACCTTTACAAGATAATGATTAAAAAAGTTACCCAATTTAATTTGTTATTTCAGTTCTCTACCTTTAAGACACTACAGTCCATTTCTCAGTTTAAAACAATCTTACACCGTACCCACAGAGCATTAACCCACCCTTTTCTTGTCTTTCTAATCCTCATAATGGTTGATCCTAGAAAACTCAAAGAGATTAATGATAAAATAACTTCTCGTGTGAGTCGTTATCTACTGCAAATAAGGGGCTGTCTTCTACGAAGCAAGTCATTTTATTGTTTCTATATGTAAAAATTGTTCAATCAATAATGTCAATGAAATTCAAATACTATGAACCCTTATTTTTAATATACATAGATAAATATCTATGAAGTGTTTAAATATATTATGAACAATAACAGCTTAAACATTTAGCAATTAAAAAAAAAATCCTATTATAACTACAACTTCTTGATTATTAAATAAATGCATTTTCCATTTTTTTCAGCAAGACAACGTGACTGTCGATCTAGATTCGAAATCTAGAATAAATAAATAAACTAGTGAGATAAAGATTTTGAAAATATGGTATACAGACTAAAATAAAAAGAAATTTTAAAATTTAACGTGAACGGAAAGAAAACTTGTAAATTTCCTTATATTTCTGATCCATTGCTTAACAAAAGTAGCCGAATATCCATTGCGCAAAAATAACTTGACAATTTATAAGAAATACGCAAAGCAATAAAATAAAAATAAAAATAAATCACGAATTACCGTAAATAAATTTCTGTTCTACTGATTGGATTTTCATGTACTATGTTTCAATCTTAATGTTTCAAGGGGGTGACCTCAAGTATGCTAATTCAGTGCAGGCGATATTTAAAGTTAAGAAATAAAACGTACTTTCTCTACATAAACATAATTTTTTCTTTCGATTTATGATTTCTATATCCCCAAATTATAAGGGGTAACTGCAATATAGGACATATGGTTATAATAGTTTGGTCAGGGCAGAGATCGAAAACTAAGGCCTCTTAATGTTAATTTCACTTTTTGAATATTTTATCATTTCTGAAGAACTTTCTTCTGGCGAATTGAAAAAAAAATTGGCATAATTATAAAAATCATTTTTCCAAAGATGATTTCACACAAAAAATAAATTTTAAACCTAAGAAATCGTGATACTTTGAGAAATCAAATTTTAAAAAAGTTTGACTTTTGAAATTTGATTTTTCAGGAACGATTTCATTCAAGTTTTGTATTTTGCCATATAAAATTACATTCTTTAAAAAGATGCAAACATTTTTATTCCTTATAATTAAATTTTTTTTGATTAGTAATAAATAAAATAATAAAAATAATAAGAATTATGTTTTACAGGGAGTTATATCTTACTAAGCAAAGTATCTAATTCTGCGCAAAAATTTTCAAATTCGCTTAAAAAGTTCTGCAAGATTGCTTAATTTGCAAAATGTAAATTAACTATTAAGAGATACAAACTCCCAATCGCTCTCCTCACCAAACTATTAGGTCTATTGTTTACAGATTGCGGCTATCGCTGTATACAATGATATGCTAGCCAGCAATGATGGAAGAGACACTTACAATTTATGACATTTTTTAAAATGTCTCAAAAAATACTTAAAGAAATATTTTATATCATTAAAGATGTTTCGGTCAAGCAAATACTCATATTTATTAATAAGGTTTAACCTTTTCGGAGGTTTGAGACATCAGCAATAAATTACAAACCAAAAATATTGTTTCTGAACACCCTATGCCAGAAAATATAGCTAGTAGCTTTCAACTTGTCTTGATTACTTTAATTATTACATGAAATACTTGCATAAAACTTCGTAAGACTAGTTTTAATATCAATGAAGGCTTGTTAATTTTTACGGAAAAATCTAATTTTTGCTTTACGCTTTCTTTCTATATGTGTTAAATTACGCAATAAAATTACATACATTTTTGCAACAATTTTTAATTAACCATTTAAATGCTGAAATAAGAAAGGGAAATCCAATTTACTTGAAATTCGATAAACCCACTATTAAAGAGAGTTTAAAAACAATAAAATAAAATAAATAAAAATTGAGAGAAAAAAATTTCGGGTGTCTTAACATTGTTCCATATTTGGATCATTAGCATTTGACAGGGTAATTTTTTGACGCTTGTGGTAAGGATCACTTCAGCTATGTTCCAGCATTTATTTTCGGTCTGTTGAAAATGGTATACACTTGGAAGTCCATGAAAATTTAAAATATCATTTCAAGGAACATATTAATAGTTTAAACTTTTTTAAAGCATAAGATAATTTTATATTGACGAGATACTTTACATATTTTTCAGGAATAGTTTTTAAAATACGTCAAAAGGAAGTTATAATTTTATAAAATTGCTTCAGGCTTTTCAATTCTGTTAGCTCATCAAATTTCACTTGTTTATTCAATTTAATAATTGGGTTTTCACCTTTTTATTCTTGTTTATATTTAACTTTAGGATTTGATTTTCGCTTCATCTTTAATAATAATGTTTTTGAAATTAATATCTTACAGACATAATATGCATCGAATAACATGCTCTAGGTTATATTTGTGTATATTTTCCGTATCAATTAAAACTCTTGGTTGATCAGGCTTTAGCTGAAAAATATCTTAGGCTGCAAACTACTGGTACATTATTTTTGTGTATAATACTCAAAATTATAAATTGTTCCCAATTAGTAAATGCAGTAAATTTAAATTTAATCTTGAAATGAGATTCTATTAAGATGTTTGATGTAGGAATTATCTTTGCTTACTTGGATAATATTAAAACCTTTGCTAAAGATATACAACTTCTATTTTAGTAGGAAATCAATGTAATAACTTAAAAATATCTAGGGTCAAGCTCCAGCAATTTAGTACTTTGTTCACAACAATGTGTTTCCAAAAGTTTTGAGAAATGCCCTGTCAGAATCAAATGGGCTGGTGTCGGATTCCATTCATTAGGTTGAAGCTTAAATTAATGGCAGTTTCAAACCAATCTGTGGAGTTGCTTTTGTTTGTTTGCCTGGAGATCTTCCTTTATTTGTAATCTAAATTTTTGCCTAGAACATTTATTTTGTCTCTTCTACAAATCAAACCTGAGTCAAATACATTCGGATTCCACTAATTCAGAAAAAGGCTATTTTTTTAGTTTCTGCACATTTTTGTTTGTAGATTTGTAAGTTTTAATTGTAAAATATTCTTTAATTTTTTAATTTTTTTATCCTTTCTAAAATTTATTTTTATCGCATTTGTTCATACTAGGTGCTTGAGTAATATTCTTGGAAATTAATTGAGATAATTTTAGGCATATGAAGAGTCTGGTAAAATTTCCTTTCAATTAGAAAATGAAAATGCTGTGTAAAAAATATAAATATGAAAATCATATCAACTGATAACATGTTTAGTTACATTAATGTATTTTTATAGATGCATGGATCATAAAATAATAATATAAGATTTAAAAATAATTTACACGGAAAATTAAGGTCTTTGATTAAAGAGGAAGCAAGAAACAACACATCAATTTATCAAATGTAGTAAATGCCTTAAGCTGTATTGTCAAGGACCGAAGTGATGGATTAAACACTCTAATATATTTTGCAGTTATATTATAGTCAGTTACTGGCAAAAAGTATTCTGGTCACTGACCATAAAAGTTACATTATACCTGTAAAGTAATTTTGACTCAAAAAATAAATGTATATCAGACAGTTTTTTCTTGTAAAATAAATAGTAACTGATCGTAAATTACATTATGGTCGTAAAAGTTATCTTCAGTTTTTTCAATGACGTTGCTTAAGACTCAGAAAAACTGTTCGACGATTTCAGACAAACCATGGAACGAGGCAAAGTTGTGTAGTGCCGTCATCTGTCAAAGAGGGAGAGAGCTGCGTCCTTGAACCTCAGTATGCAGCGAGTGCAGCAAAGACTGTTTTTGGAGCTGGATGGGATCGAACTTAGGTCCTTTGAAACCGTAGTAGGATGCTCTTACCACCATGGGAAAAGTTTTACACAGTGACTAGGGGGAGATTAGAAGTGTTATATAGTAGTTAGGGAGTTGAAATGGTTTTGATTTTATAGAAAAATCGCCAATGAATAACGTGTTTTTTTCGAACTACGAATACTAAAATTTAACTCGACCCCAAATACATATCTAAAATTTTAATCAGGATTCTCAGTTTTTTTTTTTTTATTTTTTTTTTTATTTTTATGCAGAAGCTGCAAAAGTTAAATAGCAAAAAAAAAAAACAAGATATTGAAAGGGTATAATAATCTTTAAATAGCTTTAAAGTATCATTGAAAAGTAATATAAACGTTTATTTTCTAACGAAAAAAAAAATTTTTAAAATGATATTTAGAAAAATTGTCTGCATTTATAAAAGTTATTTGCATTGGAACCATCCCCCTTAATAACTCATTACAATGAAGTAAGATAATATTTTAAAATAATTTTTTGCAATAAATCCGTTCAATTACTTAGTCTTATTTTTTTTAATTTCTTAAAAGGATTAAGTAAGTAAAAATATAACGTACTTTAAAACTATAATGAATATTTTATAAGTATATTTATAAACTTAAAAACTCTTTGATTTCTCTTTCGTTAAGTGGTTTTTTTTTATATGAAACTATATTTACTTTTTTTGTCAATATTATAAAAAAGAGTGTTTCAGAGATTATAATTTTTTTTTTCGAAATTAATGAATAATGAGATTTAATATTATTTCTGAGACAATTTAATAAAAATTAGTATGTAACAAATCTTAAAAAAAAAAAATTATAAATATAGTGAATGTTTATAAAAATTGGTGAAAGTTTTCTACAGATGTTAAAGAAATAGAATCTTTACACTTTTGACATAGTAACATACTGTTTTCTGCCCTTGAATTATTGCTTAATTTACACAAATTAAAAAAAAATCGCTAAATATTATTTCCAATAATTCACTTAATACCTAATTCCTAACAGTATTATATCTGGTACCCATGAAATATAAAATAACGATAATGTACAATGATAATTTTTTTATCTTTAATAGTTTTTTTCATTTCATTCTGCGTTAAGCTAATTAAATCCCTTATAAGCATAGCTATTCTGATGAATTCTTAGAAATTTTGCTTTCGCTCTCACTGGGTTTTTGATTTGCATAAATCTATTAACTCCCACACAATTTATTATTAATTCGGCATAAAAAAATATTATGGGTTGCATAAGACGCTAAAACTAAACAACGCTAACAATTAAAAATAAATAAATACATAAAATAATAAAAAAACATAGATCAATAGATGCTATTAATATCTCAATTATAAATATGGTTACTAAATAAATAAAATTTCACAAAATTTCAAATGTCAGATTTCAATTAGTAACTCCGCTGGCTTTTTAACCGATAACAATTTGAAATACTATTAAAAAAAGCTAGATTGTCAACCTTTATTGGTTTCAAAATTATGGAACTATTTCCTACTAACAGTTATTGATATTTTGATCTGCACTAAATTATTCTTTTAGCCAATGTCAATCAAGAGTTTGGTGTGAAAAAAATGTAGTTTGCAAAAGGAACTGAAACTTATTAAGAATACACTAAACATACTGTATTCCTAATGATGCCTTTAAAAATATTTCATACATATGAGTTATATTGACAATGCCAACATTTATCTATGAAAAGGTATCCCCACATAGAATAGAGTTAATATTTCTTACTAGTGAATTGGAATTGAATAATTGCAATGGTGATGGAAACGCTACAGTACTTTCCCACCAGAATCTTATTTGGGAAAGAACTCTAAGAACGGATACTACTTGCTGATTCATTGCTGTTTTTGCGAGAAGCCGGGAGAGTTGTATTACGATAACCACACTTTCGAGTGCCAATATTGAGAGCTGTATTAAGTTCACGGTCGTTGCTGCTTTGGTATTGCCATGAGCTGTCCAGTGTATACTGGCCGACGTTGTGTGTGATCGAGATTGAATAGCATCAATAGTCAACAATAATGTCATAGTCACGAGTAGCAAGTTTTCTGTTCCATGCGGACCATCCATCGAAGTAGACGTGTTCAAATTTTCACATCGCGCCAAGAAGAACTCCAATGTGGGGTGAATCATATAGGCAATGTTAACATTCCTCTATGAAAGGATACCCCAACATAGAATCGAGTTAACATGTCTTATATATTAGTGAATTCAAATTGAACAATTGTAGAGATAGGCATGCAGCAATTTTAACCGTAAAAAATGTGATAATTTAAATTATGCTTGATATTCGTAACATATAATATAATAAATGCCGTGATATTCAAGAAATTTTAGAAAACAGAATTCATTACAGCATGTTGCATACAAAATAATAATTTATATTTTAGCTTCATAATAATAAACTAGGTTCTAAATGTGCTTTGCTTGTTAATGACTTAACACCTTATCTATTAAGTTTTCATCAATTTAATAGAAAGTGACTGAATTACATCAGGTAGTCTTAGAATTTCTTCTTCTTCTGAAAACTTTCAATCAACATACCTAAGATTTCAAATAAAATATATATTTATTCAAATTTTTATTTTTTTTGTTTTTGTTTACTGATCTTGTCTTTCAGTCTAATGCTTGTCACCTGAAGACGTAAGAAAGTTCTTAACCAAGCAATGTTTTTAAGTCAATTTATCTCATAACTCGATCAAATGTTCACCCATTGGCTTGAAATTTAAACCGTAAATTTAAAATTGTGAAAATGCTTAAGTTTATTAAATTTTATTGTTAAAATTTCGTGATAAACGAATTTATTTCATAAGGATTTTCTTAAAAATCATTTACATTAGTCCATCATTTGCACAATTTGGCTCTTCGAAAAAAAGCAGTAATTATTTCCTGTAGCTTATTACTAGTAGTTGTATTTATTATTACTAGTAGTTTATTAGTTGTATTTTATCAATTATTTACTGCAGCAATCATTTGCTGAAGAACTAAAAAAAAAAAATATTTCTCTTGCCAACTAAAAAGGAAGAATTAATTTTTGTAGTTCCCTAGTTGCATAAAAAGGGAGTATTTTCCTCCGTCTAAATATTTCGATTCATTCCATTCTCTCACACAATGCCAATCCCTTAATAAGTATTAAAGACAGCTTGCGCAAGGAATTTTGCTTTAGATTAACAGGAATTGTGAGAAAGTATTAAATTTATATAAAAAATATGCAGATAAATTTACTAAAAATCTTATTTAAAAGTATGGAAAATTATTAAATCTACATTTTGAGTAACATGTGTGTATAATTTTGTGTAACATGTTAGTTCTTTTTTATATCTACTTCTTGCCGAAGTGCTGCGTGCTTTCGGCATTAACCTCTCATGCTAAACATTTGAGAATAAAATATTGTTACTTTTTCTATCAAAAATCCAATAGCTAAATTAAATCGCAGTTTTATTACCTTTTGTGGAATAAATTCAAAGCGAAAAACCTATTTTACGTTAAATTTATTAATTGTCGAATTTTCTAAAGACATTGTTAGTATCCCACACCATTTAAATTATTAGTCTATTAAATTCGATGGCACGGCATCGGTGTTGTATTATGAACATATTGACTTTATTCTTGACTGTGTTTCGTGTTCTCAGTGGTAGGGGGCAGTATTTGCAGAGGTTGCTTTAACTTCTGGTGGAAGATTTACTTGAATCGATTTCAATTTTCATTTTTATATTTATTTTTTTGCATACATCACCTTTTGATTTAATTTTTTAATACGATTATTAATTTTCGATGACAAAAATTTGTTCTAGATTTGTGTGCATTATGCGACGAAACATGAAACAGTAATGTTAGAAATCAAGAATAAATTTTCCGAAAACTCATCATGAATTAAAGAGGAAAAAGTGGTGTAATAAGCTGCAAACACTTCCTAGATTGAGTGTATACAATGAAAAATATATCACCAATAAATTATGTTACTCAATGTGAAAAATTGAGTGAAAATTGCAAATTTTTCCCAAACTAATGTAAATTAAATTGCTTGAAATTTCCTAAAGGATACTGCATATTAGATTCCTTCAATAAAATATTAGTCGATATTTTAAATAATATAATTTCGATTTGTATGACTATGTTTAAAGGTAACAAATTGTACGAAAAATATAATAATTTTAAAATATTTTGTTATGGTATCAAAGTATCAAACTGCTAATGTTAACATTTACAATAATAAAGTGTAAGAGATAAACATCTCTTTTGAGATTCGTATATATGTTCCGCTAAAAATAAAGACTTTTTAAAAAATATTATTAAATATAGTAATCTTGAAATGGAGTTCTAATGGAAACTCTAATAAGTAGAGTAATGCACAGAAGCTTTCAAATTTTTACCATTTCTAAATTGTTTGCCTTATTTTTAAGCTGTTTGCGCTACCAGTAATAATAACATCTTTTTCCATTGTTAAGTCCTATTAATTTCTATGTTTTGAAACTTGTCAACTGGATGGAAAAGAATGTCATAATTATTTAGCGTAATGACAAAAGTGTTTCAAAATAAATCCTTTCTTGTAGAGTATATATAAAAAAAATCCATCTGTTTTTTTTTTTTTTTTTTTGTATTTTTAACGTCAGAAAAAGAAGTAGTCACATTCTACTATGACGTCAGAGAAAGACAGCAAGATTTCCGGTGTAGGATTTGTTTGTTGTTTCAGAATAGATGGTGAACATTTTTCCTTTACTCTGTTTAGATATTTTTCCTTATATTCAATGCAAGAAGAAGAACTGAACCACAAATATTTTAACAAACCCTTTTTAACTGCCACACTACCTGTAATATGCGTTTAATAAATTTTCCGAAGAGAGAGTAAAAGATTATAAAAGTATTAAAATTCAATAATCAACTTTAAATAATAAAACAAATATGTCTCATAAGTTTCTTATTAGAAAATTCTAAGATTCAATAAATATTCCGTCAATAAAATAACATCAAAAGAGAATATGGTAATTTGATTTTCATCTTACGATGAAGCTACACTCCTGACTACACTTCGCACCAACATCCTAATAATTGCGACAGAGTCATTTTTGTTTTACGAAGTGAATCCAAAAATTTTATAGAAGACGAAATTTATTCAATTTGGTATATTTCATTCCATTTTATTCCATAACAATTTTATTTTTGCCTCCTTATGCTTTTGTTATTTTGAATTCAATTTGGAAAACAACTTTTGACAAAGAAACAAACTAGCCCTCAGGAGTACTTTTCCATGGGAAGTTACTTCAAATTAATTTTGGCGAGCACAAAAAACTTCAAAGTTTTCTTATCGACAAGATTTTTATCTTTTGGCTAATCATCCCTGGAGATAATTTTTACCAGCATTATGGATTATATATAACTTACTATTATTATCTGTCACGTTTTTAAAGCATCACTCAATGATCATTCCGTTCGCCATCCAATAATTTTTTTTCACAACAATTTTTATCCGTCGTTTCAAAGTCGTTGTTTCCATCAGAGACAAATATTATCTCATTTATTTTATATAATGTTTGTCAATGAACAACATATCTTAAGCAAAATTTGACGTATGTACAGTGCGCAAAAAAGAAAACAGTCCATCCTAAATAACTTTTAATCTAATGATAGGGTTTTCACGCTCTAAGACTCGATCTTAATGGCTCTAGGAGGTGATCTCAAATACGTTAATTAATAAGTGCTGATGATATTTTAAGTAACGAAATATAACACAAAAGCGTATTTTCTTAGAATAAACATAATTTTTGATGGATTCGGATTTCCGAACCCCAAAATATAGGGAGTAGCCTCAATCTTGTAAATATGGTCTGAAGTGTTTGGTCAGGAGAGCTCTTAAGTTTTGATCCGGCAATGTCATTTTTTGGGTATTTCACTGTATTTCGATAACTTTTTAAGCAAATTTTAAAAAAATTGCACTTCATTATAAAATTTGTTTAGCAAAAAGTAATTCCGTGCCAAAAATAACTAATAAATACTAATTAGTATATATTTATTTATTTTTTAATTTATTCAATAGTAGTCGGAAAAAAATTGCACTGTAAGTTATACAATTTTTTACATCATTTGAAAGGATGTAACTCATGTGGAAAAATACAGTATTTGAGGGAAACAGATTGAATGGCTAATGAGAAATTGAATTCCAAAAAGTCATTTTTTTGAAATTTGATTTCTCAAGAACTATTCGATGCCATATTTTCCGAATTGCGGCTTCACCCAACATTTTGCATTTCAGAGAATCTGAACCCGTCGAAAAAGAATATGTTTATTCAGACAAAATACGTTTTTGTGTCTGATTTCTTAGCTTAAAGTATTGTATGCACTTATTGATTAGCATATTTGAGGTCCCCCTCTTGAGCCATTAAGATTGAGTCCTTGAATGTGAAAGCCGATCATTAGTTCAAAAGTTATTCCAGACGGTCTTTTCATTGTGCACAGCACTTACTTCTTGAGCCATGTTTTAAAAGACATTATATTTTTACTAAAACTGCTGAGCTTTTGCAATAAACAAAGGTAAAAAATCAAGAAAACTTCTCAAATTGCAGATATGATCAAATTCTATTCCACATGGTTGCTGCATCATATTTTCATAGATTTTTTCTAGTTTTGACGTAAATATGAAGGGGCAAGCTTAATTTAAGAAGTTTTTCCCCGTGAGCAGACTTATTGGGGATAATTTCGGAAAGATTATCCAGCAACTCCAATACAAGAAAAGGCATGGATTGATCTTTTCAGGTACGCACATTTACCTGATTTTATTTTAATCGATAACAGCTCGTGCGTCCATGTGCTCTTCTGGTCAGCAAAATTTAAAGAAAATGAGTTATTCACCACATGTAAAAGCCAGTTAGATCTCTAGACCTTAATTTTATCAAGTATATCTGATTAAAGGATGCTCTAGGGAGAATGAAAGTAACTCGTATGCTCTCTTCAACAAACATCTAGGGCCTTAAAACAACGCTGTTATACGAAAGGGGAACGATTTCCAAGACGCTACTTAATCTTATTGCCACAAGAATATCTTGTCATATGTCAGTCAGTGCCGTTCATATTATTTAAATTTTAAGCAGGAAGAGAGAAAACCATTTATATGTTTTTCTCTGTGACGCTATAATTTTCCTCTCATACCTTCTGACTCTAATAAATTACGCATGAGCTTGCGTGTTAATTATAACTGTTACCTATTTTTATATATTATTTTACTGTTACCTATTTTTATATAACAGCGTTTAACAGTGGCAGAGTCACACCGCTTAAATGTGCGAGGATGCTTTTTGAAGACAGAAGCTTCTCGGAACTTTCATTTCGGGTTATAGATTTCAAACATATGGCTATGCCATATGTATTTTACTACAAAAATTGTTTATTTCAGACATGCTTTCAATTGATAATGAAATGAGAATCAAATTGAAAATTTTAAGGTTTCTTAAACGAGATAATTTGACCCACCACTTGTTCCATTCTTTTTCTATATCTTGTGGTAAGGATTCATCTCTAAAAATCTCTGAATTCCAAAGATCCTGTATTGTGGATTTTACTCTAACAGTAAATGGAGTTACTAACCCTAAGGTGTAAAATATTTTCCCTACAGCTTTGCACATGAAACATTTTGTTACAAGAAGCATTTCGTTACGTGATTTTGTTACTCGTTTTACACATGAAACAAATTCTTGTAAACTTGAAATATCCATAATCAAATTATTTTCATAAGTGTTCCATGCTAGTTCCAGAATATTCGAGCAATTTGTACTGAAACTGATATTTGAATCGAATGTATATGTATCGAATCCTTCAATCTTCCATCGCTGCGTGAGAGTAGCATCAATACTTATCTCTTTCCTGAGTGACATTCCGGTGGTTTCCGTAATCTTCTTTGCACATTGATATGTCAAGTGCTTCTTCGTAATTTTAACCTCCGGAAATCAAATCAGCAATATAAAAATAGTATACTGTATAACTATATCTAGTAAGTGACGATATAAGTATACTATGAGAAAGTCGCTTTCATTTTTTAATGAGATATCTAATCGTTGCTACAAGGGGAAATGGGCATGAAAAAAATCCTAATTTTCTCTTCTGAAACGATGCACCAGTAATTTTGGCGTGTTATGAACATGGGATTCATCATCACTCCGTAGAAATCAAACAACAATTTTATGTTCATCAGAGACGCAAATTTACGAAAAATCTTGCTTTATGCAAAAAACAAAACAAGAAAACATTCTGATGATAAACCATTCTGTTCAATCTAAAATTAATTAAGGTATCCAAAAGGTTTGGGTTTAAACTGATTCTCCTCACAAACAATAATTTAAAAACAGTTCGTTATTTCTGGTAAATTCCTGCATCTAAAACTGTTTTCGTTCTGGATGTTAAGCGAACTTCTTTTCTTACGGTCTGATGCAGTATATCATATCGAGGTTAATTTGCTTCATGTTTGATTAAATCAACTTTAACTTCTATCATCCGTTGCTCTAAATAATCATGAATATTTTCACTGTATTGCTAGTGTAATTTAATATCATGATTAAATCTTTTCCGCAAATTTTAAAGTTGCTTCTTTTCCGAAGAATAATTATTAGACCGTTCTTTATGGGATTTCCTAAAATGATATTTTAAAACATAACGCCATTTTTTAATATCCAGCAGTTTCATTATAAACTTCTTACTCAAAATTGGATCATTATGGATACCAAATCCCTCTAAATCATAGAAAAGTTCAAAGGAATTCCAAAAGGAATCCTCTTTCATGAATTAAAAATAACCTTCTTGTAGGATATATTTTTTTACTTTCTCACATGCAATCCATGCGAATCTTGTTTTTATAAATAGTAGTTCATCATTTACTTTATAAGTGTATTATTTTTTCAAAATTTAAAAAAAAAGTTAGCACTCATAAGGGCGCGCATCAGGTTTTATCAGCCAAATTCAAAAATAATGGACTTTTTATATCCGTTTTATTTATTTTTATATATGTCGTACATGGTATGAGCCATGTTTGTTCTTTCTACTATTTAGAGTTCAACTGGTTTACTGTAACTATAATCTTCATTTGATATAAATGTGTTTAATTATCATTTAATATATTAGGATAATATGTTCATAATATAATTAGGATAATATAAATAGAAACAGGAGTTTTAATGCTTTCCTTCTCGGTCTCTAACTAATCGGAAACAAAGTCAAAATAATAGAGTTAGAAGCAGAATCGAGAGTGCAATGAATTTTAATTCTTTTCTTTTTATTTGCGCATAGCACAAAAATTTCAGCGGTCGAAAAAAGGATAATTTTCTTTTCTTAAGTATTTTTTCAGCTGCTATTTTTAAAATGGAAACACTAGATTGCAAAATAACTTTTCCGTCGACAACCAATTCTGCAGATTTATATTCGTTATCACTTCTTGCTCGTTCCAGTTTACTTGGAGAAGGAATCGAGACTAGGCGCCAATGTTCATATCACAAATCAGTCTTTTACGCCTATAACCGCAATTAAAATTCGATAAACACTGCAACTTTTCATGATTTTGTTTCAGACATAGTGCACAAAGCATGGATTAATTTAAAATTTTCTTCAATATTTAATTTCAGAAAAATTTCGTATCGAAATTTTTCATTGGGCTTACAAATTACACATTTTTTTT
Source organism: Parasteatoda tepidariorum (assembly GCF_982258835.1). Lineage (NCBI taxonomy): Eukaryota > Metazoa > Arthropoda > Arachnida > Araneae > Theridiidae > Parasteatoda > Parasteatoda tepidariorum. The sequence continues at coordinate 20,996,909 of NC_141761.1, forward strand.
CATTCCTTTAGAATGCTTTCGATCTGTTAGAAGTTGAAAAGTTCTTTTTCACATTAATCTTACTTTCGATTGATGTGTTACTATTAATAGATAAAGAACTGATTCACGTGGTTCTAAGAATTTAATTAATTCTTCAAATATTGATTAATTTTGCGATTTAGGCAAGATTAAATCAAATCTATTTCTAGAGACTAATATTTTCTAAATGCTTTATCTAATTTTGACACAAGAATACTATTAAGAAAAAAAAACATATCTGACAACTTAATCTGCTCAGAGTTAAGTAGCTTTAATGCCTGCATTTTTTTTGGACACAGTCAATCATAATACAAATTTCTGTAGCATTTTCAAATTGCATATTTTAAAAATTCAAAATATCTTATGCATCTATATCTATTATTTATTACTCATTATCAAAGCGAGATTTCAGGCTTGAGAGGTATAGAAGTCTGGCAACATTTTTGAGGCAGGATCTCAAATAATACAATTTTTGAGATTTCTTGAAAATATTATTTGTTAAAATGCAATAAATTTGAGTTTTAAAAGAACTGATCTTTTCATATTTTCATTAAAATTCAGACAAAAGTACTGAAGGATTCCTTGTCTTACTTTTGGAATTTTCAGAGTAATTTTCAACTGTTTGATTTATTTTCAAATTATTCAAATATTAGGAATTTATTAATTTTTGAATTTTTACCTCTATTTTTTCAAGACGTATCTTCACATTTATTCAAATTGTTATCAATGGTAGTCAGTCCAGTTTCGTTTCTGTCCTTCTGAGTAATGACTACTTTGCAACTCATTGCCCTCTTGTTAAGGTGATTCAACAATTTTCAGTTTCACTTTCAGTTCAATTAACACTCAATATCGGAGGATAAACTTTCAAGGATATTTCCTAATCGAGTAATTTTTTCCTTTTATAGCTACTTTTTTATTTATTTAATGTATCTATAATCCTGATTGAACGCACGTTACGTACAGCGTGAACACACGTTATCAACAATACATTTTATTTCGAAACAATAAATTAATATTTTTCTTAAAAATTTAGTTTTATATTCTAATGACGGACTAGCAACCATTGCTTCTTTAGATTTTATTTTATCTAGTATTTCCTGTATTTATAGTGCAGAAATATTTATATGCATTTATTTAAATACCTTAAAAATATTATTGAGTATTCGGAAAGATAGTCAGCATAATGCAAAATTTCAAGACTTGTTTAATATTTTATTAAGGATTGATAACTATATTTTATAATATTGAAACATATATCCTTTTCCAAATATAATTGCCTGTATTTTTTATGTTATATAACTTTGCTTCCACGTACTGAGGTTTATAATTTAATTGCGAATTACATTTTTATCATCGAAACAGCATTCTTGGCCTATTTTTATTTGTTATATTTGAACAGATTTTTGGCAATATAAGGCTCGATTATATATTAATGATTTAATTTCGAGTAAAATTGTACTTTAATTTGAACAGAATATTTCGAATTTTATTTATACAGAAACACACATAATGTTTATTTTTGCCATTCTCTAAAACAGTATAACTTATATATAATAAAGCACTTGAGTTAAGGTTCAACCTGAAATTTTCAGACAATATCATCTCGCTAACATTGACCTTTGTTTAAAAGACTGCGCAGCTAACGAGAAAGCATTGATAATTAAAACTTTTCCCTTAGCGAAGTTCTGACACTAACAAGATGGATTGTCGGATGCTTCAATTTTAAGTCCTTCGGAGCACAATTTAGTTTCTACTTTACGAAAGGGACAGCGACTTTTGAAAAGAACTATTAATTACGGAAACAGCACTCTCTTAAATTTCACAAGTACTATTTACGCACGAAGTGCACATATGCATATTAAAGAGAATATGCAAAACAAGTAACAAGAAGTGAACTAAGTTTGGTATACTAAATTTCATTTCCCATGAGGTAATACTGGTTTTGCTTAAATTTCTGGGTTTAAGCATCAAATAAAATTTATAAACATATTTACAAAAAAGAAAAAAACAGAAAAGCTGTACTTAATTATTTTTATGTAGTTGAAGAGAAGGGAAAATTAAAAAAAAATGAGTGCTTCTAAGTGAAGAAACAGTATCCGTAACTAACGATTTTTCCAAAAAAAAAAACATCCATGGCCAAAAACTCTTCATAACTGTTGTTAGAACAAAACATTTGGTTTCCTTTTCTGTTTTTGCTAAAAATGGTCCTTTTTGTCATAATTAATTAAAACTGAATTGAAAAAAGTAGCTACGAAGAGCAATTATCACCTGAAGTTTTAATTAATGCTTTTAACTTTGCTTAAATTACAATGTTAGACATAATGATCCAATACAAATTTTTAGCCTTGATGCAAAAAAGGATATTGTATTTAAAATTTATATTTTTATCGAATGGAAATTTTCTCAGATAATTATTACATTTTCCTCATTAAGCAATTTAAAATTGTATTCATTAATATCAGTTTCCAATATAAAGAGTTGACTTTTATTTTAAGACTTGACTTAACGATATCGATGCTTAAAACTTTAAATGTTTTTTTTAAGCTAAGTGCGCATTATATAACCTTCTTTAATTAAAAAATGAAGTATTTCTAGGTCACTCCGTGCGAGTGTGCACTTTAGACCTCTAGTACCGTTTGTACTATCGTTCTAAAATTTGTGAACGCCGGCTACAAGAGGTAATTTTAACCCCCAATCCTAAAATTCGTTCGAAAATTTTAATTCACATGGTTCAAGAGAATCATTTAAAATATTTTATCATTAGTAAATTTTATCTTCTAAATTAATTACAAATAATTCTATTTTTTTAAAATATTTTAAAGCTAAAATGAATGAGATTTTCTAGATTATAGTATTTCCTAATAGTATAAACAAATTAGTATTTCTAAACTAATCAGAAATTTATTTAATTCATTTAGTGTTATTCCTTTATTACATGTTTCTATCAAACTAAATAATTTAAAATCAACTGTAATTGAAATGAAAAAAAAATTATTATCTATTGAACGGCAAAATTAATAAAAACGGGTACTAATTTGCTTAGGAGAAATGTAACTAAATCGCTATTCAATTATTAACGTTAATGATGCTTAATTAATTTTAATAATATATATTAAAGAAAAGCTGTGAAATAAAAAGTAACGCTAATGGAGAAAAGGTACGTTTTCGTTCAAAGGAACGGACAAATTAACATTGACGCAGAAGACACTTCATTAAGCTCGGTAATACGTACTACTAATATTATAATAATTGGTGGAAATTTAATATGAAATTCTACAGAAGTTTAAAATATTTATAGTTTCAGAAAACATTTTGTTAAGGCGGTAGCAAAGATAGAATATTATTATTTTTATGATTTAGAATTAAAATAAATTCATCTCTTCCCTTTTTATGAATAATTGAAAAAATATATTTATGGTCAAATAAAGAAATGGTCAAGTACTAAAATCCTTATCAAAATTTTACAAGAATAGATATTTGTTTTTAAAATTTCGATTTTAGCCTGCTGCCCCTGAAAAATGTATTTCGCACGAAACTCTAATGTTGCAGAGTATGTAATAGGTACTAAATATACAAGTTTTATGTACAAAGTGTTATTTTTGGTACAGTTAGTAATAACACTGAACAGTTTTAATATTGACGGTTCATCGAACTGGAGAAAATTGATAGATCGTGGCAAATGTTGACTACCATGAGTCAGCCATGAGCAAGTAATACTGAATGCAGTAAACCTTTATTCTGATGAGATGACCTATAAAAGAGGCGTTTTGCTTAATTTAATGAGGAAAATTCCCCAGAAGGAGCAAATAATAATAAATAAATAAGTAGTAGGGATTACTTTCGCTCTAATAACTATGCCTTTCAGTTTTGTGAGTGATTTTGCATTGTTTAGTACATATTTATAGATCATTTTCTTTTTTTTCCCACTGCGCACGAAGAAAAGATACACAAAAATTATGTTATATTAAACATTTTTTTTTAAATAATTAAATATTCTTGCATCATATGTATATATATATATATATATATATATATATATATATATATATATATATATATATATATATATATATATATATATATATATATATATATATATATATATATATATATATATATATATATATATATATATATATATATATATATATATATATATATATATATATATATATATATATATATATATATATATATATATATATATATATATATATATATGTGTATATATATATATAAACTGTTATAATGATGCGAATTGAACAACATTAATTTTCTAACATTATTCAAACAATACATTTTATTATTTCTGGAGAAATATTTAATTTTTTAAAATATATTTCAATTATTTTGAATGTGTGAGAAAAATATGTTTAAGGACATAATTGTTTTCAAAAATTTACTAATTACACACGGAGATAAAAAATCTGAAAAATGTATCGAATTGTATGGTAAATACATTTCTAGTTAAAAAAAAATCATAATTCTGGTAAATAAAAAACACAGTACGTGGTATTTAAATCATTCTTTTATATTTTTTCTGTTTATATGGTAACAGTTTACCGGGAATTTAAATTTAAAAATCATTGTTCATATTACTACTCATGTAGTAAGAAAAAAGAAAACGAAAAGTTAATTTTTCCGATTAAATAGTTTTTATCCCATTCTCCAACATAGCATGATACAGTAAATAAATTTTAGTACATTTACGGAAATTTATGACTGCGTATAAAGTTACATTTTCTAGTTAGCTTTACCAAAACCATAACCAAAGCTGTTCGGTAAAATTTTCCAAATTTTTTTAGTGTTCCCATAGAATCAGAAACACAGCAAATTTTACCATTATCTGGTAGTTTTGAATATAATTATTTTTCTTAGAGTATATTTGATAAATCTGAAGCATTTCCTAAAAGGCTATTTTTTGTAATCTGTTTTTCATTTGATATATTTATTCATTGTGAAAAAGCTATTTATACATTATATTGTATACTTATTACTATAACGTAAAATTTTAGTGCAAATATTATGTACAAATTTAAAGCAAAAAATAGGAATGTGCTCTATAATTTATGTTATTACATGATCTTGGAAACTTGAAAAAAAATTCTAGAAGACAAAAAAGTCAATTGTGATATTCTTAAGTAAAATACAAGCAGACAAGTTGTGATCGTAAACCTGCCATTACTTTAATGGGAGAATTATGCAATGGACGGGAAATGATTCTCAGCGATAGGAAAGAAAACCCTAAATTGTATTCTTTAGATAGGTAAACAGCTTTCATGGGTGATTATTGAGCAATGAGGAAAAAAATACATATATATTGTACATAGTTTCGACTTCGCGAAAAAAAGGGCCAAATATTCCCCTGTTAAGAGAAAGAAACCATAAAAAAGGAATGTCTATAGTTTTTCAAAGATAAATACAACTTTGAAATTCGAATTATTCATGTCAGAGTATTATGCAAAATAGTTAAAAATAATGACTCATAATTTAGCTGTTTTTATGAGCATTGTTTTAGAATTTTATGTGATTCACGGGTCCTGTTGAACGACATGGTTAAAGCTCGCGTTATTTAAGATTTTGATAAACTTCTACATGTTTTTTTTTTAATATTTATTTTTGTTTTCGAACACTTTTTACCTCATTAATTTATCAAAAAAGTATAATCAAAACATATAAGTTGGTTTTCTAGATATAACTACTGTTATTGCATAGCCTTATTTTTTTTTCTTTCGGGTCCTAAAATTTTGTTGTACTCATATTTAATCAGTTCTAATTCCTTTGTAGATAAATATAGCAGCGAATTCATTTTTATTAATTCCAGTTTCACAAAATGAGCGGACTTACCATATTTTTAAACTCAATAAATGTAACAGTTAACATTTCAATGTACAGTGAGTGTACTGAAAAAAAAACGAATCACCCAGAATAATTTTTAAAATGTTCAGATTTTCACGAACTAAGATTCAATCTTAATGTTTCGTAGGAATCAAATCAAATATTTTAAGTTAAGAAAGCAGACACAAAATGTACTTTTTTTAAATGAAATAAATTTTTTTCGATTGATTTGGATTTCTAAATGTCGAAATATGGTGGGTAGCCGTAGTCTGAAAAATATGGTCCTAATAAATTTATCAGGAAGGCGATTGACAGTTTGGATTGTTAATTCTGTTTTTTACTTAGTTCGTAATATCTCGAATTGAATACTTTCTACAATTCATTGCAAAATTTGTTTATAAAAAGGTAATTCCGATAATAAATTGTTACAATTCTAAGCATAGGACTGTCAGTGATCAACTCGGTAACCTTGTAGTTTTAAACCCAACAGAGAATACATAGTAACTTCAGGATTGAGCATTGGGACAAATTTGAATTCATGGAGGTCAAAATCACGAAATCCTCTCACTGTTAGTCGGACGGAAAAGGGGATTCTAACTCATTATCCGTCTACTAATGACAATATTTAACATAAGCATTGTGGTCGGTGTGAGCCGGGAGAAGAACTCGTATCAACCAGCCACTACAGATATTCGAATCTGGATTGCTAGGTAAATACTCTATCCCCTGAAATACCGAGACTTTCCAGCATAGCTTTATTTTATTTTATAACCGTCATTGAACTGCCGACCCAATTTTCGGGTTTACGACTTCTAATGCTCAACAACATAGCCTTGTAATTTTGAACCCAATCCAAAAGGCAAAAGGCTCCTGGATCAAGTATTGAGAGAAATTTGCCTTCGTGGGGGACTTTTCGGTGGAATTAACCCTCATTCGCGTTACATAGAGAGGAAAACAGCGAGAACCTCCCTTGGTTAGCCTGACAGCAAAGAGACTCTAACCTATGATCCGTCTACCACTGAGGATATTTCACGTCAGCACTGTAGTTGGTACAAGACGGATGAGGAATTCGTATTGATCAGCTAAGGCTGGGATTCGAACCCATGTCACTTTCTTGGGAGGCGAACACTCTATCTCCTGAGCCATCAAGGTTCTCTGGCATAGTTTATAATTAAAGCTTGTAATTGCTACCACTGACACTGATGTAAGCTTCATAACGCCGGTGGGGATACTGACAAATAGATTTCAATACGCCAGGTATTTTCTCACACACGAGTGGTCGTTTAGCATACTCGAGCGACGACTTCTCCAATGGAGTCAATTTGAGCTCTTGTAAATAACGGATTTCCAATGGCCTCATAGGGAAAAAATTAGACACGATGAACCTAGGATTGTGGTGGCTATTGGATAGACCTACCATGCCCGATTCAGCATACTTTCAAAGTAGAATCCTGGTAATTGCAGAGTTTGATGATGAAATGCATTAGCACACCATCGTACTGAAACTACACTTGATTGCTATTGCCTATGGGAACTTCTTACAGCAATTTTGTTGAAGCCCCTTTCAAAAAACTCCTGATAACCGCGGTCATTGATTCGGATGGGTAAGAGATATGCGCCTATGAAGTAACCATTCTCAAGATCCACCCAGACAATCACGGGGAAGCGTTTTTGGAATGCATGTAGGTGTCTCATGTGAATTTTCTAATGAAAATGCCTCGCCTTATCTGCAAGTAGCAGGTGAATTGGAAAAGCCGCTTTAACTCACTATAATACATAAAGTATTGGCTGTATTAACACTCTGTTACAAAAATTATTGAAGAAATTTATTCAACACTAATTGCATTCTACAGAAAAATTGAGAGTCTCATCTCTTTCCGAGGGGGATGTTGATATACAAGAGAAATAAAAAATGGTTATAAATCTAGACTGAGTGAGCCAGTAGATGTATTAAGGATTAATTTAGTGCAAGAGGTGAAAGTCTACTTATTCACAAGGTTGGAAAAAAATATTTTCAATTTAATGAGATTTATTTGACTTAAATTGGATTTTTTTTCAATTTAAATCCACTTTTTCTAACATTTACCAACCAAAACAGCTGATAAGATGTATTAATAATATTTAAAAAGAATAATAATATTGCTAAAACGTTTAATATTTCTAACTATAGTGTTTAAAATATTATTTATCTAAATTTTAAAATAGAATGAATAAAATCATAGTTATGTTTTTCAAACAGAACTTGATAATGAATGTTAAAGATCGGGAAGGTATTTGTCAATTAGTTATCTATTAAAGAGTAAATTAGTTAAGATTAAAATAAATGAGTAAAAAATAGTTCAGGTTTCTCTAGTTGATATTTGCAGACATATTTAATAAGTTTTAAAATCATTGGATTTAAATAAGCATAAAACTAAATGGGCGTAATTAAAAATGTTGTTTGCGTACAAATTATTTTATTCAAATTCAATTAGAATATCATAATTTATAAGTATCATGACACTCTAGTACCCGTATAGTCTCCTTTTTTTTTACTCTATTTTGAAATATTATCATTTTTAAGAGCAGCCCTTCTATCTCGTCAGTAACTACAAGGATGATAACAGCATCGATGATAAAGTTTTAAAAACTTATTTTTTAGATTTTTTAGTTCTTTTTTAATTATATTATTTATTTTCCTATTATTGGTTACTTTCATTCATTTCACGTTGACTTTTGTTCATGATGCTAAAATACTTCAGTCCGTAACCTTATACGTATTTTTCTTTGTCCTCTTGAGAGACAAATCATAACCGCCAAGAATTCATTTACGCTAAATATTTCAATTCGGTATTCTTCCAATTAAAGAAGGTTTTCTGAATAGTTCTTTCCAGATTTGAAAAACGGCATCATCTTTTTCAAATAGTTCACCCTGCAAGTTTGAAAAAGATTTGTATGTCAAACTTGTGGGGACATTTCAAGTCATATAGTTGGAGCCAAACAATCTTCCGACAGACAAGTTTTAAACGGGTTTTTTTTGTATACAATATGAACTTATAAGAACTTGAATACATAATTTTTTTAATTTTTTGCCAAAAAGCACAAACTTCTACTATAAGAGCTGAGCATTGCATTGATAAAGTAATCAAACTCTGTAATAAATGGAAATATTTACAAAACAAATTGCCTAGAACAACTGACAAAGAAGAAAAAGGGAATATTTTTGTGGAAACTTCAGACAATCTTCTTGACGCAGCACACGCAGATGCTTTTAGCATAAAACAGTAGTACGTTTAGGAATTTTCTGAAATGACATATTGTACACAACAAACTCAGAAATGACGTATTGTACACCACAAACTCAGAAATGACGTATTGTACACAACAAACTCAGAAATGACGTATAGTACACAACAAACTCAGAAATGACGTATTGTACACGACAAACTCAGAAATGACGTATTGTACACAACTTTGAATTAACAATTTCTGTGTCAAACAGTTGTTTTAACAGGCCTTCGAATCTTCTCAACCCAGTCTTACCCTATTTTTCCCCTACATATATGTTTAGAAAACGTGTAAACCACTTAAAAAAATCAATTCTTTTATTTTTACTTGTTAAAAAAATATATATTCTAAATGGCAGAAGCACTAAAGTATAAATTTTTTCAGCAAATTAGAGAAACAAATTTCTCTCAAAGTTTCCTCATCTCATTTAAAGGAAAACCATTTTCTATTACAGTCTGAAGAAAAATGAAAGAAAAGTTTCTGCCTTAACGAAAGAAATTCAATACCAGCTAGAAAATACTTAAAACCTTTAAGCTTCTAAGGGTTCTATTTATTTTGACTGACACTTGAAAGCAAAAACTTCTCTCGTTCCAGCGTAGCCTTATATCGAAATTGGAAAGAAGGGACAAACAAAGATTCTATTTTTATTTTTCACACCTTTAACTGTTAACAATATTGACCGGCATCTTACACAGTTACTAGTTTCCAAGTACGTAGTCGAAGCACTTTAAGATAATTATTGGCTTTTCTAAAATTGTTTCTGGGATAATTTCTTTTAACACTTTGTTGCAGTGTCTGAATGCTAGGGTAAAGTACATAATCTATTGTGTAGCTTCCCATCTTTTAAAGATAATCTTTACTTATAATGACGTAATTATTTGTTAGACATTTTTCACCTTCATGATTCGAGTTTTTTTTCAGTTTAATGCTAATTAAAATAACTAAAATAAAATAGAAAAAAATAAACCAATCAAAATATATAATTAGCATTAGAAAATACTTTGAGCCATATTTAAACTCTTACTGAATCACTGATTAAAAAATAAATAAATAAAACGAGAATTCTATAAATTCCAGGAGCAGTGTTAACATGATAGCATTGAAGGACTATATCACTAAATTAGCATTACTGAACTTATTTGAAACCATGTGTTTATTTTGTTCATAGAATTCCTTCAAAACATGTTTTATGAAAGTAAATAATTTAAAATCAACATAAATTGAAATGAAGAAAATAGTTATGTACTGGAGGACGAAATTAATGAGAAAGTGGTACTAATTCGTTTAAAGAAACATGAAAAAATTGGAATATTGATTGAATAAAAAATTTAAATATTATTATTATCAAAAAAATTTTTAATGGTAAAGTATATAATTTTTCATGTTATTTTAAAATATGTAATTTTACACAGAAAAATATAAAATTTCGGTGAAATCGGCTGAATAGCTCTTAAGAAATTGAATTTTAAGGAAGTCGAATATTTAAAATTCGATTTCTTAGGAACTATTCAGCCGATTTCGCCCAAATTTTGCCATGTAAAAAATATTGTTACATGCTTTAAAATTGTATACTTTAGAATTCAATATTTCTTCGACTATTAATAAATAAATAATAAAAATTATTAAATATCAGCTAAAATTTATTTTTTCATGAGATTATCTGTAAAAAAACGAGTTTTACATTTTTGTGTAAAAATTTTTCCATTTGTTTAAAAAGTTCTCGAGATATGGCGAAATATGCAAAATGTAAAATTAACATTAAGGTGTCCAAGCTTTGGATCGCTTTCCTGACCAAACTATGAGGACTATATTTCTGAGATTTCGGCTACCCACCATATTTTAAAGATCAGAAATCTGAATCCGTTGAAAAAAAAGGGTAAGTTTATTCAGTAAAATTACGTTTTTGTGTCTGATTTCATAGCTAAAAATATCATCTGTTCTAATTAATTAGCATATTTGAGATTAACCCATTGAACCATTCAGATTGAGTCCTAGAGCGTGAAGATTGCATCTTTAGATCAACAGTTTCTCAGGGTGGCCCGTATTTTATTTTGCACATTGCAAAACGAAACAATTTGTATCTTGGTTAAATTGGAAAGTTTTTAGGTCGAGCAGCTTAGCTTCAACTGGACTTCGAATCTTAACTTCCCGATATTACCAAATTTTTACAATATATAGTGAAAGGTGTAGTAATAACAGGTATTTTATACATTTAGATAGATAAGTTAAGGGCTACTATATTTGGAAAGAGAACTGGAGTGAAAAAGTGTTATAATCCTTTCTTTTATTTAAGCTTATGGAAAATATACTTATATTGCATAAATAATTAAGAATATTTTACTGTAGTCTACGACCAAATTCGTGCACAAAAAATTTACTAATTTGCAAATGGATAATGAAATTCATGCAAAATTTTTAAGTTATTTAAATTATTACATTCCACTTGAAAAAATTAAAAGTTAAAATTGATCAAATCTAACACACCACAAACACACTTCCCTATAATAATTCTTCAGAATTTATTTCTATTTCGCATATTTCATAGCATTTTAATAACATGAATTAAATAATAAATTAAAATAAACACCGTATTTCGAACATATTTTTATCAATGAATCTGTTATTTTTATATTGCTTCAACATAAATTTAAAATTTATTATAAACTACAGATCATATCATTTACATATAACAAATGCCAGTGACTTTAATTCACATTCATTTGGTTCAAGGTGGAACTATAGCTTATTTAACGTTGGGATCAGATCCTTTAAAGTAGTTTTAACAATTCAGTTCATTTAAAGTTTTAAGTTCGTATATCCGCAGAAGAAAATAAAAATGCGTTGAGGAAACAAATACGAACGGTCCTATTTAACTTTCTTCAGTTGAGACTTTTGGATTGTTTACCATTGCGAACAAAAAAGGAATTCTCAAACACAAAGTTTAAAGTTTTTTTTTAGTCCCATCACCACCTTTTCAGTAAATACTTATTTATTCTCATTGCATTTAAATCTCTTTTACTGGAAAAAGAAAGAAGCAACACTAAAACATGCAAAGTTTTGCTCTCCGAGAATGTTTAATCAAACATTATAATACTATACGATTTTCAAAGGTTATGTTGTTAAACAATTAAAAAATGAAAATAATATAAAAATAAAAATATTAAAACAGATTAAATTGATTTACTTTCCAAAAGTTGAGCAAGCGCGGTATATATTTTATCGGAAAATTTAATGTTTGTGGTAATTCAGTCTTTAATTTAACTATGCATTCCTTTTAAGCATCACTTAAGCCTATGCTATCATTGGAAACGACTCATTCGAAAACAACGTAAATGATATAATTCCCAATTATATAAAAATGGTTTCATTGTCCTATTAGTTTTAATCAGAAAAAACAGTTGAATTTATTTATCAGCCTTTATGAAAATTTATCTGTTTTATAAATCGATCGATCAAAAATCTGTCAATCAGATGATATTGCTTTAAGTTCCTTCGAAATACGAACTGCACTTTTGTGGTTGGCGACGATCACTTCAAAGCATTTACAAGTGGAATTTAACGGCATATTACCAGACGAAAACTTATATGAACTATATACTGTCTGAAAAAATTTGAAGTGCAGTTATATTAAAGGTTCAACTATGAGGTCTCTATATTAGAAGACCTAAACTTGGACAAAAAATGATCTTGAACAAATTTGGAGGAACTTGGACAAATTCGATGTCAATAAGAGTTATTGTTGTTTTCTTAGTAGTCCAAAGAATGTGTCACGTCGTATTATTTCCATTTGAACTCGAAGAATTTCCATAAACAAATTGACAGTCAGAAAACTAGAGAAAAAAAAGTAATAAAATTAAATAAGCATTTTAAATGATACATTTTTATAGTTAACTAATAAGAATAAAATTATTCTGCTTTTATGAGAACAAAAGCAAAAATAATTTTGCAAATATACTCCAATTATGTGCATAAATTTTGTAAATATGCTCCAATTACAACCTAGAAACTTTCCCACAGCATCTTACGAAGTTAGGCATGCTACTACGTTTTTCATTCTTATTCTTGCAAAGACAGAATTTTTTTTTTAACTTTAATCAATTTTAAATATGTATTTTTTTCTCTCTTTTTTATTTATTGTCTGATGTATAATGATTTCAAAAAATGAACTCAGCGAAATATACAGTTCTAATTTAATTCTAACGAATCAATGTACGTCTTGAAAATAAATTAGTTTCTAAAGATGTTTCATGCCCACTTTCTTACTGTTCTTAGGTGATAACTCTTATGGAAATGTTTGAAATGATTCAATTGAAAATAATAATTTTTTATTTTTTGTAATTGAGAGGATCATTGCGGCTCAGGAAATAAACCTTTCGCTTTCCAGTAAGGTGAACCTGGTTCGAATCCCAGTGATGGCTGGTTAAAAAGAATTCTGCACCCGGTTTGCACCGACCGCAGTGCTGACGTAAAATAGCCTCAGTGGTAGACGGATCATGGGTCTCCTTGCCAGTAGGTTAACCGTGGGCGAATTTCGTGGTTTACCTCACTATGCAAAGCAAATGCGTCTTCATTTCGTCAAGAAGTCCTCCACGAAGGCGAATTTGCTCCAATACTCAATCTAGGAGATCTCGCCACTTTTGGATTGGATTCAAAATTACGAGGCTTTGGGGCTGAACACTCATTGTCATAAACCCAAAATTGGGTCTTCTGTTCAATGACGGTTATGTAATAAAATAAACATGCAATCAAGAAGACGTCATTCAGCACTGTTCAATTCCAAAATTTGTTATGTTTCTTTGACATGATAAAAACAAATAAATAAATGTCAATTTTAGAATTAACTGTAATTAGCTATACTCTTAACACAGAAAATACGCAGTGCATGCATGTAATAAATAAAATATCGGATAAAATTATAGCGACAAATTAAAATAAACTTACGAAAAAGAACCTTTAAATTGATAGGCACCATTATGTGCCCCTATAAAATTAAACATATAATTTAATTTAGCTACATATATACTACTACTACAGCTACTATATATATATCTATATATATAAAAGAAAGTCGTGTTAGTTACTTCACTTATAACTCAAGAACGGCTGAACCGATTTAGCTGAAAATTGGCAGGGAGGTAGTTTAGAGCCAGGAGAAGGACATAGGATACTTTTTATCCCGTGCGATAAACCGTTCCAGCGATATCAGTGAAAGTCGAAATGGAATTTTCTGATTGGTTAAAAGCTAGCCATTGTTTTAAATTTTGCTATAAACGATTCAATTTTCAAATATCTTGAAGATAACAACAGTGATATTTTCTATCTTATAACTCTATTCATTTAGAAAAGTAAATTAAAGTAAATTGCATATACTTTAATTTTTAATTCGCGCTTTTCTTTATGTCAGGTGAGCACAAGCAAGTAAAATCAACGAGAATAGATTTCTTAATTGTTGGTCGTATCACGGATTCAGTACTGTGAAAACTGTTTAATAAATATAAAGACAAAAGCAAATTTCATTCAAATTGCACGTTTTCAGAAATATTTATATTTAGTACGTAATTTTAGGTTAGCAAAATTAAATATACTTTTCGAAGATTTCAGTGCTGTGACAGTTGTCATTTGAAAACTATTAGTTTGTTTGTTTATTTATGCAAAGTTTTCGAATTCATCCATTTTATTTCTTTCATTTATAAAATTGATTTTTGTTTTAAATCTTATAATTTTCATATTTCTTATTCATCTCATTTTTATTGCTCTTTTTATTATTTAAAATATGTATGTGATATTTCGATTTAGCAAATTTGCGACCACTGCCAACTTTTACATTTCTTTTTCGTTGTCAGAAAGAATATTTGCAAAAATATGCCGCCTAAGCAAATCGCTCTTAGTCGGTCGACATCTCAAGCGCGCAAAAAGAGAACTACCCGTGTTTCAGAAACATCGGAGCAACGGGAAAAAGACTTGAAACTAATCGAGAACAGAATGCTTTTGCCCGTTCCTTAAAAACGTCTGAGCAACAGGAAAGAAGACTGTCAACAAATCAACTACGAACTACACAAGCCCGTTCGTCGGAAACATCAGAGCAACGGTAAGCAAGAATGAAAACCGACCGAGAACGCATTTCGCTATTCAGACGCTGTCAATACTCTGATTTGAATTTCAGTGCATTTCACTATGATCCGACAACAAACTATAGTCTTCCCCCAAGTGTCATCATCGGAGAAATATATCAATTATGTATGTTTTGTAATGCTCTCAAATTTAAAAATGAAACAGCTGAAATTTGCTGTTCTAGAAGCATACAGAAACTACAAGATTTTACGTCGCCTGCCGAGACATTATCAACCTTCGTATCAGGTCAAACAAACCAATCGAAACATTTTTTGGCGCATATACGCCGGTACAATTCGTGTTTCTAAATGACTTTATTCAGTGCTACACGTATCCTGAACGAGAATTACATCCCAACATTCAAAGTGCAAGGCCAAATTTATCATCGTGCAAGGATCACTTCTTTCAATGCCTAACGCAGATCATAAATTTCTACAAATTTATTTCATGGATAACACAAATGATCAAGTCAATCAACGTTGTCAGGTAAACAATGGCACTAAACGAAAAATTGTTACCGTATTACAAAATTTTTCGATCAACATAATCAGTTAATTAGGCTGTTCACAATTGCCCTAGACTAAATGTCATCCGATATTTACAAAGTTGTTATTAGAGCTGAAAAAACACCTGTAGGCCACCACAAAGAAAAATACAATGCGCCAACATTGGATGAAGTGGCTATTGTTATAGTTGGCGAAGAATTTACCTCCCGCGATACAGTTCTTCATCGCAGAAATCGTGACGTTCAAAGAGTTCTCAGAAACGTATCGATCATATGATGCATTGCAATATCCTATTTTATTTTGGTGAGGAGAGGAGGGATATTATTTTAACATAAAATTAAGAAGTCCGCAAACAGGCGAGAAAACCAATAAGAAAGCAAGTGCAATAAGTTTTTATGCATATAGATTAATGATTGCCAAAACGCTGATAATCATACTTTAAAATGTCGACAATTAGTTCATCAATACATTGTCGATATGTATGCGAAAATTGAAACTGAACGCCTACTGTATATTAAATTAAATCAAACCAAATTACGTTCAGAAGAATGCATTCATTTACGGGATGCAATAAATAATGATGGTAACGTTAATCCTAATGATGTGGGGAAAATGATTATATTGCCGACTACATTTGCAGGGAGAAAAACTTGGACTCCCTGCAAATGTAGTATTCATACATGTCTGAGTATTCATACATGTGCCTTGGACTCCAAGGCACATGTATGAATACTCACAGGATGCAATGACATATGTTCTCGCATATGGGCTCCTAGATTTATTTATTACATTTACGTGCAATTCTGCTTGGGTTGAAATTAGAGATATTTTGTTACCAGGACAATCATCATCGGATCGTCATGATATTACAGCACGTGTGTTCAAACAAAAATGATAATCTTTACTTGATTTCATTGTGAAGCGTCATGTTTTTAGAGAGACACGGTGTTGGGTGTACTCTATTGAATGGCAAAAACGAGGATTGCCTCAGGCACACATTCTAATTTGGCTTATTGAAAAAAAACCACCTTCTAAAACTGATCAGATATCAGCAGAAATTCTTGATGTCACCATAGATCCAGTCTTATTTCAGATCATTGTCCAAAATATGTTTCATGCTCCGTGTGCATCACCATACGTGTCTGTTTGAAAATGCACTAATGATATCCTAGAGAATTAACTGCTTTTTTTCACCATTAAATAAAATTTGCATTTCAAATCATAATCGCAAATGTCATTTACACACTTAAATACAAAATTCAAATTGAAAGCGTTGCAACGCACGCAGGGTACAGCTAGTATATATATATATATATATATATATATATATATATATATATATATATATATATATATATATATATTTGTTATATATATATTTTATATATATTTTATATATATATAATATAAAAAAAAAATTTCTTTCAAAACATTGACCTTACTAAATTAATGTATGCTATTTAATTCATTTTTGCGCTGATAATTTCTTCCTTTTTTTATACTTTCTCCTTCTTTCCGCATTAAAATTAGTGAGTTGTTAAAGATGTCTATAATGTTTAGCTTATCAACATGCTTCATCGGACGTAAGAATGTCTTTTTTTTTCCATAAGACAAGTAGTATTAAATTTCATCCTAATATTAAAATAATAAGATTTATTTTGCTTACATCAAATAATTAAGTAATTATGTCATATTTATTATACATTATAATCCTTCGTCGTAACTAAGTTTTAAATAATAGAAGATCCTATTATTTTTTTCATATACTTAAAAAAAATCTTTCTTCATTAATGGATCTTAAGAAATCACTTTCATTTCTTTGGAAGGACAATTTTTTAGTTATTTTTCACCGCTTATGTGTTCTTATATATCTATTACGCATTGATTTCATGCACTTTAATTTCAGGTAAATAATGATTTCATAATAGCACAACAGTATAAGTAAACAAAAAATGACATAAACAATTAAAAAAATTGCGAAAAAAAATTATATATATATATATATATATATATATATATATATATATATATATATATATATATATATATATATATATATATATATATATATATATATACTAGAGGGCTCCGCCCCCTGCGTGCTGCCACTCGCCATCCCCTGATAATTACTGCGCAATTACATTTTTGTTTCACATTAAATTTTTTCAATTACATTTTCCAATGTTTTATTGAAATATCATTATATTTTGGCAGCCATTCCTGTTACCACGGTGTTCCGCACAAACAGGAGTAGCGCCAAACATAAATCGCCAATTTCGCCAAAGGGGAACCCTCAAGTATATTTTTATCCCTAACTCAATTTATTGTTGATCTTATAGGATGCCGTACACTCCTTTTATGGTTCTTCATCTCCCCCCCCCCTCCCAGTAATTTAAAATTTAAACTGAAAACAATTAAAACCTAATGAAAAAAAACCTTTAAAATGTGGCAAACAAATTAAAACATGTAATATTAATAAGTTCATGCTGAGTAATATTTCAAAAGCAAAAACCATTGCAAGCAATTGCGAAAATAACTTTACTGTCAACTAACAAAATATTTAAGTTTCAATCAGTCAAAAAGCAAATCTATGCATAATAATAAAACGCGGCTGTGTGTGTGTGTCTGTGATCACAAAATATCGTCCCAGAAGCCTCGCCCAGGCATGAAACTCGGCACATAATTGTGTTTTGACATAATGAAGAATTATTTTTTTTTCTTTTTGAAAAATTTGGATTAGTTTATATATATATATATATATATATATATATATATATATATATATATATATATATATATATATATATATATATATATATATATATATATATATATATATATATATATATATATATATATATATATATATATATATATATATATATATATATATATATATATATATATATATATATATATATGTATGTATGTATGTATGTATGTATGTATCCGCTGTTTTTTACAATACCAGTTATAGAACGGTTTCAAAGCTGTAAAAATCTTCCCAACCGTAAATTTTAAAATAAATTGAATCGAAAAATTGCTGTCGTTCGAATTGTGTAGACAGACAATTTTTTTAACTTTCGTAACAGAGGAAACCCCTTAGAGTTTTTTAAACATTAAAGTAAAGCCTACTTTAGAATGAAAATCCTACATTTATTTACAAATTTCTTAAAAAATATGTAGAGAATTATTTATAATTTTTGAGGTGTTTAGGTAAGGCAATTTTATAAAAAATGATACTACCCTACAATAATTGACTGGGCAACAATATTTTAAGTGTAGAAAAAGAAAAAAAGTATAAAATAAAACATACTTCAATAAGAGATGGTCTTCCTTACTGTCGGAATAATGTTTAGTAATATTTTTAATTGAAAATTGCGGGACACTTATGAAATTTTTAAAATGTCCACAATGGATTCTTAAGTTACCGAATACGATTCATAACAAAATTATCAAAAGAATTATGAATTTTTTTTGGCTTGTATGCGCATTATGAAAGGACTACAATAAATGCTTATATCCAACTCTCTTTGCTCATATATTTAAAAAATTTTCTTTTCAAATTCCAAACTGATATTTTTTTAAGTACTTAAAAATATTCCAAGCAAATTACGTGTAATTTTACTGAATATTTTTCCAGTGATAGTACGAAAATGCAAAGCAAAAAAATAGGATATTTTTAATAAAAACTTCCATATCCTCACGAATGATTAAGCTGGAGTTACGAGATTTTATGTTATTTTTTGCGTATTAGAACCGAAATAATAGGCACTAGTTAGTTATTGCCATGTTTCTGACATTGGTTGTACAAGAGTACGCTTTTCCTCTCGTAATTCATTGCCGGTCCATAAAAGCTATAAAAGCTTTTAAACTTTATCGATTATGATGAAAAATTGTTTGATTTCAACATTTCTAAAGTTATGAAAAAATCTAAGTATTTCTCGAAAAATTTGAAAAATACTTATAATTTAATTTTAAGCAAAAAAATCTGAAATAACTATTTTATGACTGATAAAACCCCGTATAGTTTATAATTTTTAAGCCTATTTTGAAGATTTCTCATATTACCAAATTTAAGAGTAATAAAGTTTGTTAAATTTAAAATTTCACTTTAGTTTATTAATTTTAAAACGAAACTTAGATGAATGCAGAGTGAAAATTTTACATATATTAGATATATCCAATATTTCTGAAATTTGAATAAAGCGTAAAATTTAAACTGACTACTGTCTATTAAGATTTAACCAGAAAAAAAAAGATTCAGAAAATTATTTTTTTACATTTTAGAACCTTTAAATTAATTCTTTTCATTGCAATAATTTATACAAAGCATTAAAAACAATTTTTCGAATTTTCAATACAACATTTTTCCACTAACATAAAGTATCTTGAATGCAAAAATAAGTTTCTGCAAAAATATATTTGAGTTCCATATTTTTTTTCTAACAAATTATAAAGGTAATCTTGTCAAGAAATAGAACGCACGTACCTTCAGTTTAAGGATTTGTGATGTTAAAAAAGACATTACATGGATTACTTCTTGTTATTAGAGGTAGCTAAATCCTCTTAAGGCCTAAAAGGATTACATTAAACGTCTGCTAAGTCCGCATCTTCCATCATCAAAGAAAATGGGCTTGTCTAGAAATTGTTGTTCTTTAAATAAAAAAACAACAACACGTTGTTGTTTGCCGTGAGTTTTTGCTATATATATACATATATAAGTTCAAAATGAAGATAAAACAAAGAAAAATTATAGACATATGAAAAAAAAGGGGGGGAATAAAAAGTAAAAAAATAGCAAACAACAGTTTGAAGAAGAAAATAAAGGATGAAATTTATTTAAAAAAACTGGAAAAAAAAGATATAATCTTTTCATTAGCCCACACGATTATATCCGTAAAAAAGAGTGCTTTCTGATATTGTATCAATATAGCCGAAGCAAAATATATTAATACAATAGTGTGAGGAGCACTAAAAACATTTTTTTACAAATATTACAACAAATAAAATAGAACACAATAAGTAAAAATAACATGTAAAAACAGAAAATAAAATAAAAAGGTGTAATACAAAAACTGTCCCTGTAATACATATATATACAAACTGTACTGTAATACATATATATATATATATATATATATATATATATATATATATATATATATATATATATATATATATATATATATATATATATATATATATATATATATATATATATATATATATATATATATATATATATATATATATATATATATATATATATAGGGGAGAGTCGGGTACCCTCGCCCACTGTCAATTTCATATGTATAGAATATTTTTTCAAGTCAATGGGCCATCGGACGTTAATTGTTATATTAAAAAAAGATTATTTTCAAAGTTTCAAGTATTTATGCAGCTGGTAACATGGTAAACAATAGCTTTGAAAATATGTTGAATACAGTAGTCATGAAATTAAGAAAAATTGGCTGAATGTTTCGATTAAACTTCATTTTATTACTAAAAAAATAATTTTTTCTATACATGCAGCATTAAAGTATGTAGTCTTAAGTTTAATTTGCACAAAGAAAAAAGTTTGTGTGTAAAAAATTGTTCGAGTAATTACAAATTTACAAACAAATTGGATTTCGGGTAGCCCCGCTCACATGAATGTCAGGTATCACCGCCCAATTTTATTTCGTCGATAAATGTACGGTTGCAAAGATTATTATTTTATTGCTTTAAATTTGAATGTTATATGCATTTTTAACAACAAGTTTATGTTTTAATATTATATTAAACATAAATTTATATATTTAAAACTGAAAAATTAAATATTTTTAAAATGTAATTGATATATCCAAATTAAATTTAATATCAAGAAATTATAAATATTATGATAAGCTATTTGCTGACTTATTTATTTTCACTTATTTGTGAACGAATCAATCTACAGAAGCATTTGAATGCAATTAAAATACAAAGTGAATTTGTAATTTTATAAGAAGTATTTTATATTAAGTTTATAAGAAGAGATCAACCAAATAAGTTTATATTGAAAAACAACTATTGTTATTAATTATTGTTACTTAAATTAAATTATTTTCGTTAAATATTTAATATAAATATATATTAATATTATAATATATTAATATACATTAATAACGATAAAAAGTATGACATTTGTTGTTATTAAATGATAGAATTCACTAAAAGTATATAAGTATGTAATAAATAAAATAATTTTGTGATAAAAATGATAAATGAGGTTTATCTATTGTCAATACATTGGTCATTCTTATTTACACCTGAAAAAATAGCCAAAAAACACAATTTTTGTAACTGGGCGGGGCTACCCGACAAATTTTGAAAAGTGCTGAAAAACATGTTTTTTCAAATTTCTATTTTTTTAAGTTTAACTATTCTTTTTTTGGTTTATTCTTTCTGCATTATTTAACTAGATGATAAAACAATAGAAACATACAAAAATGTTGATTATTACTCAGTATTATACAGAAATATAAGCAATACTCCTTAAGTGAGCGGGGCTACCCGACTCTCCCCTATGTATTACAGTGCAAATTATTTTGAAACTGTCATGAAGATTACAACAGATCGAGTTAATACGAGTATATGAATAAATATGAATAATTTGAATAAATATGATGGTAGGTCCCACGACTTTCAGTGGGATTTAGAACTATTTTTAAACTTTACAGGTCACCTTTAAAAATTTGTTAATTAGAATGATGGTGTGATTTATTCAGATGCCATTGTAAAGCAATCATACATTTTTTTGATGAACCATTGAATGTATAAATGTTGCTACACTAACAAATCACATTATTTTACGCATGTTTAAAGTAAGATTTCAACTTCTAAATACGTGATAAAACTTAGTTTTTGTGTAATTAACTAATGTAATAATGACCAGAACTTAAGTTAATCTTATGAAATTATGAGTGTTTTCCCGTGAAATCTTCTTATGAAATTATAATTTTTTTTTATTATCTTCTTTTGTTGAGATAAATTATTATATCAATTAGGACACATTTATTAATTTTCACTTACTTTAATAAACATAATCTTTAAACGATAACCATTGCATTTTTCAAAAAATACAGGTAATCAAATATTTGGCTAATGTGGTGAATTTTGGTAACAATATTAAGATAACTTTATTAGAACAAGTGACATTATTAGACATTAATATATTTTTTTTCTCCAATGGCAGGCACTGAATTTTGAATCTTTTTGCCTATACTATGCCAGAATTGTTGCTCATTTGGCGTTACCCAGTGGGCACCTGTGAACCAAAGTCACGGAGGCGAGCAACATTGCCCACGCCACACTGCCACAAACCCGTTTATAGGGTGGGCCACATTCACACATCATGCACACACACAACAGAGGACAGCACAAAGAGAGAGAAAAACATCCGTGCCCAGAGCGGGATTCGAACCCGCAGCCTATGGCTCCGCAGTCAGGCACGCTAACCGCTCGGCCACCAGGCCGGCTTGACATTAATATTATTAACATTATTATTTACATTTGGTAATAATATTATAGCAAGGCTTAAAAACCATTTATTCGGTAAAATTTAAATTTCAGTTTTGTATTTTTTGCTATATTTTAGTTAATCGAAATTATAATTTTAAAAACCGGAATTTTTGTTAAATTGTTACCATATGAGCTGAGAAATTACGAAAATAATTATTTAAATATCATATATTTTGATGTTATTAACCAAATTAATTTTTTTATGAGAATTGTCATTAATATATAGTGCGGTAATTTTATCAAAATTTTTTCTTCCTTTTAGTGTTACATATTAAACAAAAACGAAATAAGTGAATAGCCGCATATATTAAAAAAATGCAATCAAATTACATTTTTAAAATCACAAATAGTTTGATCGGTTTCATAAGTAAGCTCATAACACTTCATTATAAACGTTTCTGAAAAAATGTGTAAGAGAAACATAGTAAATTTATTTTATTCAGAACAATTTAATTTTTACTATAAATGATACCTAAAATTTTGCAGGTTTAAAGTTACAATATTTAGATAATTATGATAATTTTAGTTAAAAAGGATATTAGTTAATTGTAATATTTTTTTACGATAATTGATACGTTTTTAAAATCTGTCCTAATACAAAATATTCTGATCTGGAGGAGCAATGTGCTATTTATAATTTATATAAACAGAACAATTGATCTTCAATGAATATGACAGGCATTCAATCAAACAGCGTCTTAGATAAATCACATACAGCCAGATCGCGTTCCAAAGTAGGCGGTACTTTAAACTATTCAATTTGGTCTTCCACAATCAAGAGGAGGGTTCTTCTGTGAATTAAAATGCAATTAGTAGGCATACGAAATCGAGACAATGTCAGAAGAATTCCATTGGACCACCCACTTCCCTGTGGAGCTACTTGTTTGGGGTCTGCCTGGAGTAATGACTCTTGGGACATTAGAAACTTTAGGAATTCTATACCTGCTTCCGAGTTTGTTATTGAGACCAAGCTTCTAAGGACTGCAGTGATGGTGAAGATTGAATGCATTGTCTTCAGGAAAAAGTACCAAAGCTTCACATTGCCAAGTATACACTGATTTAAATTTTGATTTACTCTTTACGGAGATAAATAATAAATGAGGATTTTGAATTGTAAATTTAGCTTAGATTGTAGTTTAAATAACTACTATAAAATAGATGTAAATTCTAGATTTAACCAGATATTCAACAAAACAAAAGTTTAAATGACTGAATCGTAAATATATAATTTTAACTTAAATAACAGTTAAAAACAGTAATAATTTAACTTTTAAAATTTGGTTAATTCATGAAATTTTTGCAATTTAAAAATATTTATTAAATACCTTTATACAATGTATATGTTAGCTTGTACAGTTTGCGAAAAAATGGACCACCCTGTTTAACTTTTGACCTAATGATTGTATCTTCACGTCGTAGGACTCAATCTTAATGGTTCGAAGGGGTGATTTCGAATATGCTGATAATTTATGCAGACCATGTTTTAAATTATGAACTCAAACACAAAAGCGTACTTTTGCTGATAAACATACATTTTTATCAAAACATTCAGATTTCGCTATCTGGGATATATGGTCCCATAGTTTGGACAGGAAAACCATCCAAAATTTGAACCTCTTATTGTTTATTTCCTTCCTTTGCATATTTCGCCCTATCTCGAAAAATGTTTACAGAGGAATTGAAACATTTTTAGGCACAATTATAAAATTCCTTTGTCCAAAGATAATTTCTAGTAAAAAATAAGTTTTTGTAAATATTTATTATTTTTTATTCTTTTATTTAATAATAATCAAAAATCTCTTGAATTGTTAGGTATAAAATTTTTTTCATAATTTTAGAGTATGTAATTTGACATGGCAAAATACAAAATTTCAGCCGAAACTCAGAAACTATTCAACCAATTTTGCTCATTTTTCGCATTTTGGAATGTAAAACTACATACTTTAAAATTATGCAAAAAATGTAAACCTTACAATTCAGATTTGTTTGGATCATTGTTAAAAAAAATAATATATATTTACTAATTTGTTTTTAATGGAGTCATACAAGCGAATTTTATATTTGAGAGCAAAATTTTTTCAATTCGCTGAAGATGTTTTATATTTATAGCGAAATACGCAAGAAATTAAATTAACATATAAGGGTCCAAATTTTGGACCTCTCTTCTAACCAAATCTCCATTCAATTTTACTATAAAATTTTATGTAACAAAAAATAAGAATTAATGTAACTTTTACAATAATATTTAATGGAAAGTCAAGGAATCACTGCAATTCATAAATATTTCTAAAATAGTAGGGGAGAGTGGGGTCAGTTGTAACAGGGTACGATTGTAACAGATCAAAAATTTCGAGTGTCGGGTTCTAGATTTGGTTCCTAGGTGGCGCACAAGCAGCATTTAACAAATCTACATGTACACCCCTGATGGCAACCAATTTTATGTACTTTTGAAAGAATCACATAGCAAAAGATATTTTCACTCCACGTAAGTACTTTTTTTGGTATTAGAATACTATATTGTAACAAAGTAATTTTATTTAAACAAATAAAAATTAGTAACCGAATATGTAAGTGGACACCTTAATTAACATTTCAATAAAAAAAAGATTGGTTTTGCTAATTAATTAGCATTGTTTTTAACAAATGAAGCTGAAATGGCGTCTTGGGGAATATTGTAACAATAAGTAAAGGGACGATTGTAAATGTTGAAAATAAATAATCTTATGTTTACAAACCATTACTTAACTCTTCAAGAACCACCAATAGTTTCCTATGTCATTTATATTATGTTGCATGTGCATTATTTTATTTGTCATCTTTCACAGCATAAATTAAATTTTTTAACCCCTTAAAGTTAAAAGTTTAACCCTTTAGGTCTCTGCTCATTATTATTTTTACTCCTAAAATATCACTACTATTTTGATCAATAAAAAAATATATCACAACTATGATAATATGTATAATTAACTATGTTTTAGTTGAATTTATGAACTGTTACAATTGACCCCGTAAGTGGGGACAATTGTAGCAAGTGCACGACTGTCAAAAATTGTTAATAACTAATATAATAATATTTAAAATCAGGTATTTATTTTTCTTCTAGTAGAGGATAGTCTACTTTACACGTCTGTCAATAAATACTAATAATATATTGGATTTTTTGTTAGTTAAAAATAGTTAAGTAAAAAATGTTACAATTGACCCCACTCTCCCCTACTGTAAAAACTACGGTATAAAAGCTTAAGGTAAAAATTGATATTACTCTAAAATGGATATTACGGATGCTGCATTTAGGGAGCCAGTATTTTTGCGGTGATGCGATCCGAATTTTTTCAAGAGTAGAAAATGTAGTAAGATTTGTAATTTGACTTGCTAATAGGACAATTTCAATTTGTAAACTTAACGAGAGTTTTCTTTTTGAATTTCTAATTTGTTCGAAAGTCATTGCCTTTTTTAATGTTTTGTTGTAATTTTTTACTTTAAAAAGTATTTATCCAATGTTAATGAAAAAAAAAATACCTCTTTCCAGATTTTCCTTTTATCATCTCCCGCTTGACTTGAGTATATAAGTAATGCAAAAAATTAATGAAAAAGTAAGAGGGAGATCAGTTGTTATCATATATAAATCTTAATTTTTAAAGACAGGAAGGAGAGAAAAACTTTTTCGAATGCGAAAATAATATAAGGTTATCGTTATATATTGAGGTTCCGCTGTGGAATGCTCGTAAAGACACTGCTCCCAGAAAAACACAAAAGCCAAACATCACTGGCTGTGATCAGCAAGCTAGTGGGTGATCAGCAGCCTATGTAGGGACAGAGGGTGTGCGGTATTGGTTTTCGTTAAACTGATTTTCCGTAAATTGCACTACTTCGCGTGTGGATCGCCTGGCTACCAAAGGGGGGCCCATCCCCTTTGCAGAAGATCAAAATTGTGTTGACATGTCATCGGATCACCCTCTGGGATGCTTTCAAGACCGTCGACAATAGCTCATTATAAGACGTTGTTTCTCAGGCAATAGAGCGCTCGCCTGCCAGTGAGGTGAATCGGGATCAAATCCCTGCAGTGGCTTGTTGACTGGAATTCTGCACCCAACTCACACCGGCCAGAGCACCCTCAGTAGTAGACAAATCATGGGTTAGAGTCCATTTGCGTCAGGTCAACCGTGGAAGGTTTTCGTTATTTTCCTCTCCATGTAACTCAAATGATGTTAGTTCCATAAAATAGTCCTCCAAGAAGACAAATTTCTTCCAATATTTGACACAGGACTTCCCTTTTCTTCAGCATTGGTTTAAAAATTACAAGGATACGGAGGTGAACATCAGTAGTCGTTAACTGGAAATTTGGTCGGCTATTCAATGATGATTATAAAATAAAATAGTTAATTGTGCTGTTTTTGTGTGACGTAAAAAAAGTACCTAATTAGCTATAATATATATTGTTAGCAAGTAAATTACTTCACGTTTATAATTTTTTATTGCGTCCCACATTTTGCATCATTACGTTTACTTTTTTTTCAAGTACAGTTAGTTGATTACTTTTCAAATCCTTTCGGAGAGATAAATTCTAATAAAAGTAGTTTACTGTATGGTAATGACATTTCTGGGGAAAAAACTTATAATTCTGGTTAAGGAAACTAAAATATACAGTTTTTGAATCATTCTCTGGGTAATTTTTCCGTTCATATGATTACAACATTACGGGATTTCAAAATTAAACAATCTAATTAGTGACATATTACTCATTAATAAAGCAATCTTGTTAATTAAATATTATCACACATTTAATAAAAAATGCAAAAATAAAAAATAAAATATAATAAATCGAATAAATTGCTTTTTTTCCTTACTCTAAGTTATCATGTTTAACTCACAAAATTTTTATCACATTTACC
Source organism: Parasteatoda tepidariorum (assembly GCF_982258835.1). Taxonomy (NCBI): domain Eukaryota; kingdom Metazoa; phylum Arthropoda; class Arachnida; order Araneae; family Theridiidae; genus Parasteatoda; species Parasteatoda tepidariorum. The sequence goes on from NC_141761.1 coordinate 21,025,086, forward strand.
AAATTTTAACATAATTACCAAATTGTATTGCATATTATTATTTCATATGTCATTGTTTATTTGATTGAAATCATTACCAAGTCACTTCTGTGTAAGTTACTGACCTTTTAGGTGTTCTTCTAGAGCAGGGGTCGCCAAACTTTTTTGATCATCGACCCCTACATAATTTTTCGAAATCTCCATCGACCCCCACAAAAGTAATTTTCTGTTAATTAAAATAAAACTCTATTAGATACTGTGTTTGTACATTTATTTTATGATTTTAAACATTTATTTAAGTAATAGTACATAGTGTAACAATAGTTTTATGAAAAATATATTAATATTGAAATTTAAATACCTTATTATCAAATAATAAGTAACTATGCATAAGTAGATATAATAAGTAAAGTAACTAAAGATTTACTGCTTCTTGATCAATGAGATGGGTGTGCCTGGTGTTTTTTTTTGCAAGGTTCGCTATATTGGATTCAAAATTGGTCAATTTTGTAATTTTCGCAAAAAAATACAAAGTGTGCTTTAGTTTTGTCACGGGCTATACTAATCCATATTATTAATGCTTACCTTCTTTTTTGTGTATTGATAATTAAAATTGATATCTAAACCAAACGAATGGTTTTATCGAAACAATAACTAATTATCCAAAACCATAAACGTTTTAATAATGACACTGCAAATATTCAACACAGTTTGCAAGGATAGCTGAAACTGCGTATGATATTTGCATTTATAACGTCAATGCTCGTCACACGTGACATTTGGACAAGCACACATATGAATATGACTTATAAACTGCGCTGAGTTCATGCCACTGCGCGGTGGTACGTAAATACTTGTTTCACCCCAATAAATATACGTTTATTAATTTATGTTTTATAAAGAAACTGATATTGAGTCAATTATAAAAAAAATTCACAAATTTTACATACTTAATTAGGTATGTGTGATTTGCCTATTGAGAACTGTTTTTTTTTCGACCCGCAATCGTCCCTTCCGATTCGTATCGACCCCCATTCGCCCCCCTGTCTCAGATCGACCCCCGCTTTTGTTAAATAGACCCCTGGGGGTCTATATAGACCACTTTGGCGACCTCTGTTCTAGAGCTATGGAAACGTTAAATTTAACCATATTCTGGAAGTTCTGATCAAACTCTTTTTAGTGCACTTATCCTTTCATTTAGTTGCGATAAACATATTAATAATACATAACATAAAATATATAGTGGGTTAAAATGAACTAGAAATGATTGCACGTTTCTTAAAAATTTGTATCTTTTATTTATCGACTTATTAGAAAAAAACAAACACAATAATGACTGAGACAAGCAACACAGGTAAGTTATCAATATGCAGGTTTGTGCATATATATATATATATATATATATATATATATATATATATATATATATATATATATATATATATATATATATATAACATTAGTTCCACCTAATTCGGAATTTGGAAGCAATTTTTCAGTTTAAAACATAAGCTACTTTATAAAAGTAAAATTTTCTCGCAGTTACATAATTAAGAAATTATTTCTGTGATTTTAATTAAGGCACAAACTTATTTATCTTTACATTTACTTTTTCCTAGCTTGTTTCGTTATTTATTATAAAAGACTTGTTTTAATTAGGATACATGAATAATTTTAATTAACGGATCAAAAATGTATAAATTCACGAAATTAGTCATCTTAAATGTATGTTTAAAAATATGAGATGTTACATAGCTAAAGAGCTTTAGTAATTTTTAATATATTTATGGGAAATGAATAAAATAGAAACATTTATTATTTTGATGCAGAGAAGTAGATTATATTAATTAGCATATGAAACTAATGAAATAATATGATATTCTGCATCTGCATTCAAATCGAAAAAAAAAGTAAAATAGCTTAATACTTGAAATTACTTAGTGTGAAAACTATTTACATAACGAAATTTTTTATTGGATTTGGAAGAATTTTAAAAACTAGATGAATTAAATGAGGAATGAAAAAAAATGGCGGAAAATTTTTTTTCCAGATTTCATGCAAAATATTTCACAAAACAATAGAGAAATTTATTTTGGATAAAAGTATGAAGGAGACAGTGCATAATACAATGAGAAAAAGAAATATAGTCAAATATACTAGGGTGTAGTAAAATTCACCATGTTCTATACGTACACCAAAATGCTCGCTAGTTTTTACCGATGCACTTTGATAAATATTTCGCTTGAATTACCAAGAAAATAATGTTCTATGATATGTAATAAAATTTGGTAAAATTTTGTAACTTTTCATGATACCTTAAAGCACGGCATAAACCAATTTTTCGATCAATTTTTTTTTCAGTAAACGTGTGGTAAGTTGCAATAATAATTTTGAAAATTCGAATTTCTTGTAAAACGTTTCCATATAAACTTACAAAATGCTGAACGAATGGTATAATTTCCGAGGCCGTCATATATATATATATATATATATATATATATATACATATATGATATATTTTGCTTTGGTTATACTCGCTCAATATTGGAAAGCCCTTTTTTTGTGGATATAATTGTGTGCTGATGGCCAGATAATATTATTTACTTATTTTGTTTTCTGACTTTTTAATTATGGACTATCGTTTTTTGTAAATTTTTGAATATTTTTTTTAAAAAAAAGTGTTTAGATTAATAATTTTTTCTTCTTCTTTTTTTCTTTTTCTCTCTTTAATAAATCTTGATATTTATTAATTTATTTAGTGTATAAATTTATATATATTTAGTATAATGAAGTAGCAATTTTATAATACAATACCAAAAAAAAAAAACTCTTCTTCGTTTTAATTCAATTCAAAATTTTCCTATTTATGTACAAATTTAATTTCAGATCTACTTTTGATTTTATTTTAAACCTGACGTTGCACAAAATATCCGAGAGAGATTGATTTGAGTTAAACATTGTAACTATTTGAATTGTGAAGTACTTTTTAAGTAAACATCTGAATTTGTCTTGCTTGGAAAGTGAGGCCAATTATAACATTCTAAGGGTTTCTTTAGAGAGTCTAACATTTCATCCATCAAAAGTTCTTTTTTTTTAATCTAGTACTGAGGTCGGTGCACGTTAGTTGTGGTTTATGAGGCAGTTAAGAAAAAGAGCCCTCCATTCTACTTTCTCCTGAATCACTTTATGTGTCGATCACAATACTTCGATCGCATCGAACTTCTTAAGAAAACACCAATTCTTAAACTTTATATTAGTATCACGTATTCTGTACTTCAATCAGTTTAGTAGAAAAAATATCATAGGCGCATAAGCTTATAAAATGTAAATATAGTAAAATTTTAAATATTGTTCGTTTCATACATTGTTTACTGAGAAATAATTTTATACTAAAAATTTCAGTTTCAGATTAGAGAATTTAAGTTTTTACGAAATATCTGTTAGAAAAAATCTGAAAGCACTTTGAGAAGCTTAAATCTTCTCAAGAATACTTGTGTTAGAAAACTTTTGTTTCAACATTTCAATTCCAAACACGTTGTAGTTTATTTCAAATAGTTAGAATTTCAAAGAAAAATGAAACTCGACTTGATGTTCAATGGTGTACTTGTACCTTAAAACTAACAATACGCTAATGGTGTACTTGTGTCAAGCTTTTGCTATTGATAACCGATGAAGATACTGAAGGAAATTTATTCTCATTTTCTTTCTCTGAGTAAGATAAAAATCTCTAACATTTGTTTCTTACCGTAGAATTCGGCAATATCACAATTTCGTTAAAAAATGATGTCATACAGTTTTTGAAAAAAAAATGATGAAAGAAATAAAACTCTTGTGATATTTGGGCAGTTTGTGACTTGTTTTATTTAATTTATTCGCTAATGAACAAAATGATATTATTGTTTAAGATAATATCATTATATCCAACCGCCTCCAATGATCACTTTTCTTGTTTTAAATTATTACTATTTATTCATTGTTGCAAAAAATTATATTTATTTTCATTTTAGTCGCTTCCAATGATCTCTTTTCTTGTTTCAAATATTGACTATTTATCCATTGTTGTAGAAAATTGCATTCATTTTTACTAATTATCTAATATCAATATTTTTAATAATTTCAATATCAATCAAATATATATTTAAATATCAATATTTTAAATAATTATCCATCATCCTTATTTTTAATAATTATATATTTTATATTCTCACGATTGAGTTGATGCTAAAAGTAGCGTATAAAACAAAAAAGCGGTAAAACGCTGTCCGACAAAGCATCTTAGAATTGAAATTTAGTTTTTTTTAAAGAAAGAGCATGGAAATTTGAATTCCGAGTTCTTGAGTGAAAAAAAACAGTTTCCTATTTATATTCACATAATGGCGTGTGGTTAAGGAGATATTATCGTTTACTAGTAAAATTACTTCTTCTCTTTACTTTCATCTTATGGTGTCACTCATTCAGTTTTTCGAATTCACTCATTCAGGAATTCTCATCTTTCTGTGTTGTTGTCCAAGTTTCTGAGGCATATGTTAGGATAGGTCTGATTAAGCATTTATAAATTAACAGTTTAGTATCTCTTTTTAGTAGTTTTTATTTTAAATATTTTTTTAATCCATGAAAACATTTACTTGCACTCTTATTTGTATTTCGGGTGCGATATTGCCATTAACGTTGACTTCAGAACCAAGATAAACAAAACTGCTTACTTTTTCAAATGTAATTAGCTTTCTCATTATAGTTATAAAACAAAACTTTACATTTTCTTCATTAGTCACTATAACACACAACACGACTTAAGTCTCAGAAAATAAGTCTCGTATTTCAAATTAATCAAATGTTAGTACTTTCAAGGCGAAAAAATCAAACTAATTATGAGGAAAATTCGACCACCTGCATCGCAACATCACATGCATCATATATAAGCTCTTATACTAGATAAACGAGACTTGCTGCAGGTTTTAAAAGCTGAAATTTTTTGATGTATTTTAAATGTCAGTTGTTACATGAATATTTTTAAAATTGACTTTTAGGTTTTACAATTTCCCTAAACCACATTTCTTATTTAGATCATTCGTAATCCTAATAGCTTAGATCAAAACTGCTCATCTGCTTGCTGACAAAGTGATATATATATATATATATATATATATATATATATATATATATATATATATATATATATATATATATATATATATATATATATATATATATATATATATATATATATATATATATATATATATATATATATATATATATATATATATATATATATATATATATATATATATATATATATATATATATATATATATATATATATATACAGGGTGATTCCAAAAAGATGGGCAAAATTTTAGGAAGTGATAGTACACACCCAAGCAAACAATTTTTATCAGATAAAGCATGGTCAAAAATAAAACGCAAAACCGCTAGATTGAGTCAAAGTTTATGCTCTTAGATGAGGCAAACACAAAGAACGATGAAGTTAAGTTATAAAAGCAAATTTAATGGCATGTGATTAAAATAAGTGTTCAAAACAGTGACCGGCAGCGGCTATGCACGCAGTACAACGGCGACGAAAGGATTGGTGAAAATTCTGAAACATACCAAACATATCACGAACTATCCCTGCAGCGGCCGAAAGCTTGGCGACAAGTAACGCAGCGCAGTAACTCGCAACAGGAATGGAGCTTTCACGTTTGCATCAAACAACTTTCCAAATTCGCCAGCACCTTAGTGTTTCGTTTTCGACCATGCATTCTTTGATAAAAATTGTTTGCTTTGGTGTGTACTATCACTTCCTAAAATTTTGCCCATCTTTTTAGAATCACCCTGTATATATATATATATATATATATATATATATATATATATATATATATATATATATATAAAATGGCAAAACATAGTTTGGATATTTTTTAAGTATATTTTATATATCGAGATTGCTGTTAAACTTATTCTTTAAGTCAGGATAAGTTAAATTTTGTTTGCATACTATTTCAAAATTTGGATATTAGTTTGATTTTAAGTTTTGCTAAATGTAACTTTTTGAATGGATTATTTATAATTATACTATTGAATTAAGATGTAACTAGATTCCTCAGTATTTTTTTTTTATTTTGTTAGTTTTTTCTCCATATCATTTCTATTTTTCATATGGTTGCTTTGTTTTAAAAAAAAAATCATTTCTTAAATTTAAAAATAAAAAACAAAATTTTTGCCCTGGAAGCTATTTATTGACTTTTAACATTTCCCATTTATGTTTTAAATTTCTCTTAAAAATATACATATGAAATTGTAATTTTTTGTACAAAAAATATGTATTTGTAGAATTTCGCTATTTAAATGATCTACATTTGTCTTTATGGTAAACATATACATTGGAAATATTCGTGTTAACCATAAGTGAGAAAAAATATGGCCCTATGTGTTTTTTTTAAATTTTCTAAAATTTTTTATGGGAATTGAAGATATAAACTGCGTCGATTGACAAATGTTTTAAATAGACAACTACTATTATTTGTATTGCATAAATATGGAAAGAAAAAAGTCTATCTAATTTATTTTATGAAGCTTTTTCAGAAAAAAAAAACATTTTTCAAAGTACCCTCATAAATCATAAACACTATTTTATATACTTTCCATGATTCTAAAACTATTGAAAATATTCTGGGTAAGATGAATACTAATTAAAGTCATCCAAATATTATACTCAAGAAACTTATAAGAGCAGTTCCGATTTTTTTTTCTTCACTAAATAAAGGGTGAATTTAAATTCAGAGCTTAATTATTTTCAACGATCTATGGTGAATTTTTGTTTATCCATGCTTACTTAAGGCAGAATTATTCATGAGAAATTCGGTAAATGATTATTCATTGGTCTGAAAAAAGAAACTTAATTTCATCAAAATAAAAGAGAAATTTGAGTGGAAAAATTTCATGGCGTTAAGTTATGATATTACTTTGATCATTGAAGATTTATTTTTGTACTTAACTTTAAATATAAAATAAAGACGCTTTTACTTTGGCTTCTATTAAATATATATATTTATATATATATTTATAAATTATAACAATATGTGCTGTAATTGTTTAAATTTGTATTTTATGTACATGAATATTTTTGTGAGTATTTATTTATCTATAATTATTTATACTGGGGGTTCAAAAATCATTGCATTTAATCTGTATAGTTAGGCTTTTATCAATATTTCAGCAAAGCAATACCTATTTGGGTTCATAAACAATATTAAAATAAAATAAATAAATAAAAAAACACAGATGGAATCTCTAACATAGAAGTGCATGAGTATGAGCATCTGTTTAATTGCCTGAAGAAATTCAAAGAGGTTGAAAGGCTGTCAAATATTTCATAAATAGCCCTTCATCCATCCAAAAATCAAACTAAATTTTTATTTTAAACCTTCATTATTAATTCCTCTTCTTCATATTCGGAAAGTATCGTTTTTTTCTTGAATGAAATAATAATTTTGGACCCCCCATATTTGTACATATCTTACTTAATCTTTGAAAAAGGATTTCAAAACCTTATACTAAAGGCTATTACTTCTAAACACCTAGTTGCAAACTTAAATATATTAATTCTAAACTTATTTATTGGTGTTTAAAAAATAAATCCAATAGTACAAAGTAATTTGTCTCTTTTTTTAACTACTTAAACATCGTTTAAAATGCTTAAATCAATTTTTAAAAAACAATATTGAGAAAAACACAGAAAAAAATAAAACTGTTCTTGAATTAAGCTTAATTTCACTCCTAAAATGAAATTTATGTTTACGTTATCTATGAAAAGTATGCTTTTGTCACCAGTAACTTTTACATTTTCTAAAGTTTAGTTTATGAAGTTAAAACTGAAAATATGTATATCAAATTAAACCTACTGGAAGTTATTTGCAATATTAAGTACTAAGATTTTAATTGAAATAACAAGAAAGTTAACTAGGATGCTTTAAAAATTCAAACGCAAATTGTGATTAGCATTTAAATAAATATGATAGAATAAAAAAAACTCAATTTAAGTGATTTATTTTATTCATTAGTATAACAAAGAAAACATTGGTAAGTTTTAGAACTTTGATTTGTTTAAAAGTCAAGACACAACTGCGTGAGCTATATTCCGAAATATAGAAAGATTTTAAGAACCAGGACATCATTATTAACTCATCAAGTTCCATTAAAACTATGTATTTCAATGAAATTAGACTGAAGCATGTATTTTTAGTTCTTTTTGAATTGTGACTATTAATTGCGGAAAGCAAGAAAAAAATATTACTTTCCCCTCTATACCAATAATAAAGTGCTAAAACAGAATTATTTCATTGAAATTTTTTTTAATTGATTCCAATAAATATTTTTAATTAATGGTTAAAAATTAAGAAACTTTTTCCAAAGCATGTGCGGTTATGCATTATAATATACTAACCAATTTGAAAATAATCTGACAAATTAATTTCTTTTTTCTTTATTTTGATTGAAGAGCAATTTACTCTTAAAAATCTGGGAAGTAAGATATCAACAATAAAAATATTCGGCAAACCTTTATAATATTATTTTTTAAGTGTTAAGAATAATCCACTATCTAATTAATCTTCTCATACGTTTATCAGTGTAAAAATGATAATAAGTTAAAAAAAAATTTATGAAGCAGCCTATTTTTTACGGGGAAAATTTGACAACCATGTAAACAGCCAATTAATCACACATTAAAAGCATATCATATTATTTCCACAGTATCACGTGATATCTAGTCAACTGAATGATTTTATGAGGAAAAAGGAAACATTTTTTTTATATATGAAGTAACAAATAAGTTCTTTTAACTAATTCTAACAAATAATTTTTTGGACAGGATATAAAACGCATACAAACATATTTAATCATCATTTATTATTTATTTAAGCATGATGAAAACTCAGCAAACATGTTTATATTATTTGCTTTTTTTAATTGTGTAAAGTAATACTTATGAACTAGAATTTAGTTTTTCGAAAAAATTTTATAAAATTCTGTAACAAGTAAGAAAAAAAATTACAAATTATATCGAATTTCTAAAATTAATATGGAATTGGAGCCAAACAAAGTACAAAAAAATACTTCATAATGTAAATTTTAAATGCATGAAAAATAGGTTAGGAATTTAGTTGCTCATTAAATTCAAATTCAAACTTTTGTAGCATTGTTAATTTTACCAAAATCTTTACCAAAGTGCTTTGGTAAAAATCACCGAACTATTTTGTGTTCTTATAGAGCCAGAAAAACGGTAAAGTTTGCGCTTTCCTGGTAGATTTGACCTTTTTTTTCTCAGTGCAACTTTTAAAGTTCCTATTCCGTATTTTTTTTATTTTATTCTGGCACTTTCACTTATATTTTCGAAAACTGTTTTTTTTTTCCTTCTTTTTTTACCTTTTTACCTTTAGTTGTTACGTCTAAATTGCAGCAATTTTACAAACTGGCCACTTTTTTAAGGTTAATACTTACGTGTAGTAACCTAAAAATTATTCCAGTAATGAAACTATTTCATAAGAATGAAAAATCATTCTGTTCATTAAAAGTTTCAGAATAACAACGTTGTAGCAGTCATGTATAGATCTAGTAGCATTAATGCGGTATTCAGGTAGTTCATATGTAATAGGTTATAACAAGTAGCTAAGGAGTCATGCTGATTGATGTCAGAGTTAACTATATATTGGATGTAAACCTAAATCATTAGAATGAGATTGTGCTCAGGTTAATTTTCGCTCTTGCTGATTACATGATCCAGGTGCTTAGAGAAGATGTGGAAACCGACGATTCCCGGCTACCTTCATGATCACCTTAATGCATACGTAATGCGGAACTCCATAGTATCTTCACAGCTTACAAGATTCAGGAAACAAATTTCAGATCCTCGTTGTAACAATGTTGTTACACGTACTTTCATTAAATAGTGAATACTTGCTAAAGGTTATCATTGAGTTTTTGAAATTTGGTCTATAATTTGGTTTGTTTTTTAAATATTCATAGTTTTAGTTCCTGCTCTGAAATATGACATTCTATATTTTTTTTCATATATAAATTTGACTGTAAGAATACTATCTTCTGCTACTGAATATTGTGTTTCTTAACATTCATCTTATCATGAAATGTAATTCGTTGTCGTATATTTTTGAAACACATGTAGATTTCGTAACTTTAAATAGTACAGAAGATGTGTACTTAACTTTATATAAGATTATTTGCATGTAAAAAGAAATAATTCCTACTAAGATTATCGTGCTGTATGGCAAAGACGTTTCTGGTAAAAAAAATTCATTCTTTTTTTTAAAAAAAGCAAACTCTTCGGTGCTTAAATCATTCATTTAGTAGTTTTTGCATTCATATGATAACAGTTTACAGGTTTTTACAAAGACAGTTTCTATTATTGCGCACTTAATACCTGATACAGAATTGAAAAGTAAATTTAATCGATTAAATGGTTTTCCTGCTAAGGTACCAGGATAAAATTATCAACTTTTACATTTACCAAATTTTATTCTATATCATAAAACCATATTTTATTGTTAATTTTACCACATCATAAACAAGGCACTTCGGCTTATAATTACGGAGCTTTCTGGTGTACTCGTAGATCCATAAATAAGGTAAAACTTAATATATTCTTAAAAAAACTAAACATTCTCCAACATTTATAATCAAAAGAGCCTTTGTAGTCCAGAGGATAGAGCTCTCGTCTCACAATCAGCTGACCCGGGCTCGAATCTAAACGCTGACGGATGGTTTCTGCTTTTGACTCGCACCGATCACAGTGCTGACGTAAAATATTTTCATTGGTATTCGGATCATGCGACAGAATCCCTTATCATCGATATAACCATGGGAGGTTTCCTAGTTTTCCTCTCCATGTAATGCAAATGAGGGTTGATTCCATCAAAAAGTTCTCCATGAAGGCTAGTTTGTCCGGCTTGACGCCGACTGCAAAATAAAATAAAATATTGAAACGAAAAAAATGATTTCGTAATGTGACTAATCATTGTTGAAAAGTCGGAATTTATTTTTATTTTATCCTATTTCATTTTATTTATTTATTTATTTATTTTGATTGATAGAGGAAACATACAGGGTGAACTACTTTTTATCAAATAAACTTTGAAGTATTGTACGACAGCCTTTCTCTAAAGTAATTTCCGAAATTTAGATTCTACTTTTTTTAATTACTATTTTGCAACCCCAAAGTGTCTTTTTCGTCTTCAGTTTTGACCAAGATTCTAAAATTTAATGTTGAACTGTGCAATTAGTAAATAATTTAACCAATAATAGCCAAGGAAAGTAATTAAAAGAGTTATTAGTTTAGCTTCTGTTTCATATTTATTGTGTTTTACATTACTGGGTAGACATTATTTCGGCAAATATACGTAGCAAACTAAAGAAACACATTTTGTAACTAAATTGATCTTTCTTCCTTAATAAGAAATGACAGGTTGTAACATTTTACGTGACGATTATGCAAATTAAATCCAAGAAACAAATATCTTTAACTTCTACTTTTCGTTTAGTAAAATAACAAGCAATGAAGTAGGACATGTTTAAATATAGTAAATATCTCATAAGAATGTTAATAAGAATAAATCTCCTTAATAAGAATAGGGAATAAATGCATATTTTCGGTGAAATTTGTAGATGATATCCAATAACATTATAACAATTTTAACTTTTGCACTTTCTTTGCAATAAAAAATAAAACAATTTAGAATAGCCAAAAAAAAGAAAGAAAAATCGACGTTCGTGGTACAATTTCTATCAATATCTTATTTCAATTTGTCATCAAAACACAATTTGCCTGAGGCTATCACCAAATGCGAAAAACTGATGAATTGTTGATTGTTTCATCGGTGAAAGGAAAATTTCCCTCGGCTAAATTCGTTTTTATTCTTAATAAACAATAATGTCGTTAGTTCTCGAGTGTTGGAGAAAAAGAACGAATATTATTAAATCGAATTACTTTGTTTCTTTGAATTTTATTATGGTAAGCAAACTATCAAATAAAACATTTCCATTTTCTATTGCTCTATCAATACCAAGGGAAAAATTATATTTGTCTTGTCGAGCATTGCGTTAGAAAGGGAAAAAAAATGCCAAATAAAAAAATAAAAATAAAAAATATATTTATGAAGATTATTTTCATTTCTTTTCTGGCATTCTACTGAAAACTAAATATTTTAATTCATATTGAGCTTAATTAAAAACTAATGCAAAAATACAGAACTTTTCGAAGATTGAATTAAAATTTAGCAATAAAACCTTAGTAAATACGTAAAGGTTTATGCTTTTTAATCAAATATTTTGTTCAAACATGACTACAGTTTTATGGTTTTGCTTGAGAAAAAAATAGTATTTCTACTACGAAAAAGTAAGTTTTGCAGGAATAACTTATAATATTGCTGGCAAAATAAACGCATTTTTGTTCCTAAAAATAAAAGGATTTTATAGCTAAAAGTAAATAAAATAAAATCATTAATTCGTGATCTCTGGTCGTGATCATTGGTTAGTAAAATGATTAGTAAATGATTTCGTAAAATGATTACGAAACAATCATTCATAATTTTTGATAACCATGATAACTACATAATGTATTATGAGCAACTAAATGAGGAATACAAATTAGGAATGGTCAGTGCTGAAATTGTAAAACGTTTTGGAAAAGAAGGGAAAGCAAATTACCTCTGCAAATACTGACAATTGTTCTGAGAATGTGTTTTGAAGTGAATAATGTCATGTAGTAATTCACTTGTTATAAAATCTGTAAATGTTATTTTTAGTATATGTTATGTTCTCTGATTAACTGACCATTACCTTATATTGTTGAAAATGGTGCCAATTGAAAAACAATTCATATAACTGATAAGTATATTACCATTTGCAATAAATGTTGCTATACATGTTAGGAAGCCTTATTTGTTGATATGTATCTGAATGAACTCAGCTGAAATGAGCTCCGACACAATATAGAAATTGTTTTACATTTAATTCATTTTATTTATTTATTTCAGTTTCATTTCACTTTAATGCAGTAAAATCATTGTTGGAAAATATATAGACTTTCAAGAATGTGTTTTGACGTGGAAGTAACACTAAACATATTACTGCAATCAGTTGGTTGGTCATGAAATTGTGGAACCTTAACTTAACCTCCATCACACCACTGGTCCAGGGCGAACTTTGAGAGAATTCTTTACATTTTGTACTGTTTCGTAGTCTTCTTCTTAATCGATAATGAATCGATTAAGCAAGATGATTATAAATTATTTCTTATATGTTGGTTGGCAACAGTCTGGATGAAAAATAGAACAGCTATGGTTAAAAAATATTTGCTAACCTTCTGAATAAGTCTCACTTGTATTAAAGTGATAAAACAACACATCAGTTTAATTTTTTATTTATTACTGTTGGTTATACTTAATATTTTTAAAAGCCAGTGTTCTATATCTATATCTTTATTTTATTTATGTTACCATCAGTGAAATAAATGAATATGTTTGCTGCAAATTATTCTATTTTGTGTAAATAATGCAATTCATACAGAAAAGTCAGCAAATTAATGCAGAAAAATTTACATCAGAACTGAACACGTTAAGATAAGAGTTTTTTTGTGAAGTTAATGATAAATATTTGTCATAGTCTGCATAAAATCTCTGATGACAATTTTGCTTATTGATTCTACGATAAAAAAATTAATTATTTGTCGTAGAACTGAAAAGTCCGTTATAAAAATCTCCTGAAGAAATAAATATGACATTGAGTATTATATTTAATAAATACATGTAAGAATAAAATTATAAGTTTTATGTGAATAATTAATTGTTGTTTTCTAAATAAAGATTTCGGAAAGAGTAAATGAAAAAAATATTTTTAAAAAGAAATATTATGTCAGGACATACTTCGTTAACGCAAAGTGTAAAATGAATTGTTTTATGCTATATTTGAATGTAGGTCAAAAAAAAGTTATATTTACAAAGAAAGGAAATAACAAAACTCTATGGAACTAAAGAACCACCAGAAAAAATGACGGAGTATTTGATCCCAACTTGATTATCTTTCGACGTGATCCGATGGAACTTCGCTTTAAAGTGGTGAAAGCTATGTCAAGCTGTCGATCACGTTCAAATGAAGCTGAGCTCTACGATTCTTTTATTAAGAGCAGAAAAAAAGAAGATCCACTTATATTAGAATCACGTGTTAGAAATGTCAAACGCAATTTGTATCAAACGTTCTCCATAGCAGTTTTTAGAATAACTTTATATAAACATCAAATTTTAAAATTTTAATTTACATCAAGTGATATAATTCAGTTTGCGTTGAGCATTGAACTCTAAAACAATTCTTAGAATAAGTTTTAATATACTAAAATAAGTCATAGCTTATTTCAGGCATCAAAATTTAATTAAAATAACGCTTTAGTAATATCAATTTGGTTTGAATGAGGTACAGATGTCCAGAACATTTTAGAATAATTTTGCATTAACTAAAAAAAACCATAATGCTATTTCAAGTTTAACTATTAAATTTAGAATCACATGCTCAAAATCTAAAATGGTTTTTACATAACGAGTACTCGTGAACAGTTTTCATAATATTTATTTTTATCATAAGGAAATTATAAAACACCACAAACATCATTTTTTTTAAATCTATAAATTATGTAAGTTTGGTTGAATTGAATATAGAATGAGAAGGGAAGCAACTGAGTAAAGCGTTGTTGACATTTTTGTAATTTATAGCGTATCAATCGCAGAGGACAGAAAGTTTGACCTTTTTATTTCTTAAAACAACATTTATTTATTTATTTATTTATTTATTTATTTAATATTTTGCTTATTTATTTATTTATTTTTAATTTTTACACTATATAAAGGAAACCTGTAGAAAAAAAAGGAAAAAGAAGCATGCTCTGTGTGTCTTCCTGCTGGAGGTTTCAAAAGCCTAATACAGCTACTATTGAAATTTTCACCCAGATTTTTTAATAGCCAGATTAAATAGCCAACGTAATAGCCAGATTAATTTTTTTTCCAAACTCCTGTTTAGGTGGGTCCAAGCAGATTATTTTTTCTCATAAATCAATTACTTTTACTCATAAAGCATTTTCAAGGTGAATTTCGTTATATTTTTTTTAAATATTTTTATGAGAATTGATATCAAGAGTAAATTGACTGATTATTATAAGTTTAGGGAAAAAAATGTGTTGTGTAGGTAATGATACCCAAAAAGTACTTTTTAAGGTACTATGAAATGGAGAAATAATAATGTAATGATGAAATGGAGAATAAAATCAGTAAAATAGATTTTCCTAAATAATTTTTTTTTAAAGTTATGAAGATCTATTTTGATTTAATAGAACAAAATTTCATATTAATAACTTCTCTGTAAAGAGTCTACTAAATATTCATAAGGAAGACTGCTAGTTTTTTTTTAAACTTTAAAAATGATAGTTTTAAAAAGGTTTTCCCATGTAATGAGTTAAGAAAATAACATATCGAGGAAAATGTAAACAAATAAAAGAGGTTATAGCGATGTAGCGAAATTGCAAGTCCCTTAATCTTTTCCTTTTATTGTCCGCTATATTTTATTATATTTATATTATACGGATTTCAAAAGATACTTCTAAAACCTAATACTTATTTGCTAATTTTTATATATACAATTTTCACAAAATAACTTAACATAATATATTGTATAGATAAAAAGCTATTTATTTCCTGATTCCAATTTTCACGTAAAATTGTTTTTCTAAAAATGCTTTGCATTATTAAAATTGCTTAAGAAAATGATTTCGAAAAGACAACACGCCTCCAAAAATGGCATTTCTTTCTAACAATTCTACCATCTTGCAAATCTTTAGAGCATGAATATATTTAAATACATGAATACTTATGCAAATATCGTGAGCTGTTTACAAATGGAATTACAAACAAATCAGTTTAAGTAAAGAAAGGAATTATTCGAAGTGATAAGGAACAAATAGTGCATGAATATATATTCATCACCGAATACAGCTATAAGAAGAATGTCGGATGAATTCTAAAAGAAATAGAGTTAGAATATTTGCATAAAAAAAAGTAAACCTACATAAAATTTTGCTTCACTATCAGTATTGTTGTTATCAAATTTTAAATAATGGAACGACATTTCAGCGATGATACGTTTATATATTTTTAAAAAAATATCAGCAGTCTTAAGAAGGGTAATATGCATTATTTGTAGATCAAGTTTGTGTCGCTGAATTGCAAGCTGAACTCCAATAAATGCCTTTTTTGTTTAAATCTCTCTTTCGTTTATGTTAACTTCAACCAATTGCATTTACATTACGCTAAATTTGAACTAATCCATAAATTTCAATATATCTGTCTCTCTCTCTTTCTCTCCCTCTCTCTCTCTCTCTATATATATATATATATATATATATATATATATATTATTACAATACGGTTTATATATATATATATATATATATATATATATATATATATATATATATATATATATATATATATATATATATATATATATATATGCACCGAAGAGCCATTACATTATGACCACCCTCCACCTATAACAATGGTCTCGCCCCGGAACAATGTTTTCATGAGGCACATTAGGACCCATAATCCTCATAAAGCAATCCCTGACGTCTGTAAGCTACTTGAACATAGTTGCAGACCAGGTTAACCCGTTCATGGCAACTGTTTCTCCTGCGAGGGACGGGGTTTACCAACAGCATAATGCACCATGTCATAGGGGTCGAATCGCCATGGATTGGTTCGAGGAACATTCCAGTGACTTTCAAATCATGTCTTGGCTCCAAAATTCTCCTGACCTTAATCCAATAGAGCATTTGTGGCTCTACTTGGAAAACCAAATTCGTGCTGCCACGCTACTCCCTCGCAATGTGAGGGAATTGTTTTATTGAGGGTTAGCGAGCGCTTGGTACCAGATACCTCAGACTACCTATCAGCACCTTGTGGAGTCAATGCCACGGCGGGTGCTATCAGTTTTGAGGATAAAAGGTGGTCCTACATGCTATTATCAAGGTGGTAATAATGTAAAGGCTCTTCGGTATATATATATATATATATATATATATATATATATATATATATATATATGTATATATATATATATATATATATGTATATATATATATGTATATATATATATATATATATATATATATATATATATATATATATATATATATATATATATATATATATATATATATATATATATATATATATATATATATATATATATATATATATATATATATATATATATATATATATATATATATATATATATATATATATATATATATATATATATATATATATATATAATGAACATAAACTTCTATGCAGTATTTTCTAATAAACTTTGGAGCATAATGAATACGCGAAATATTTTTTTCAGTCATAAGAAGAAGCGATTTACGCTGGAAACAAATTTTCCAGTCTGATCAAAGAAGTTATATTCCGAAAAAAGATCTGAAGCCTCAAAATAATTGATTGTGATTCTAAAAGAGGTTGCGTTTCAAACCGCATTTTACCAAGCGTTTCGGGGAGTTTTTTCGAAGACGGGGAGCTGCGGTTGGTGTTTAGAAGTGAGGCAAAATTTATGCTAAATTAAATGAAAAGGATATTTTGAAGAAAACTGTTTTTCCTAATTTCGAAATTAATTACGGATTCAAATATTATTAGTCTCAGCAAGATAATTTTATACTGTATATTTCGGACATCATTCAATATTGGTGCTGTGACAGAAGAAGATATATAGCCCCCAAGGTTTACGTATCTTAGTTCATTGAAGTATTTTGTGACAGGATAATTTTAGTTCAGAACACAATTGAAATAGATCTGTATTTAGAATATGAGAAACTATAAGACAAAATCATGAAAAAACAATTTTTGTAATGATCACTCACAAGAGGTTAATTTTTTACTATAAATGAAATTATATTTAACCACATCAAGTGTTTTTTGACACTATTTTCTTAACTAACATATAAAATACTGAAATAATAAAAATATATAGATTAAAACTAATAAATTCTTCAGTACACTGCTCTTCTAGAAGGAAATTTGAATACTATTATATCTTACAGGAAATATGTTTGCAGAAAAATAAATTGTTAACCTTTTAAAAACTCTTCTGCTTTATTTTCAAATATAATATCGATTTATTGCCTGTGGCACATTTATTTTAAAAGATATGTTTATAAAAAGTATCTAAATGTATGTTTCAAAAACATTTTAATTTTTTTTCTCGCACATTAAATTTAAAGATAATTTTTCAACTCGAATATTCCGAGCGTTAATTAGGGAGTACTTCAAGCGGAACAAACATTTCTCTTTTTTTTCCGAATTTAATGAAGAGCAAATGCGCGAGTGTATCAATTTTAATGGATTAAGATGCTCGCGTTTCAGTAAATAAAATATCGTCCAATGATGCCAAAGGCCGTTACCTCATATTTTACAGGAAATTAACACCTACGTCTCAAATGAAATGAACGCGCCGTGATTTTTTTTTCGTGAATGAAAAATAGAAATGGAATTCTCTATGGTGCTATTATTCAGATTTGCGAGCCATTACAAATGAGAGAATCTTTAAAAAAAATACCTATTCGTACTAATAATTGCAGGCTGCAATGAATTTACTTTAAGACAGATATTAATTTGTAGAAAAATATCATACAATTTCTTTCTCTATAAAAAATATATTTAAGGCATTTTTAGTGAAAAAAAATGATATGTTTGCTTTTATGGACTCGTATATTTTTGCTTGTGTGGCATGAACGTAGACAATGACAAGATCATTGGTTTTTTAATTCTATGTTGGATTTCCTATACTAAACGTCATTTAAAGTTACGTGTATTCAAATTTAAAGTTTCCATTGAAATGGAGACTAATACTTTTTTCTAAATTTATTGTATCAAAATATTATTTTATGCTTGTTTTAGGTACGCAAAGAAAAAAAGCTCATAATCATCATCATAATTGGCCAGGCAGCCCAATGTGAGCCAATGCCTTCCTCTGATGATTTCTCCATGACGACTTCTGATTCACCTTTGATCTCCAATTTGTTTCATTAATTGTGAGAAAATCAGACTCCACTGAGTCTGCCCATCTCAACCGCGGCCTTCCCTGCTTTCTTGTTCCAGTGGGTCTAAAAAGCAGTATCTTTTTTACTGTATTGTCATCACTCATTGGAATCACGTGGGCCATCCAATTCATTCTATTTATTTTTATGTATTTAATAATATCAAGTTGTTTATAAATCTTGTACAGTTCAAAGTTAAATCTCCTTCTCCAGTTATTATTTTCATTTACACCACCAAGTATACTGCGCAAAATCTTTCTCTCAAATGTTGCGATACAATTTTCCTCCTGTTTTGTCATTGTCCAAGTTTCAGAAGCGTATGTCAAGACTGGCTGGACAAGAGTTTTGTAGATTAAGAACTTTGTTTCTCTAGAAAGAAACCCAGATTTAATAAATCTTCTCAGCCCATAGACAGCCCTGTTTGCCAGATAGAGTTGTTTTTTTTATTTCAAGAGTAATTCTATTGTCAATGGTAATAATTGATCCTAAGTAAGTAAAACTCTTTACTGTTTGAAATCTATAACAAAAAAACTAATAAATTTAAATAAATAAGAAAGTGGAAAACGTAAACAAGAAAGGTAAGAAATGAGTTAAAAAATAAAGGGATGAGTCAGTTTAGGAATAAAAATTTTTTGGATCTAAAATTGGAGGGATGGAATTGAGCGTCATTTTTTCGTTAAAAAATTCATTTATCTAACAGACCAGGAGACTCTTTCACATGCTCGCTTTGTTCACCAACCCCGTAATTGCCTTTCATTCATTAAGAGAGAGAGACTCATTCAGAGGAAATATAATGCGAAGTAATTTTACTCGTTAATGAGAATTATAATAATTCAAATAGAGAACGGTTCTTATCATCATTCATTAAAATTTTTCAGTTTTTCTATTTCACTATGAATTCGTCGATTCATGTCTGGCAACATGTAATTTCTCTCTCTTTTGAACTGTTTTTCAAATAGCTGCTCGATCACTAGCTTAAGAAATAAAAAAATAAATATCTCGAAGAAAAAAAAAACTTTTTTTTTCGTTGTATTTGGATATTTTTTGCATTGTCAATATTTAAAGCAAAAAAAGCTTTTAAAAAAAGGGAGTTTTGCAATAAATTTTTAACAAATAATAATTTTGAAAAAAATATTTCGTTGAAGTTAGGATACAAAATGGTTCTATTTTCATGTCAAATTTAAGCATTGCAGTTGCATTTCATCGGACTGTAGATCAACCAACATGTTTTTTTAATACAAGTTTTACCGTTTATTCGAGAACTAATTGTGTAATCTTGAATTGGATTAATCCATTGTTCTCCCTATACTTTTTTCTACACACTTTCGACAAGTTTAGAAGTCTTAAGGTTTTTGAGTAGCAAAACAAAATGTAACGTTACGTTAAACACCTGAAGCAGCGTCAGTATCGCCTGCGGGTCTTCCGATTTTTAATATAGCGAAATAAATTAGGAAGTATTCATAATTTCCTTCTTAACACTTTACTACTATTCATTTCAATTGGTTATTCCAATAAGAAACTTCAACAAAAAGAAGAAATATGAACTTGTGTGTGCAAATACACATTAAAAATTTATCTTTACTTAAAATTTTTACGGCAATTTTGCGTTAATCGTTGGTTAAGAGGGCATTCAAAATGTCCCACCTTTTGAATATTTACTGTATTATGTTATTATAGCTGTTCTTTTACGAGCTTGTTAATATCTGTAACGATAGAATATTTAAATCCATACATAATTTTTTTCCGACAAACCAGAATGCTCAAACTTTACTGAAGCTCTTTATTTGACAATGCTCAGTCATTTAAATGTTTTCTGATCTATACTAGCAGAATTAAACGCAGTTTTAACGACAATTAAAGTCGTTGGCTTGTCTTTTAAATTAACTTTCTCAGAAATAAAACTCTCACGTTTGACGATTCAGCAATCCATGAGCATTACGAAATCATGTGATTTTTGAAGAAAAGTGTATCTTTAAAATGTATAACGAAACTGTTTCCTCAATTTGTAACCTCTACTTAGAGCATTACGGGAGATAGTTAACTAGAATGACAAAACTAGAATAAAGATTAGACAATCGAAAATAAACTGACGAATTACGCTAACCCGTTTGCATGGTCAAGGCAGTGAGCTGTACCAGGAGGATCCGGAGCTCGAATCCCTCATCGGGTATGCGTATATTGTTGTCTATATGGTGCCTAAATTTAAAGTGATTATTAAAAGAGTTAGACACTACTAGTTTTTTTTCGAAATCAAATAGAATTACGAAATATTTCTTTAATTTTGACGAAATTCATTTCCTCGAGGAAGTGACAGTTTTCATTTCATCACCTTGATGAAATTTTCGCTAGGAGTATGTACCAGGATACTGTTGGTCAAAAACGCAGAAAGTCCATGACGTTAATTTCAACTGTTAATTAGAGCGTTTGACTTGATGATAATTCAAATTGCCATCATATCCTGATGACTAAAAGCAGAACTTATATTATCTTCAGCTAGAATCTACCGTCAGTCAAAAGCATTTCTAAATGCCAAGGAAATTAAATTCCAAGTGCACTTAAGTGCTAGACGACAATGCAAGATTTAATGCAAGATTTAATAGATGGAAATTATCGTAGAAATTTTGACTGCTTTTCAACCAGCTAAAGTGATAAAATAAGAATGGGAATTTTCTGCGTGATGATAAATTAAGTTTTAATGCTTTTCTGATCACAATAAGAAACAACTATCAAATTCCATTAAAATCCAAGTATTTTCTGATCTACTAAACTGCCTATATTGGAACTGCATAATTTAGCTTAAATACCATGAAAGTTTCAATAATTTTTTGATACAATGAAAGTTTCAATCATTAATTTAAAATTTATTTCAATAATGTATTTTTTATTTTACTTAATTATAAAAGGGGCTAACTTCTCGTAGTTGGATCTCTAAGTGCTTAATATAAAAATACTTCATTTTTAAGGCTCGTTTCTTCTTTATTGAGACCAGCAGCTGAGTAGCAGCGTTACGCGTTCCCGTGAAACAGGCAGACGGTAAAAGGCTTCTAGAAACGGTCAAAGTTGGCGCAGCCTTTCATATATTTATTGTAGGTCGATATTATTTGTACCAGTCATACTTAGCAACTAAACATATTGCGGTTGAGTTGGCAGAATGTGGACTTAATAGATCACTTTCGACCTCGGATTCGTGGTCGAATGCAACCTTGATAAAAGCTTGAAACTAATCGATATTGCTAATACGTTGTTTTTTGAAGGTTTAACATAACTTGGTTTATCAAATTCTAGACAATGAAATTTCATCCCAAGTGATGTCTTTATCCAATTACAGCGCAAGTTTAGAATTACGTCATAACATTTTCCCTTTCTTTGCGAGCATTGTTCTTTTTAGTTCAATTTCGGTACTTTAGTAGTTGGAAAAATGGAAATTGTGAAAGAAAAAGAAGTCTGAAGAAGATGAACACTCAGTACTTGAGAAAAATTCTTTGATTGAGATTTGTAGACTCGCGTCTACAAATCTCTACGTGATTCTGAGATTGAATAGTCAAATTTTCCAAAAATTCCATTATAATTGGAGCTGGTGAGCATGGAAAAAAAATTCGTGTTGAGTTTGTCTAAGAAAATCGTAAAGATGAAACAGTGGAAGGTCTTACAGGCAGTTCATTTTACTTTATGGTATTTTTATGCTTACTCATTACTTGATATTATTTGGATACGGAGATCAGATGATAGTCTTAAAATTGCTTATGATTCAGGTAAATATAGAAAGCAATTATGGGCTGATGTTGCTGGAAATTTGTGAGCAATCCAATTACGTCACTTGAAGTTCTAATAAATGTTAGCAAATGAGTATATCCTGCTCAAAGCAACAACAATTTATATCAATATGTTTTATTTGTGTTTAGTAGAATTTTATGTCATCTTTTGCTCAGGTTAAAACTTTGTCACAACCTATTATCAATATCATATTATATACAAAACTGACATTTTTTTCAACTGATACTGAAAATGTATATTTTATTAGGAGTGTAAAATTTTACGCACTTACGATAATTCGATAAACACTTTCGAGTAATATATAGTTTAAAACATTTGTTATTTATGTTGACTTTTGCTGAATCAGCGTAGTAAATTTTATGTTACAAAATCGATAGACAGAAAGATTTATGTAATTTTTTTAATTGATGCTGAAAATAAATGCTTTATTAGGAGTGTGCAATCTAAATAAATAATAAGGTACGCACTTTTGCTGAAGAAAATGCATTTTTAAATATTTGTTATTTTCGTTGTCTTTTGCTGGATCCTATAGTTAATTTTTTTTGCAAAATAAATTGCGAGAAAGATTTAAAAAGCAAAAAAGATGGGAAAAAAAGGTGATGATTTAAACCTAATTATATTTACTTTTGATAGATTGCTATTTTTCCACATCTATACAGGAGAAAAAATTACATGCACATATGCATTTACGATAATGGTTTCAAAATTATGACTTTTCACTCGAATTTTTTAATTTACTGGTTATTACAAGTGCATATTAATATAATATATATATATTACTTGCATAATTTGATTATGTTTATTTTTACGCAAATTATTGATATATACCTTTAATTGATTATGTAAAGAAATCAATAAAACAAATATGATTTAACTGCTCTGCAATACACACGTATGCATGTCTCATTAGAGAGTTAATAAAAAAAACAGAAGAATTTCATACACTCCTGCATTAAAAATGACAATGTATTGTGGCATATTTATTCTCTACAACATATGTGCATGCATAGGTATTTAGAAAAATCGAGTGAATTCATTAAATGAGGCATAAAAAGTAGGTACTATTTTTGCTTTCTATATTACATTAACAGGTTAATTTTTGATGTTTGAATAAGCATGTCACTTAAAAAGTATACACGGAGAAGTTTGCTCAAAGAAAATTAAAGGAAAGACTCTATTTTTTAAAGTTAAATACCGGACGAAAAATCTTGTTTGAGTTTTTTGTGAAGAATATAAGGTCTAATGTAAATCGTTTCAAGGATAAGGCTCTTTTTTTTCCATCTTGTTTTCACTAACTATTAATTGAGTATAAATAAAAATGTTATTTTTTTCTTGAATAGTATTAAGCATAAATCAATCTGTTTTTGGAAACATTTTAAAACAGTTTTCTTATGTACGTATTACAGTATTATGTGTGTATTACAACTGAAATTGAAATTCAGCAGAGAATTTTTTTTCTTCAGTTAATCCTCGCTGGTCTCACAAATTTTCGATTTAAGAGCCCCTTTAAGTAGATTATTTGCGTAATATGCATTATTAAGCAGCGAAAAGTGAAACGAAAATACAAATGTACGTAAACAAACGAAGCGAAGTTTGAGAATAGTTTTTACTCTGCTGTGCTTCAGAATTAAAAAAAACAAACAAAAAAAACAATAATAATTTTAAAAGTACAACTCCAGTAAAAACGTGTTTTTAAGCAGGTCTAAGTTGAACTATGTTTTAAATCTAGATTTTTAATTAAACTTGTTTTCTTCTTCTGCATTACAGCTTGGTTTAACTTGTAGATTTAGTTTGAAGTTATACTTCGTTCCAAAATCTCAAGTTGTTGCTTCCACGTTATTCAGATCACCTAATTTAAACACATGCTTCTGCACCCCAGGGCCAAGAAAACTGGGACGGGTGCAGTAGGCCAAAGCCTTCCATTGGCTGTCACTCCACTAAATTTGTTTTTCTTTTTTTAACTGAGACAATACACGAGTTTGGAAACTTTTATATCATCAAATATACTATTCTATTAATTTCGTGTGAGGTGTTTAAAATATGTGATTAGAATTTACCTTCTGAAAAAAAAAAACATTCTTAATAATTCGTTTTTATGAATAAAAATTCCGATTAATTTTTTACAGTGAACTTTGCAAAATGCTTACTTTAGGTAACAATCATTATTTTAATTATATTCTCTAATAAAATGTCTATGGGAGTAAAATCATCATTTCTTTTATAAGATCTCTAAATAAATTATCTGTTTTTTTCTGTGATAATTTTCTTAAATAAATACAATTATACACTCTATAACAAAAAAATCGACGCACCAAGAAGTAATCATCCAATTGCTTTGAAGTTTCATATGCATGAATGTTTTGAACAGATATGGCTGGAATGATGCTGACTGGGGACGTATAGTGTTTAGCGACGAATCCCGCTTCCAACTGTGTCCTGACGATCATCAAAGACGTGTTTGGAGACGCACAGGGCAGAGGGGGATCCTGCCTTTACTATTGCACGCCACACCGGCCCTCAACAAGGCATTATGGTCTGGGGTGCCATTTCCTTTGACCGCCGGACCCCCTTGGTCGTCAATAGATGTACACTAGTGCACTTACTGGACAGCGGTACGTCGACGACATCCTAAGACCTGTTTTGCTACCGTTCCTTTTGCAGCACCCTGGGCTGGTTTTTCAGCAGGAAAATGCCAGACCACATACTGCACGTGTTGCTATGAACTGTCTGCAAGCTTGTCAAACTCTTCCTTGGCCTGCCAGATCACCAGATCTCTCTCCCATCGATCATGTATGGGATATGATGGGAAGGCGATTGCATCTGGCACGGAATGTTGATGACCTCGTTCCACAATTGGATTGAATTTGGCAGAAAATACCGCAAGAGACCATCCGGGAGCTTTATCGGTTTATGCCATGCCTTGTGGCAGCTTGTATCCGGGCTAGAGGCGGGTCAACACCTTATTGAACTTGCTACTGTAACTCTGCAATAAATATTAAATTGTTCTGAAATTTTAATCATTTACTATTCTGCACATTGCCTTCCTATCCACCAATTTTCGTTTCAATCGGACAACTCCTTCTTGGTGTGTCGATTTTTTGTTATAGAGTGTAATTAAATCGCCTTATAAAACGGCATTTCTCCATTGTCACCATCTTTTTAAAAGCAATATTTATATTTCGTTTTTTATAAGTATATTTTACTTTATTTGTATACAGTTTTGACCCACATTTTTGATTTTTATGCAGTATATAGATGACCTGGTTAAGCCTAATGTTATATTTCCTTCGAAATTAAGTTATTTAAATTAACTTAATAATACAATATTTTCGGAAAACATCAAAAGTAATTTTTGAAAGAGTCTCCTGCGCAGCATTAGTTTTAAAGTGTAACCATCCTTTAAATTACTTCGTCCTGACAAAATGTGAATTGTAGGATAATCATCTTTTTAACTAGGAATCTTAATAAAATACTAACATTGTAGCAAAATCATTTTAAAATAAGCATTATTTTCATTTAATCTTCAAATAAATTTTTGATTTTTCAAAATAATCATCCGTTTTAATAATGCATAAATTAATTTATTTCATTTTTAAAAAATATGTCTAGTTAAAAGAGTAAAGAAAAATTAATTAAGGCAGATGATTCTCCCAGCAATTTCTCTCTTAAAATTTCTTTAGAAAACAGGAAAACAGATGCTCCGGAAAAGTTAAATATTTGTAGAATATGAGATAAAAAATGCTGAATCGGTTTGACAACTTTAACAGAGCTCCCTATGTTTGCGTAACACTTCTATTTCAGGATAGTAAAACACTCGATGAAGCTGGCTTCCGTTTCAAAATAATGAGAATGGAGATATTTTCTCACAGCACAGCATAGAATTTAAGGAAAAAAAAATAATAATTGGAAGAATAAAAAAAACAATTCAATACTATTAAAATTAATATATTATAAATATGGATTTGTACGTTTTGATCCGATATCTTTTCACACTTTTATTTTTAAATTGCATTCTATTGAAATTATGAACCAAACTCTTTAATTTTTAGATATGTTTTTCCAATTTTCTCCTTCATCAATAAAGTTACATTATAGTGATACTTCAATAAATAATTTCATTTAGTTAAATTTTGTACATATTTTCATACTCAATCTATGAATAGAATTAGGCCGTGATAGCATGGTTGGTAGGGCGTTGGATTCATGCTCGTGAAAATGGGAATTCGAATCCAGCCAGGCGGACAATCCACGTGCAATAAATGCATGCATGCATTAAATTATAATAGTGAGAGTAGCAGCAAAGAAACCCATTTGCAAGCATATTTTTTTCAAGTAAAAATCTCAAAAATTTAAGAAAATTAGAATACAATACACAAAAAGGAACTTGTAAAGCGAGAAGGTGGAACAGATGTGTACTTACAAATATCTTATTTTTGAAATGTTTGGTAGTAATTCACCCGCTTCTTGGATTTCTGCTAAATATATTAACACAATAGATAGAAATATTTTGTTATGAGAAAAAGATAATTCAGCATTAAGAAACAGTTTGAAATGCAGTTCGTAATTTCAACACACCAATTGGGTATAATATGAAAAAAACACAACTACTTCGATTTAGTAGGAACAGCATATGACGCAATGCTAAACGAATGGAATTTAGTTGTTGTTTATTTAGTTATTGTTATTAGTAGTTGTTGTTATTTGTTTTAGTTGTTGTTGTTTATTTAGTTGTAATTAGTTTTAATAACTTTTCTTTATAATGCAATAAAATCTGGCGAGCAGCTATTTAAACAATCGAACACTTCGTTTGTTTATTTGTGGCTTGAAGTTAGTCTCGCAGAAAATGCCGTTCATGGGTTAAATTTAGTAGGAATAACACAACCTGTGACGTAGGCTATATTATACCCAATTATACGAATTATGTTATCTAATGGAGTCGAAAAAAATATTCTTGTAGTAAAAAAACCAAAACCTTTTTCCAAAAGCTTGTTACAGGGTACCAATGGTGCTTTGTAATGGTTTTAATACATTTGTCACTTATACTGAAATAATGTGCGAAGTATCACCTTCAGCTGACACTTGATGTGAAGAATTTTACAATTTTAAGTCAGGGAGAATCAGTGGGTCGCCCTTATTTTCCAGAGGAAATCGCTCTACTTTTCTAAGCAGTTGCGGCTCACTTACTGCCTAATGTACCAATCAATGCGAACAGTAGTGAATCACGTCAAGTGTGGATTACGCTTCTCTTCGGGCGCCATTTATGTTACGAAATGAAGCACGAAATGATCAGCGTCTCCGTTGCTCGCAATGTGTCGTTGCAATTTTATTAGTATTAAATTTTACTTATTGAAAAAAAGAAAAAAAAAGTGTGGAGAATTATTATTTCCATTTTTTTGCAAACACGTTTGTTGTAGATTGCATCAATGAGTCATTAAAAAATAATTATTAAGTTATTAAAAATATTGAATTATTTACTTTCGATTGATAACTTGTAATAATAAATTGAAAAATACCTATTTAAAAATAAGAAGAAAATGTATGTGTTTTCACATGTTGTTTGAAATAGCCTTAAATAAATTATTTTCATAGATCATAATTCATGCTAAAAATACAGGTAAATCAAAAATCATTTCTCGTGACAATTGTACCTCAGTTCATAGTAATACCTTTTTCCAAAACTTCTGATTCCGTAATTATCATGCTTAGTTCATTTAGAACTTCGATAGATATCTAAAAAAGTCTTCAGAAGTTTTTTTTAACTACTGGTCATTGAAATTTAATGGTTGAATGCTCAGTATCTTAGGTTTTTATTTGTTTTCATACGCATGTTTTTTTGCCATACTCTTGTTCAATTTTCGCGAAAATGTTTAAAAACATCGAGATTCATGCTTATTATACAGCTTGACTGTGACTGAAGACAATCGTATCATTTTTTGGAGCAATATTAAAAACAAAGTTTATGAAAATCACCCAAAAACTAAAGCATCGAAATTTTACGAATTTAATGAGTTTGCAGAACTATTCATGAGTACAACATGGTAACCATTGATAAGAAAGGTATCAGATATGTCCTAACTAGAATACAAATGTAAATCATTAATTTTAAAATTTTCAAAAAAAGTAAATGAGCGACAAAAATTTACTTAACAAAATGAACTAATTTATTTTTAAAATTATTTTATTTAAAGCAGATCAAATGATTGTCATCCTGAAATTACGTATTAATGATAAATTATTTTTAATTCTATTACATTATTTTTCCTACGAAAAGTATAATACTTAAAATAGAAATAGTTAATGTAAAGATCCTCTAGTGCTTCTGCTGGTTAGCAAAGTAATAAAACAGTTACTGATTCAAGCTGGGGGGACGAGACCAGCTGAGAAACGAGTTATGCGAGTGAATTTTTCGGACAGCGGGCACTGAAAGATGATGAAAAAAGGAGTCTGACCATACTAGAAATAAAAATGTTTCTTATCAATTTTCTGACTATGACTTATATTTAAATTGGAACTTATTGCTGTGTATTATTTTTCAAATTAAACGGGTTTTTCATGTAAAACTCTCAACTTAATTCATCATAAATTACTTACCAGTGAACAAATAATTAAAAGCTTGGACATAATGACAAGGCTCGCATTATTGTCGTCAGAACTGTTGGTCTGAAATTCACGCGTACACAGTACAAAAACAGAACTCTGGGCAATTTCATCCTCAGTATAAAGATGTGGAAATGCATGGAGGCTGAATCTAAGGAATTAGCATAAAAGGTATGTGGTGAGCAAGGTAGGGCATCAGCAACTCTTTTCATAAGTAAATAGGACTCAATTTGCTGCATCAATTAGTAAGAGATAAACTTTTAGGTATTGAAAGATAATTTAGGATCAGATCAGTGGTTAAAATGTTTTGTGCTGAACCTGCAGTTGAAATATTACTAACCAAGAAGTGAATAGTTCTTATGGGGAGAATTTGATAGAGTACAAAGTTAAGGCTAATTATCTATTTCTGACGAAATTTAGCAACGGTCAAAACATAAAATAGTGATTACAAGGTTACGAAGTTTGATGGTAAGTAGCAGTAGTAATAGTGTAAGGAAAAGAAATTGAGATAATATTAATAAAAGCTTAGAAGAGTACTTGGAAATATACTTTTTTATAACATTAGTCTGAGGTAATAATTGCTTAAGGAATAAACAGTTTTGGAATTAGGAATAAGGTGAGTTGGTTAAAAATATATAATTTATAAATTGTATACATTTATTTCATATCTAGGACAGTTAATATATATAATTGAATAAGCGCCGCTATAAGTAGGAATATTTATTTCCCATTCGTACAGTTAATATGGCTTATTTAAAAAGGTGAAAAAGGCAGATTTGGTAGCATTGGCACTAGAATTAGGCGGTTTGAAGTGCATCCGCTAAATTGGTAATTTTGCAATTAAAATCGTTGATTTCAACAATATATAGTAGACACTGTTTTAAGTATAATTACTTAAAACAGTGTCTGTATTAACTAGAAACAGTAGGGGAGAGTGGGGTCAATTGTAACAGGGTACGATTGTAACAGAGCAAAAATTTCGAGTGTCGGGTGCTAGATTTGGGTCCTAGGTGGCGCACAAGGTGTATTTAATAAATCTACATGTACACTCCAGCTGGCAACCATTTTTATGTACTTTTGAAAGAGTTACATCACAAAAGATATTTTCAAGCTACGTAAGTACTTTTTTTGGTATTAGAATATTATATTGTAACAAAGTAATTTTGTTTAAACAAATAAAAATTATTAACCGAATATGTAAGTGGACACCTTAATTAACATTTCAATTTAAAAAAATTAGTTTTGTTAATTAACTAGCACTGTTTTTAACAAATGAAGCAGAAATGGCGTCTTGGGGACGATTGTAACAATAAGTAAAGGGACGACTGTAACAGCTGAAAGTAAATAATCTTATGTTAACAAACCATTACTTAACTCTTTAAGAACCACCAATAGCTTCCTATATCATTTATATTATGTTGCATGTGCATTATTTTATTTGTCACCTTTAACAGCATAAATTAAAATTTTTAACCCCTTAATGTTAAAAGTTTAACCCTTTGGGTCTCTGCTCATTATTCTTTTTATTCCTAAAATATCACTACGATTTTGATCAATAAAAAATATATATCACAACTATGATAATATGTATAATTAACTTTGTTTTAGTTGAATTTATGAATTGTTACAACTGACCCCGTAAGTGGGGACAATTGTAACAAATGCACGACTGTTAAAAATTGTTAATAACTAATACAATAACATTTAAAATAAGGTGTTTTTTTTTCTAGTAGAGGATAATCTACTTTACTCGTCTGCCAATAATACTAATAATATATTGGATTTTTGTTAGTTAAAAATAGTTAAGTAAAAGTAGTTACAATTGAACCCACTCTCCCCTACTGTATTAAGTAGGAAAAAAAAGGATGTGGTCGCCAAATGGAAATGCAAGCAGAATTTGAAGCCAAACGTGAAGATAGAGAATCAGAAAGAATAAAACTTGAAAAGGGCATCGTGGAGTCAACTAATCCTATAGGGATCGCTAATATATCGTATAGTGTGGCAATGGATTTGATGAAATTAATGTCAAAGCACGATACTAGTTTCAATGACACAATGAAATGTGTAACATATTTTAAGAGGCAGACTAAGGCAGTAAAATTGGACTAGAAAGAATTGGTATCGTGTCTTTGTCAACTGTAACCAATTGAAATGACTGAGTTGGCGACTAAAATACTCTAAAGAGAAATTTGCGATTATGGATACGTCAAAAATGTGTTACCGAAGCATTTCAAATTAACTGGAGCGGAGATTCGTTAGAAATTCCTACAACATCATAAGATTACAAATCTCGAAGGACTATGAATAGGAATGAGCTATGCACGTGAAGGGACTATGCATATTGTTTCCAGGGATGAATACATGGCTTAGATATAAAAGATATGAAATGCTTGAAAAAAATTCGACAATCACAAATAAGATTCAAAAAAAGAACCACAAGAATTTTGTGTATATATGCGGAAGAATTGCGGACCCTACAGACTTAGCTAATAAATTAGATGAATATAAATGAATATTTAGATGAATGCATCAATCGAGATAACCACACGGTAAAGATAACAGAAGACATGAAGTAACAAAGGTTGGATGGAATAGACAATATGAATGCGATACACATTTTAGACCAGAACCGACATGTTTCTTGTGTGAAAGAGAAGAATATATTTTTCCAAAGTTGCAAATTTTAGAGAAAATCATTGCGTCCTAAGGAAAGAAAACGTACAAGATGTTAGTACAAGCACCGAATATGTTCTTATTGAAGAAATAATAACAGAAATAATAATACCCGGCATATCGACAACAATAGCCAGAATATCTACTTCAACAGTTATTCATTTCAGAGAGAAAGTTAAATTACAAGTTAAAAAGGAAAAGAAATCGACTCAATAGTATATTCTGATACTGAGATAATAGTTAAGAAAAGTTTCATCGGGAATAGAATGATAGATCCATCATGTTGTTGAAGAAAACATTTGGTTCGGGAAAAAATATTCACTAATGTATATTCCTATAACAGTGAATCCAGGAAAAAAAGCCAAAATAAAATATCAAAATTTAATTAGTGAGGTTGCATTGTCTTCGGTCGAGAATTTTTTATTGCCGAAAGAGTTCAAAGATACAATGGATGGAGTCTATATTGAAATTGCAATGATTAGGAAAATTCTTAGAAGTTGTACCCCGGAAAGTTGATACATTAGAGGAGCCAAAAAATGTAGGCCAGCCAATAATTCAAAAGGAATATAGCAATATAAACTATAATTTAAAAATGGCACCAGAATAAGTGTTGTAAAAGACAAGAATGCATATGATGAAAATACCAAGCTTGAGATAACTTGAAGATAGTAAGTGAAAAAAAAGAGGAAATGTTAAAATAAACGAGAGGACGAGAATTGGCAAGAATTCCTTTGGAAACCGAGTTGCATTAGAAGATAACGAATGATTCTAATATGTTAGTTGAAAACAACAAAATCCTGAAATAAGTAACAAGTGCTTTTAGGGATAATAAAATCATTAAAGTATTCGTATATAAGAATATAAAAATTCAAACTGAGAAACTATAAAAAGGCAAGGGAAGAAAGTAGTAGTAAAAGACGTAGGTTTATTAGAGATATGAAAGAGCCAGAAAAATGAAACTCTGAGAAAGGTTCTAAAAGAAATGGAACTACTTATGTGTAAAAGGGTTAAGAAAATGAAGCATGTCAGATGAAGACTACTATTCAGCTTCAGAACAGTTAAGTAAACAATAAGAAATGATTGGTGACCAGTCTTATGGGATGGGATGCTTTAGCAGCAACTTTGAGAAAGGTTCTACAAGAAATGGAACTACTTATGTGTAAAAGGGTTAAGAAAATGAAGCATGTCAGATGAAGACTACTATTCAGCTTCAGAACAGTTAAGTAAACAATAAGAAATGATTGGTGACCAGTCTTATGGGATGGGATGCTTTAGCAGCAACTTTGAGAAAGGTTCTATAAGAAATGGAACTACTTATGTGTAAAAGGGTTAAGAAAATGAAGCATGTCAGATGAAGACTACTATTCAGCTTCAGAACAGTTAAGTAAACAATAAGAAATGATTGGTGACCAGTCTTATGGGATGGGATGCTTTAGCAGCAACTTTGAGAAAGGTTCTATAAGAAATGGAACTACTTATGTGTAAAAGGGTTAAGAAAATGAAGCATGTCAGATGAAGACTACTATTCAGTTTCAGAAGAGTTAAGTAAACAGCAAGAAATGATTGGTGACAAGTCTCATGGGATGGGATGCTTTAGCAGAAAGTTACAACAGTTAAGCAGTTAAAGTAACAGTAACAGTGAACCATGCTGAAATTTCACATGGTATAATTATACAGAAAGCAAACAAAAAGATAGAAACACGAAGGACTTTCAGTAAAGTGAAGAAAATAAAATAATGGTTTTTTTCGCAAACAAAGGTTAAGCAAAATACTCAGGAATTGAAGTAATAAAATTACGTTTGACACAAAATACAAGTGCCTTAGGAGAAAAGAAAAAAGTATATACGTTTGGGTTTTATTGGAGGTGCTGTTTGCAAAGATTAAAAGGATGTTACATGGATCATGAGACAGCTGGATGCATGTGGTTAATAGTAATTCCGAACAAAGTGCTGATGGAAACAAAAAACTAAGGTTATTAGATAAAATTGTCGTAAAGAAACTAAGAAAAAAAAACTATTTAAATTAATCTAGAAATTACGCAACTTGTCTAAGTAATAGAACATCAAGCTAGAATTAAGGGAGAAGTTAAAACAAAAGGAAGCTTGAAGAAAAGTAATTATAAAAGATTAAATGTAAGAAAGAATTGGCAAAAAAAAATCCTCAGGATGCAAGTCAAAGTTAGAAATTAAATCAAAAGTGCTTAAGGAAGAAGTAAAAATAAAAATCGTGAAATTTATATCACCGAAAAATTATAAAGAAGCCAATAGGGATTAAAAACTTCATTTAAGTTTGAAGAAAGATTTTCAGGCAGTTTTTTTTTAAATGTTTGTCTTCAAATTAGAAGATAGAAAATGTTTTAATAAGAAAAATAATTTTTAAGTTTACATGAAATGAATGTGCTAGCTTGCAGATTGAACTGCTTAGTAATTTAGGATTTTGTTCATAGATTGTGTAAATATTAAAAGTTATTTACAATAACGCTCATAATTTAATGATAATGAAAGCTCCTGCAAATAAAGGCTAAGAAAAAAAACAATTGCGATATTTTCGTAAAACCCATTCATTAAATAAAAATTAAAGAAAAAAAAGGATAGTGTATATATGACACTATTCATAAAAGCTACGACTTTGGCATCATGGGGCAATTATAAAAAAGCATCTTCTTCGCAAAAACTTAATGTTACATGGTTGGTATGATGGTTAATACATTGTATGTCTCCCCTGTGATGAAATGGAGTCCTTACAACTCCTAGGCATGCTGCGTATGAAAGTATAGAGCTGACTTCGGGGAAATTTACTTCACTCATCAAGCAATGATCTTTGAAGTTGTGGTGCACATGTAAGAGGCACACGCATAAATACAAATTATGCGCTCATGGCACTTCTTAACAAATGTTCATGTTGTTAAAGACTCATGTTTCGATAAATTTGTGCCTGCCATGGTTCATATTTGAAGCTGTTCGTGAGACTAGTATGTTCCTCTCAAATGATCAGTCGTTCAATGATGTTGTCTTGGTAGTAACGGGAACTTGGTGTTCTCATTATGAAAGTCAGACCTAAATCAGACTGCAAGCTAAACCTGCACACGTCGAAAAAATTGCAATATCCCACTGAGATGATGACTATTCCACTAAGATGATTTCACTATCCCACTGAGACAGTGAGCAAAGCAGTACTCGAAGACTTGTGAGCGTATAGATCAACGGTTTGCTTTGAAACGTGGTACCCGCGGCTGCTCATTGCTGACAAGACAGATAGGATGTTGTGCTCCGTTTCTTTCTTTTTCGAGGCTAGTTAATGCTAAATACCGCTCCTCATTCGGTATTGTTAGCTATGGGTAATCTATACTGAAACATTTACTGACATTTTCATCAATGTGAAATCGGTGCCAAGGCCTAGAGATAACGACTTTGGCAATTCCAATATACTCGCTATTCCAAATTCCTCGGATATTTCAGTCTGAATATTCCTACTATCCAGGCAGCCGATAATGCTACCAGTTAAAAAAACACCCATATGCATCTCTTGAGTCAAAATTGTTCTGTTTGGGCACTGAGTGGCTTGCAATTTTGCAAGTTTACAATTTGGGTACTGAGCGAGGGCAGTTTTGCTTCTTTGCCGTCCTTCCTTATATGCCCCTCTCTTATACTTTGTCCATTGTGACGTACTATCGGCGTCATCAGGTTGCATCTAGTGCATTATTATTTTTTTATATGTGAGTGATTATTTTACAGGTGATTTTTTAACTTTAGAGTTCAGTTTTTCTTCGATTCAAAATTATCCTTAATTCATGGACCTGAGTGCAGATTTGCATTAAATTTGAAAATAACAAGCTTAGTTTCTTTTTTCGTGAGATTATGTCTTAAGGAAATGTCTTTTTCAACTAATTTAAATCAATTGACTAGTGGGTCTGTTACTCGGAAAAAGTAGTTTTATGTAAGGATTTTTTTTAAAAATTTATCTGCTGTAAGTATGTACTAATATTTTACAGTTAGGGTAAGTCTCACCGCTCTGCAAAAACCACTACATCCACACAATCATTTCATCGAGCCGAATGCATAAAATGGATTTATTTTATTTTATAACTAGCGTTGAACAGCTGCACCCAATTCTGAGCTTACGACTATCAACGTTCAGCACCGTAGCCGTGCATTTTCATACACAACCCAGAATATATATATATATATATATATATATATATATATATATATATATATATATATATATATATATATATATATATATATATATATATATATATATATATATATATATATATATATATATATATATATATATATATATATATATATATATATATATATATATATATATATATATATATATATATATATATATATATGTATATATATATATGTATATATATATATGTATATATATATATATATATATATATATATATATATATATATATATATATATACACTACCGGTCAAAAGTTTGCGAAAATTTTGAAATCTACGAAAAAATGGCCTAAATTTAAATTTTCATAGAACTGCGAAAAATCATTCAAACTGCATGAAAGTTTGATATGTTCTAAAGTGAACCCTCTACATTTAGTTCCATATAATCAAATTGCAATACTTTATTTTTTGCGAACTGAATCCAGCTTTTCATCATGGGTTGTTTCTATGGTGAAAAAAGTTGTTAAGTTTGAACACCTGCCAAACTTGCAAAAAAAATTTTTTATATTTTCTGTTAATAGAAAATAGTTATTTCAACCGTTCTATGTAAGCCCTAAAAATTTCAGATCGATTTGATTTTTTTTGACGAAGTTATAGATTTTTGAAAAGCATGTGTACTTTTCTCGATTTTTGAGCATTCCACATATGAGGTCTTTTGGTCTATACATCTTCTACCAAAGAACCTTTTAATTTTAATGTTTTCTATATTTTCAACTAATTTATATTGATTATAAAACAAATATTCTTATTCATTATTGTAATTATAAAGAATTTATTATGAATATAATTAAAACAATATCTCATAAATGTCACATTTAATCGAAAATTTGTTTGTTCTTGCAAACGATGCTCTGATATTTCGAATCAAAACCAGTTATGGGACATTTTACAACTGGAATGGAACTCTATATCACTTGAAGTGATTAATGGTTTGTTAGATCGAATGCCACGCATATGTAAGGCTGTAATAAAAGCAAAAGGTGGATGGTTCGAGGAATCTAAGATTTAAATGTTAATTTATTTAATTACAAAATACGAATAAGAATATGTTAAATATTTGACCTGTTGTAAATAAAATAGTTTAGTAAAAATGCAAATTTTTTATACTAGTGATATTATTTTTTTAGAATTATTTATGTAATTATTGTTATAACTTTTTATTTTAATTTAATGTAAAGTAAAAATATCACACCAAAACTAATACATATAAGCAATAAATATAAACAATAATAGTTACAATAATGAATAAGAGTATTTGTTTTATAATAAATATTAATTATTTGAAAATATGGAAAACATTAAAATTAAAAAGCTCTTTGGTAGAAGAGATATAGACCAAAAGTCTGCATATGTGGAAAGCTCAAAAATCGAGAAAAGTACACATGTTTTTCAAAATTCTATAACTTCGTCAAAACAGATCGAAACGATTTGAAATTTTGAGGGCTTACACAAAACGGTTCAAATAACTATTTTCCATTAACAGAAAGTACAAAAGTTTTTTTTTGAAAGTTTGGCAAGTGTTCAAACTTAGCAACTTTTTTCACCATAGAAACAACCCATGATGAAAAGCTGGATTCAGATCGCAAAAAACAAAGTATTGCAATTTGATCATATGTAACTAAATGTAGAGGATTCACTTTAGAACATATCAAATTTTCATGCAATTTGACTGATTTTTCGCAGTTCTATGAGCATTTGAATTTAGACCATTTTTTCGTAGATTTCAAAATTTTCGCAAACTTTTGACCGGTAGTGTATATGTATATATATATATGTATATATATATATGTATATATATATATGTTACCATATGAACAGAAAAATTATAAACGAATGATTTAAATACCGCGTACTGTGTTTTTATTAACCAGAATTATGATTTTCTTTTACTAGAAATGTATTTACCATACAATTCAATACATTTTCTAGATTTTTTTATCTCCATGTGGAATTAGTAAATTTTTGAAAACAATTTTGTCCTTAAACATATTTTTCTCATACATTCTAAATAATTGAAATATATTTTAAAAAATTAAATATTTTTCTAGAAATAATAAAATGTATTGTTTGAATAATGTTAAAAAATTAATGTTGTTCAATTCGCGTCATTATAACAGTTTATATATATATATATATATATATATATATATATATATATATATATATATATATATATATATATATATATATATATATATATATATATATATATATATATATATATATATATATATATATATATATATATATATATATATATATATATATATATATATATATATATATATATATATATATATATATATATATATATATATATATATATATATATATATATATATATATATATATATATATATATATATATATATTACTTAATTTTCCTTCTATAAAAAGAAAATGTTAACATTTCAGAATTAAATTTTATTTTATTAAAAGTCTGTAATAGATAGGTATGCAGAGAAAAAAGTTTTATTAAATAAAAATCACACAATGAGATTTGCAATTTATTCAATTTTGTATATATATCATTGAAATAATAACTTCGAAGTCAGAATAAATATGAACTGAAATATAAAAACTTATTTGGTTTCTGCTATATTGCATAAATCTCTCTATTTTGCAGATATGTAGGTTGTTTTTTCTGCAATTGGTCTTTTTAAAATAAAAAAAATATATAGCATACGTAATTAATGTCTAAAATTTATTAAATAATATACACGCATTTATCTTTGTATTAACTGTCAATGCAGAGCAAACAAATGATAATTAGGAGTTATAGTAGATAGAATGTAATCTAGATATCGATTGTACCTATAAAGTTGTAAAAACGGAAGAAACTGTTACTCACCAAGAGCAATAGAATGAAACGATGCCTAGACAAATTTTCTTCACTTGCCATAAATGCAAGTTATATAATATATTTAGATTAATCATGTATTTCCCTCTCTCTGTATATATATATATATATATATATATATATATATATATATATATATATATATATATATATATATATATATATATATATATATATATATATATATATATATATATATATATATATATATATATATATATATATATATATATATATATATATATATATATATATATATATATATATATATATATATATATATATATATATATATATATATATATATATATATATATATAAATATATATATATGTATATATATATCTAAAAACAAAAAACAAAGATGAAAGTGAAAACCAAAAAACCAATTCAGGATGATTTTTTACAAGCATCGAAGATACATATATATATATATATATATATATATATATATAAATATATATATATATATATATATATATATATATATATATATATATATATATATATATATATATATATATATATATATATATATATATATATATATATATATATATATATATATATATATATATAAATATATATATATGTATATATATATATAAAAACAAAAAACAAAGATGAAAGTGAAAACCAAAAAACCAATTCAGGATGATTTTTTACAAGCATCGAAGATACATATACATTTCTAACAGTAATGTCAAACTTTTAGAAAATCGAAAAATTTTAAAAAAAAGACACTTTTAGTTTCATTAAAAAAAAAGCACGTCCATCTAAATAACTTCGAATATTCTCACGTTCCCCATAATGTCCCGCTATCATATTATCATTTTAGCTTTTGTTTTTCTCAACCACTGTATTTAGATGAACTTTTCTAATCAGACTAGTCACTCATTCTGAAAAAAAGATACTTCAGAAATTTACATTAAGCAGTGAAAATTCTAATTCACTAAAAAATGTTTCCTATTTTTTTTAAACTGGCTGGAATCAATCTGTTCTAAAGATCATTATTTAAAGAAAATTTATGTATAAGACCGAATATATCAAGAATTCAATCTGCTCAATACATTACAAAGTAAGTTAATAAGAATTTCTTTAAGGAACCTAACTCATCAGAACTTCTTCTGCAAGCTTATTGGAAATAGTACCGAAGAGAACAGATGAATTCTCCAAGTTCTCATGGAAAGATCTCCATTAACGATTCTCCAAAGTGATGGATAGTCTCGTTAACTCTTTTTTATTGCTGACTAGTTTCCGTTCGTATATTTTAAGCAATGCTAGAAAAGAATATAGAGAATTGTTTTTCGATTGAGATTAATTTCGTTTACTTGTTCCAGTTTTTTTATTGCATATAATCTTTTAAGAATTTAATTTTTTAATATAGGTATTAACGTTGTGACATTTGGATAAATAATTATTAAGCGATATAAATTCTAAAGGCAGAAGTTAAAGGAAAATCATGTTGGTTTATATACTCTTTGCTTACATGGAAGAATGATTCATTCTGTTTTGCGGTCAAGTAACAAATCGGTATTGTCTTAAATATTACTACCTGAATACACGTACTTTGTAAAAGGTATCAATAAATCAATATTGATCAACAATAAAGAATCATACACATAACTGAAAGGCCTACACGCATCAAAACTAATGAAGCAAAAAATTCATCTTTTTTTAAAAATTTATTATTATTATTTGTTTCAATTACCAATAGCTCTACGTTATTAGATCAAATTCATACAAAATTTTTTTAATTATTTTTGTTTTGTTTAATAATTTGCGGGAAAATGTTTAATTGCACAGTATAAAAATGTTTACGTTATTTTAAAGTACAGTAAGACCTCGATTATCTGAGCTAATTGGGACGGCTAGTACCTCGGATATCGGAAATCTCGGTTAATAGGAACCATGTATAAAAACCTTCCGTGCTTGCGAATTTAACTACTTTTAAAGTAAAAAACAATAGAACGTTTTTTAAATGATAAAAATAAACATAGATGAACTTATGTTTCACAGCTAAAAAGACTTAAAAAGGAAATCAACTCTAGTAGTAAATTTTAAAAAGTAAAATGGAATTTTCTTTAACTATACTTAGTTAAATATCGAAAGACGCATTTTCAAAAATAGCACAAATCTCAAGAAAATATTGTATTTTTAAAATTTACATGATTAAACTTACAAGTCGCATGACCACTGTTAACAAAGCATTCATGGATGTTGTCTTCTTAGGGCGTAATATTTCATGGAAGTTGAGTGCTTTCGTAGGGAATAAGTGCCTGTAGCACGGAAAACGAACTAATATGTGTATAATTTCTTCCAAGCTCATTTTGGAGAGGAGAAAAAAAAATTAGAATTCGTTATTGCCTTGGTTAACAGAAACCTCGGTTGATCGAAGCTCGGTTAATCGAGGTTCTACTGTATGTATTTTCAGTTAACAGAATACAAAATTGTAGCAAAATCGGTTATCCAATTTAAAAAAGTAGTTAAATTAAAATTCGGTTTCTCGAGAGAAAGTCGATCGATTTTGCTCATATATTATATTTTGTTAATCAAGTTTATACAGTTGGTTCATGCGAAGCTTGATACTTTTCAACTTTCTGTAAATGCCTCCTATAAGCTTAATTTTTAAATAAACTGTTTTCAGAATATTATTCCTCATTAGCATATTTAACGGTATTACTATCATTCTTTGAAATTTAATAATACTTAATATAGTGGCACAATATTATTCAATGAAAAAGTTGAAAATATAATGTAGTTAGTTCTATTAGAATAAATAGTTTCCACGTAGCTATTATGCTGGACAGCAATATAATGCGATCATAAAAGTTTCCTCCTTACCCTTTCTATCAGTAAAACTGCAGATCAGTTTGGAAATCACGTACAGCGTTATATGCTGCTCCTCTGCTCATTTGATTTTACGACATTTCTTGACTTGTTTTGTCCTTTTACATTCTTTTTCTTTTTATATTACCAGGCAAGAATAGAAGAAAGCGTATATTGAGGTATACTGTTGACAGAAAATCGAGAAAAACTGTGATTGTGAGTTACGTCTTGCTGTATATTATAGTTCGGCAAAGCCGATGGGCTGTCATAACACGTCAAGAAATTTCTACCAGGTTTATAAGAAAGAATAAAATGCCACTGCTATATTAAAAATTTGAAAAACGTTGCACATGCATTTTAATCTTCTTTTTATTCCAAAAATTATGAATAAATCGTCCACTTCAGTTGTTGTTTAAGTTTTCAGTTAGTTTACTGTTTTCTAAAGAAAAAGTAGTAATATTTACTTTTTCTTCTGAAAAATGTGATTTTTTTTTGAATAAGCATAGTTTCAAAATTTACTTAAACTCCACATTTGTGTGTAGTACGGAGTTTAAAATTTATGAAGCAGTTTATTTTTCTTAATTGGACATATATAAAGTGGGAAGAAAAGTCTTGAAAAATCAAAATTTCGAAAAAGGCAACGCAGTTCAAAAACTAAATTTAAAAAAAAAAAAGAAA
The DNA here is from genome assembly GCF_982258835.1 of Parasteatoda tepidariorum. Taxonomy (NCBI): domain Eukaryota; kingdom Metazoa; phylum Arthropoda; class Arachnida; order Araneae; family Theridiidae; genus Parasteatoda; species Parasteatoda tepidariorum. The sequence goes on from NC_141761.1 coordinate 21,067,837, forward strand.
CTATTGACTTATTTTGATTATTTACATTCCTATTGTATTATTATTTTTTTAAAAATATAATAAACAATAGATATCGGAAATTTTTGTAAAAGCTACAGGATTCAGATTTTCCTTATAATCAAATTTAAATGCTGATTTGTTAAAATGATAAAGCTGTTTCCTGCAGATTACAGTATACAGCATCATTTCTCTAATATTTCATACTTAATTTTTAATTCAAATCTATACCAATACGATTTTATTTTATTTAATTACCAGCATTGAACAGCTGACACAATTCTGATGCGAAACAATACTTAACTCCATAGCTTTATAATTTTGAACCCAATCCAGAAGACGAAGATACTCTTAGATCAAGCTTCGGGACAAAAAAGCCATCGAAGCGGACTTTTTGATGGAACTAATCCATATTTTCGTTACATGGAGTGGAAAACTTCAAAAACCTCCCACAGTTAGCCCGACGATATTATAAATTTATAACTAATAAGGTTGATATTTAATTATAAAATTTTAGTGATTTTAGAAAATTAATATTTATTTAAAGGAAAAAAGTAAGATATAGAGAGCAAGAGAAACATGATTTGCCCGTTTTGCACAGATTTTTAGTCACGGTTTTGCCCGAGTTGGATTTGCACGTGGAAAACTTTATTAACTCAATGATTTTATGTAGAATTTAATTACTTTAGTTGGATATCAATTGTTTTTTTTTAATTAAATTTCGAAAGAATTTGTATATTTGCTTTTTCGATAAATAAACATTGCTTCAAATACTTTTAATTCAATTAATTTTATTTAAAATAGTATTTAATTAAATTATTTTGGAAAATATTAGAATTCCATGTCATTAATTTATTAATTTTAAATTTAAAATCATTTCTTATATCGTGTAAATAAACAATGCAGATATTTTCTTTTTTTCAACACATAAATCCAAATATCCAAATAAATTAATAGCATGTAGAATTTAGTTACTTTAGTTGGATATCAATTGTTTTTTTTTTTAAATTAAATTTCGAAAGAATTTGTATATTTGCTTTTTCGATAAATAAACATTGCTACAAATGCTTTTAATTCCATTAATTTTATTAAAAATAGTATTTAATTAAATTATTTTGGAAAATATTAGAATTCCATGTCATTAATTTATTAATTTTAAATTTAAAATCATTTCTTATATCGTGTAAATAAACAATGCAGATATTTTCTTTTTTTCAACACATAAATCCAAATATCCAAATAAATTAATAGCATGTAGAATTTAGTTACTTTAGTTGGATATCAATTGTTTTTTTTTTAATTAAATTTCGAAAGAATTTGTATATTTGCTTTTTCGATAAATAAACATTGCTACAAATACTTTTAATTCAATAAATTTTATTTAAAATAGTATTTAATTAAATTATTTTGGAAAATATTAGAATTCCATGTAACTAATTTATTAATTTATTAATTTTAAATTTAAAATTATTTCTTATATCGTGTAAATAAACAATGCAGATATTTTCTTTTTTTCAACACATAAATCCGAATATCCAAATAAATTAATAGTATGTAGAATTTAGTTACTTTAGTTGGATATCAATTGTTTTTTTTTTTTTTTAAATTAAATTTCGAAAGAATTTGTATATTTGCTTTTTCGATAAATAAACATTGCTACAAATGCTTTTAATTCCATTAATTTTATTAAAAATAGTATTTAATAAAATTATTTTGGAAAATATTAGAATTCCATGTCATTAATTTTCTAATTTTAAATTTAAAATCATTTCTTATATCGTGTAAATAAACAATGCAGATATTTTCTTTTTTTCAACACATAAATCCAAATATCCAAATAAATTAATAGTATGTAGAATTCAGTTACTTTAGTTGGATATCAATTGTTTTTTTTTTTTTTTTTTAAATTAAATTTCGAAAGAATTTGTATATTTGCTTTTTCGATAAATAAACATTGCTACAAATACTTTTAATTCCATTAATTTTATTAAAAATAGTATTTAATTAAATTATTTTGGAAAATATTAGAATTCCATGTAATTAATTTATTAATTTTAAATTTAAAATCATTTCTTATATCGTGTAAATAAACAATGCAGATATTTTCTTTTTTCAACACATAAATCCGAATATCCAAATAAATTAATAGTATGTAGAATTTAGTTACTTTAGTTGGATATCAATTGTTTTTTTTTTTTTAAATTAAATTTCGAAGGAATTTGTATATTTGCTTTTTCGATAAATAAACACTGCTACAAATACTTTTAATTCCATTAATTTTATCAAAAATAGTATTTAATTAAATTATTTTGGAAAATGTTAGAATTCCAGGTAATTAATTCATTAATTTTAAATTTGAAATCATTTCTTATATCATGTAAATAAACAATGCAGATATTTTCTTTTTTTCAACACATAAATCCAAAAAATTAAAATTAATAGTACTGTCATAATTATAAAGCAAGATTAATTCCATCGAGTAAATATTTTTTTTTCACAAAATTGCACAGTTTCGAAAATTTAAGATAATTATCAATAAATCTAAAAGCAAATTTAATCTCAAGAATAAAATTTTTTGGTGCTCCTCACAGTATTTTGTGGGTATATTTTGCTTCTGCCGTATTAATAAAATATTAGAAAGCACACTTTTTTTGCAGATGTAATTGTGTGAACTGTTGACGAGATTATATGTTTTGCTTATTTTTTTTTCCGGTTGTCCAATACTTTTTTTTATTATTTCTTTTATTTTTTGAATATTTTTTGAAAATATTTTATTGTAATATTTTTTTTAAATCTTTATATTTTTACAAGTCTTCTCCATATGTTTAACTTATTTTATGAGTTTTATGTACTTGCAGCTTTTGATCAGTAAAAATCTTAATATTATTATTACTATTTTTCTTAATTTTATTTATTTTATTTCTTAAATATTTTTTGAAACTATTTTATTGTAATATTTTTTTTAAATCTTTATATTTTTACAAATCTTTATATTTTTACAAGTTTTTTTTTAAATCTTTATATTTATATAAGTATGTTTAACTTATTTTATGAGTTTGATGTACTTGCAGCTTATGCGCAGTAAAAATCTTAATACTATTATTACTATTTTTCTTAATTTTATTTATTTTATTTCTTAAATATTTTATTGTAATATTTTTTTAAATCTTTATATTTTTACAAGTCTTCTCTATATGTTTAACTTATTTTATGAGTTTTATGTACCTGCAGCTTATGTGCAGTAAAAATCTTAATATTATTATTACTATTTTTCTTAATTTTATTTATTTTATTTCTTAAATATTTTTTAAAAATATTTTATTGTAATATTTTTTTTTAAAATCTTTATATTTTTACAAGTCTTCTCTATATCTTTAACTTATTTTATGAGTTTTATGTACCTGCAGCTTATGCGCAGTAAAAATCTTAATATTATTATTACTATTTTTCTTAATTTTATTTATTTTATTTCTTAAATATTTTTTGAAAATATTTTATTGTAATATTTTTTTTAAATCTTTATATTTATATAAGTATGTTTAACTTATTTTATGAGTTTGATGTACTTGCAGCTTATGCTCAGTAAAACTCTTAATATTATCATTACTATTTTTCTTATCTCTCTCTGTTTATCTTCTTCATGTTTTTTTGTTTTGTCTTAGTAATGGAAAATTACCAGTGATTTTTTTGACTTAAGTTTTAATTGTTTTTTTTTATGGATTTTGGTCTGTGATTTCCGTTGCGGCCTTTGTTTACAGTTTTACATAGATTTGACAAATTGTGTATCGAATTGTCAAGCTTGCTTTGCCATGTTTACAGCATTTCCTCTAAAAATATTTTTCTCAGAAACCTCTTAAGTAATTTTTTAATGCAGGGTTTTAAAAAATATTTAACTCTAGTTAAAGAGCCATTTTACGAATTTGCAGTACTTGAAATTTCAAAAATTTATAATATCTGGAATTTCTAAAGACTTGTTACATGAGAATAATATCGTAGAAAATGCTATTATTTTAATGAATATATACTATTAAAGTATCACCATAGCAAATATTTTTATTTGACAAGTTATGTCTATTATAAAAAGTAAAGTCTGCTCATTTTAACTGTTTACATGCAACTAATTATTTTACACAATATTCACAATGATAATACATTAGAGTACACATCGAGTGTTTTTCGAATCTAGGCATTTCCGATAGAATTTCTTTTGATCGATTACTCCTAAAGTGGATCGTGATTTAAAATTTCAAATAATGGAAACTGCAAGGCAGAGAAATTCATATCTGCGTTGTGCTTAGGTGTTAAAAGAGTTTATTGAGCTAAGTTTTAAAAAAACAGTAAATAAAGTTGTCAACAGAATGTATAGCTCACAGATAATAAAAAAGCAATGATTCGTCTTTGATTATTTTAACATAAATATGCCCATATAAGTTTGTGAATTTTTCTCTATGTACTGCACTTGTTAGGGCCAATGATGCCTATTTTAAAAACAATATTTTCTTGCTAGATATTTATTAGTTCCATCTGTTCATACGATGCGTATAATAGGGTAAAATAAAATATAAACTTTTTTAGTTTTGAACTCAGAATATAGCACACTGTTGATTTCTATTGATTTCTGTCTTCCTTCAATTAATTTTTTTTTCTTCAATTTTTCTTTTTAAAATCGTTAGTACTTTTCGGGACCCTATTCTTTCTAAATCAATATGGGGCCCCTTACCAACAATTAGCTTTTCATAACCTCAAGATATAATTATTTAAACTTCTACATTTTAACAAAAAATTGTGAAAAATGATATATTAACAGAAATGGTAATTTCAGTGGTTTACAAGGAAATAATATTATTAACGAATATTTCTGTTCAATCAATAGAAAGTTTTATTAATTCTCTTTATTGTAGCAAATTAAAAAATTGTTTCAGAATGAAGTATTATCTGAAAAAAACTATAAATATATAAACCTAACAAAAATAAATTGTAAAAATTGCTAGATTGCTTTAAATATAAATGCAATCACGTTTCTCGGAAAACATTAATGTTTATAACATGCTACATTACTAGACAAAGTTATTTATAAATCTCTATTAAGTTAATGCAGATTAATGAGACATCCTAGACTGTAAATCAAGTAACATAATCAAATTAATTATTCCTAATTACTAACAAAAGTTTGACAATTACTGGAAATGTACTCATAGTACAAGAAAAAAAATTTTCTCCATATTTTTGAAGCATATTTTGTTTTAATAGCATCATGCGTTAAACGCAGTTTAGTAATTAATATTCGGAGGGAAAATAAAAGAAGTAGGAATATGTTTGCTTGTCTAAATAAACATTCTAGCATAATGGTCGACAGAATTTAATTTTTCTAGGACCGAAAATCAAAATATATAAATGTTTCGTATATTGAACTTTTCGAAAGTTTTATTCTCATACACTTTGAAGTATGGACAAAACTACCCGAATATCATAAAATTTACCGTGTTTCATGTTTTATAGATGTACCAAAAAGCTCTGTTAATTTAACAAAAGTGCTTTGGTAATGAGTATGGTAAAAATAACAATAAAAATAGAGTTTTATAATGCGTGAAGAAATTTGATAAATGTGGTAGAAGTTTATAATTTTATTTTAATGCCTTGGAGAGCATTATTTAAAAAAAAACATTTATTCGGCTAAGTTTAATTTTCAGTTTTGTTATATTTTACTCATTGTATGGTAATCAGAACTAAACGTTTGAAAACTAGAATTTCCGATTAACCGTTTCCATATGAACAGAAAAATCACCAAATAATCAGTTTAAATTTTATTTTGATTATTTTCCTTGCAATTCTCATTGGAATCTTTGTATACATTCTAAATTCTAATAATAGAACATAAATAAAAAATTGCTTCTTGGTCAGAAATTTGCCAAATTTTTTGTATTCTATGAAGCGTTGATTCAAAAGAAATTTGTATTTCCATTTATGAGATTTTTTGAATAGGTATGTTGAAGTTAAGTTTCAACTGACAAAAAACCAAAAATCACAGCCACTATAAGAGAATGACGAAAAAGATTGACAAAACTTTGATCGATTCAACAGACGAATTAAGAATTGCTTTTGATAAATGTAAACAATCACTATCCTAGGCTACTTATCTGGCTTTCACTGCTCCGAATGTACCATTAATTTTGTCGGTTGACTCGTCAGGTACGGCAACAGGTGCTACTTTATTTTAAATCATAGATGATGGCAATGAGCCTTTCGGGTTTTATTCAAAAAAGTTTAATCCCACACAAGTCAAATACAGTATGTTTGACCAGGATTTTTTGACTGCTTACCAAGCTATGAAACATTTTAGATACTTTTAGAAGATAGGAAAATATTACTTTTTACAATCCACTAACTACTGAATTTTGTATTTAGTCAAAATATAGGCAAGTCATCTGATAGGCAGATTAGGTATTTGGAATATATCAGCCAATTTACAGCAGACATCTGGCACTTTCCAGAACGTAATCGCTGATGCATTGTCTAGAATAAATACCATTTGCTTCCCTAGCTGTGTTAACTCTGCTTATTTGACTAGGGATAAGAAAACTGGTCCCGAGTTGAAAAAGCTTTCAGATAATAAAGTAGAATCTGATCTTGATTTGAAATTCATGTCTTTTCCTGCTTTTGATTTCAAGTTAGTTTGTGGTGCTAAAAATATCTCTCTAACACCCTTTGTTACTCTAGCATTCAGAAAAACTGTTTTAAATTCCATGCACAACATATCACACTCCGGTGTTAAAGCTGTGTTAAGTTTGTTAAAAGAACGCTTTGTTTGTTCATCAATGCAAAAGAACTGCGCACTGTAGACTACTAAATAATGTACTCAGAGTTAGAAGAGCAAGCTGACGCGACGCGTGAAATCACTTCTAGGTCAGTTTCAGTCCTCTGACCGGTTCTCCTGTGTGCACATCGTAGTAGAGCTGTTCCACCCGTCTAAGGGCCATCGGTATCTTCTAACTATGATTGACGGATAAACAAGGTAGCCAGAGGCCATTCTCATTAAGAACAACATTTTGAGACTGTTGTATTTGCGTTCATCAGTCAATGAGTTTCACCATTTGACGCACGCAATACGCTGACTACCGATCGAGGGAGTAATTTTGAGTCTACCTTATACTGAACAACTTACTAATTTTTGAACCACTTACAAATCCGTTGAACATTAATATTATTTACTTGTGGGTGTCTGCGAATGAACACAAATGCATGCTAGGAAGTTATTTTTTCTCTCTCGTGTTTGAATATAATTCTCTCACTTGAGAGAATTATATTCAAAATAATTCTCTCACTCTAATTCTCTCACAAAAAAATAAACAACATGTGGTCGCTGAATGCTCGACTATTTTTTTAAGGCTTACAAATGTAAAATTTCTTTAATAAACAAGTTCATCCATTTCCTTTCATTCTATTTACTTATCCATTCATTAAGTAATTCTCTGATGAATTACATCAAAATGCACTTAATATATTATATGTCTGTCAACTAATTTAATTATTCCCTGATTTGCTGATTAAGTGATTTAGTTTTTTTTCTTTCCTTGTTCATTTCTCTTCAGATTACTAGCCAAATCAAAAATTTTTGAAGGAGACTCCGTTGTTATGACAACAACGTTTGCTTCACGAAAGGTTCAATCCATAACATATTGTCTCAGACCAACAATTGCTTAAAATCGTGAAAATTCCAAGGATGATCCAAACTTTTATCTTCGTAAAAATTAAATTGACTAAAGTAAGGCTTCGCTAAATTCATTTAGAAAAAAACAAACAAGTTTTAACATTAAAATTTACACCATGCTTTTTTATAGCAAATTTATTTTTGTTTGATGCGCTTGCTAAGCATTTTTAATGACAAAAAAGTATCTTTTACTTAATTGTTTTTATTGTGATATGATGCTATTATTTAAAATATTTTCGGCATAGTGCATTTTATGTTACTGTAAGGAAAAAAAATGTTACCCTAAAGGATTCTTTTTTTTATTCTAATGTTTTCCTTTATTTTCCGGTTTTTGCATTTAATGGCACGAGATAAATTGTTTAAGAAAAAAGAAATTTTGACAGCTATTTTTTTTCTGGTAATCGATATGTTTTCTCTGAAGTAAAATTAAATGTATTGAAAAAAATGCGTTTGATGCTAAAATGATTTAAAAAATTTTATGTTACATCAAATGGCATTCATTTTTTTAAAGGCAAAATAGGCACAAAAAGTACTATTTATTTTACTTTTTGCCATGCAATGAAATGTAAAAGAATAAAACAAATCATTAATATTTTTTAAGGAAAAAATTTCAAATAATCGAGTTAGCCATGACTGATTAAATTTTTTGTAATCAATTCTTTTCAAGCATTATATTGTTCACTGGTTCAAATGTATACAAAGGTGAAATTATAATATCTGAAATACGAACATATTCTAAAGCTTGTCCATAATTATAAAATTTACTACATTTTCCTATATTTAAACAGAGGCAACAACATAAATATATTTCATTTGCCTGGCTTTTGCATATTCTAAAGTTGAGAGTTGAAGTAAAAATTCTATTGATCTTTCTTATCTAAAATTCGTTCCTAGGGTAGGGGTAATGTTAGAGTATGCTTGGTTTTTTTTCTTGTATAAAATTTCATTACCATAACATTTTCCTAAGAAATTCATTTCTTTTTTGTAATTAAGTAGCAGATAAGTAGTGATGATATTTCCTGAAATTTTTATTATAAGTATGGGAATTTTTTTTTCTGCAGTCGTCTAAAAGGAAAACGTTAAAAAGACTTTCTAAACTAATGCAGTATCACAAAATTTTTTTAAAATTTTTTTATTGTAATTGCATTGAAAAACGAATAAAACGAACTAAATATCATAATATATAATTAAGGTAAACAACCCCTTCCTACTTACATGTTTCATGATATTACACACGCATAGTGTTGCATTAATACCTTTATAAAACATTAAAAGACAATGATCTAACACTGTTTTCCATTGTTGTCGGTGCATTTTTATTGGTCGGTAATTTACATGGTAGGATCCAGTTTTCCCACATTAATTTTAATTATTTGGTTGTTATCAGCATAAAATTAATAAAGTCATAAAATTATTATTTTCCTAATAAAATATTTTCGTATATTCACTTAAAAGGTTTTTAGCAATAATATTTTTTCTATTGTATTCTGCTATCATTATGTTCGTAATTTTGATTGTTTTCTAAATAAAGAGCTTAAAAGAGTTGTTTCTTTTTAATAACGAAATTCTATGTTATTATCTTAGTAAACTATATTTTAAGAAAAACTTGTTTAAATCGGTCTCTACGCTTATTCGCTGTTATACAACTATTATTTTTTGTTGAAAATTTCATCAATAAAGTGTTATAAATTATAGTTAAAGAGACTTGTTAAATGATTAAGAACTTAACTAACCTTTAATTTTAAATGTTATTTTGAAAATGGATTTCTATCCGAAATTATCTGCGTTCTTTAATTAATCTTCATATATAGTCTAATATTGGGTGCTCAAGTGTAAGCAAATGGAAATCTATTTAGTACATATATTTTAAAAGAATAATTTCAACTTTTGTAGAAAAAAAATTTATAATGCTAAGAAACAATTATTGCGAAACAATCATCGGGGCTGTTGAATGAAAAAAGGAATCAAAAATGTCTTTTGAAACCAATGTTTCCTAATATCTAAGAATGATCCTTATGTGGCTACTATAATTAAATTTTTGAAAAACCTTTTGAAACAAATATTGCGAAACAATCATCGGGGCTGTTGAATGAAAAAAGGAATCAAAAATGTCTTTTGAAACCAATGTTTCCTAATATCTAAGAATGATCCTTATGTGGCTACTATAATTAAATTTTTGAAAAACCTTTTGAAACAAATATTGCGAAACAATCATCGGGGCTGTTGAATGAAAAAAGGAATCAAAATTGTCTTATGAAACCAATGTTTCCTAATATCTAAGAATGATCCTTATGTGGCTACTATAATTAAATTTTTGAAAAACCTTTTGAAACAATTTTTGGGAAACAATCATCGGGGCTGTTGAATAAAAAAAGGAATCAAAAATGTCTTTTGAAACCAATGTTTCCCAATATCTAAGAATGATCCTTATGTGACTACTATAATTAAATTTTTGAAAAACCTTTTCTAAAACATGCAACATATAAATATCGTGGTACAAATTAAAGAAAGAATATTCTTTGCATTATTTATTTCCTGTTAACTTTCTGCTTTTCTGAATCGCATTTCAGCATTTATAGGTTAAAAACACAAATTTTTGAAATAAATCCTTCATCACTTAAAAATAATTTAAATTTCTATAAAATTTAATATCATATAAAATTTGTTATCATACTATAAAAAAAATTGGGAATAAAATCTAAATTTGTTAAAAAAAAAAAAAGCTCTTAATGCAATTCAACAATAAAATTGATTACAACAAAACAACAAACTTATTGTAACAAATGAATGCATTTTAAATTAGCGTTTAACTTGTCAACTTCTTGCATTTTTTTACATAAAATATCAAATCAAATGCCATTAAAAAACAAATAAACATAGCATGAATAAAACTTGTAATTTTTATTTTAGTTATTATTACTTACACAGATATATTAGAAGATAGAGTATTTTACTTTTTTTTCTAAACAAATTCAATACCCTGTTAAAATTCAAAATCTATGAAAGCGTAAAATTAAGTTGCATATAATTAAGTTACTGAAGAAAAATGTCGAAGTAATTCTATATTTATTAGCACATATAACAAATAAAATAAAATAATTATATATATATATATATATATATATATATATATATATATATATATATATATATATATATATATATATATATATATATATATATATATATATATATATATATATATATATATATATATATATATATATATATATATATATATATATATATACGTATAGGTATTTCTTTAAAATAGATATAGATTGTTTTTTATCGAAAAACATTTGATTTCGAATACCAAAAGAAAAATCATTGACGATCTCAAAAAAATTTAACCAGAAAATAAATTTCTGAAATTTAATAAAATAATAAAAAAAATCGAGGAAAAAAGTTACAAGTCAAAGAAGAAAATTAATATTGGTAAGTCGGAAATTGAATTTATAAAATTTGAATCAGAATTAAAATTATTTGTATTCAGCACCTACAAATGAATATAAAAGAGTTGATGAAATCGTAAAAATGGCATGACGAGTTTAAAAATCTCAAAGAAATGGCAGATTCATTTTCAAATGATTAGAAAATTCAATACATTTAAAAGCTACAGGGCGTATATTTTTTGAGTAAAATGTTTTTCTCAAAATAAATGGAAATCCTTTCATAAATTATTTTTAAAAATAATGTTTATAAAAATGTCCTAAGGCGACTGACGACTTTACTAAAAATTTTATCTTAATTAAATAATATTTTTATATAGAAGCGAAAGACTTTTGGTAAAAATATTTTAACTTCGAATGCGTTTTTAGCATCTAGATTCGAAATTCAGCAAACTGTTAAAAAAACTTTTAAAACAGCATTAATCCATTTTCTAAACAGCTTTTATAAAAAACAAAATCAATATATGAGTAGAAAAAAAAATAATTAAATAAATTTAGGCTTAAAAAAAGTTTCATCATATAAAAAATAGAAGAATGCGCTTTTAGTCATATTGAAAAAATTTTTCTAAATGAATAAAATAAATGCGAGGTTATTTCAGTTGGAAAATTGTAATAAATCACACAAAAAATAATATTAACTAAGTGCGTTGTCTTATTGTAAAAAATATTTAATGAAATTCTAAAAGAATTTCTTTAAGATAATAAAATAAGTATATATTGCTAATTAAGTAGTTCATATAATAATATTTAATTGTAGTATTCTTATGAAATAAGATAAAAGTTGATATAAATGGTGAAATTACTGTAATACCTAATTGAGAAATTCGTGATTATGTTTTCATGATTTTTTTTTGAAAAAAAAAGGAAATAATGTCTAAAGAACAGTTGAAATCATATATGGAATCAAGTTTTAACTATGTGCTGTTTTGAATTTGTAAAAATGTAATTGGTTTTAGCAATACACAGTTATTGTAATTATTTTAAAGTACTCTATAAAAATTTCGAGATAAAATTACGCGTAAAATACTTTATCTTCGGAAAAATCTATTTTTTTTTTCATAATAATATTCTACGGGGATATTTACAATAAAATTTTTTTAGCAAGAGTGGTTCAATGATGTTACGGTAGTTATTAGAGTAAAAATTACGCTAAGTCGGATTTTTTGTTCTGTAACATGCTCTGGCAAAAATGAATTTTACAATAAACCGGTATTTTAACAACCATTAATAGAGAGTGTAATATACAATACTTTGAAACATTGCATATAGATTTTGAATAATGGTAGTTATATAATGAATTAAAAGCTAAGATTTAAGTGTGAATTTATTATTTTTATTATGCTTTAAGGAAGCAAAAAATATTTTAAATTCGTCTTTAAAAAATCAGTATTGAGTATAATATTTATTTCTATTTTACTAACTACTGAACTTTTGTAATTTAGTTAGAATTTACTGAATTTTTGTTCAAAACAAAGGTGACTCTATTAGTGACCTAGAATTTAATGTTAGATTTATGCACTAAAATTTTATGATATTGTAAGAAAAATGCACTTTTTTTAATAAAACGTTCGTAAGCATTTTTAAAGACAAACTATTAAACTTTTTTAAAAATTCATTAATCGGCTTATCGCGAGAAATCCACAGTATAAGTTTCACTGTAACTGAAACTGATAGCAATGATGGACAGTAATTCTTCTAAAAGAATAAATGCGGCTCATTAACTGCTACTTTTATGCACACTGTGCTAAAGCCTAATATGGTGACAAAAATGTTCTGTATGCTTAAATGTCTCCAATATATAATATATATATATATATATATATTGGTTATTGTTAATACTAAACGGTCAATATTAATAATAACCAGTGAATTTTGGTCAATGTAATTCGTTCGCATTTTTATTGGGTATATTTCCGTATAGTGGCTACAATCGCTGATGAGCCAAATTGACGTTAAATTGGAAAAATTTTAAAAAAATATATATATATATATATATATATATATATATATATATATATATATATATATATATATATATATATATATATATATATATATATATATATATATATATATATATATATATATATATATATATATATATATATATATATATCTGTGTGCGTGTGTGGGTGGTTGTATTGTCCCGAATTCAAACTTTAAAGGTAGATACAGGACATTGTAACAATCATTTACTGTATAGGAATGCGCAATGTATTTATTGTATATGGGATAGTAATCTATTATATCTGCCTGAACTTCTGCCAGTGGGTGGTACAGCAATATGCACCACAGTCTTACTTCATAGCTCATGTGCTATTTAGAGATAAGGCGACGATTGCTCGCAGGTGTGTTGTTAATGCGTACAATCCCCTTGTGTTGGCAACCGAGAGTCCACATACAACGCAACCGCATCCACATACAACGTAACCGCATCCACATACAACGCAACCGCATCCACATACAACGTAACCGCATCCACATACAACGCAACCGCATCCACATACAACGCAACCGCATCCACATGCAACGAATCCACATACAACGAATCCACATACCACGACTCTTTGTGAATGTGTTGGCTGGTATTGACAAAAATTTTTTGATCGGCCCATAATTACTACCGACGCTACTTAATGGCGCATGTTATCTTATTTTTTTGGAACAGCTGTAACCAGAACAACTATAGGATGTTCCGATCGCCCTTCGTAGCCGCATGTGGTTTAAGCGATATGGGGCCCCAGTCCACTTTGCCACTGATGTGCACACTTGCCTGAATACTACGCTTGGGGCGTGATGGATTTGGAGTGGTGGACCAGTCTCTGGGCCCTCCCTATTAATCGAGCCTTGATTTCTTTTTATGAAGACATCTGATGAATCCTGTTTATGCGACTCCACTTGACTCAGATTAGGATCTCGTTGCTTGAATATCCGAAGCTTCTGTTCGTGAGGGTGAAATGGCCGGTATCTTTGAACGCGTGCGCTGATCACTCTACCGATGATGTCAAGCACGTATCGCAACTGGTTGACGAAATTTGGAACAGTTATTGTAAACATTTCACTTATCAACGACGTATTGAAATGACACTTTCCTTTCATCTCTTATTCCTTGTCTTTTCGCCACACCGCGTCACTCCCCCCCCCCACATTTCTATACAATAAATGATTATTATAATGTCTTGTACCTACCCTTAAAGTTTGTAACTGGAGTTCGGGACCATCCTATATATATATATATATATATATATATATATATATATATATATATATATATATATATATATATATATATATATATATATATATATATATATATATATATATATATATATATATATATATATATATATATATATATATATATATATATATATATATATATATATATATATATATGTCGTATTACTAAAAGTCTAGCTCAATACAAAATATTCTATATTTGAAAATAAAGCAAAAAATACTACCACAAACATCTATTCATTTCTATTAAACAGACAAAAAATGGAGAGAAAAATGTTGATCGACGTAATTATAATTTTTTTTAAAAATGTTATTAATATTTGTAACTTTTGTAACTAAAGAGACGTACAAAACATTTAACTAAATAATGGGAGTGAGCGCAATTTAGAATCAACAGAAAGCGTTTAAATTATAATTTATTAACTTTAAAATATAAAAAAAAAATGAAATCGTAAGCTGGAATAATATAATTACATTTTTAAGGGTAGATGGAAAATTCATAAAGAAAGTAAAAAAGAAAATAATAGCATTGAAATTAACTCTAAGTTAAAATATTTCACTTTAAAAAAATAAATTTGCATTATCTGAAGATGCTTAAGTTCAAAAGTTTTAAAGTTAAAAAAAATGAATTTCTAAAACTGCTTAAAATACCAAAAATTTTTAATTAATATTTCATTAATTTTACTATAGCGGCAATTAAGCTAGGAACTAAATTAATTATCTTTTTTGGAAACTTTAACCCTCAAGTTCTTCTTTACATTAGTGGAACGAATTGGCATTTTAGATGCTCAGGAATTTTTTGACTCGCTAGAGCAAATAATACTCAGTTATAGATATTATGTGAGGAAATTTCTGGAGAACTGTGATGCAAGCGTATTAATTTCCGGATCGAGTTATGAATGTTATCATATGGTCGGGCTGTAAAAATTACTTTTTTTTCCTTCGCTTCCTTCCGCACGAATCTAATCGTATTTTGGGGAAATTAAAATTTCCAGCCCAATGGTTTTTCGATTTCCGCGAATTCTACATATCAGAAAGCATGTTGTTACCATAGTTACAGATGCATCGACAATTGTCATTATCTTTTACCAGTTGATGTTAGATTTGATGCTGTTTATCTGTTAAATTTTTATCACACAATTTCAAACTAGGAAGTCAAAATAATAAGGACTAAAAATTTTAAATCAATACTCAAGGCTATAAAAACCATCACAATTTAAATCATTTTATAAAGGAAAAATTATATATTTGTGTGGTTTTCATATTGTTGTATAGTGTATTTTCTAGTTTTAAAAAAATAAAATATAATACACAGATGTAACATAATTTTCATTTTAGTAAAATTAGTATGAAATAGTATTCATTTTAATTCGTGTTTCGATTTTGTATTAATTCTAATATTTTTACGGAATCTGCTGCATTTAAATTTTTGGTTTTCCCTTTTTATTATCAATGTTCCTCAAATTAAGTAGGTTATGAAATACACTTTTAAATTTTTTGACTAGATGAATTGGATATTTTTGAATATTTATCAATACTAATTTGTCGATTTCCGCATTTCCAATGAACATTTACAAAAATACTAAATTTATTTCATTTTTGTAAAATAGATGAAGCTCCTTGATTCAATATTTGCCGAATAATTTCCTTAGCCGTTTTATTTTCTGAGGAAATTATTAAAACCGGAACACAATAAGCCAATAAAATTCTACTAATTCTAATATTTTTATGGAATCTGCTGCATTTAAATTTTTGGTTTTCTTTGTTTTATCTATGCTCCTCAAATTAAGTAGGTCATGAAATACACTTTTTAATTTCTGACTAGACGAATTGCATCTTTCTGAATATTTATCAATAATAATTTGTCGATTTCCACAGTTCCAATGAACATTAAAATAAAAACTAAATTTATTAAATTTTTGTAAAATAGATTAATCTTCTTAATTCTATATTTTCCGAATAATTCGCATAGCAGTTTTATTTCCTTAGGAAATTATTAAAACCTGAACACAATAAGCCAATAAAATTCTAAGATATAACAACTGAATGCAAAGAAAAATGACTTTGATAGAGGGAAAACAAAATTTAAAACTTCATATTTAAGGAATATTAAGGACGATACTTTATTTATTTGCTTATTTTGAAAGACTTGACAATGGATGGGCCTTTTCTAAATTGATTGCCAAATTATAATTCGAAGCAAATTAATACAATTTAGCTTCCTACCAGTCATTCCAAAAAAAAGTAATTTTCTTTAAAATTGGTCTTAAGTCATTTCTCGAAATTTAAAACTAATGTTCATTATAGGACTATAAAAGATAGGTAATTATAATATATATTAGATCATTATAATTTGGAACATTGAGAACATTAAAACTTTGAAATTTCCAGTTTAAAAATTAATGGGATACCTAAAAGTAAAATGGTGTGGGTATCTCGATTCTGATTGGTTGTTGAAATGTGAAATTTGATTATATTAGCAACTGTTCTATTTCCCATTCTATTTCGAGAAGGCCAAGCCCATCAAGTATCAATTCTCTTAAGTGACCCATTCCATATTCTAACACAAATATTCTTTCACAAATATTTCAATCCTTTCACCATATATTTCTTACTTAGCACAAAAATGGGCAAGAATTCATGTAGAACATAGACAAACTAATTATGCATCGAAGTTGAAAGGTAAGCAAAAAAAATTTATCATGGTTACAATAAAACACATGAGCAAATAATAAATTTAAGTTAAGTAAAAGATGTAGACGAGGAAGAATTATATTTCAAGGAATTCGATGTGTTATGCGGGGCTGTATTTAATTAAATTCACGTTAAGTAACATTCTAACTTACGTGAAGAAACTTACTTCAACTTTAACGCACTATTTTGCTTAAAACAATCAATTGGAGCTGATATCATAGGTCACGTGTGTGGGTACCCATGATCTTCTTCTTCTTGAAGTATGAACTCCCAATTCTTAAATGGTTTTTCGCTGGAGAAAAGAAACCATGCATATAGTCGCAAAAATTCAGACGGAACCAACATCCTCACAGAATCAGAAAAGTAATAATAATATGGAATGCAAAGCGAAAATTGAAAAATAAGAAAAATAATTAAAAACAATTATAACGAACAAAAAATGCCACAAATGAAAGAGAAATCTCTTGATACAATGGTAGTATACCTACAGTAAATGAATCAGTTGAATAAGAAAACCGCGTTGACGGGATGAAAACATTAGCATAAAAAACCTCGTAAAAATAAATAAATTATTATAAGTTGTGGAACATATTTCTTCTCGGCGTGCCTGTATTTCATTTTCAGTTTGAATATCGTCTCAATGGTTGATTATCCTCTCAGATTACATCAAAACAAGTACCATTCAAATTAAATAAAAACTTCGACGCAATAGTATAATTTCAATCCACGTAAGAGATGAAACGTAACACGACTATTTTAGTTAAACGAGAAATTCTATTAAAGTACAAAGAGAAGCAGAATCATAACAAAAATAAACTTTAAAAGAACATAATTGAAGTAGTTAACAGAAAAGAAACTTGTAGTATCTCGCATAATTAAAAAAAAACAGAAATAACATATAAAACACTTCGTAGTTTAAAGTGACAACGTTTGAGTGCACAAACAATATAATATAATAAACAGACACAAACAAAGCAACTGTCTTATATGCTGTTATTTTATTATATCTAATACTTCGGTAAAAATATTATTTTTGTGTTTCTATTTTGCTCTGTTTTTGAGCTTTATATTTACATTTGTGGCTTATCATTATTTTAATGAAAACTTTTTAATTAGAAGCTATTTAACAAGCAGCTTTTTCGAAACTAAAATCATGATGAACTTTCCATTGCACGAAAATATCTGTGTTTTACAAAAATTTAAATAACAGCAATTTTCAATTAATTAAATTTAATCATTTTACAAGAACATTAACTTTCTGGTAATTTTATGATTGCAATATAATCAACCAAATGTTCCTTTAGGTAACTTTTAAAATTAAGAGGCACTCTTAAGAATACGAAATTCTGACAGGGACAAGATGGATGATGTGATGCATCAAATTCAAGCTATTCTGAACACAATTAAGTTGTTACGTTTCGTGAAGACCAGGACATTTTGAGAACGTCTCTTAATTACGAAAACAACCCCCTCTTACATTTCGCTTTTGATATTACGGATAAAGTTAGTGAAAGATGTATTCATAATAAGGAAGATAACTAGAAGTAAGGATCAACTAATATGAGAATAGCTTGGAAGAGGCACAAGACGAGTTTTAATCTCCTTAAAAGCAGTTGTGGTTAAAAGAGAAGAATGCAATTTTCAGTCTGTGACAGTGAATTTTACAACTCTTAAAATGCATTGATAATATTGTACTCTAGCTTTAAAGAGAGTTTTAATGTTTTTTTCTTCTTTTTTTTTAAATGATGAAGTAAAATTTAAATAAAATCCACTTTTCTTGCTTGATTTTTTTTCAAAATTATATTATGAACTATACTCGTCGTAAACTTCACTTTTAATTATCATATACATTACCAACTGCAATGTTTCGCTATTAACGAATAGTTTGCATAACAAAAAGTGTTTAATAAGCGAACAGAACCTAACGAAAAGCCTAGTTCCAATGTTTAATTTTTTACTGTTTAATATTTTAATAATATATATATATATATACAGGGTGTCCCGAAACGACAGCATAAACTCTGCACAGCTAGATTCCTCGTTGGGAGTACATAAAAACTGCCCAAGGAAGCGTTCCAGTACGATCAATAATTTACGAGAAAAATACGAGAAACAAGGTATGACGTCAGTGCCGGTGCAAGAAAAAACTCTTTATTGAACAGATCAACAGCAGTATACAATGCCCAATTTATATCAGATGTTCAAAGTGTCCGTTTTAGACATTATCGTCTAGAAAGATATACAAATACTGTTGCTGATATATCCAATAAAGTGTTTTTTTTTTTCATGAACCGGCAGTGACGTCATACTTTGTTTGCTCTCGTAAACTATGAGTCGTAGAGGAACGCTTCTTTGGGCAGTTCTTATGTACTCCCAACGAGGAATCTAGCAGTGCAGAGTTTATGCTGTCGGTTCGGGACACTCTGTATATATATAAAATAATTAGCAGGCTTTTTTCAGTATTTTAGATTAAATGTGAAATTCTATAATTCCTCATTTTAAGAATTATTTTGAGAGATTCAGCATTAATTATATTTTCTACAGTTATAGTTTTTTTATAATTACAGGCAAAAAAATAGTATAAAGAAAAAATACATGCATAATATTTCATATTCATAGAATGTTATAATTAATTTTTCTTTTTATTACTTTATCTTGTTTATGACGTAGCGTCAAATATTCATTGGCTCTGGCGTTTATTGAAAAACATTTTTATATTTCGTTTCAAAATTCTAGCACGTATGACAGTTTCTTAAAATTCGTATCTCAGCTAAATACTGTTTAAAAAGCTCAGCTTTCCGGAAAATAAACGTCAGTTTTGTTCCTTTGTTTATAAAATTTTGATTTCTGAATTCTCTTGAAAATTGGTATATTGCGATACTGGATTTCCTTAGGGAATATTTGAAACAAGACGTAAAATGAAAAAACAGCAACAAATAAGCAGTATTTTTCATTTGCTGCTCTTACAAAAACTAATAAATTGCAAACGCACAAAGATAAGTGAATTAGATATGAATAGAATAAAGGGTGAAGTAACTCAAATCTTGAAAGCAACTGATAAATATATCAATTACTGATACTTTTCCCAATTAAGAGTGAAAGAAAAGCGAAAGTTTATAGAAACCATGATATAAGATAAGAATTCGAAGAAAATTAGGAAAGAAAAAAATCAAAACCAATCATATATAAAAAAAATTGAAATTATTGAAAGTTAGAAAAAAATAACAACAAAAATACATATTCTTTTTATCAACTCACATGATAATGATCGAAAAAATTGCGAATTCTAATATTGTATTAATATAGCCAAACCAATATGTATTAATAGAGTAGTGTATTGCAAACCAAAGAAAAAAAACAAATTACAGGGAGTTCTCCTGTTTTCAAAAACATGTATTTAAATTCTTTTTTAATCAATGAAATTGAAAGAATTTAGAGAAATATTTATTTATATACACACACATATTATTACAACACACACATATTTTCCAAAATTTTATTAAAAATAATGAATATTTATCAAATTTAATTGAATTCAATATATAATCATAAAGTGAGTTGTATATTAAATTAGTAAGAGATTGTATTTACATAAAAACTTTTAGTTATCTGAATTGATATTTTTGACAAGTGCAAATCAAATTTGAGCACATTCACAGCTAAAAACTTCATAACTAACCAACAATCTTGTTTAATAGTTAAATAAAAAAAATTGATATTCAATCGATGCAAATGAATTCTTTAAATTTCCTTGAACTAAAATATTGCGTTTAAAATCTGACATTTTCTTAGTTAGAAACTGCATTATTACCATGCGCAAATCCAGTTTTCAGACCAATAGAGAGTAACAGACAAATGCGGTACTTAACTCCAATATAAATGCGCCTTAAAAGTATATTCAAATTTTGTAATCATTCAATGGCAACTTAGTTATGAAAATATTCTTAAAACATTTTTGCAAGATATTCGCTAAGTCCATGACATCAAATCTCTCTTCTCGCTTTATATGTTCTATTTGTGTTTTATTTAGTTTTTTTTTTTTTCAATTCTTTTTTCTACCTCTTCAAACATTCGTTCATGAATCCTTACACTATTTTACTGATATAATTTGCTTTCGCAAAATTTTTGCGGATATAATAGGGTGAGCTTTTGATGAGATTATGTCCTATATATATCTCTATACGAGGGTTGTTAATTATATTTCTGGCCTAATAATGAAAAAACAAATATGTAGGATCGAAATTGGTTTTATTGTTTTTCAAAATATTCTCCATGATGATCAATACACTTTTGCATGCGTTTGAACCAATTTTCAAAGCACTTTTTCCAGTCCGATTGAGGTAACTCCAAAACATGCGTTTTGAATGCATCAAATGCCTCTTCGGGGGTCGAAAATCGTTGTCCACGTAATTTATTTTTGATGTGTGGGAATAAGAAGAAGTCATTGGGTGCCAAATCAGGGCTGTACGGCGGATGACCCACCAGTTCGATCTTTCGCTCCGTCAGAAATGCCTTTGTTTGAGTCGATGTGTGAGAGCTCGCATTGTCATGATGAAGAATGATTCGCCTGTTCTTCTGCTTTTTTCGAATTTCTCCGATGACTTCTGACAAACAAATGGTCGTGTACCATTCAGAATTGACCGTCCTGCGTTGCTCTAACGCCACTGTTGCCACATGACCGTTAATGCCGAAGAAACAGGCAATCATTTGTTTCAACTTGCTTCTTCCTCGATCAACTTTTGTTGGTTTTGCCTCGTCTTGGAAGACCCATACAATTGATTGCTGTTTTGTTTCCCGCTCATATGCATAGATCTATGATTCGTCACCTGTGTAGATGTTATACACAGCCTTTGATGTACCTTGAACATATTTTTCCAACATTTCCTTGCACCAATCGACACGAGCCTTTTTTTGAGCGTTTGTCAGATTATGCGGGATCCAACGCGAACAAATTTTTTTTACGCTCAAATGTTCATGCAATATTTTATTGATGCTAGTCATACTAATGTCCAAAGACGCCTCTATCTCACGGAATGTCACATGACGATCTTGCTTTATCAGTTCACGCACAGCATCGATCTTTTCTGGCACAACAACGGATTTTGGACGACCTGCACGGGATTCGTCCTGGATCGAACATCGACTACGATTAAATTCGTTATACCAATTTCTTACAGTGCTGTAGGATGGCGCTTTATCTCTGAATAAAGAATTAAGTTCATCGAAGCACTCTTGTCTTGACAATCCACGTGGAAAGTTATGAAAAATAATGGCACGAAAATGTTCACGATTCAATTCCATTTTTTGAAAGAGAAGAACTTTTCAATTTACTGTCAACAACACAAACGAAGCTATAATGGTAAATCGTCTGCTGAATTTATGTTTAAAAATATCAAACTTTCGATTAAAATCGTCTGCGATCGCCTAGCAACACTTACTGTTGCCAAGGCCAGAAATATAAATAGCAACTCTCGTATAATTTACAATTCGGCCGAAATTGAATTTGTAAAAAAAATTCATTTTTAACCTTTATTATGCCTCTTATCTCTCTAAAGTTCAATATATTCAATTCTAAAATGTTATTTAATTTACTTTGACAATATTGCAGCAAAATGAGACATTTAACCCTTTATCTACTGCATTATGAACTACTGAAAATTTCTTCGTTAATATATTTTTTTAGCTGCCATATTGATAATTAATATATAAAAAAAAGCTCCCCCGTGCGAAATGTAATTTGTTAGAACTAATTACTTAATATGGCACTTAAAAGTACCGTCAGTACAATAGGTATAAATTTCCTCATAATAGAAAGAAATTACAGATAATATTTCTACTGAAATTTAACTTCCTAAAAATGCTAAATAACCAAAAAACACTCATAAGAAATCAACAAAATTATCAAATTGACACAATTTTATTTTATACGTAAGAAAGGTAGAAATTCACATTTGATGATAATCATAAAAACAATTTTTTTCCATATACACACAAAAATATATTACAAGTTGAGCATTTCGAATGTGGTTTTGATTGAATATTTTTAAGTTCACAGAATTCACAACGTCCTCGATTCTCGATCTGTATCAGATTGACCAGTGCATGTGAATTCTATGCAATCTGTGGTATCCGAGTAAAAATTGTAATCCTATAAACCCATAGATCCTTTCGGTAGTTATTGGCGTAATTTGTTTGCTATTTTGGTTTATATATAGATTCGTCTAAAAAACTATATTTTCAACAATAAGGTCATCAAAAATATTATCTACAAATCCAGATTTTAGCGAAAAAATGGGAACCTGAGTCAGAACATCTCTTTTCTTCCTACTTCTATCAATTTTCCTTTTACATTTCGAGGTAGGGACTGCTTTTTTTCTTCAGGACTTGGCTCCTGATTTTCCTTATCACTGCACCCAGGGTCTTCCTCCGTTACTGAGTCAACATCTTCAGAATCTGACGAAAACTTCTGTAATATATTGCCTGAAAATTCTTCAACAGATGAATCATCAGTGATATCTCTATTTTCTGATGATAGGTCTTTCAACATATCCAAAGCCTCCTGAATGGTGAGACCTTTCTTTCGGGGCATTCTGAAAAAAAAGGAAAGGATTTTTTACTATTGCTTGAAAACTTTTTATATGAAGTACATTACATTTACCCACACACAATAAAAAAATTTAATCGGAATGCAAAAGCAAATTCACATTCAATTTTCAAATGCTCTTGACAGTGTCAGTAACAAATAAATAAATAATTAAAAAAAATCTATAATTAAAATCTGTAAAAAATACTAAAACACATTGTTACACTACACTTTCATAATTACATTATAACAAACAGAAATACTATAGATAATGACATGGACAAAATGAAAACAAGTTTTTCTCCAACACTACGTGTAGTGGCGGTACTTATACGTGCCACCGAATAATTCGACCATTAATCACATTACATAATCTGTTATCTTATGATGATTGGGCAAATAAAATTCTACGTATGTATAAGTACTGGCGGTACTTATACGTACCACCGAATGATTCAACCATTAATCACATTACATATTCTGTTATCTTATAATAATTGGGCAAATAAAAGTCTAAGACAATACAGTATGAATAAAAAAAGACAACACTTGCCTTTGATTTGATATCATGTATTTGGAGCAAAGAAAAGATAAGAGCGGCAATCCGTACAAAATGGCAGCAAAAGAACACAATGTCGGTTCGAAAATAGCTTTCTTCCTCACAAAATTTATCAGCCTAGAATCAGTACTGCCATCTATCATGAAAAAGTAGAGTTAAAGGACTGTTTCTAAGACGTACCATTAAAATAGTATGGTTGTTGTGCTATCAAGTTTTAAAGTGATTGGTACTTAAAAGTACCGTCAGTAGATAATGGGTTTTAAGAGACATTTAAAAAGTAATCATTCGCAACATATAATACATAATTTCAAATTAATGTATATTCTCCTAAATATAATTTTTGTAATAAGGTTATATAATAAATAATTTTTGTAAAAGAAAATTTCTATAATATTTAAAGAATATGTACTCAATATTGATAATAACCTATTTTTCCTTTGGAGAATTATATCTCCGATAACGAAAAAAGAAAATTGATGTATATTGTTCGAAGTCATCAATACCTTGCTCAATTTGAATTATTTTTGCAGTATTTCATTTATTAAATGCGATAGTTCGAGGAATGAAAATGAAAATGCTATAAGTATCATTATGAGATTGGTTATGAAATTTCTTCGCTAGACTTTCCGTAAAAAATACATTTATCTTTTTATACCAACAATTTGTAGTTTCTTTTATTGCTCAGTTAAATGAAAAGAAATTCTTGAACAAAAAAACTTGAACAAAAAATTTGTAAATGTTTAATTAATTAGGATACAGTATCTAAGCAAAAGTACGTATATGTTCAATAAAAAATCAATCATGTATGTTTTTTTTAGAAAATAAACAAAATCATTTATGCATCTTTAACAATGACAAAATTTTTTTTATAAAAGTATATTTTTCGAAGTTCATTGAATAGTGACTGTATGCATAACAGATTACTTGCAAATCTCTAAAGATCAAGGATAGAATAAAAATAAACGAAATAATGCTCGAAGAAATAAAAGTAACGTTAATCATTCCGTAAAAAAATGTCCATGTTTAATTTGGCTTAATATTTTTTTTATTTAAAATTCTACATCAAAAGAATCTCTGTTCGTCGTATTTATGTCTCATAAATATTTTTAACAATGAAATAAATTTTAGTTAAGTGCAAAAAAAGAGTCTATGTAACATTAGAATACCGGTTTTTAACCAATATTCTCTTATTAGAGTCTTTGCTTAGTTTATTTACCAGCAGATTGAA
Organism: Parasteatoda tepidariorum; assembly: GCF_982258835.1. Lineage (NCBI taxonomy): Eukaryota > Metazoa > Arthropoda > Arachnida > Araneae > Theridiidae > Parasteatoda > Parasteatoda tepidariorum. The sequence continues at coordinate 21,093,298 of NC_141761.1, forward strand.
TTGCTGCTTGAAATATATAAAAAAGTATGGCTGCAGTTGAAATTTAAAAAAAAAATCGAGTGCATTAAAAAAAAATCTATAGTTTCATTTTCTTTTGTAAGAAGTACATCTGTTAATAACAATACAACACAAATTTGTAATATTTCTTAATATCTAATTTAAAAAAAATTTGTATGATCGTTATGCGTGAAGAAAGCCATAAAATGTGATTCGTTTCTTTTTTTTTTGCCATTTGCAAGAAATTTCTCATTCGATATAGTTATTACGTTTTTTTTATCATGCTTAACGATTAACACACACTACCGTATAATGATGGAAGATACACTTTCAGTTTTTGACTTTTTTTAAAAAATTTCTCAAGATTAGATCAAATCAAGATCAAATTTCTCAAGTTAGAGGATTATTTTGTAACTTTCGTGGCAAATTTAGTTCATGCATTTATAGCAATAGGTTAACACCTATAGTCAGAGTTATTATAGAGTTTTTAGAAGTGTGAGATACCAGCAATAAATTTCGAAAGAAAACAAGCACTTTTCAACGTCCTAAGACAGGAAATATAGAAATAAGCTTGAAAAACTTATATCGAATACTTAGGTTGTTATTGTTAATAATTGCAGAACTAACTTAAGTATTTATGGAGATACGGACATTTGTATAAACGTCAAAAAATACGTCCTATGCTTTTTTTTGCCTTATGCTTCTTTGCAATAACTTTTAAAATATTTAATGAAATTAAACAAAATTTTTGGAGCAAATTAAAATTAACTGCAAAGTAATTGATTTATAATTTGTTATGGGTATGTTTGTAGTATATTGGTATTTAAATATGGGTATTCCAAGATATAGCTATATAAAGTAATTCGTTTTTATACTGCTCATGCGCGCAACAAAATTATTTTTTTCCTTCATAATTTTGCAGTCAATTGTATTTGGAAACTAATGAAAAAAAATCTGATTTCAATACCCGAAAAATTAATTTAAAAACAAATTCAAATGTTTAAAACAAAATGTAAACTTTTCATTCTAAAAAAAAAACCAGAATAATGTTTAAAATCGTGTTTTTCAGGTTAATTCCTTAGGTAAATCCTTTGGTAATTTACAGCAATATATCTACACTGAAAACTTGGACATTACCTAATTCAGTAATGTATGCCATCCAAACATGAAAAATCTTAACAATTATCTATCAAAAAAATGAAACATAACTTTTTTTATTTGACAAAAAAAGAGAGCCATTGCTGAATTACTTTCGTATGCAAATTTAAAGAAATACAATTTGTCAATAGACAAACATCGTTACTTTTGTACAAGCGGCGAAAGTTCTTTCTGTGTTTACCAGAAAATTTATTTCATTTTTAAGAGACTATTCCTTCGGGGATGTGATGGAAGGGACTTTGGTTCTTATAATTCTCCTTCAATAAACATGAGCGGTTGCAGTTAAATTAGTCGTGGCATAATTCAAAGGGGTTATGTGAATCATGCCCTCATTCCTCCCCTTCGCAAAAATTTAAATTTTTATTGTTTATATTCCCTTTAGTGACTTGGGTGATTTACATCTTATTTGTTATCCATACAACCACTATTTAATGAACTCTTCCTGAGTAAATATGGATAAATCGATTGGAAGGAGGTTTTGTTAACATCGAACTTTATTATTATCTTCATTAATGATTTATGTAAAAAATAAGGAACAAAAATGGGTAGTTTTAAATGTCTACATCATTAGAGAAAGCCATATTTCAATTATTGTACACAAAACATTTTGCGCTAAACTTTTCTTAATATTCACTGACTTATCGATAAAAATAATCAATTGCAGGTCCTTTATATCCTTAAGAAAGGAAAGAAAAGAAGAAGACAAATATTTCCAAATTTTTATTTCAAAAATTTCAATATTTATTTCCATCAAAATACTTGCATGAACTATTTATTTGCATCCATTTTTAAAATTCTTCTTCTTTTTTATTTTAAGAAGTGCAATAAATAATTTATTTATTTTTACTTGGACAAAGATACGTGAAAAATGTAATCCATCAAATGGTATTCTTTTCTTTCAAACCAAAACTAGACTAAGAAACAAATAAAAACTTTATTATTTTATGAAATGTCTCATGTGTAAATTTACAACTTTTTGTAAATTATTTTATAGTTTGGAAGCTCTTTAAATATCTAATTAAGCAAACGTATATTCCTTAAATTTTAGGCAAGCACTTTTAGTTATAATAAACACATTTTTAACCAAAACTATAAAATAATGTAAGTCATTAAGGCATCCGACAAGGTTCGACTCATTTACGTTTAAATATACTTAATTTTGGTAAGTAGTGATCCGAAAATTATAAATCTAAAATAAAATTATTTAAAAATTGTATTTTTTCAAACTTAAGGGTAAATTTGAGCATAAAAACTACTAATTTTTTATGTCAGGCTGCAAGTTCTATTACAAAATGTAATGCATAAATATTAAAATATTTTTTGCACATCAATAATACAGTTATTAATGTTTCGAACTTATAATTTTATAAAATTGCAAATATTGCAAATATTTATAAAATTGCAAATAGATTTAAATATATTGTTTGATATAATTTTTTGGAAGAATAGTTTAACATTAAAAAAAATAATTCAAACATTCCTACTTAAAGCTTGATAAGAAATAATAAAACCCACCTTAGCCTTAAGTTCAAAACGTATCTAACATTATACAAAATTAAATTCGAAGTTAAAAGAATTCTAAAATAAACTTGTTTTTTGTAATGTGTGTTCACGTACAGAATTTTTCGTAAATTAATATTTTTTCTGAAAATTCATTTAAAATATCTAATTGCTATTCTATTTTGACTATCAGAAAAGTCAGCATGTGAAAAAAAAACATTTATGACTTCAATTCTAAAGGGATTATAACAAACATTTTAAGAGATTTAGGAAGCTAACAAACAAAATTTCAAATATGAACAATAAAAGAAATGGGAAAATTTTTGTTAAAATTGCCCATCCCATTAGTCTAATACCTTAAAAATATATTGTTTCATTTTAAGAAATTATATTAGAAGTATACAAAATAGAGTGCAAAATTAGGCAAATTAGTGAGATAATTTAGTTTGGTGTTAGTTTCCTATTGATCTGAGTACGCTCAATAAATTGTAAAACACTGTTAGAAACCAAGGTGTCTGAAATTGTTTTCAAAATGTGGATCCGAATGTAGTTGAAAGCATGATTCTCTAACCTCGAAACAGTTAAACTGGAATATCAATTTCATTAGATACCTTATCATTACTTAAAAATAGTACCAAATGACCATACAGGAAAATCAAAATAATGTTACTTATCGTCATTTAAAATATAAAGACTTAAATTCAATTCAGAACAAGTGGAATATCTTTAAGAGTCGTTAAAACAGTTATACTCTCGCAAAAAAATGCTTGGTAAACAATACTATAAATGCCAAAGCAATAAAATAAAGGATGATGCATCGTACTAAAATGTATTATGTATGGTTTGGCGAATTCGGTTCCGTGTATTAAATTCTGCATTTTAGATAAGTCAATCGCCAAAGATGTAAAAAAGGAGAGTTACGAAATTTAAACATAACTTTAATAACATTTTAACAACTAAATTAAAAACTTCTAGGATTATAGAACCAAATGATAGAACCAAATTATAGACGTAAAGCAAATCATGGGAGAGAGAAAAGAGCAAAGTTTTACGATGGTATATCACAATTCCTTCCATGAAGTTCAGTTCATTATATTTCAGGAAGAAGATTACAAAAAAACATTGATGGTACTTTGAAGTTTACAGATTCGCCAGAGCATGAACTTCGGTACTTGGACCTAGTACGCTGATTACACCATATATGCTTCGTACAGTAATTGTAAATGCCCATTGCTAAAAGGGAGGAGAGATACCTAATTACTTGTACAAGGGGAGTAAATTAATAAATGAAACTAATTTTTCAAATATTTTCATGTGAATAGAATTGCAATTCAAGATTTGTTTGCCTAGAAATGATTATTTTTTATTCCTAAAAGCAATGCTCGATCTTGGATGCCGGAATAGCCATTATCTGGTGGGTTACTGCCTACTAAGTGTTCTGCATCCAAAATTGAATTCTTTGATCAGAATCTTTCAAGAGTGATTTAAAATATTTTCTTAATAAGATTGCCAGATTACAAAAGCATAACATAGGGATCTCTTATGGCGGCACTTTCTTACTGCAATACTGAAGCTCGTTTAATTTGTTAGTTACCTTGGATGGGCTTGATAATGGATGTGTGCAAGGTAATAATATTATACTGGATAATTTTAAGTTTATAATTAATAAGGTAGATAATTAACTATTCAATTATACAATATTAGTAATTTTAGTAATTAACAATTATTTCAACAAAAAAAAAACGAAACAGGATTTGCTCGTTCTGCTTGATTTTCAACCGGCACCAAATTATTATTACTGCTGAAATCCAAAAAATAGGCTCGACGAGCAACGCCCTAAACACACGAAATTAGAAAACCGAATTAAAAACCGAAGCAAAAGGAAAACGAAAGTAATTCAATAGTAGATATTATCATGCGCTAAAGCTGCATTAAGTAAGATCACTATAACATAGCACAATGAAGACAAAAGAAAAAAGAGAAAATCGAAGAAAATTAATAAGTTTTATTAATTGCGCATAAGCTGACAGTATATAGAACTCTTAAAATAAGTTAAAATATTGAGAAATTATGGAAAATAATAAAAAGTAATGACAAGAGAAGAAAAAATTTTAAAATAATTTTTTTAAGGTATTTAAATTTTTTTTTTCTTTTCTTACCTTAAAAAAATTAAATAAAAATTAAGTATCCGGAAATCAAAATAAAGAAAATATATAATCTCTTCATGACCTCACACGATTATATTCGCAAAGCAAAAAGGAGTGCTTTTAAATATTGTATCAATATAGCCAAAGCAAAATATATCAATACAATAGTGTGAGGAGCTCTAAAAAAATTGGAGCGAAAATGGAACACGTTAAGTAAATAATATATGTATATCTGTATCCATATATATATATATATATATATATATATATATATATATATATATATATATATATATATATATATATATATATATATATATATATATATATATATATATATATATATATATATATATATATATATATATATATATATATATATATATATATATATATATATATATATATATATATATATATATATATATATATATATATATATATATATATATGCTTTTCCTCCATGTAAAATAAACTTAAACAAAAAAGATTATTCAAATTCCTTTTTTCCAAATTCTGTGCTAGTTTATTTCATTTCCAGATAAACAAGCTTTGACAGCTTTAAAATCTCAGCTAATACAATTCCCTTTTCCCGACGGTTTAAATTACAAAAACGTAGAAAGATTTATTTTGTAAAAAATAAATTGCAGATTCAAAAAGGAATCAGAAGCGACACTCAATTTATGTTGTAAAACACTTCAATCTTCCTATGCAAGTCCTTAATTTAGAATATAAAACTGCAAATTTCTGTTGTAATTACAGTTGTTCCGGTAAACAAATAATGACGAAGAGCTGTAAGCTATTAGCGATCCATTTAAAACATGGATAAAATGTTAAACCAAGATTACAATGCAAGGGTGATTTACCACTATTATAATTTTTTTCTGTTCCGAAGGGAATGTTTGCAAATTAAATTGGTAGCAGTTGAATGATGACAGTTTATTTGGTTTAAAGAATATAAAAAATTAATTCGCACACTCACAAATAAGAATGTTTTCAAAAACACAATAAAATTTTACAACAATTAAATTTTTCTAGTGCATTACATTTGCATGAATAATCAATCACTAAAGTAACATTCTTTAAATTAACTGGACAATAAATATTTTAAAATTTTTCAGAACGAAATTATAATTTCTATGGAAAAATTTGCTCGCTGACATAATTTTTTTTATTCTATATATCTTTAACACTTGGGCTACATGTTGCCCTGAATCTCGATAACTGCGTCCCATGAAGCCAAATAAATGCATTAAAAATCTAAGGCTTTGGGGAAGATTAATATTGGTTCCACATGCTTTACATTCGCAAAAATTTGATTTCGATGGAAATCAATGCAGCCAAATGTGTATGATTTTTCCATTTTCCCTTACCATCTTTTTTGTATTATTAATATTGGTTCCATATACTTTACGTTTGCAAACATACTTTACATACAGAAATTTGATTTCTCTATTTCGATGGAAGTCGATGCAGTAAAATGTGCATTATTTTACCACTTTCCCTTATCCAAACGAGGGAAATTTTAATTTACTTATAATCAGAAAATAAAAATATTCCAAATCAGAGTGATTTTCGTTGTGAAATTGCATCAATTTTCAAGGATTAAGTACTTGCCCAATATTGTGTGATTTTTTACATTGGAATTTAAAAGTAGTCACCCTAAAAATTCTTCCTTGTTCCATCTCTTGAAACAACAAGACTTAAAATGGTTACCCTTTCTTTTGCAGCATTGAACTTTCGTTTCTGGCCATTGAATTCTTTTGCGAAGAATCCATTTCACGTTTTTTCCCACTGATTATTTTATATATTGCAATCAAGTACCCTAACCAAGTTTGGAAGCGTTCAATTTTTTTTAAGTAAACTTTTAACAATTAACACTTGTTATCAAAAGAAGCCGTTTTAGCCTTGAATTGCTTTGAGGGTGCATCTGAAGGTGTTAAAATATATTTTTCTGATTTGATTTATAGTCCCTCTTGTTGTCTTGTATAATGAGACAAAATGATGGATAGTTCAGATCCAGATTGTGCCCTTCTTCCTTAAAAAAAATGCCCTTGCTATGAATCGAGAGAACATGAAACCCACTTCTAGGCGGGTGTTTTTGATTGTGACCTCCAAACATCTTTTTTTTTACTACACTGAAGAGCCAAAAAAACTGGTACAGGCATGAGTATTCAAATAAATGTATGGAGTCAATCAAAGAACAGTGCTGCGATCGGCAACGCGTGTATAAGACAACGAGTGTCTAGCGCAGTTCTTAGATCGGTTACTGCTGCTACAATGCCAGGTTATACAGATTTAAGTGAGTTTGAACGTGGTGTAATAGTCGGCGCACGGAAGATGGGACATAGCATCTCCGAGATAGCAATGAAATTTGGATTTTCACGTACGACCATTTCACGAGTATACAGTGAGTATCGGAAATCCGGCAAAGCATCAAATCTACGACATGTCTGGGATATTTGGGATGCCTCACAACGTGATGTTCAGAAGATATCCCCACCCCCTCTTACTCCCTCTGGTTTATGGACATCAGCCCTGCTGGATTCATGGTGTCAATTATCTCCAGCACTACTTCACACATTGATCGAATCTATGCCACGTCGTGTTGCGGCACTTCTGCGTGCTCGCGGGGACCTACACGATATAAGGCAGGTATACCAGTTTTTTTGGCTCTTCAGTGTATAAAGCTGTTCGTAGTTGCACGAACGCACTTAAAAGGCGCTTTTTTTTTCTCTTTTGACATATTAAAAGTTTTGTCTTGGATGATTCGTCTTTCTCTAAAATTATTTTTTTCATCTCTTTTCCTCGATGAAATAATTTAAGTTCCCGAATTTACAGCTCGGAATATTCCCTCAATGTGCGTCAACTAACCTGCAGTGGTTTGAAAGAATAAAGCAATCCGTATCACTCTGATGGAAACAAAACATTCGTTACTTACTCTTGCATATAAGCAGCAGCTCTTCAACTTCATGTAACTTAGAATATTATAGTTGCTGGTGTAGCACTCAATTTCCAGTTTTTCTTTTGATATTTAAACGACACTCTGTGTATCACAAAGCAGTGAGTATACAAGGACAAATAGAGTAAAGCGTATTCCGTAAAAATGCGGTCATTACAGAATTATTGTTGTCAGTGTTGTGAGTGCATTGATACAGTAATAAACTTACATTCTAGTGTATATGCTAACATTCGGACATACGACTGTTAGAAATTTCATTCTGTAATTATGGTGAAATTACCGGCAACTGTCTGTCCATTCAAATAACCGTAAAGTTTGCGGTAAAGAACATTGTTTACCTTTATGTTTTTGAAACCATGTTTTCAAATAGTAAAAAGGAAATTTATCTGGACATTTCAGCAAGGTTTTTCGTAAAGTAATGAGCATTGAAGTTATATTTTATATCAGTTGTATTTTATCCACTAAGCCATGGAGTGAGGTATAATTAGTTTATCTGATAGTTTCACCTGTCGTAAGAGACAAGAAATACTAGACTTTTTGGATCATGTTTCTGTTGCTGCAATCTATACGTGAATGAGAGTATTCCATTCTATTAGTCTAGAGTCGAAAACTGGGGCGTGCGTGTCTTGAAGGGAATGAAAAAAATACGGTCACGTCAACGATGTGATTCAAACTACCTTTCTGTCGGTCATGAGATAGGCAGATTAGCCCTTTCTTCTATAATATGCACCCAGGTGCATGGAATTAAGAGATTCCATAGGCGGCCTAGTTAGTTCGATAAAATCTCGTTGCTTAATCGTTTTAGTTGAAAGCAGTAAATAAACAGTTTTCCTCACAGTTAATAACTTGAATAACATCTTATTTATGACTATTTAGCTGTTTATTTTGAATATGGTTAAGTAACAACTAAATAAATTGTCATTTAACCATTTTTTTTCGAGAAATTTCTGACTAAACTAAAACTAAACTCAGTGGCGCGACAGCCCGTAGAGGGCCACGGCCTACTGTGCCCATCTCAGTTTTCTTAACCTTGGGCTCTGGGGTGCAGGAGCAGATGTTCCTGTCAGGTGGTCAGCCGAACGCGGAAACCCCAGTGTTTAGTTCCCAAGCATGCTTGGTACTCATTTTTCGACCCACTGAAAGGATGAAAGGCTGAGACAACCTTGCCCGGCCCGAGGATTGAACCAGGGACCTGTGGCACGACAGCGCTAAGCGCTACCGCTCAGCCACCGGGCGTCAACAGTGACAACAGTGACTGATTTCTGACAGTGTTCTTAAATATTTGTGGATATAACTTACCACTATATTCGAGTATTTTCTTATGAAGTAAATAATTACGAGATGTATTGTTTATTGCAAAAGCAGTCATTTTTGAAAACATTTTACCCTACTTTAGAACTAGACAAGACATTCATCGGTCTATATTGAATCATCAACTATAATTCAGAAACAAGCAATAAGTCATAAGACATTTTTATAGAAATAAAGTATTAAGCACTACGCATTAATTTTCTTATAGAAAGGAAGATTAGTATTTAGATGAGTCCGTAAATCAAATTTAAAGCATTTCTTTTAAATAAAAGGGAAGGAAAAAAGAGAAAAAAGCAAAATAAAATGCGTTTGATTAGATTCCTTTTACAGTGATTCCAGTGATAACTATTGTTTTAACAACAGTATGTTTTATTTTTAATTTGTTATGCCAGTTCCAAACACATTATCTTCTTCTAGCTACCTAATACAAGCCAAACATGACACTATTTCTAATGCTAAACAAACCTTAGAATAAAGCGTCAGGTTTCGGAAGGTTTATTTGTATGAGGAGCACACAGATACAATATTTACCTAGTGATCTACTCTGACAAGCGAGATAAGTCCTGTCGAGTCAAAAAAAGTATGCTACATCAAAAACTCTCAAAGGTTCTCAGACTATGCCTCATATAACATGGTAGGTTTATTTCTTAGAGAGAGTGACCTACAAATTTTGCTGAATACAATTCGTTCTGAAAGGACATAAATTTTACAAGACAGCTCTTGAGATACAATAAAGAAACAATTCTTAGAAAGTAGCAGAAAGTATAAAAAAGGTACAAAGTATCTTCTTTATTTTGTAAGAGATCTTTATGTGATATAAGACTTATAAATAATGGCAAAATATAGTGTAATACAAGTTTTTAAATACTCGTAATATTTGTAATACGCAATCTGTTTCCTTTAAAGAATAAAGTAAGGCAAATAGTGATAACAAAGGAAAAAAGGAACTACGTATTTTTTTGAAAAAAAATATATGTCTTTAAAAATGTTATAGATGAAAATTACTTATAAAAATGTTTTATAATTAACCACCTTTAAACATGAACGGATGCGAAACTTTTCTGAACTTGATGTATCGTCACTAATCGAAATAACGTGATATTATTGCGAATTTTAAAAAATACACTACTTACCGACTTACTTACTTTTGGAATTTCATGTTTTACCTTTCAAATAACTTTTATTTATTCTCCTTCACACCCGACGAGTCTTGAAAATATGAGCCTGTTTTTGAGTGATTGAAAAATGTTGACTGTTAGTATTTCCATTTTATATATTTTTGAAGCGAATGAAGGTTTTAATTAAATAATATTTTACCGCTTCAGTTCCTTATGATTATTTATTTATTAAAAACACGTTTTGCTTAATCTAATAACATAAAGTTTCCCGGGAAATGAAAAATATGATATCAAATTTCTAAAAAAAATTGAATCACTTTAAATTTATTAATTTTATTGGTATATATCTTCAAGTTTTGTGTATTATTTCTTAGTGGTGTTCAGTACTAATTTATTGATTATTTTCATTTTTTTTTGCACTCGGTTAAAAGACCGGGTATTTAGATAGTCTACAGTAAAAGTAATTATTAATATAAAATATAAAGCTACGCCATAATTCTTTTAATACAACTTTTAACTTTTTTTTGTTGCTTGTTTTTGTTTGCTTTTCTTAACTTTCAACATAACATCAAATTTTACTACGATTTTTTAATTTTTGATAAATATATATTTTTTCTGAATTATATTTGTTTGATAAATAAAGGGATGGGTACTTAAGAATAAGTCTGTATATAAACTATATAATAATCCATATACTGTCTTTAGAGAAATGCATAAAAGTAAATTTAAAAATCTTTTAACGAAAGAATTAATGTATTATACTATCTCATCGAACTAGACAACATATTTTTTGTCTATCATCACATTTTCTATTCAAAGGAAGAAAAAAAAATATGTATCGGTAATTGAAGAACCATTTATGAATAATTTTTACAAATAAATATTGCTAAAAATAGATAAAAATCGATACATTTCTTTCAAAAGTATTGACTATTCTTTAACTTTGTCTTATAATGCAACCAGTCAATATTTTTCTTTTAAATTTGTTGTTTTAATTTGTGAAAATCATAAAATATCATTTACAAAATCTTCTCTTCAAAAACATACTTCAAAAATAAATGTTGGAGGAGCTTCAGCGTCATCTAATGTTAAAGACCTTGTTAAAGTAAATAAAAAATGTTGTAAAAGTTTATTTACGTGATATTTCTCACAGTATTGCCTTTCCCACTTAGAGAAATGAAATCATTAAGGGCAACTTAGAAAGTGGAAAAATTGATTTCTCCAATATTTCTCAGTAACAAATATTGTATAAAAACAGTAACAAATATTGTAGTTTCATATAGAAAGTAAAATATTTTTAGATTATTAATGCTTACAAAATATAAATGCTCTTACTTTATCTCAAAACCCAGAGATATTTTCAAACAAAATTTTAAAGTGCAGACTAACTGAAAAGTGCAGACTAACTTACTAAAACGTGAAGCGTGAGTCTAGTGTTTTGAAAGTATCTCACAACATGGAAAATCTTTCTCATTTGTCTACATACATAGATTTCTAACTATTTTTTTGATGATGTTAAAGCATTTTAGAAAGATTAACTTTATTCTCAACATTTTTTTAAAGGCTTAACTCAAAAGCATAAGTAATTCCTTAGTTTGAATTTAAATCTTCTTTCAATCTTATCCTTGAACTAATTATTTATTTGAGACATTTTCTATGAAAGTCATTTATCTTCTCAATCAAATTTCAGGGAGTTTTTATAAAGTTTAAAGTTAAATGTAATAAAAACAAAGACAGCAACAATGATATTACAGAATTTGAGGAAGATATAGACACTGGTGGTATTGTAAGCTGTCTAGAAGCTTTAAATGATATTTAATGGCTTGAAATCCTTCTTTTGTATTTTTAGAAGAAAGCATTAAATAATTAGCCATTATAGCAGAATGCAGTGTATAACAAAAACAAATGCTATCCAAATTTTAGAAAAATATATTTCTGATCGGTTATTTCTTCTGATAGATAAAAACGTTATTCACTGAATTAATTCCACTTAATAAATATTTTAAATAAAAACTAAATTTATGAACAATAAATTTAGAATTATCAATTTTCTGTAATCTTTTTTTAGTTTTATAAAATATTTTTCTTATTTGAATGTGATAAAATTTTAACATTTTATGAAAACGAAAAAATATTTTTTTTTTCGTATAAGATTTAAAAAGCAGATTTATGGATGCTATAAATCAAGTTTATTATTTTTAAAATTAAATATTAGTGGTGGAAAGTACTTAATATTCGTATTCTTACGTCTGATAACATAAAATTCAATAATTTCAACAAAAACTGATGTATTAATTTCATTATGATCCTACACAATCCGCTAATCAATATGCGATCCCTTAATCAAAGTCAAAGTTTAATATAATGAACATTCATTTCATATAATTACAAATGCCAAATTTACTTATTTATTCGGAAAAATGTTTACTAATTAAATGAATTAAATGTCTTATTCTGTTTCACTTTATTGTATATTTTTGAAACATCTATATAGAATGAATTATAATCTTATTTCTCTAAAATCAAAACGTGTTAAATTTAATTTGATAGAACTAACATTGATGATAGGCCGTTATAAGTTACAATCACACTTTTTAAACAATACTTCATTTCTGTCTTATTTGAAAGAAATCGATTTATTATTAACTTAAATGGAAACATCAGTGCCTACAATGCCTTTATCAGTCGTTGTATTAGACAGAGTATAAGAAATCATTGAAACATGTTCAAACATATGAACTTCTTAATGTATTTTATAAAAGAAAAAGCTTCATTATCATGCATTTGTTGTAAAAGCTGACAAATAAATTGATTTGAAATATTATTTTAACACCATTTGTATGATACATTTTGTTCGTATTGTATTTTGACAATATTTTATTCATACTAAGTTATTTAAAATGCACTCAGAAAGAAAGTAAAAGTAAAATATTCTCAAAGGTATTGCAAGATTTCTATCGATATTTAAAGCTAACATATCATTTGGAACTGGGAAATATTTCTGCAGTGTTAAGAATCAATGAGACTTCAGACACTGTTATCGCCGAGTGTACATTTCTATCTAATTAATTACATGAATCAAAGAATACCGTAAAGTAACCTATATACTGGACATCTTTTTCGACGCATATGAGATTGATTTATTTTAAATAGAAAAGATTTCACTTTTTACATGAACCAAAATAAGTTATAAAGATTTAATATAAATCTATATAAAGATTAAATTCGACCTTCAAGCAGCAAGTTGGATGTTTTCGACTGATTTTTTGACGTTTCCCAGCTTTATGTTGAAGAAATTAATTTGAAAATTAAACAATCAGATATGTACAGTTTCAAGCAAATGAATATTTTTTTTGATTAAAACAAATTTGCAATTCTTAAATAGAAGCAAATTAATTTACGTTGATAAGTTGTGAAGTTCTACAGATTGATAGTATAGTAAATATTGATAGTATTGATAGTATCAGATGGATAGTACAGTACCCCTCTATAGAATCGAGATAACATGTCTTGCATTCCAGTGAATTGGATTTGTACATTTGTAGTGCTGATACGCTACAGTACTCCCCCACCAGAATTGTATCTGTGATAGAATTCAATGAATGGATACCACTAGTTGATTCATTGTTGTTTTTTTTGTGAGAAGCCGGGAGAACTGTATTAAGATCACCGTACTTTTTGCGTGCTGATTGTGAAAGCTGTATTAAGTTCACGGCCGTGGTTGCTCCTATATTGCCTTGGCAGTCGAGTAAATACTAGCCGTCGTTGCGTGTGATTGAGACTGAGTAGCAACAGTGCGAGGAGATGGATAATGTCGCAGTCACAAGTAGCAAGTCAACTGTTCAATGTGGACCATCCATCGAAGTAGGCGTGTTCATATCGAAGTGGGCGTTTCTGCCAACGTAGGCGTATTCACATCACGTCCGAAGGTCAATAATGTGGAGTGGTATCTTTCGATCATGTCAACCGTCATCTATGAAAATGTACCCCTTCATAGAATCCTGTTAACATGTATTATATACCAGTGAATTAGATTTGTATATTTGTAGTGTTGATACGCTACTAGAAGAGTAACAGAAAAAAAGCCTATAGTACCTAAAAACGGAAATTAGCAACTGAATGCATTATAAACTTTGCATCATTGTATTCGGCAAATAATTAAAATACTAATTGGTTGCCTGTCTATGAAATTAAAACCATGAACTTAATTTGCTAATTATTTATACATTTCAAAAATTATTTCTTTTTAAGCATTTCCATTTTTTGAAATGTATACATTTGGGTTTCGTATGCTTGGTAGAATTTTATAAAAAAGTCAACGCTTTAACAAATAAAGAAGATGTCATATCCAATATTGGATTCTAAGACGCAGAAAAACGAAGAAAAAAGATCAATAATGATTACTCTCAGACCACTGAATTGCAGTTACTTTTTATTTAAAGAAAAAGACATGATGTTACAACAAAGTAGTCCCTTAGAAAAATTTCAGTCAAGAAAAAAAAAAAATTAGAAGCGAATCGAATGATGCCCTTTTCACTCTATCATCACGAAAGTATTGGCAGAGATCCATTAAAGTTCAGGATAAGAAAAAACTCCATTTAAGCTCAAAGCTCAAAAACACAAGCGATAAAATAATTTTCGAGATAAAAGAAATCAGCACCCCAGAAACATATTAACTTGCTAACAATTAATAAAATATTCCGCACATTCCTATGAAAACATTTAAAAATATGTATTTACAGATAGTCAATTTGTTAAAACAAGCACTGTACATTGAACAATCAATTGCGTACGAATGTTAAATTGTATAGTTGAAAACATCATAGAGGATGTGTTTTTCGACAAAAAATAAAACATCTAAGCTGCCTTAATGGTAATGGAAAACATTTTATACACAATATAGGCTCGTGGCCTATAAGATTGTTTTTAAAATTTGATATTTCCTGACAAGATTTATTCTGATTGTAAAAGAGAATAAATAGAATGGAAGTTACTAAACTAGCCATTGAACATTAAGTACTTACTAAAACAAGAAAATGAGTTAATTGAATATCCAAGGATGAAAATGATTCAGAAAATTACCATGCTAAAAAGCATACGGTTCTTGTTGCAATGTATAGATGTAAATGCAAAGTACATAAAGGTGTAAGGTAGTAAATACGGTGTAATGCGTTTTATAAACAAATAATTAAGGGCAGAAATACACCATGTTTTTCAAATGAAATAAAACAAACTAAATAAGTTCAGAGGAGAAGACACCGATTCCAAAATTTTGATAATAAAGCAAATAAGCTTTGTATACTTGATGATACTAAGTGTTACGTTTAAAGTAATAAATCAGGTTATTATTATTACTAGCTGGTCAATATTAATAATAACAGCTTCTTTTGGTCAAAATGAGAAATGTAGCAAATTATTCACTTTGACAGGTTATTATTAAAAAATAAATAATGAGGTTTGGTCTGTGTGATAAAACGGTTTATATAGCATTGGGATATGGGTGTGCCTCTTTGTACAAGTTTTACGGTTAAAGTGATAAATCCAGTTATTATTAATACTAACCAGTCAAAATTAATAATAACCGTTTCTTTTGGTCAAAGTGTAAACTAAAAGTGGAGATTTCCGTATCGTGATCTGTGGCAGAATAATCATCTAGTCTTGGAAACTTCCAGGCAGCTCCCGGAAAAAAAAGAACAAAAAAAAAAAGGGACCAACTCGAAAGTTATAAATCGCAGCCACCCCCGACCAGAGGTCTACAAGTTTTTCTCCCCAGTTTAAAATCAATTTTACGCTTTGGTGAAAGCAGTTTGCGTTGCAGGTCACGATACAAAAATATTTCCGAAAAACGCGAAATTACGATATTGTTCGAATTTCTAGGACTGTTATTAATAATAATTTGTCAATACAAAAAAAGTTATCTTTAGTTATTAAAACCTTACCTAGTAACCAAAATAAGCGATCATAATGTAACACAAAATTTTGGACCAAATTACCATTACCGGACTATTTAAAGTTCAATTTTACCGCAATTTTCAATGTAATATTTAATTAAATAGAGTTATTCAGTGTTTTTACGGTGATTAATACTGTAAAATTACGGTTCATCAGATTTTTTCCTTTACATGTTCCGGCAAAAAATGGATTTCACTGTAAAAAGTATCGTATTTTTTACCGTAATTTGAACCGAATTTTTTTACAGTGCACCAACTGCAAATTATATTGCTTTATATCGGTCACGCAGACGAGTCGTTAGAAAATTCCTCGCACTTTTCTTACGTCAGAAAACTTAATTCAATCAGGCATCGGGATTGTCATATGCAACCACATGCATTAGTGTATCTTTATCGGAACATTGCTACTAACACGGAAAGGAAGAGTAAATAAGTGAATTAAAATAGTGACTTTTCATCTTGTACAGAAAAAGTGACCTTCAATATAAAACACTATGACTCGAAACCCAACATTGTGTTGGGAAAGTTCTTTTTCATTTGGAAACTTTTACTTTATTTACAGTAGTAACCGTTAATAGTCAAACACTGTGCAAATTTATATGTAGAAACATCATTATTGTTTTCGTTTACAAATATAAAAAGTTGTTTTTAGTTACCAAAACTTACGATTATTCTCTATGTTTTGAAATTTACTTTTGCCCTTATAACTATGAAATCTTAAATTAAAAATTAATTAAATTCGATAGAATAATTTTTTTTTGTAAAAGTCCTATTTAAGCTAACCAAACATTCAGTCACATTCAAATTGAATTATTTATAAATGAAAAGATTATGGTGCGTTGAATGAAGATTTTATTTTCTTCAGTTACGTAAGACATTAGAAAAAGAAAAATTTGAAAAGATTCAATTAAGATTGCATATTCAAACATTTCTATGATTCATTCGCATTGTGACATAAATTTAATCTTATTCAGTGTTCAATAAATATAAGCATAGCATAAATTCAACATGGCAAAATGAATAATTTATTTTATATATATTTTATTTATCACATTTCTTTAGAGATTTTCTTATAAAACTCTTCAACTTGAAAGAAAACTTGCATGTGAATAAACAGTGCATTATTCTAGTAAGCAAACAAAACTTTTGGAATAACCTTTAGAGTTTAAATATTTTACCATTTCACTCTGCTTAGATGCACCATATTTGCTTGGAGCTACAAACGTTTTATTTCCGTTAGAGATTTTGTTTGTACTAAATCTATGACCTTAAACATTTCTTATCTATTTTCTTTTCAATATATCAAGCATAAATTGCTTAAAAACAATAATACACTGCATGACCCAAGATTTTTTTTGACAGGCCAATATTATGTATGAAGTATGAACGCATAAATGTTTAAATAAACTATAACTCATTTAATATTATTTCCCACTAAACATTTATTTTGTAACACATTAAATGAAGAATTTGAATTATTTAGTTAAATACCGAGTTATTTGATTTTTTTTTAAGAAAATTGAATTTAGAGTGTTGAGTAGAGATTGGATAAGCAGATTTTGTTTTCGGAGAAAACTGTATACCGAAATAATAATTTGAGGATATAGCAGAAAAAATTTATAGATTAATTTTCTATTCATAAATAAATTTATTATCTAATACTCTGTTCATAAACTTTAAAAATAGGAGATTGTTTAACATAGTATTCTTACCAAATTCTTAAGTTACATTTTTTATTAATTATCAACTAACGTTTTTGATGATTGACGTCTTGATTGACTAAATGCACAAAATAGGCAAAAGCATTAAAAAAAGGAAAATGGATAGTTGAGTGGAATGCATAATTCAAATTTTCAAAATTTTTGTTAAAAAAAAAATAAATAAATAAAAAAAAATCATAGTTGAGGCAAATTACCTATACTCGTTAAATGCTAAGATATTTAAAGGCAACATATTTCTCAATAGCGGGTCACACATTTGTATAGTGGGAGATTTTCGGCATCTATTACCAAAAATTTCATTTAAGCAAGGTAACTAAAATGTTTAAAATATTTACCACCACTAACTCTGAAAAAAATTCCCCAAAAATTTGAAATTGAAAAAATTTAAAATTAAACGTTTTAAAAACAACTATTGCTTTATACTCCAAACTATACATTTGAACCTTTAGATTACTGTTGCCTATCTATCTATCTATCTATCTATCCATCTGTCTATATATATATATATATATATATATATATATATATATATATATATATATATATATATATATATATATATATATATATATATATATATATATATATATATATATATATATATATATATATATATATATATATATATATATATATATATATATATATATACATATATATATACATATATATATATATATACATATATATATATACATATATATATATATATATATATATATATATATATATATATATATATATATATATATATATATATATATATATATATATATATATATATATATATATATATATATATATATATATATATATATATATAAGTAACAACACTCTTTTCCCCACGACCTTTGTGCCGCTTTCGATTTAGATTGGCAGTCACCATATTGGTGATTAGTTTGAACTAATTATCATTGCTCCCGATCTTCTATTTCTTTTTTCGTTTTTTTTTTCCGGTCATTTTACTTGTTTTATACTTTCAAACTAATAATGGTAGGTATTTGCTTATTTTGGTGTTCTAATAAGTTTATTTAATTAATTGACTTATTAGCTTTAAATTATATCGTTTACCTGTTGTCGATCGCAATAAAAAACGGCACAAAGTATAGCTGCATGGAATTGAAATAGATAAATGGAGTCTGAACTAAAATAGCAGATTATGTGCTTGAAATTATGTGATTGAAATTAATTTATTTATTCATTTGTTTCAAATTATTTAGAGCTTATGTTTCTCTTTTTTTTTTCAAATTAGAGGTTTAACAATCCTATTGCATTAAATATATTAACCTGAGAAAAATAAAATAGACTAAAAGTGTTGTTTTTAACTTAAATATTTTTTTCCACAGAAATCTTTAAAAAAAGATTTTAATACCATTAAAGTGTGAGTATTTTTGTTGCCAGAATAAAAACGTTTCAATAAAATAAAAATTATTTTTTTTAATATTATAAATTATTTATTAAAATAAAATATTTACCATCGAAATTAAATAGTACAATAATTAAATAGTATAACACAATCATTGTGAATCTATAGAAATTAAATAGTTTTAGTTCTTATTTTTGTAATACTGATAAGATTATGATAAGATAATACAATTAAAGCCAAATTATAGTGTTTTTGCAAAAATTTAAAATTCTTCCAAAAATATTAATGGTGTTTAAGTGAATTCATTAGTTTAGTTCTTAAAACATCTCTTACGATCAGACTTTCTTTTTTTTTTCTTTTTTGGTGTTTCTCTCAAGCATAAAATCGGTGTATTTATTCAAAGTCATTAGGAAAGTCATTATCATTTAAGCAAATTATTAATAAATTTAAATTTCCTGTATGATTTATATATAGTTAAGAGACTAAGTAGAAGTCTTTTTCAATACTTTAACTCTAAGTAGATTGAATAGTAAAAATTCCGTTACTAATGCATTTTGAAAGTTTCGTGAGTGTTCATTACATAATAAAAAAAATTAAGTCAGCTAAGTGCTTCTAATAAAACATTGGTATTATATTTGAAAAACATATTCAATTGGTTTTTATTTGTAATAGTTAATCCATAAGTAGGTTTAATATTAAACGTATTCAAACCAAGGATTTTTGAAATCATGGTAATGAAATCTAAGAACATGGTGAAGAACGTTACTCTTTATTTGAAGATAAAAGCAAACGGACGTTTTTTACTGGCACCTAAAATGAAAATGTTGCCAATGTCACCAACGTATTTTAAAGTGTTGTGGGGGTGGAGTTATCGACCATGCCAACCATCATCTATCAAAAGGTACCTCGTGATTGAATCATTTTAGCATGTCTTATATACCAGTGAATTGATGTTTTAATATTCGTAGTGGTAGTTATGCCACATTATTCCCTCACAGAATTTTATCAGAAATAGAAATTGATTAATGGTTTCCACTTAGTTGCTGTACTTGCGAAAGATCGGGAGAGCTGGAATTAAGATCACCGGGTTTTTGAGTGCTGAATGTGAGAGGTGTATTAACTTCACAGACGTGGTCGCTACTGTGTTGCCTTTAGCTGTCGAGTGTATGCTGGCCGACGTTGTGAGTATGTTCGAGACGAGACTGAGCAGCAGAGTGAGGAGGTGGATGATGCCGCTATCACAAGTAGCAAGTCAAATGTTTAATGTGTATCATCCAACAAAGTAGGCGTTACAGTCAAGTTATTTTGCGAAGAGGGAGTTACTGCGTGTTCTAATCACGTCCGGAGGTCACTAGTTTCGGGGGCGGAGTTATCGACCATGCCAGCCATCATCTATCAAAAGGTACCTCGTGATTGAATCAATTTAGCACGTCTTATATACCAGTGAATTGATGTTTTAATATTCGTAGTGGTAGTTACGCCACAGTGTCATCATGTTTCTCAAACGCATAATAAAAAAAAATTATTCTATTCCATTTAAAGAGTCATGGTTGCTCAGGGTATAGTGTGATCGCCTCCAAATGAGGTGACCCGGGTTGGTCGAATCAAATTTTGCACTCTGCTCTCTCCGACCAGAGTGAAAAATTTGAGATAAAATATTCTCAGTGGTAGTTCCTTTGCCGACAGGTAAAACATGGAAATTTTTCGTGGTTTTCCTCTCCGTGTAACGCAAATGTGGGTTAGTTGCAAAAAAATGTCCTCCGCGAAAGCAAATTTCTTCCGATACTTGATACAGGAGTTCCCTTGTTTTCTGAATTGGGTTCAAAATTACAAGGTTTACGGAGTTGAACATTGATAGTCGTCAACAGGGAGGTGGATCAGCTCTTCCCCGCTGGTCATAATATGTAAAATTAAAGCAAATTTATAAATTTCATTGAAAAATCAACTAACACTAAGGTTTTAAAGAACTAATTAAAGCAAACAAGTAATTTTTTTCACGTTTAGTACCTTTTTTCATGCAAATAGTGCAAAAAACTGAATTAGCAAACAAAAAAGGAAAGAAACTAAAACTATTACATTTGTGTTTTATTTTATACCAATTTCCTATTATCAGAGAATAACCCACAAAGTGTACTGATAACATAATTAGTCTTTGAAATAATTAGAAATGAGGAAAATCCAGTACAAGTGCAATTCATCTCTGATAACAACTTGCTATAAAAGGGAGAAAGCTCCAACACTTAAATATTTTTTTAAATATGCCTTTTTTGGTAGATTCTTGAAGAAACCGGTTAAACGTTGACCTTTTAAATCACTACTTTATGTTTACTATTTTAGCTGTTACCTAATAAACCATATTTACGTTCAAGTTTAACTATTTTATCGTGCAATCAAGTTTAAGATATACAATTATGTCGCACATATTAGCAGCATAATACATTTGTTGTACCATATGATGCGAAATATATAACAGTGTATTGTTTTTGCCTTAACTTATATCTATGAATATAATTTATTCAAAGAAGAACAATATTGAAAGATCCTCTTATTTAATATGTAACTAAGCCTTTTCATAAAAGAAATATACTTATCTTATATTGCCCAAGCATTTGTCTAGCAAAATTGAACTTATTATAACGCATAGAGATTTAATGTGATTTTTTTTAATGTAGGCCAAAGCGAAAACGGTTAAACTTCAATTCCTTCAGAAGTGCCAGAATTGACGAGGGGTAAAGCTCTCTCCTGATTGCCTTATCTCATTGCAAGCATTCAATCAAAGCCACGGATAAATTGCAACATCCGTACTAAAGCTGAAGTAGAATCGACAATTTATCAGATAATTCCACTTGGGTCACGATATCGGTTGTTGAATTTCAGTTTAAATCAAAATGCAATTAGAAGCGTACGAGAATTAAACAAAGAATCTTATTCGACAAATCAGTCAATATCAGTAATTAAATGCTGTTAGTTTCCTCACCAGTCACATGTTACTTTGTTAAGGGTTATAAATTTAAATATCTTTAGGATTTCATTAATTTTTTAAAATTAGTTTTGAATATTGCTCAAAAAACGCTACCGAGATAATTTATAAATTATTCTCAACAAAGTTTATATGATCTCTCGTTAAACTAATAAACTATAACATTAATCATTATTATTTAATTTTAATTTATATTTCGGTCGTTTAAAAATATTTTTTTTTTATTTCCAATGAGCTGCACAAGTGCGCACACATGAACAGATCTAGTGCGTTCTCCAGAAGTGGTATTCACTCTTTCAGGACCACCACAATGGGTGAGATACAGTTGGCCATGTTAATTTGGACGTCTAGTTTCTGCCACACTAAATGGCAGCACCGAGACTCTTATTTGGATGCTAAAGTGCACTAGGAATTTAATTTTGCCGGAAATGCCAAGAGCCAATAAGGCACTCCAGGGACCTTTTACATGCCGCATAATCATATGACATGGCCGCTGAGGATTTTCTGCAACCCGAAAGTCCGGTGCCTGGGCCGGGAATCGAACCCGTAGACTTGGGCTCAGATGGCCGACGACAAACCAACTGCACCACCCAGTCACTCGTTTAAAAATATAAAAAATACTTTATTTTTAACTTAATTTAACTTGTTTACCTATTCTGTTTGAAATTTCTCGGAAAACTGATTAAATAACCATATACCATATTCAAACAGAAGAATCAAACAATCATAAATAAGACGATATACAAACTATGAACTGTGAGAGAAAAACTATTTATTAACTGCTAACATCCAATACTGTTATGCAATCATAACTTTATCGTACCAACTAGGCCCACCTAAAGAACGCACATAGTTCCTTGCAGCTAGTTGCATATTGCAGCCGAGAATGCTAATCTGTCAATCTTATGACAGACGGAACTGGAGTTTAAATCCTAGCATTAACACCACTACATTTCCTCCATTCCCTTCAACCCATGAAGAGTTTCCGTTGTCCTACACTTCCCAGTTTCTGACCCTATGTAAGTAGAATACGTTACTTTCATTGAAGCGTAGATGATAGCACATAATTCGTAACACCAAAAATTCTAATAGTGCCCATCTATTACGATAGGTGAAACAATCAGATAAATAAATTAAATCATATTCCATGGTTCATTTAATGAAACACAACTCAACCACAACTTAACTTCACTCTCCATTAAATAACGAAAAGCCGAGATCAAATAGTAAAATTTCATTTTTACTGTTTTTAACATACTGATTGTAAATAATTAAAAAAACCGTATAGTTTAAAATTTATGGTTAATTAACCGTACTAGTTGCAACCATGTTCACAACCGTAAATGTAAAAAATGTTGTTCACCGTAAACTTTAGATTGGAAAATTATGGTATTTTAATAACCGGTAGCTTGGGCAGACTGCTGCTGATTAATTAACCGCAATTTTTGAATGAAAATTTTAATTGTCTGGTGAAAAGTTTGGAAGATAACTAAAACAAATAAAAATAGAAAATGGGATAAAGATAACACTATTAAATTTACTGACATTAAAAAGCAAGTAAAACATTTTTACCTGCTTTTCCATGCAAAAAATAATTTTTACTGAGTATGTATTATTATTTTATTTAATACGGGTCGGCCATTTTGGTTGAATTAGCATATTTGAGATCACCTGTCTTAGAATATGAAAATTTAATCATTAGATCAAAAGTTAATCAGGGCGATCCATTTTTTTACGTACTGTACATTTAAGTATCTATTTAATCTTATTATTATTATTATGATTATTAATTACTAGTATCGATTATAAGCACTGCCTGACTGATTTTTAACTATTATAATGGTTGTAACTCTTCCTTTATTACGATGTTTTCCAGATAAAAATTTCCTTTTGCTACCATATTAATGCTGTAAGTGAATTTATACATTTATGATTGAAGTTTATATGTTATAACTCTATAGATTATAAGCATACTGCAATAGTATGTTTGTATTGCAGTGCATTTTGTATAGATAATTAATATAGATCTTTAAAAATGCTTTTATATGTTTCCTAATTGCTTCATAATTAATGTAGTTATAATATGTGTCATGTACTGAAAGTTTACTGTTTAAAGTGTGGTTCTATTCAACTCGATTTAATTTCTGTTATAGGTTTTTCAGCATACAAACTTTTGCCTTAACTTTGGCCTTGTTGTTCATTATTATATTATTTTGGGACTGTTTATATTGTTTATTGTTTTGTGGACTCTTTTTGTTGTATATTAGTCCGTATGGATAATGAATAAAGAGCAATTATCAGAAACTAAAATCAATTTAAATCGACTAAAATTATTATATAATCCATTCAAATGATACTAGTTATACACGTGCATTTTATATTTCATCCATATTGTATTAAATTGCATTAAATGTATTAAAGTTTATATCTAAAATTAAAATAACTACTCTATGAGACTAATTCGACCACTAAACACTGTCTACATGCAATATTCCCGACACTGACCAACGCTCCCAATAATCTATTTTTGCTTATAACTCCTTTAATATTTTTTGAGGGGGAATTTGTCATAGAGAACACTGTTCCATGTTTTTTTACACAATGACATATTATGCACCATAGCCTTTTTTACAAGTTTTGGCTACGTTTCATTAAATTTTAGACTTATTTCAAATTAAAAAAAGTATATATATACAATCTCCACAAGAGGTCATTAAATTACTTTGAAACCATGTGAGTTTTAAGAACCCCATTGTTGCAATATATCTCGAAATTTCGACTAATAATCTTGATTAAATTGTTTATATATTAAATATAAAATTATAAACTAAAAAAAGACTGATTATTTTAATTAATTTGAGCCGTTTTCTATTTATTTTAAATTGAAAGTTGAAAGGTGCCTCTTTTTATTAAAACTCAGTTTAGTTTATTTTCTATATTTAACGTCTTATTTCACTCTCATAAACGTTAATCGGTTCATCAGCTTTTAAAGTTTAAAATGGTGAAATTTGCTGCACTTTTCCTTAATTATAAGATAATCAAATAAACAGTTAAACAAAACTCAGTGCAACAATTTTTATTCAAGTATTTTCTTTTCACCTTATGTGTATGATTTTACTATGGATACAGGTTAAGCAAAATAGTCGTTCTTCTTTTTTTTCTTTATATAACTCAAAATCAAAATTGTATTTTGTTTGAAGAAACTATTTTCTTCTGTTTAGCAGGATAAACCTGGTAAGATGAACACTACCAATTTGGCAGAGGGAACCGCGTAAGAGAAAGTCTATCAATTTAACAGGATTTCCTTGCCTATACTACAAAGAAAGTATATAAATTTATCAGGATTCCCCTGTATATACGCCCGATAAAAATGCAGTGAAAGTCGTGGATTTTTTTTCACTCTGTCATCTTCTAAGATTGCAAATCACTTGACGGAATGTTATTCATCCTCCATTTTAGATGAAATTCTAATAAAAAAGAATTTATGAATTACTTTTCTTTCCAAAAAATATTTTAAAAGAAATTTAAGCAATTGAAAGGAAGCGCAATTGAGACACTTTTTGTTTTAAGCAAAAAAGTGATAATTTACTAGAGAATTGAGTTTAATGATTATTCATAATTACTTCATAAATATAATTCGTTTTGATTTATATGAAATATGAATAAAATGAAAAGAAAATATGAAATGTGAAATCATATATAAAATCTGAATTTCGCATTTTAAAATTCAACTTTTGGACAAATTATATTATATAACTATATAAAATCTCGGTTGTATTTTTGTTTTTGACCAAAAAAAAAATTCTTTTTATTAGAAACTTGTCTAAACAAATGAAGGATATATAAAATTCACACTAGTGATTAAAAACATGTTTAAATGTTGATAGAATAAATAATTTAAGAATTTCTTTAATAGGTCCGCATTAATTTCTACTGGAGTATTATGGAAAAACTGTGATGTATCCGAAAAATCTGTATTAGTTAACATGATTCACTTTGCTGTTTTACAGTAAAATTCTGTTCTTTGCGAAAAAGTTTCCGTTGGTTAACAGGATTTCTCTTCCGGTACTACAAAGAAATTCTGTTTTTTTCTTCTTTCTTTCTTTTTTCCATACAAAAAGTCTATCATGATTAGTTTAGTTGCTCGGTCTGTAGAAAGAGAAATTCTGTTTTTCAACAGATATATCTCTATTGGTTAACATGATCCGCACATCTGTACTAAAGAGAAGTTCTATCTCTTATAGAAAAATTCTGTATTTTTAGCAGAATTCCTCAGTCTATTATACAGAGAAAATCTGCGCAGGATATTGTGTTTTCTCTGTCTATACTACGGAGAAACTCTGTAGCATACAAATAAAAAGTCTGTATTAATTAAAAAGATTGTCTCTTTAAATTTTTACAACAGAGGAAAACTTTCAGAATATCTGGCAGAATTTTCCTTTAAATCTAAATTATATTATTTACTAATTTTTTAAAGAGCGTATACATATTAATATACAAAAATACGTCTGTGAATTTTAATATACACCATGTACGTAACTTTCAATAAAATAAGATAAAATTTATCATTTCTAAGTCTTTTTTTTTTTAAATAGGTATAAAGTTACAATATCGTTGGCGGTTTTGTAAATAACCAAAATATATTTTGTCAATTTGAAATAATAAATCATCAAACAACTTATCGTTATATAACCCCAAAATAACTTGTATGTATCCTATATATATATATAACTTGTATATATCCTATATATATATATATATATATATATATATATATATATATATAACTTGTATATATCCTATATATATCTTGTATATATAACTTGTATATAATTTTTATCTT
Organism: Parasteatoda tepidariorum; assembly: GCF_982258835.1. Classification (NCBI taxonomy): domain Eukaryota; kingdom Metazoa; phylum Arthropoda; class Arachnida; order Araneae; family Theridiidae; genus Parasteatoda; species Parasteatoda tepidariorum. The sequence continues at coordinate 21,120,352 of NC_141761.1, forward strand.
ATTGCTAGATAAAAAATGCAAAACAATACAGGTTTGCTGGCGTACCAGATATCTCAAAAAAATAATTTTTTTAAAATTCGTTTTACGAAAAAATTTCCAATCGCTCTGTTTTATAACCATAAAATATTTTCAGTAAATTATAAATATGTATTATTTTAAAATTTATTTTTCTTCAAAACCGTCTTCAGTTTTCAGTAAGCAAGTTAAAATTAGTAATGTAGTTTTATCTATATTCTAACTAAAATAAATAACAAAATGTTATCCTTTTTTTTATTGTCAGTTTTTCCCCACTCGCTCGAGAAAAATTTAAGAGTTTAAAATATTAAACGACTAGAAAACAAATGAAAAATTATGTTTAAAAAAATGTTGGCGTCATTTCAAATAATTTTTCGCACGCTCTGATTTGGCATTTTTCCAAATCGATTATTACTTAAATTAATAAAAAAGACAATTTTTAAATAATGTGAAGCAAGTTTCTTTTTGTCGAAATATCATTTTTCAAAAAGATGTATTATTAATACTTTATTTACGTTAAAAGTAAAGATGAGCAATAAAGAAAAAGATGGAATGATTTATAAAAGTTGTACCGAAAAAAATCGTTTATAAATAAGTTTGTTTTTTCTGTAATGTATTCAATGAGTAAATGATTACCACAATTGAAGTAATGTATGTGGTTTGCATCGTTTCTTTTTATGTCTGAATGCAATGCTTGCCGAAATTTTAATTCTTTTTCTCTTTATACTTTTATAGTTATTACTTCATGCGGATAATTTTTTGTAATTTAACATAGGCAAGACTTTAATGAGTTTAAGGATTTCCTTAAAATGAGGAAATTTCTTTTATCTTCATTTCAGAGAAATAAATAGTAATTATCAAACAATGCCAATTTCATGTATACTTTTGTTAATAATCATAAGTTAGCTCGGAATTAATAAACCTATACTTCAGTTAACAATAATAATTTATATTTAAATTATGTAATGGATAGTTTAGTTGATAAATAAAGTTTTGATAAAAATTCTTATAGAATTACTATTTTGTTAAAAATTAGTTAGTGTGCAATTAACTCATTGTAATCGAAGACACCTTGGAATTTTTATTAGTTAATTAAAACTTGATTCATTTAATACATCAGCATTTGGCTTAGCGTTTGTAGCAATTTTTTTGCGCCATAAAATTTCAAATAAAATATCTATTTACACTTTCGCATTATTTTCGCAATCATCTAGCATGATGCATACTCTAATGGCTAATGCATTTATTAACAGCGTCAGAGATTTACATTATCAAATAAAACATTTTCTTAATTACTAAGTGTATTTTTTTTTAAATTCCTATTCTGCAATTTTAAATTCATTTTTTATCTAAACATACAAACTTGCATACCAGTCAACTGTTGAGCACTTCAAAAAAGCTTTTTTAATGTGGAAATACCTATTTAAGTGATATAGACAAATACGTAATTCCCTTTTCTCCATCACTTAAAACACATTAAGATAACTAGCTGGACATTTTTATGTATATGTTGCGGTGAAGCACCGAAATCTGGAGAATGTCGACATTCACGTAGTCGCTTGGTGTATGTCCGAAATATTTGCTAAGTATCCTTATTTCTGACACTCACCGGTGAATGTCAACAATCACATTGTCGCTTTGGTGAATGTCCAAAATATTTGTTATATCCAATTTTATATTAATTTATTCGTTAATATTATTATATTTATTTGATTATTTAAGGATTATTATTGATTTGATTATTTAAGGATTTGATTATTTTAATATATTTATTTATTCTATATTTTAATACTTACTGACTATAGATTAGAAGAAACATCAGTGTTTGGAGTATCGGGCAAATATATACCGTCCAATGGCACTTGACCTTAAAAAAACATCAATGTAGGCCAGGCCAATGTATACCGGGGAGTGGCACTCAACCTTAAAAAAACATCAGTGTAGGGCATATCGGGTAAATGTATACCGGGCAGTGGCACTTAACCTTAAAAAAAATCAGTGTAGGGTATACGGGACAGTGACACTTAATCTTAAAAAAACATCTGTGTAGGGTATACCGGACAAATATATACCGGGCCGTGGCACTTAACCTTAAAAAACATCAGTGTAGGTTTAAAATATCGAATAAATGTAATTATATTCACGAAAAAATTCATATCAAATCTAATGCAATAAATATTTTGGACATTCACCAAAGCATATCTGTGATTGTCGGCATACACCGGCGAGGGTCCTAATGTACAAGAATGTAATGAAATATTCGATCTTTCACCGACGTATTTGGTGTTTGTTGACATTCACCGGTGAAAGTCAACAACCACCGATTTCGGTCTTTTGCCGTGACATATATATGCTTTAATTGTTTAAATGTAAGGGTAGTTAAAAGCATTTTAAATCGAATTTTTAAAAACAGGAATCAAGCATGAATGCGAAAATTTTCCTACCACACTAAATGCAAGACTGAAATATTTTGCAAAATTCGGAAAAGTTGGCAGGTATGCAAATGGAAGAAACGTGAAATACAGTAAAAAGGCAAACTAAACCAACTGAATCTGACAAGATTTGTGAATAGGATATTTATAATAGGATACATAATAGCTATACATTATGTATTTAATATTTTGTTTCAATTTAAAAACATACATTTAGATAGATTTTATGCTAATTCGGACGCAGTGCTCATAATTTAATAATGTTGCAAAAGGATAACATTAACATAAATTTTTGTACATTCGTTGATAATGTAGATAATGGTGATAATGGTGATAATACTTGCCTTATTGATATATCTAATGAGTTATTCGTGATAGATCTTTCTAGTTTTTTTTGTAGAAGCTTATTTCTAGCTGCATTAGCGATGAAAAACATCATATTAGTTTCATAACTTTAAGTTTAAGAAATAGTTATTAGCTAAATTTTTCAGCATTGGGAAATTACACTTATACTTCAAACCCTCAACAAAAAAAAATATGAACAAAATTTCTCAAATTTATGCATAATTTCATAAGCTTACAGTTGCATCGTAAAAATCTTCAGATTAAATTGTGTTTAAAATATTGCCACTTAAAGTTTAAACTTTTTATACCGTATAATCTAATTTCACTGGAACAGGTTACGGAGCAAAAAATAGGATATATTGTAATTTTTAAATTAATAATTGCCGTAAAATAACTGAATCACTCTAATCACTGTAGGAACAACCGTGTAATATTTTGCTGTGAAAATGGATTTTACGGTAAATATGGATATTATACTAAAATGAATTTCACGGATGATGCACACAAAGTTCCGGTGCCTTATACATTTAAGTGAAGAAATATGTTAAAGTATTTAATTTTACCTGGAAAAATGCAAAATTAGATTGAAATCGGGTCAATAGTTCCTGTAAATAAAATTTTACATGAAGGACTTTTTTAAAATTTGATTTCTCCAAAAATGTTCAATCGAATTCGTTGAAATTTAGTATTTTCTGTTGCAAAATTAGCTACTTAACTTTATAACCTACTATACAAAATTTTTTCGACTATTCTTAAGTAGAATATTAAGAAATAAAAAAAATATTTACCCAAGTTTTTTTTTTCGTGGAATTTTCTTTGGGTTCACGAATTTTACAATTGTCTGCAAATATTTTTCAATCTGCATAAAAAGTTCTTGAGATATGGTGAAATATGCTAAAGGTAAAATTAGCATTAAGGGGTCCAAATTTCGGACTGTTCTTCTTACATAACTATTAGGACCATACTACCTAGTTTGAGACGGTCCCCTATATTATGGGTGGGGGAGGGGGAGGAACAGAAATCTCAATAAGTCAAAAAAGAGGTATGTTTATTCATAGAAATTCGCCTTATTTTGAAACTTAAAATATTGTTTGCACTAATTTATCAGTATATTCGAGGTCACCCCCTCGAACCATTGAGATTAGCCCTAGAACGTGAAGATCTAGTCATTAGATCAAAATGTATTTAGGGTAGTCCGCTTATTTTTTTAACGCGCCATACATACAATAGTTGTTTACGGAAAAACTTCACCAGCTTCGAAATTTGACGCTAGAAAAAGTTCTAATTTTACAAATTCAATTTTTGATGGCAAATAAAAGATTTCCATTGACAATCAAATATTTTGCTTTTCAGTTTCTTGGGATTATTTATATCACAATATGCATCATTTTATAAAGACAGTATCCTTCAATGCTTGTAATAACTTTTGATCTAATGATCCAATCTTCATGTTCCAAGACTCAATTTAAATGGACTAAACAATATTTTAAGGTACGAAATAAGACACAATAAACATGCTTTCTCTGAATGAACGTACTTATTTTTCGATGAATTCGGATTTCTGACCCCAAAATATAGAAGGTTGCCGCAATCTGCGAAACATGGTCAGGAGAGTAGTTCAAAATTTGGACCCGTAAATGTTAATATTACTTTTTGCTTATTTTCCTTTACTTTGAGAGCGAAGTGAATTGAAAAATTTATTTTTAAAACTAAAATTTTATTTTATAATTTATTATTTAAGTGAATTGAAGAATTTGTTAGCACAATTATAAAAAGTGTATAAAATTTCATGCGAAAAATAACTCGTAGTAAATATTTATTTTTGTATTCCTTTAATTAATATAACATAATTTTTTTTAATTATAGGTTATACATTTTTTACAGAATTTTAAATTATTTTAGTTCAAGAACTGGGAGATACCATCATTATGTCAAAACGTATTCAGAATGGTCCATTTATTTTTTTTATTTTTATTTTTATTTTTTACTCACTGTAAAACAATAAGTATGCTTTTTTCATCAAAGTTAACATCAATTTGAATACTTATCTTGAGATTGCTCTTCATTTTTTGTATGTTAATTATTAAACAGATTTGCCGAAAAAAGGGCGATTAAAATTTAACTGGTAATTATATTCTGGAAAAAGAGTTGTTGATCATTAAATTTAAAATTAACAATCTTTATTAAAATCGATTTTTTTTCTTCAATAATTATTGTCTACACAAATAATAAAAATCACTTCGAAAAATGCTAGGTTAGATTAAAGCAGAAAAAGTTACTTTGAGACTAGTTCTTTCCATTTCACTTTAATATTTTTTTTCGATCGATTTAATTCACGACTTTTCAAATCTGAAGAAGAAATCTATCCTGCCCATTTTCAGATACACGCTTCGATGCGTAAGTATTAGGCCTAATGATGTGGCTTCCTTCTTCTTTCTTGCCTCTTTTTTTGTTGGTGGAGACACTAGTACCTACCACTTTATGATCTGTTATCAAGTTTAGAATCACTCAAATATCTGTTCTGGGAAAACTATATCAAATAGAATGTGTGAAAATTTCAATATCCTCTTCCAATCTTTTTATTTTTATTTGTTTCTTTCTCCTTGCTGTCAATGGAGCTTCTTTTACTTTATTTTAGTTTTACTTTGCCTTGTTATTTGAACAGAATGAAGAGTACTTTAAGTAGAAAGAAAGTGCTTTTTCTTTTTCTAAAGATATATATATATATATATATATATATATATATATATATATATATATATATATATATATATATATATATATATATATATATATATATATATATATATATATATATATATATATATATATATATATATATATATATATATATATATATATATATATATATATATATATATATATATATATATATATATATATATATATATATATATATATATATATATATATATATATATATATATATATATATATATATATATATATATATATATATATATATATATATATATATATTTCATTATTCTCAGAAGAATTTATTTATTTTTATATAAATAATATTAACAGTTTTAATATTTATATTCTTCATATTGTCAGAATATTTTATAGTATTTTTTTAAACATAATGTATTTTGTAATCAGTTATATATTAATAAAGTTGCTTCTAATCTAGGTCTATCAATTGGTGCTACCATCTTGATGAGTTCTTGGCTTCCAAACCCCCCGAGTTTTAACGTTTGATGCTGTATGCCAATATGGACTACATTGAGGAATACATAATAGGTTACACTTTCTGCAAATTGATTTCTTTTTGGCAGGCCAAAAGACTTGCGTGTGTCCAAAATCCATTAAGCTATATTCGTGCTAATACAGCAAATGTTAGTGTTTTCGAAGGCTGACAAGTAGATGTTGAGACAAAAGGGAAAATCTTATATCTATACACGTCGGGGAAAAGTTGAAAGGCATTTCACCAAACTACATTTCAGAAACCGCAACTAAGTGCGGAAACCAGCTTGATTTCAATCTGATATCTCGAATGGATGGAGAAAAAAGTTTGGAAAGAGCTCTAGCAGCAAAATTACTTGGGCCCTAATTGAACCAATATTCACGAATCTTGGCCCAATAAGGGTATTTTCCGATATGGGCCCTAAATAGAAATGTCCGATTTACCCAATATTTTACTACGGGCCGGGATAACCTGGTCGGTAGGGCGCTGGGCCCATATCCAAGAGGTCGTAAGTTCGATCCTCGCCGGCCGAAGACTCCCCGTGTAGTAAATGGTGACTGATGCACGTTAAATCTGTCGAGTCTCAAAGTCCTCCATGTTCCCACAACAAATCAATACCTCTGGGGGTACTGATCCAGGAGTTTCCTTGTCTTCTGGATTGGTTCAAAATTACAAGGCTACGGAGTTGAACGTTAGTAGTCGTAAACCCATGAACTTGGGTCGGCTGTTCAACAACGGTTATAAAATAAAAATATTTTACTACCACTTTAAGACCAATATCAGCCCTGTATAGAATTGTCAGATTCACCCGATATTTTATAATCCTTATTCAGCCAATATAAGGACTATATTGGCCCTATATAGGCCGATATTGACACTGCATAGGACTATTATTAAAAAAATAGAGAGCCCAATATTGATTTCTTGGAGCGGACCCATATTGAGCCAATTTTGAGCCCAAATGGGGCCAAGGTATAATTGTTGCTAGGGTGGTATACAGAGAAAAACTTTATTTTGAATTTTCAAGCAATTACAGTAGAATGAGATTTTGCTGATTAAATCTGAGAGTGTTACATTACAGTACAACTTCAATTTTTTACTCACTCCCCTACTGAAAAAGACTGGGCCTACTGGGTAAAGACAGCATCTATGACTTACCTACAAAGAGCTTGTGATGCCACAATTGGCATACACATATTTATTTTCTATCTTTTAAAATATCCTTCATTACCTAAGCTTATTTTTATTAATAGAAGGATTATATTTAAAATAAATCAAAAACTTAATCTTTTTAAACGAACATAAAATATTTATTTCTTCTCTTCCAGATCAATGTAACGGATACTTTTTTATTTCATTACTAATGCAGACTTATATATTCACTGTCGCCTCTAATCGAAAACAAAAATCTATTTATAACTTTTTATGCTAAATTTCCAACGGCTAAATGTTTCAGTTGCATGGTTGCAATATTCTCATAAACTTGTTGGCGACTCGTGATCGCCAAGGTATTCTTTTAAACCCAATATTGATATGCTGATTGGCTTTGTTTTGGCTATGCTATATTTCAATAAATCGCCAATTTTGGATCTCCTACCAATGCTTCTGTGTCCGTCGGGAACAAATTACATGTACTTTTTAATTTGGCTTTTGATTAGGCAGGTTGTGGGGGATTTGTCTCCCATGGCCTGTCCTTATTAATATTATTATGCAAACTTGATTCAACTGAAATTCTTATGGATTATATTTATATTTGGTACCTCGAGCTCTGCAAATATATAAAATAAAAGCTTTTTATTAATTCTAATCCGGCTCAACTATTATTTTCATCACCCTTCTGTTTTCATGTATTCTTCAACTGGCCCACTATACCAATACAAACTCCAACCACACCCTGAGATTTTCTATCATCACCACTTAAATGGCACTCTTGGCTTTCCTTCTTCATCATAGAGCTTTCAGTCAGATACGGAATACGTGAGATTTTCTGTTCCAAGAAAGTAAACCCAAGTTTAAAACTAGATATTTTCAAATACAAAAATGTCAGGATATGCTTAATGATATTTTTCAAAAAATTGCTAGAAATTATTTAAGCTATTTATAGTCGTCAATGATTAATTCATCTAAAACAACTGTTTCTTTAAATGCTTATAAACTTTCAAATTCATCCGGTTTCTAAGCTGTTAGAACTGCTGTGTAAAAAGTTTTTGGATATGGTAATGAAAAATCCAAAGGAAAGAAGAAAAATGAGGGAAGGAACACTTTATTTCAAATTAACATACTTCAAATCCAGCTTTCAAATACCCTTTAAAGGACACAGTTAAGTTAAGAACGAAAAATTAAGAAAGTGTAAACTAAATCCGCTTTCACTCACCTTCATGCAATTTTTGAACTAATTTCGCTTTCAAAAACATAAATTTTTGCATGCTTTGGGAATCGATGTTCGACTCTGTACGAATTAAGTAAAAAATTGCACGTGTTTGTTGTTGTTTAAGATATGATAAAATTACCACACTCACCGAATTTTATCACACATTATAAAACTATATCTTATTTATAGTTTAAAAAAAGGGTTTGGTAAAAATTATCAAAATTTTTAGTGTTCCCATAGAGGCAGAGACATGGTAATTTTTTTATCTTTTACGATAAAAATTTTTTTTCCATAAAATTTTATGGAACACAATAAAAACTGTACTATCTTAATATCACTGTATTTAAATAAATATTACTATAAAAATTTCGGTACCAAACTTTACGGTAATAGTGGGTTTTACTGTCAAAGGAACTTAACGTAAATTTGATCCGGAATTTTTTACTGTGAATGGAAGACTGATATTAGCTTTTTTTCTAACTTAACTGTTCTTTGAACAGAATAAGATTGAAAAAAATTATTATGAAAATACTTTAAGCCATCAAATCATCTAGAAAAAAAGTCAACGAAAATACTTTAAATCATCAAATCATCTAGGCACCTGAAATCATTAAAGTTTCGAACAAGGAAGAAGATATGTCAACTCATTAAAAATAACAAAGACAAGACATCTCTTTTATTTAGTGACTTAGAATCCATCAATTAAATTAAGATAGAAAAGATTCACAAATTCGGTGATAAAAGATTATTCACTGATTTATAGCGTGCTAAATACTTTTTACAGGGTAAAGAAAAATGACGATTTATATCTCCGCTATCGAATTCTCTGAGCTTGATCATCCACCCTTTTCTAAAATATTCCCCATTACTTCTATTTTAAGAACATTAAAGGAACGAAAAAAAATGCATTACTCCGACTAAATTTTGACTTTCCCTGAGAAGTCTTTTCATAGCCTCCGTTTTACTTCTGCAGAACTCATTTCAATAAATTAAGCTATTCGTAATACTTGAGCTGATGAAGTTTAATTTATTTCACAAAGATGAACAGATAGAAGTTTTCTTCATTTAGGGAAATACTTTAACATTTCTACACGCAACCGTTTCTTCAGTTCAGTTCGGAGCAAAACCCTTCAATAACCAGCTTTTGAAATGGGAAACAACTTCGAGTTAGTTTTAATGAATCCAGTTCCGGTTAATGGAGAACCTGTGTACTCTCTATTCATTCTACTACTAATGGAGAACTCTGCTGTAATCATTTTGTTTTTGGGTTTCCGCGTAGAGCGATTATTAGAGGTACTATGCAGTAGTACTTGGAATTTTATTAAAATTCTGAAAATCGTTAAGGTAATGTTAAGAGAACGCTGATAACTTCAATAAAATGCGGTGGACTTAGAACCGGAATAAAAACAAAACAGCAATATTAGTTTCTGGTGATAAGAAAATTAATACTATTAAAAGAATGCTACGCAGTTTCTATAAGAATTATAGGCTAATAATTTTGATATTTTGGTTATTTATTTAAAGATAAATGTCCTAGACTTCCTTGTGGATTAGAAAAGATATAAAAAAATTATAAGGGAATTTAATGTGCAATCCATCAGCAACAGTTTTTCTTTAATAACGAAATTTTTTTTTGAAAAAAAAGTTATTTATCGGTATTATATTTTTAAAAAAATCTAATATATATAATTTTCTTACGTGGCTCCCAAATTTTGGCTGTATTTCTTTTCCGCCGGTAGCAACGCTTGCTTTGTTCTGTTTACGTTACTATTTCTCTTACACGGCGAATCGACCAATGATTGCCGCTATAAATGTCACATGCCAAATCTAGTTGAGGTGGCTCAACATATAGCTCTTTTAAAAACGAAAACTGAAATAACCAGAGAGCATCAGCTGCGGCAGTCTCATACTATTAAGCTAGGCAGAAGTGAGTAGTCTTTGTCGAAAGATCTCTATTTCAGTATTTTGTCGAAAGCGCTAATTTTTTCACGAATTTATATATTGCAAATTTATTTGACGATTTTTGATTTACATCACGAATTATACGATAGCACATTTCTAATAGGTTTAACGAATTACATGTCATTCATCTGAATTCAAATTTTTTTAAAGACTTAGTATTTACTAAAAAGATGTAATTTTGTTTTTTAAAAATAGTTTTTATATGGATTAGAATGATTATTTTGAATTCTTAGAATTTTGTGCTTTCGCAATGTACCTAAGTTAGTAGCGAGCGAAGCGAGCTTGGTTTGCGAAGCAAACCATATAAGATTGCGTAGCAATTTTTGGGGGTTGGCGAGCGTTAGCGAGAAGGGGGTGTAGTCAACTAGTACAATTATAAAAATGAGTATTGTAACCGTCACCAATGTATATAATTTGATTAATGTATAAATATAATGCATGAGTTTGTTTGAAATAAGGGTTATCAAGGAAGATTATACTGATTACAAAAAAACGTAAAGTATATCCAGATAAGATAGCCAGCTATCATTAAAACTAAGTCGTAGAAAAGCGTGTTAAATTATGAGTATACCTCTGCTAAATTATGAGTATACAACTCCTGTATAATTAGTTTTAAATCACTTTATTTTATTTCATTTCGGAAGTTATCCATTAATAAATTCCACAGAAGATATTTGAATACTAAAAATAAAAATTCTGAAATTGATTAAAACTAAAAAAAAAAAAGCAACATAACGTGTGAAAATTAAATAAATCATTATGATGGAACATTCTATAAAGTACATAGGAGCTCTCAAATTTGCTGCCAATTAAATATGCATAATTTTTTAAAGTTTTTTTCATTAACTTTGGATGTAGAAGAGTTTGGGATAATTTTACTCTAATTCTATTAATAAAACAACGGTTAAAGCAAATATAAGTTTTCTTCGTTAGTACCAGAATTACACCTAAGCCCACAGACTTGATTGAAAAGAAACCTTCCAAAAAGAATTAGTATTTTCGATTCAGTGGGTATGACTTAGTAAAAACTGTAACTTTTCCAATATTTTCTTATTCCACATCCAATTCCATCAAAGATAAATTTTTGTAATGTAAAAGTTCCAGTCATTATTTTTTGCTGTTTTGAAAGAAAAATCACATGTCGCTTTTGTATTACTATAAAATACAAAAAAAAGCGACTTTTTGCGAAGAAATGTTTCAAATGAGTCCACACGGTATATTACGACAAAAATAAATTATTTACAGTAATGTAATCTAAGCATCAGTTATTCACAAATTAACAAATTAATATACAAATGCTATGGCTTAAAGAACCAATATTCAAATGAGAAATTAAGAAATGCTCTATCTATTTAAATTACAGTCATCAATTTACTGTTTCAAGCAGTAAATAGTTCTATAAAGACTTGTTAAGATTTCAGTCACATCAATTTTTTTTTAAATCTTTTTTTAATGAAATTAATTAATTTATCTGCATAGTATCATTAATTTTATTCAAATGAACTCTTAAAAATGTAAGTATAGACTCCATTTATCAGAGTTGCATTAAAATTACACCATCTTTAAAAAGGTACACTCGGATAAATTGTCTAATTATCATGGCTTAAAAATTAAATAAAGCTATCTATTACCATATTTAAAGCTATGCCTCATAAAGTTTAATCAAATATAAACTATAAGTAACCTAACTATATTGTCAGAAAAGCAAAAGTATTTAAAATTTCTCGAGTGATTAAATTTTACCAAAAATAAGATACACTATATTTTTGTTTTCAAATGAATTGTTGGAACTCAATTCTGTTTTTGAAAAGCCTATGGCAAAGTTTCTTCAGACCGTTAGACTAAAACAAAACAAAAAAAAAATGCTTGCAAATAGCTTGGGAGTAATAGATCAATCGATTTTCACGCTGCATTTAAGCGGCGCCACGCTTAACGTAGTGTAAAAGTCAAGGTGTTTCTATAGTTTGTTTTCTGTGTTCTTTGTACAATGCTGAGATTTTTCCTTTTTTTCGGAAATACAGAACGAAGTTTAATTAAAATGGCTGGTTCTTCTACTTTCCGAAACCAAACATTTAATCAAAAATATAATTACGGAAATTACTACATATTTAAAATATTATTACATATTACGAATATACACAATCATTTAAATTAATATTTGAACATTCAAGTATTAAGTAAATTTGTAGGACAAAGTAAAAACGCAGAAAAGAGGGAGATAGGGTAAATATTTTTTACAAATTTATCAAAAAGCTATAAATATAATTTTTAACTCATGAACTTTCGGAAACCAAACATTTCATCAAAAATATAATTACGGAAATCGCTACGCATTTACAATATTATTGCGTATTATGAATATACACTATCATGTAATTTGATATTTAAACATTCAAGTATTAAGTAAATTCGTAGAACAAAGTAAAAACGCAGAAAAGAGGGAGATAGGGTAAACATTTTTTACAAATTTGTCGAAAAGCTATAAATATAATTTTTAACTCATGAAGTATTTTTTAACAGTAATTTAAATGATTATCTGCATTCAGGTTTGTATCTATGATAAAAAAGTTGTTTATTTTTTTCCATAACATTTTTTTTCAAGAAAAGGTTGTTTTTATTCCGCATTAACCACTCTGCACTAATGTGAACATGCTATGTGGATAAACATGAAACATATTAATTAATTTATTTTCTACTCAAAAAGACCTATCTAATAGCCAAAATGAGATTTTTAGTCAAAGCATTTTTGGAGAATAAATATCGACAGATATTAATTAGAATACTAATTTGTGATAGAGAATTTTATTTATTAAGAAAGACGTTTAAAATGCAATTCCTTATTCAATTTGATTCATTTGATAGCGTGAAACTAATTGTAAGTTGACACAATTTTAATAACCATAGTATTAACATGATGATGAAATATTCAGAACGGACAACACACGGAGCTCGTGGCTCTGTAATATTTCTCCAACTGGAACAATCAAAACGACTCGCAAAAGTTCCGTTCGCTGATATTCTGCTTCAGTTTAATGTATGGAAAAAATTAATTCATCTGTTTCGAATTATATTATTTAGACAAGTTGATAAATCATGTAATTTTTATTTTCTTAAAACCTTTGAAGAGTGACCTAATATAAGGATTTGTTCAATTTTTTTAAACTTAATAATGGATCTTCTTATTGTAGAGTACTATCATTCCACAAAATCATTCGAATTCAGAAAATAAATAACATATAGCTGTAACCAATTCATATTTCTTAAATCGAAAGTAGAATAGGATCAATATAAATACCTCCACACTAGCCCCACAGAGACATCCGTTTGCTTTCGCCAAATACTGGTTAATTTGAAAGTATACAGAGCAACAGTCAATATTAAAATAAATAAAGCACTGTATAACTTACATTATATCATCACCTTTCTTTGAAACTTTGAAAATCAAATATGTTTAAAACCTTAAAGAATTTTTTTTGCAAATTTTTACTAAACTACTCATAGTCAGAAAATGCAATTACTCATGAATGTGTAAAATGAGAAAAAAAACGGATCAGCCTAAATAACGTTTGATCTAGTGATCGGATCTTAAAATTTTTGGACACAATCTTATTGGTTCGATGGGGTGACAAATCGTTTAATTATTTAGTGTAGACGATATACAAAATCAGACACGAAATCGTACTTTCTTTGAATAAATATACCTTTAGTTTTGAATGATTTGGATTTCTGACCCTCAAAACATAAGGTATCGTTGCAATCTAGAAAATATATGGTTAATTTCAATTTTAATTACTTAATCACTTAATTTAAATTTTATTTTTCGCCTATTTCGCTGTACCACGAAAAACTTTCTAAGCAAATTGAATAATTTTATATACACAAATGTAAAATTCATTTAGCAAATTATAATTTTAAGTCATTATTTATTTTATTCCAAAATTAATCGAATAGTTTCTGAGAAATCGAATTTCGAAAATTAAGCATTTTCAAAATTGAGATCCTCAAAAGTTGATTTCGTATTTTTTCTTCTAAAATTTCCTTCTTTAAAATGATGTGAAAATGTGTATACTTTACATTTCCAAATATTTTGGATTTTTATTATATAAATTAATAAAAGAAGCATTTAATAAAATTAATAATCTGCATGGAATTATCCTAGGAAAAATAAATTGTATAATTATGTGCAAAAGATTTTCAGTTTGCTTAAAAACCCCGATGTACTTACTCATTATTGAATATAGTGACAAACTTAAAATTGAAATTACTCTGAGAATATGTCTTCATTTCCAAATCAATATGGAGAAAGATAGGAAAGTATTTATTAGGGAGCTGAAGGTATTTTTGATTCGTAAAATAAATTTGAAATGAGCAGGAAACTTTTCTAACTAGAGTTCTAAACTAGAAAAAGTTTTGACTTTGTCACTTTTGAGGATGATTTTTCATTTTGTCATGGTATGTCACTCATGAGACTATTTAATTCTGAGCATGTCACTATCTTCAATAATGAATAAATGGTTTTCAAATTGTATTATATTCGTTTCGGAACTAATTTGACACACTTTTGATCAATAAGAAGAAACTCTTTTTTAATGCACCCACTACGTTACCTGAAACGAAGCAAAATAAGTTTGGCTTTGATTAAAATTGAGCCTTAAATAACCGGCTGAAATAGGAGTATTGAAGAGTTTTTTTTCTAAATATAAAAACAGGTTCTAAAGAAGCTTAAGGGGAAGATAAAATTGTTCATACAAAATATGAATTGGTAAAAGTGATTTTGGAAAACAGAAACAAAGGATAATCGTAAACACATGTTTAATGAAATTGGGAACTTGAAAAAAAAAAGGAAAATTCAATGCAGATTTGTAAAATCTTAACAATTTTCCAATCCAAGTTAGTTACATATCAATGCACATAAGCAGACCCACACACACATCGCAAGATAAAGAAGTATTTAATGAAATTGAGAACTTGTAAAAAAGTGGAAAATTCAATGCAGATTGTAAAATCTTTACAATTTTCTAGTCCAAGCTACTTACATATCAATACGCATAAGCAAACCCATACACATATAGCAAGATAAAGGAGTATTATATATATATTTTTTATGTAAACATGAACTTTTCATCTCAGAAGCTTGTCAAATCCAATATTCGATATACCAATCTAGTTATAGATCAAAGAAATCTTATTCATTTCTTTTTTCATTTTTTTTCACATTTTAAAAAAAGAAAGAGCTGCATTTTATTGCTCAGAGGCAAAATAGCAATGCTCTTCAAATTCAATTTTAATGCAAAAAAAAAAAAAAAAAAATAAAACACATCTCACGGGAAATATATTCCATTCGTAGGTCAAAAAAGTAATTTACTTTTTTTTTCTTTGAACATGTATTTTTCTATCTGCTTGAGTGATCGAAAGTACTTGCTTGGTCAACAGTTCTCGAGAAGTTATATCACCTGGCACTCTGTTTAATCAAACGACCCCCGAAACTGAAATAATATACTAAAAAACGAACCTTTGACTACTGTACCGAAAAATAATATCGTGATACCTTGAAGTTCAACTGGTCTATATCAAAGAATGAATGACGCAACCAAAAGGTGCATGACGGCAGTAGCTTTTCCAAGATTAATGTATACCTGTTTGATGGATGTTCATTTCTTTTCATTCTTCGTCTATGACGTAGAACTGTAGTTATCATAACTGCGATTTATTTTCTTTTTTGATAGAAATAAAGCTTGATTGCAATTACAGAAAGAGGTTCCGTTTTGTTATTTATTATGGTTTCTAAGAGGTATGGTAGTTGTATCAGCTTTCGAGTACCTGGGACTATAATAAAAACCCGATATTTTGCTCTTTTATATCAATTGTGAGTATTGTGGAAACGTTGTATTTAGTACAAAAGTTATTTTTGAAAATTAATCAAAATGTAGAAATGCATAGTGCCAAAAAAAAACGGACAACCCTGAATAACTTTTGATCTAATGATCGGATTGAACTAAAACTTAATGATTCGAGGGGGTGATCTTAAATGAGCTAATTAATAATTGCAGATGATATTTTAGGTCACGCTATCAGATACAAAACGCACTTTCTCTAAATAAGCATTCCTTTTTTTAAAGTATCTAGTAAAGATGCTAAGTAAAATTCATTTTGAAATTGAATTTCTCAGGAACTATTCGAGTAATTTTGCTCAAATATTGTATTTTGCCATGTAAAATTACATTCTTTAAATGATTCTAAAAATTGTATACCTTAAAATCCAAAATTTTTTCCACCATTATTAAATAAATAAATAAAAATAATAAATGTTTATTAAAAGTTATTTTTTGCATGGAATATTAGGATAAAAGAATTTTATTGTTGTGTAAAATTTTTTTTTCTGATTGCTTAAAAAGTTTTCGAGATATAGCGAAATAAACAAAAAGTAAATTTAACATTAAGTGGTCCAAACTTTGGGGCGCTCTAATGATCAAACTATTGGGCCCATATTTCCCAGATAGTGGATATCCCCTATACTTTGGGTATGAGAAATCCGAATCCGTCGATAGAATAGTACGTTTATTCAGAGAAAGCACGTTTTCATGACTGATATCGTAACTTAAAATGTCACCCGCACTTTTTAATTCGCATATTTCATATCACCCCCTCGAACCATTAGGTTTGAGTCCTAAAATGTGAAGATCCGATCATTAGATCAAGAGTTATTAAGGGTGACCCCTTTTTTTTGCGCCCTGTACAAGAAAAATATTAAAATTTTAAGTGCAATTATGTACTAAGTAGCATAAAATTTTATTAAAATGTGTGAAGAAAATAAAAGAAATGTTAAATTATCTATTTTGTTAATTAAACACTCATTTTTTCTTTAAAATAAATTGCATTTCAAAATAATGTTGCTGCACTTACTGCAAATTATCAATGGATACATAATTTGAAACTCAGTTAAATGCCAAACAGGTACACTGGAAAATATTATATTAATATGCTTGATGCATCGTATATTATAAATTAATTACTCTTTATTATTAAAATTATTGTTTATAACTATTATTTATTTAAAAATGTCGGCAAAAAAAATTTAAAAAAAAGAATTTTTTGAGCTTTGGTCAACTTTGTTTCAAACACTTAATTCTCATAAAAAGTTTTTAAAAAAATTAAAATTAAAGTAAGTACTTCTTACTTTCACTTTCATTATTTCAATGAAATAAAGTTTTACCATGTGTGATACCCATTCACGTCAGACAGTAATTTTGTCCATAAAATTTATGGCCAATTAACATTTATTTTCCGTAATTTAACATTATACTCGCTAGAGTTATTTTAAATTTTGGTCATAAAGTTGTTTAAAACTAAGACGATTTGTTTGACGAATTAAGGTAAAACATGAAACGAATCGAAGTAATGAACAATGCTGTCGTATGTCGATAGGTAAGAGAATTCAATGGCTTTTGAAGAAATTTCAAATGCGACACTATCAGAGATCGTACCTGGCCCTTCTAAGACCTCAGCCTGAAACTAGCCGCCATAGAAAGGCCGACCTGTCCAATCAGAGTGAGCTACGAAGATTTTTGTTGTTTCTAATACAATGTAAAGTTTTTTGTAATCTATCTAGTAATAAAGGTATTTTTTTTAGTTTAGACAGTAAAAAGAAATTAGTAAGAAAAGAGTTTAAGTTTCTTATAAATTTAAGAATTCTATTTTCTAATCCTATTTTCTTCGTTCGAATTCTATTTTCCAAACAACTTTGTGCAAAATTAGTTTTTTTTTTTTTTGGAGGGGGGGGGGAGCGAAGGTGAGAAGTATTTTAGAAAAATCTATAATCAGAAAACTACTAAAACACAGAATTATTTAAATATGTAATTTTAAGCAGATTCAAAATAACTAAAATATGAAAAAAATTTGAACATCACTTCAAAATTTATGTCCGATGCTTTATATGTCAAGTATGTATATTATTCATTTTTAATTTATAAGCGATTTATGATTCATGTTTATTGATATATTTGTTTCGAAGAAATAGAATAATATATATGTCTCAAATACTACAAATAAGAAGTAATATACTTCTAGTAAAAACTGAAGAAAAAATAAAACCTGCACCAGAGATGTCATAAATAAATATACAATCGAGAGGAAGAAAAAAACAGAAAAGGAAGAAAAAACTTTATAACTTAGCACAGAGAAAAGAGAAATTAAGAATATCGAAATTTGTTCAATTGATGGAAGAGTATACTCATATTTGATATTTAAGCTAGTGTGTTGTTATTGAAAATGAGAAACTGTTAAAAAAATCTTTAAAATTGTTCTTGTTGATATACATTTAGAGCATAAAGATTTTTCGTATATATATATATATATATATATATATATATATATATATATATATATATATATATATATATATATATATATATATATATATATATATATATATATATATATATATATATATATATATATATATATATATCCTTTATCATCAATACCACAAAAATTATCATATCTGACGTTAGTTAACCATGCGTCAAGTAAATTGCGATTTTTGAGAAACTATTTAAAATATTAAATTAGCAAACCTCTTTAACACTCCATTGTTACTCGTGCGTTCCATCGCAAATAAATTATGGTTAGATGATTTAGGGAGTTGACTCTCACACAAATATTAAAATAATTGATATAGATCAAAAGAAATTCATAAAATTTTTAATAGGTATCCATAATTACAATATCTATTAATCATTTCAAATATTCTTATTATTCATCTTTTTTCTCCATAAAATCTGTCTATAATTGTATCTGAACCCAATAGAGTGTTTAAAAAATGCAAAAATATTAACAAACGTAGACTTATGAAATATACTAAATACTGATTCCTCTCAAAACTATTTTAAGCTAAAACTTCAGTTAATTCGCTCCAAAATTGATTAATAGCATTCCCATCTATTTGAAGAAAATCTCCAAACAAAATTCATTCAAAGGTAATTTAAATGGATTGTTATTTATTGTTAACGATATTGATAAGTTCTTTTATTTTTATTTTCCACTCTGCATGCTTCACAAAATTACTAATGACAGCAGATTCTTACTTACATTAAACAATACGCTGTTTGCCATTAGTACATTATATCCAGTGTTTTTTTTAAAATTTATTTTAATGTGTTTGTCTCTTTTTCTTTGTGGTATTAATAATTTGAAAAAAATCAAAACTTGACAGTGAAACTAAAATATGCTGTGTGATTCCAGTTCAACAGATAGGTACAATTGTACAGCAGGAAATAAATAAAACTGAATTTAACAATAGAAAGGAAATGCATTACATTTTATTTTCACTTATGATTATTGTTTTGTAGCGCTGAAACCGAAACAAAATTTAAAGTACTATCCATTGAGTAGAAGAGAAAGCAAAAGCAAGAGCTTAATATTTTTAGTGATTACATCTTGAAAACCTGAAGAAAAGAATGAGAGCTTTACTTTTCGGATTCTTGAGATTTATGAAAAACGCAGAGGAATTTATTGCCAGAAAATAAATTTTGCAAAGCTTATAGTGATAAAAATAACATAAGATAAATATTTTTTCAACCTCAAATTTCAACCATGCTTACACAATGAATCTCACAATACCATCAAAACAGAGAAAAACCTATTATCTGAAACAAACATGTTCAAAGAATACATATTCTCTAAGGATTGAGAATATTTCGGCAAACGCGTAAATCCTCGAGAAAAATGTTGTGTCTGCAACAAGAGGATCAGAATTATGTTGAGAATAGATTTCTTTGCGTTAGATTTTGATGCTAAAAATATATATACTAAAATATCTGAAGGGGATTTTAAAGTAGAGTTCTTTAAAGCAGATTAAAATGCATTGAGTTATTAATACATCTTAGGTTTCCAAGTGATTTACATAGTTATACGATTTATGCACTTGTGTTTCAAAAATGTATATTTGATACATTTATAATATTTTAACGATTTAATTTTATATTTATATTTCTCTTTTATGATTTTTTAAACGATAAAATACTCTTCTGAATAATAAAAAAGCAATAAATCTTTTTGTTCGTATTTGTGTCCTATCATGATCGGGTCAGTGAAACCCCAACATCAATAAGAATACTCAGATCATCTTTAATTTAATGTGTCGTTATCGATTCAAACTTCATTCACAGCACCTAATATTTTTAAAACTGTTTTCTTTGCAAAAATGGTTAGCTATTTTACACGTGATTTAGTTTGGGGTCATACCTTTAACCGGTTACGACTCGTTTTAAAGACACAACAACTCCTTCAACAGTCATCGAGAGCAAAGTAAATCATAACAATAAAAGCTTAACACGAATAGAATGCTTAGATCATATTAAATTTAAAAATGCTAATCATTATTTTTATAAATATTTTAAAGAAGTGATCAAAGTATAAAGAAATAAAGTCTATTCCAGATGATAAGAAAGAAATCTCAATAGTGCGTCATTAATTTTCATTTTTTTTATTATTTACTTGATTTTCGTGACATTTAGCTTTAAAGGGTATTCTATTTTTTATAAAAGTCTTACAGGAAAAATTCGAAACATTTTTAAAAGAGGGATTATAAATAGTTAAAACTTTGTTTTT
This sequence comes from Parasteatoda tepidariorum, assembly GCF_982258835.1. Lineage (NCBI taxonomy): Eukaryota > Metazoa > Arthropoda > Arachnida > Araneae > Theridiidae > Parasteatoda > Parasteatoda tepidariorum. The sequence continues at coordinate 21,141,296 of NC_141761.1, forward strand.
CGAAAATAAGGTTTTCAACAATATTTCTCAATAAGGAAATATTTTATATTAAATATCCAGGTCTTTTTTCTTTAATCAAATGTAAAAAAAAAAAATTTTATTCCATTATTTATCCATTTAGGCAAGATCAAAATATTTACTGTTCTTTTAAGAAAATTAATAAAACAATACTGCCCCATTTGTTGCTATTACAATTAGCTATCAATAAACATTTTAAATAAATTTTCGAACTATAGTTTTAACTTAAAACATATTATAAAAAAATTATGTTTTTGTATATATTTTACTATTGAAAAGGGAGCCGTAAAATTTCAAAAAAAGGGAAGAAAAAAAATTTACTAAAGACTGAGATGATTCGTGATTTGTAAATACACTTGTTTAATTAAAATTCATTAAAGTATTTGTTAAACAAAAAAATAATTGATTTTTTGCAGCAATCACTCAATATAAAATTAATTTATAAAAGTGTATTATCAAATTTTATTTTAGTTTAAGCTCGAAACATTATAAATCTTGATATTTACTTATTTTTTAAAACATTAATTGACCAAATTGGTCATCAAAGGCAGCTAGTCATTAATAAACATAAAAATCACTTTGTATTAATTTAAGACAAAAGATACACTGTGAAAATTCCGAAGAATATTACTGTAAAATTTGCAAGAACTCAGTGTGCCAGTACTTATTACCGTAAAATCTTATTTTCATCATAAAACTTTACGAAACAAAATCTGATATACCGTAATTTTCATAGCGAAATTCCTGCGGCACTGAAATTAAATAGATATTTCTATACGGTATAAAATTTTTCGGATGGATTTTACTGTAAAAGGGATTTTTTAGAAACTGTACTCAGGTTGAATGTGCTTTTACTGCAATTTTATCCGGAATTTTTTACAGTGTACGAATTCAAAAAGATAACAAGACTTATTCCATGACAAAATATTTATTTCACTGGATCAATGTACATGTTTGTTTTATTTTAGAATAAGCAACCTAAAATTAAAAATGGGGAAAATACACATATTTTTTTTTATTATTCAAACTGTTATTATTATTTGTTTAATTTTAACAACGGAACACAAAAATATTTACGAATTAAATTATAAAACTTTCCAGTGCTTTTCCCATCAAAACTTAGTAAATGGTCACAACATTCTTAGTAGCACCTGTAAAGAAAACAAAAGTAATTTATGCCATGAAATATTATAAATAATTAATACCATTTATACATGTTATATGTCCTCAATCTTTTACATAATTTGCGGAGATTACAATAGGAAGAAATAATCTATTTTTAACTCGAAATACTAAATAGCTAAAATGAAAGCTAAATAGGTGAAATTTAATAGAGTAAATAAATTTCAATATATTTAGATTTTTTTTGTTCAAAAACATTAGTCTAATCATTAAACTAAATAATCAGTCTCGTTATTAATTGATTTCCAATCAGACTATAATACAATTAGATTTTTTTTAAAAATTAGTTTAATCATTAAATAATTTAATCAGTATAATTATTAATTAGTTTTTAATTAAGTTCTAACATAGTAATACAAAATTTGAAGTTCCTAAAGTTAAAATTTTTTGAAGTTTTCCTTTTTAAAATGATTTTTGAAACGAACTCTGAGAATTCTAAAATTTATCCTTATGTGCTTTGAAATTTCGACATTGCATTCTAAATATGAATAATTAATTTCAAGAAGTGAATATATTTTTATTTTTGTTTCAGTAGTTTCATAATTTTGTTTTTAAATGCTAGTGAAAAATTATAACATTAACGTAAGCACAAGAATAGGAAGTTTAATATATTTCCGCTTTACTATGGAGTCTAAATATCCAGAGTAAGTATACAACAATAACTATTTTGAAATTTGTTTCTTCACTTCAGCTTCAGAATTTTTACTGACATGCGAGAGCCTAATTTTTCGAAATGCAAATATAGATAGCAATATGTATTATTTGAGATGTAAAAACTTTTACCTCTACACTCTAAAAGTAACGCAGTAGTATAATATACTTTACGTATCGCGTCTACTTTTAAATTAATTTAAAATTTGAAATAATTCACAAATTGAAAAAAAAAACGTGAATTGTTTACATTCCGCTGTAAAGAATAATATAGTATTAAGCTTTTATCTCATAGATGTTGCTTTATAAAAGAATATTTTGTTTTCATTACTTTTATTAGTATACTGAAAAAAAAAGGAATTTTTCAAAATTGTCAGAAAATTTTACCATTTATTGTATTGATGGTAGTGGGTTAATAAAAAAGCTCGGAATTGTTAGCAGAACCGCTTTGATAATGATTATGATAAAATTAGCAATAAATTAGAGATTTATAATAGATGCTAATATTTATTAAATGTAGTAAAATTTGTTAATTTTATCACGATACCTATGAAAATGGCATAAAAACCATTTATTCAGTTAAATCTGTTCTGCTTTGTATCTCTTACTAAATATGTGGTAATAAGAACTGCAATTTTGAAAACCTAAATTTTCGATAAACCGTTACTGTATGAAAGACAAACATTTAAATTAATGGTTTAAATGCCACTTTTTTAGTATTATAATGCAGCATTATGATTTTTTTTCTAGAAATTTTATTACGTAAGAATAAGATCATTTTGCCAGAATTTGTATTTGCTCTGTTATAAATTTATAATTTTGCATTTTGGTTAAAGGTTGGAAAAATAGATTAAATATTTAATACAAAAGTTAAAGGGCGAACGAAATGATTTCATTTCCAACGAAATTCATGCAAATATTTTATTACTTAAAGAGGAACCAGACAGCGAAAAATAATCCTTTGTTATATACTTAGCGATGAGAAAATTAAAGAAAGGAGTTTCATATGAATTAACAGAGAGAATAATTTCTTCTGTGTGCTTTTAAACTATAACTTACATTTACTGATGGTAGAATCACGGAGAATCCTTTATTCTGCAAATTGCCCTTTTGTGTATTTTACCGATTTTCAGGCACGTGATCAAAATAACAAAGAAACTAATAAATAAATAATTATCTGAGGTACCAAAGAAACTAATGTGATTATACGAAAATGTTTTTTGATCATAATTATTGCAAAAATATAATATTAATTCATAAAAAGTTATCATAAAATTTCAATGGTTCCATTATCATCTATATATCATAAAAAGACATTAAAATAAGAAATAAAAAGCATCAGAAATATTTGACGTTTGTATACTGCTGTTGTCGGCACTAAAATGTCATTTGTCAATTGCTGCTCAAGAGTCAAACTCTATTAAGTGGGCAATAACCATTTGTAGAAACTAAGTATGTCATCAAGTGTCTCAGTCAGCAAAGAGTTTCTGCATACTGTTTTTAGTCTATTGTTACGTTCTGGTCCACAGCGCGCAAAATCTAACTCGCTATGACAAGAATAATATGCTGGTTTTATTTAAAAAACATTTTTCAAAAAAAAATTTACTCTGCTGCCCTTAAATATACGATCTTCAATAGCAAACTAGGGATTTGAAATTTCGAGTCTTAAACTAGATAGATTCATATTGCGTAATCTATGACGTAATTTCTGAAAATTTGGGGATTTGAGGGGGTTGAAAAACTTGTTTTTGACAAATTTGAACGTGTCGAACGCTTCAGTTGCCTTCGAGAAGGACTTTTAGATACAACTAACCCATATTTGCGTTACATGGAGAAGAAAACCCATAAACCCTCCCACGGTTAGCCTGACAGAAACGGGACTCTAGCTTATAATCACTCTACCACTGAGGATAATTTACGTCAGTACTGTAATCGGTACGAGCCGGGTGTGGAATTCGTATCGACAACCCATCGCTTTGATTCGAAACCGGTGCAACTCATTGGAAGGTTAACGCTTTATCCCCTGAGCCACTACGGCTCAAGTTAACCAATTTTCCGTAATTTCCACTCAGTATCTCTTCGCTCATTTATCCGAACAGTACTAGAACTCACCCCGTGAAGATATATGTTCACCCAGTTTCCTTTATGACCTACTCAATTAATGATTCAGTTTTTTTATGAGAATTTTAAATTACATTTACAGTTAGTCAGAGTTATTTTCAATGAAGTATGATTCTTTGGCTCATCTAAATGGTTAATGTTTCTTTTTTTGTATCTGATACATATTACAAGTGCAGTTGATTTGTTTTGAGAAATGAGGCTTAATTGATCAAAATTTCAGTGTTGCTCGAATATGCCCATCTCTAGTTTCGTGTTCACACAATTTATTCGAGAATTCTATCATTAGTAGGATACACTTCTGCACTGTCTGGAAGTGTCGAGAAAATTTTGGAATTTTTCTAAAGCTCATGATTCCTGAATTGATGTGTGACGAGATTCTATATGAATGTATGAGGGGTTTAATATCATCTTCACTCAAATCTCGCAACATTGGAGGAGGACATATTACACAAGAATTCCTACTAGTGATTTCAAAGTAATCCGAAGCTTGAAAAGTTTATCGTCAGTTGTATAAAACTTAGTCTTAACTAAGCAAATTCCTGTTAAACAGTATCTGCCATACATTTTAAATACAATCACTCTCATTTATCGCCCCGAAAAAAACTTGGCAAACCATGATACTGTAACTTCATTACATTCCAGACAGGTATATATTGTCAATTGAGTCTTTGTTGTATGTAGGAAGGATTTTAAAAAACAATACAAATCATCCTAAAGAAAAGAGAGTCTTAGGAATTTCGTGCAATATAAACTTTCAATCTTCGGAACACTTTAAATTAATTAAATCATTTTTAAGGGTTTATCCTTCCCCCACAGACGCACAACTTATTTGAGCATGATATTGAGTCCCACATTAATTCTGAACTTAGGCGCATTAGAGAAATACTTAACTTTCTCAATTACTTCCATGTTATAGAGAGGTTTGTCAAACTTGAAACTGAAGCTGAGAATAAAATATGAGAATATGAAGCTAGAAATAGAAGTAATCGAGTAACACTGTAGTCCAGATTGTTTAAACTTCATTTCTCAAAACATTACAGTTTAGATACGCAATAGGTATAAAAATAATCTTAATGATGCATAAAACTAAAGAATCTTAATCCATTGAAAACCAGTGTATATACCGCAAATATCATGTAAATACCCTGATAAAAAATTGCATGGTTGGTCAGATAGAATGTATGGGAAAATTGATGTGCCATTTTCTTCACATAGTGAGTTTTGCGAAGAGATACACAATGAAAATTACAAAAATTTGTAAACATACGTTAAACGCTGCTCAAACGTGAGAAATGAAATAATTGATCAGAAGTTGTTCAAAGTACGACTTAATCATTAAAAAAACTAAATCATGTTTATTCCAAAAATCTTGACCATCTAAAAGGAGAATAACAAAAAGGCGTGTTTTTTTTCACGTTTTCAGAAATTATAATCACGATGCGCGAAGGAAAGATATTGAAAAATTTTAAAATTTTTATGCTCTTTTTATTCTTATTATAATAGGCAACTTTCCTGCACCAAAACGCGACGAAATTCCAAAATTCATTCGTTTCGAACTGCTCCATTGGAGATGACACTGTGCGAAAGAAAGTGGCAACCCAAATGGAAAAAAGAACAAAACCTTATTGTTTTTGCAACCTGATGCACTACAGTAAAGTTACAACCGGGTTTGGCTTTTATGAAACAACACTAATAAGACACAGGGCTAAAGAGAATAGAAGGGCTGGTTCACTCCTTTGAAGTAGCTCTCGCCGCGCCAATCCTCCTATTTTCTCTAGTGACGTCACTTTGGCGCAAAGCTCGCACTTTTACTTCAAGAACGGAGCGCTCGGTCTTACTAGCTCTAACTAATATTGGACCATTTCTTTTTGCGAGATATTCTAAGACATTTGTTATTTTCTATAATGACTTTCCTCAGTTTTTGCAGTGAATTAACAAGAATTTAAAACTATTATCGAAATGCCAGTTTGCACGATTGCAAATTCTGATAGAAAAATAAGTGGAAAAAATATAATTTTCCGCGTGTTCCCTAAAGTAAATGAACAACTATGTAAAGAATGGATTCCGAGATGACTCAGTTAATATAAAACAGCAATACGTTTATTCTGTCTTTAAGAGCTTTTATAAAAATTCATTATCTAAATAGAAACCGCCTCGTTACTTAAAAAAGAAAGGCAGGTGAAAAAAATTAAAAAATGGATAAAGTCAAAGAAAATTAAAATGTAAATAAAAAGTATAAAAAAAAATATATAGTATATAGTTGGAATTCTCCTAATTTCATAACATATTTTTTAATGTAGTTATCCTAAATATTTATGATTTTTTTTAAAAATTATATTCTCTTAAATTTAAATATATATAAATTATATCATCGTAAATTTCAATATCTATAAACAATTGTAAAATTTCTAATGTCATTATGAACCTAAATTATTATTTTGTTTCAGTAATTAGCGTTTAAGGTAGATGTTTCCTAATGATTAAGTATGAACAAATTGCTATTAACGGCATATTTTAAAATCAGGGATTCTAAATTTAACTCAATTTATTGTTATAAAAGAATATGTAGATAAAAAAAGTGTCGATATATGCTTTCATTTTTCTTAATAATTAAAGTTAAAGCTGAACTTTTTAAAATAAAGTATTTATAGTGTCATTTTTGCCAACTAGTAAAACATTTTTATAAGCTTGAAATGGTATTTTTTTTAATATAATGCCCAAGAACGTTTTTTTGAACTATGTTTATGAACGGAAATAATGTGTTAATTAGGTAAAGTTTGAAAGCTAATTACCAGAAAAAGTCTAAACTTAATTTTACAAAGAGAAAGATGCAAAGTTATCATAATATCTTTGCTTGCGATCTCCGAGATCTGTGGACACAGTGACGTCATGAGGAGGGAAATCGTAGCTTCAGCTCTAAGAGCGGAGTGAACTAGCCCTTCTATTCTCTTTAGCCCTGAATAAGACATAGACATTAAGTGTTATAATACTGACTCACCATGTAAGAGCAATCCATCTTGAACATCACTTCTAGATGCGTAACTTAACACTGAGTAAATATCATGTAGAAAACTTCGTTAACAAACAACATGTATTACAATACATACATATTTCGAGCCTCGAAAGAAGGCTTGTACTTTACACCATAATACACAATATATAGAACAACAAATGCAACACATAGTTTCTGAAGAAGAATATGAGTTTAATTTTGCTGCACGTAAAAAACAGCAAAATTAGTCAACTATAACAATGTAGAACACTGCCACATAGTTTTTTGGTTTCAAATATTTTTTTTTTCAAATCGTGTGGATACTTTAAAATCAATAGCCAATGGTATTTCACCTTTCCTCATTCACATTAAGTTCTTTTTAAGCTTTCCGAAAGTTAGCACATCTCCTCATGTCATCTTGTAACAATAGTTGATAAAGGATGGTGATTGTGAGCATTCTGAAAATTCATAAAAGCAAACTAATTTACCATTTCATTTTAAAAAACCAAAAAAAAAGGAAATTATGTAAAATATATTTGAAAAAACATTATAATATATTCGTTTGGTTTCATGATTATGATTATAATTTTACGATTTTGTTCTTTGTTATTTTTTTTATTAAAACCTATTTTTTTTAAATTTATTTATTTATATTATTATTTTTTTAAAACTTGAATTTTTCTTGAGTAAAAAAGAACAATATAAGGCTGTGAGTTTTTGATGAAATTTAGTACGGTGACAGTGGCTCACATTAATAAGCAAATCAAACTTCTGAAAACTTGATTGCACCATACTATGGCTTTTGATCACATAAATAATTAAATTTTACACCGGTTTTAAGGAAATAACAAGCTTGAACTATTATGTGGCACAAAATTTCTTAAGAATGTATTTCTGTCACGAGATGAACTCTGGTCAGAGAGTTCAACAACGTTATGCAGTTTTCACTTCCTGAAGGGCAGACTGTTCACGCAGTTATTGTCAAGTTTCAGTCATGAAACTATCTAAACCTAAATTTGAAACAACAAAATAACGGAAACACTTTGTATTAAATATTGTTATTAAAATATTGCAAATAAACAAATTTAATAAAATTCAGCTTAAAATTTTTTGTCCTTTCTTCGTTTGATAGGCCGCATTTTTATTATTTTCGCAAAATCTATTTATCGGATTTCCATATTGTCGCTACAAGATAATGAAATTATTTACAATTGCTCTATTTTTTTTTTTTACTTTTAATGCCTTACAAAATTCAATTTATTTTTAAATTGTTAAAAACTTAAATTTTAGGAGCATAAATTGGACAAAATAACTGCTCAATAAAAAATGCACTGCATATCTTACGAAAATTCAAATATTTCCGAACGAGTTTCACCAATTGATAACCAATCAATACCTTTAAAGATTATTAATTTTTAAATAAACAGTAAAAAGTTCTACTTAAGTAAATTCAATGGGATAATCAACTCCCAAAAAATCTATTACTGCAAAAATATCAGCTTTTATTAAATTTAAATAAACTTCTCAATTGTAAACAAAGACAAACCTTTTAAGCAAATGCAATAACAAAGCTAAATATCGCATGTTTGAAATACAATTAAGGGATATAATTCATTGAAATAAATTTAAAATTAAACTTTTTGAAATATTACCTGATTCGATGGATAGTGAGGTTTGTGTATAACATTTTCATATGTGTATTCTTTGCAATCTCCCAAACTTTCATATATCCTCTCTGTTCGGGCATTGGGAGTCAAATCAACATATTCTGCAGGAAAACGAAAGAGATATTCAGTAAATATCTCATACCACACAGATACAATAAACAAGTTTCAGCAATTAAGATTTTCTTAAAACTATATTTTAATTATCAATGTGACTTTTGCTATTAGAGGGATTTTTTTGTGAAAAACAATTCATTGAAGGCAACTAAGCAACTAAGAAATTAACTTTTTAAGTTTAAATAGGATATTTTTTAATTGTGCAGTCATAATAATATTTAACCATTTTTGATAACTGATGGAAATCACACGATGATCTTTTTTATTACCTGTTTGATAATTTTTCGTGTAAATATCAGTCTGTTTGCCATCAAATACACTTTCTGACGACGCTGGTAACCTATTTAAATAGAATTCAATTACAAATTTTATATATATTTTTAAAAACTATTTTTCATACATTAGAGATTCCTTCGTTAAATGATTTTTTATCAGAGGAACGATGGGAAAAACAAATTACGAACAATAAATTGTTCATAAAATATATTCATAAGTATTACAATATATCTTGTAAGTATACGGGTTATTCTATATTTTTAGAAAAAAGTATTTATTTATTTCTTAAATTAAAATATCATCTGCACTGACTAAAATTCATACTTGAGGTCATCCTCACAAACCATTAAAATTGAGTCATATTACATGAAAATCCAGTCAAAATTTAATATGGGTATTTTATTTAGTTTTGCGCACTGTACTCAGCGACGTTTTTTAAATTATAATGAAGATACATAAAAATTATTCTTTTAATAATTTATTTGACTTACTTATTTTTGTCAATCATAATCTAGGCATTAAAATAAACATTAATTAATCTATTTCATCTCAGTATTCATAGGTTAAAACACAATACAACTTCGAATTCATTCGAATAATTATCTAGAGCCAGTAGTGATCACCATCTACATAAATGCAGTATTAAACTATTTCTCGCCGGTAAAAAAAATTAAAATATGAATGATTTAAACATTTCAGATTCATTTTAGTTGCAAATATTTAAATGGAAATTGTTGTGGTGTAAGCAACACAATTTATTTAATGCATTCTGTTCAAATATTTAAGAGATGAATCTAAAGGCAAAAACAAAGAATATGGGGATAATATTTCCTGACATACTATAATATTTTATAAAGTTATTTTCAATATTTTCTAAGTCTATATAAATCTTTTTTTTTGTTGAGATCTTGAGTGAAAGTAATGGTCAGTGCTTCGAGTGCAAATGAATATTTATGACAAACTATACTTACTCATCAAACATTGAAATATAAGTGCTCCTCTCTTCTCGATAAAAGCTAAAAAGCAATTTAGTTTCATATCTTTTTCTTAAAAAAATGTTACGTGTGTTTTTGAAGCACGTTTTTCCTGATTATTGGAATATGGTATTATTTTTGAAGCAATATTGCTAGCCATCTCGGATATAAAACTCTTAAAAAAGCATCATTTTATACATTTAAAAGTGAATTTCTATTTTCACTATTTTATATTTGTCATCATAATTTTCTTGTATTTCTGATTATTGTAGAGAAAAAAAAATTTAATATTAACTTTTTTTCAATTACTTTTTATTTCGTTCTAAAACTTTTTGTTATATGGAACACTGTTAGAAATTTCTCTCAAACAAAGGCTTAAATAACAATTTATTTAAGTGTTATTTTACCATATTCACAGAAAACAGTAAAAGAACCATAAATAAGACGTTATTAAAACTGTAAATTCTGACGAAAACGGTTTATTAATAGGTTTCTCCTAATATAGCTGAACAACATTAATTTTATCGCGCAACTAGGTCCACCTAATGAAGCCACTTAGTTCCTTGCAACTGGTTACGTATTATAGCTGATATGACTAATCTGTCGATCTTATGACTGACAAAACGGGTGTTTAAGTCTCAGCATTGACTCCACAATATTTCTCCCATGCCCTTTAAAACATTAATAGTTTACAGCACCCTGCAGCCCCCAATTTTGTGACCCTGGACTACTGGAATAAGCTTCTCTTCTTCAAGTATAGATGGCAGCACCATAAAGCTGATTAACGAAAAAATTTTAGTAATTCAAATCCCTCAAGATAATTTAAACAACCAGAAAAACTAGTTAAGCAAAGTTTCATTTGATAAAACACAACTCACGCACAACCTACTTTTTTTGTCCATTACCTAATGAAGTTCCTACCTCTAATGTATAGTTCAATTTCTTCTTATGATTTTTATATCGAGCTAGTTGTATATGGTTAAAACAATTGTTTTAATCGTTGTATTCATGGTTTCTTATGATACTTCTTGTAAACGATTTCAAAATCGCAAAGGTAAAAAATTTACTTTATTATAAGCTTCACTGGTTAATTGGATGGACACACAGATGCCGTTCATTTTATCATAATCTTAAAATAACAATTCTAACAGTGAACAACAATTTTATCAAAATATAAGAATTTGAAGAAACTTAATTCAATAATATTTTTATTAATAGTCTTTTACTGCTTCTTTCATTTGCCTCTATTTTACTTAATAACTAACATCAGAAGTTTAACGCAGTTTTTGCATTTATAATGAATTTAATTGGATTTTTCCCGAAATATTTTTACAATCATAATTTTATTAAAACGATAAAACAATTTGGAACATCTATTTCCTTAACATATTAAAATGATTTTACCAAAGCGAAAAAAATGTAAATAAATAAAAAAACAAATAAGTAAAAAGTTACTTCTTGATGCAGAGGTACTTGGTTAAAATGTGTAAGAACACACTTAAAAATCTTGTTATCATGTTAAACCATAATGCCATACAATTTTGAAGGCCATAATATTATAAGTTGTACCCTATTTTCCTATACTTCATAAACTTGACTATAAGGCATGGTTCTACTTGAATGTAAACATGGTTCAATTCATCAGCTGATTCGAAAAGTATTGTGGTTAATATTGAACACCATAGTAAAACTGCAGGAAATTTGGAACATATTATGATTTTTGTGAAAAACTAAATAGACTCCACTTAACGTAATATTAATGCCTTAAAACTTTCAAATTAATTAAAATTTCAGCCTCACTTTTGTGGAACAACTGTTTTGAATAATCAACTATTTTGATTCAAAATACGTTGATTTTAAATACTTTTAATAAAAAAAATTAGTTTGAAAAAGAGCGTTTGGGAAGTTAATATATAACCATATTTATTATAAATCATATTTACTTATCGTTTATAAAAGCTTTTTTGCTTCAAAAATTATAAGCTTTAAACGGGTATAATCCATTTCAACGTATCATATAAAAATACATTATTTAAGAGATATTAAACTTACTTTTCTTCTGTTGTTTTCTCTTCGTTTTTGCCTGAAAAATAATTGTGCATACTTTAATAAAATTAAGAAAAAAAACCATCTATAAATTCATAGATAAATGTTCATGGAAATGTATAGGATTATTTTATCTAATTAAATTAAGATAAATAGAGTCGAAACATATATATATATATATATATATATATATATATATATATATATATATATATATATATATATATATAATAAAAAAATAAATACAAGAAAACACTAAGAAAATTAAGAAAACAATAAGTAACATTTATTGCGCTTAAGCTGCAAGTAAACAGCACTCATTAGATAAGTTCAAAATGAAGAATAAAACAAAGAAAAATTATAGACATATGAAAAAAAGGGGGTGGGAAATAATAAGTAAAAAAAACAACAAACAATATTTTATTTAAAAAAAAAAAAAAAAAAAAAAAAAAAAAAAAAAAAAGGAAATGTTAATTAAAAAACCGGAGAAAAAGCCGGAAAAAAAAAGATATAATCTTTTCTTCAGCCCACACGATTATATCCGCAAAACAGAGTGCTTTCTGATATTGTATCAATAAAGCCAAAGCAAAATATATTAATACAATAGTGTGAGGAGCACTCAAAAAAATTTTTATTAAATAACTACGTAAAAATAAATATAACATGTAAAAACAGATAATAAAATAAAATAAAAAGAAAAAATAAAATAAAAAACATTAAAAAGGGGGGACTATAAAGCGAGTAGCAAAATCATAACAACTTACTTGGACAGTTATTTTTCAAGAATGATTTAAAAATGTTTTCGCAGAAAGATTGCCAGATTACAAAATATGAAAACAAAAGATGAAAACAAAAGCGCAAATTGAGTGTAACCATTATTATTGACCATTATAATTGAGTGTAACCATAAATTAACAAAGAAATTATTTAGTAAATGTAACATCCTTGGTAACTAAAAAACAATGGATACCCAACTAATGTAATAAAATTTTATATAAAATCATTGAATTAATCGTATATTTTGGTGGATATATTTTCTAAACATTTTTTTGTTAATTTTTATGATTTTCCCATGTGCAAATCCATTTCAGGCCAAAATTCATTGCCAAAATTATTTACTAAATAATTTCTTTGTTAATTTATGTAATTTTTCCATGTGCAAATCCATTTCGGGCAAATCCGTGGCTATAATTATGTACTAAAATTTTTTCTTTGTTAATCTTTCCATGTGCAAATCCATTTCGGGCAAATCCGTGGTTAGAATTATTTACTAAAAATTCCTTTGCTAAATAATTTCCCTTGTTAATCTATACAGTTTTTCCATGTGCAAATCCATTTCGGGCAAATCCGTGGATAAATTGTTTGCTAAAAATTTCTTTATTAATTTATACAATTCCATGTGCAAATCCATTTCGGGCAAATCCGTGGTTAAAATTATCTGCTAAAATTTTTTCTTTGTTAATTTTTCCATGTGCAAATCCATTTCGGGCAAATCCGTGTTAAAAATTATCTATTAAAAATTTTTCTTTGATAATTTAAATAATTTTTCTATGTACTAATCCATATCGTGCAAATCCGCGGCTAAAATTATTTACAAAGCAAGCAATTTATGTTTCTCTTTTCTATTTTATATTTTTTCTTAAATAAACATCTATCTTCTAAAACTATTTATGATCAATTTTTAAAATTATCCAGTATAATATTACCTTGTGCACATCCATTTCGGGCCCATCCTTGGTAACTAACAAATCAAAACTCAGAATAACAAATCACTTCAGCAGTGCAGTAAGAACGACACTTTAGAACCCTTTGGTTACACTCAATTTGCGCTTTTGTTTTCATCTTTTGTTTTCATATTTTGTAATCTGGCAATCTTTCTGCGAAAACATTTTTAAATCATTCTTGAAAAATAACTGTCCAAGTAAGTTGTTATGATTTTGCTACTCGCTTTATAGTCCCCCCTTTTTAATGTTTTTTATTTTATTTTTTCTTTTTATTTTATTTTATTATCTGTTTTTACATGTTATATTTATTTTTACGTAGTTATTTAATAAAAATTTTTTTGAGTGCTCCTCACACTATTGTATTAATATATTTTGCTTTGGCTTTATTGATACAATATCAGAAAGCACTCTGTTTTGCGGATATAATCGTGTGGGCTGAAGAAAAGATTATATCTTTTTTTTCCGGCTTTTTTTCCGGTTTTTTAATTAACATTTCCTTTTTTTTTTTTTTTTTTTTTTTTTTTTTTTTTTTTTTAAAATAAAATATTGTTTGTTGTTTTTTTTTACTTATTATTTCCCACCCCCTTTTTTTCATATGTCTATAATTTTTCTTTGTTTTATTCTTCATTTTGAACTTATATATATATATATATATATATATATATGTCCTTTTTTTATATTTGCTGCTCATCTAATATCTGATTTTTATGGAAGTGAGGCATAGCCTTATCCGGATATTAGTGCTGTTCAAATATTTCCCTTTCCAGCTTCATGTTCACAACTGTTCGAAGTAAGTCACATGTTTGACACACCTTTCCGTAGCGGCCGTTGACAGGGAGGCTTTGGTATTTCCTAATTGCACGTAGTGTCAGAATAAATGACTGATTTAATATCACTGAAGTCTTGCTGCTTTGGAGAAGGATATCCAGCACAAGATTCCATAATTGTGACAACATTAACACACTTCATGCTTTCGAATTTTAAAGAATGCTGAAAGTTTATCTTCTGCTGCGCGAAATTTATGTTTTTTTTTCATGGCCTGGCTGTTTGTCTTGTTTTTAAAATCTTACTTACACACAAATTGAAATTTTCGTTGACAATCTGGAATGGGGCGAAGTATTAGGATACTGAGTTGCTAAAACTTTTGGACAATATCCCAAGGTACTTGAATTAGCATGTCGAACAGATATTGTTGTTTGATATGAATTTGTTAAGAAATACCAAATTTTTTCCCTACTTAGGACAAGCTTTCAAGCTTCAGATTAATTTGATATACTTAATTGAAATTCTCGAGAGGTATCCTCAATGCTGCGAGATTTAAGAGTAGAGGATATCAAATCTCTAATTACCTCTAACACTACACGCATTATAGAAATCTCTAATTATTTCTATCACTACACGCATCATAGAAATCTCTAATTATTTCTATCACTACACGCATCATAGAAATCTCTAATTATTTCTAACACTACACGCATCATAGAAATCTCTAATTATTTCTAACAATACACGCATCATAGAAATCTCTAATTATTTCTAACACTGCATGCATCATAGAAATAGCAAAGTTTCCCTATCACTCCCGGGATGTGAAAAAGAGTGTGGAATTAATTACTGTGGCTTCGATTGTGTGCAGACATGAAGTTAGAGATGATATACCCGATCAATTATATTTGATAAATTATGCCTTCTTTTTCCGAAAATTCTAACTTTATAGACACATTAGATACAAAAAGGAACCTAAGCAATACATTACGTCAAATGAAATCGAAAATAGCTGTAAGTATGATGCAAATACCACACGGAAAAATTGTATGGCTGGTTTAGTAATGTCTCTTGTAGAATTCGACGAGCAACCACCATCACATGGTGAGTTCTGGGTCCATCTGTTCTAACGAAACAAGCGAGGAGCTGCACTGTGAAAATTGTAAAAATTGGTAAACCTCTGAGTTATTCTAACGGTGCGCGAAAGTAAAAATTAAATATATTCCTTTTTTTCAAAAAAATATTTTTTAAAGTTTTAATAATTATCCTTGTAGATAGTTATTGAAGATTATTTAATTATTTCAAGATCTTTAAAAATATTCCAAAACCAATTTACGGGGTTAAACTTCGTTACATAATATATATATATATATATATATATATATATATATATATATATATATATATATATATATATATATATATATATATATATATATATATATATATATATATATATATATATATATATATATATATATATATATATATATATATATATATATATATATACAGGTATATATACAGGTGGTTATCAAAATAATGGAAACACCCTAGATTTTGAAGGCTTGGGAATTGCTGTTCTGCCGTAAATGTTCTCTTTATGAAGGTATCTCCTAACTGTAATTGTTGACACTGGAGAATCCAGATGCTGATTGAGCTCTGTGGTCACTGTGGCTGCAGTTGTTTTCTTTTTAGACATTACAATCCGCTTCAATACCCGTCGGTCTCTTTCACTCAGCTTCTCCTTCCGTTCACTATTTTGCTTTGTTAAACTTGTCTTTCCGAGCTGTGTGTATGCTGTAATGAATTTAGACACCGTACCTCTAGAAACGCCTAAAAGCTGGGATGTTTCGGTCAGTGTTGCTCCAACTAGTCGGGCTCCTACAATTTGGCCTCTCTGAAAATCTGTGAGGTCTGACATTTTACGCTTCTGACAAAAAATCAAAACGTAGGTAACTCCGCTAAAGCTCTCTCATACCACCTAATATATGTAATTTTTATATTAAAAAAAACTGGTAGCTAAGATTATATTTTAATGCTTATGAAGCGAATTCTTAAATGTCCCTTTTATTCACAAGTGCTTCCATTATTTTGATAATCACCTGTATATATATATATATATATATATATATATATATATATATATATATATATATATATATATATACCAGTACCTCAACTTGCGAAACAAATTAATTAGTTTCGTTTAAAGAAATGAAAAAATAAAACTACAAACTGAACAACATTTATTTCTTCAATATTTAATTGAAGGAAATGTTTTGTTTGGCGTTGTATTAAATATTTGGCTTAGTACAGCATAACTGTATACGAGTGCTACACGTATTGGCTAATGACCACCCTCTTTCGATTGATCTCTCCATAAACCACATCCACATGCAAAATCTCACTCTCACAATTTTGTTCCGAGGATTTATCGAGCTAGAAATCACCCTGTCCCCCATAGCTCTTTTCCCCACCACAGAGATGAGGAAAAGATATATAGTAGATTTGAAAAGTGAAAGCAGAACAATTTTAACCTAGTTTAAAATGAGCTCCTATTAAATATTTGGTTAAATTTAATTAATAAAGTTGAGTAATATTATATTAAATGCAAAGTATCACAAACATAAAAAAGGAACATTTTTACGCTTCAAAATTATTTAGCTTACAATATTATTTCCGTAAATTATAAAAATAAAATTATTATTTTTGATTTTTTTTGATTTTTTTAAATTGTAACTAGAGGGATTTTTTTAAATATTCTAAAAGCTAGTGTTTCCAAAACACTATAACAATAAATCTAATAAAATTTTCAAAGTTACTTAACAGATATATGAATTCAAACATTACTCTAAATATGTGTCTGAAACTGTAACATTCACAATTTCAAATATATTTCCTTAAATCTCCCTGTAATTTACATTTATTCGTAAAATTTAAATGCAGCAAAAATTATTTAAGGTACCGAATTCGCTTTTGAAATCTCAATTCAAACGTTCTCTACATCTAGGGGAGAAAAAAAAACTTAAATCCTTTTTCGTTCACCCTTTAATCCATCAAAACATTTCACCAGCAGATTCCTCCAGAGACTTTACGAAATATAAAGCAGCTTTACGGAATGATGACCGTCCCTTTTGTTATCCTTCCTTTAAGATGGTGTGAAGAATCTCTTTTACAGCAACTAATGGTGAAGTTTCTGGCAAGTTCAACCAGGAAGAAAGATCGCCAGAACACCCTTATTTTCAGCAAGGAAATCGCTCCCTCTTGGTTAAAATGTACCACCTCACTTAGCACTTAATGTACCGAACAGTGCAAATAGCGTTGGATTATGTACGGCAGCGTTCTACCTAGGGACTGCTTATACTCAAATGGGACATCAAATCATCAAATAGTGCTTCACTTCGAACGTTGCATAGAATATCCGTTGTAGCATTTTTGACTTTCTTTCTTTTTGAATATAGATAAACATTGTCTAACATTGTTTTGACAAACTCTTTACTTTTGTGGGATACAAATATAGTTTTTAATTCATTTATGATTGAAATAAACCACAGTACTCTGTATTCCAGTATATAGGGAACTCTGCCCCTTGCTCGCCTCACTCACCATCATAACAAAACTTAACAAAATAACATAACAAAATATTTTTGAAATATGTTTCTGGATGAGTGTCAGAGTATTACGAATTTGATTAAAAATAAGTAACTTGTTTTATAACTTCTTATTTAGGAAAAGAAAACTTTTGTTCTTTGATCTTAAATAAGTCTGGCCTTCGTGTCCAAGTCTTTGCAGTGCAGTTTTTCAAGATTTAATTGCATTAGTTTAATAGTTGGAAAAGATTATCTTCCATAACAGCGATTGAAATTATTTATTTTAAATTTTAAGGATGCTTACAAAATGTTTTTAAAGCAATATAAATTTAGAAACGCTTTTTAACAACTGTAATTTTTATCAAAGTATGAAAATTCTTTCAAAAATATGCTAGGGGAAAAAAAGGTGACCATGATTATTCATTCCTTTACAGTATTGAGCCTGGAATACTGTAAAGGATTTTCGTGTCACCTTATCTCATGTCTGCATTATCTCATGTCTGTATTATCTCATGTCACCTTATTATCTCTTGTCTGTATTATCTCATGTCACCTTATGGAATATCTTTGAATTCCGGCCTTACGTTGTGGGTATGGGGATTTGTATAACCTTTATACTTTAGTTCGCTTGTTACATTATACCCGGTTTATTTATCTATTCTGCAGCTTGTTTTCCTTTGAACCAATGAAGTTATAAAGCTTTGCAACTAATTGTAAATTAATATGAAATATAAAATAAATTATCAACTTAGCTTACCTCTTCTATCACCTCTTGATTTCATTATTAAAATAATTAAAATGGCTAAAAATACGAGAGCTCCAACTGTTCCCATTAAAACAACTAATACAGCACTAATTGTAACTGGCTGTGTATCACCTAGAAGAAAAAAAATCAAACGTTAGAAACTAATTTGATTCCAGCGTCTTATCCCAATATCGGAAGTAAATTTAAAACATATTCCAAATATAAGTATAAAAAGTAATTTTTTTACGTATCATGAATTTTTGTACTTTTCCTATTATGTTTATAGTTTCATCTGTTGTGATTTTGTATGTGATTCTGTAGTACATTTTTCTCCATAAATTATCTAATAATTTTAAACAAATGCTTGATTGTAATCTGATAGCTTAATATAAATGTAACTTGGTTCTACTAATGATTCAATGTTTTCATGCATTTATTTCTTTTAAATCAATATAAAACTATAATCTTTCTATCTTTGCTGAATTTCTTATGCACTTGATTAATGAGGAATGTATGCAGATCTAATAAATTAAAATAATAAATAATAAATGCTTAAGACTGTCTATACCGTTTTTGAATTATATTCTAATATAGCAAAAATAGGAATTTTTTTAAAAATTATTTTGACAAATTGTGAATATAAGTGAGTGAGGAAGTATTTTATACATATTGCTAAAAATTGTATTCTAATACTATTCTTAAACTAACTATTAATGTTGAAAATTGAACCAATATTTTGCTTTCACGAAAACCCCATTACATCTGGGATGTACTGACAATCAAGAGACACTTTTGAAAAAGAAAAGTGTCAAGTGATGATTATGTTGAAAATTTGGATTTGTGAACTTAAAAATTCTTTTACGAAATACCCTAAAAGTAAATTGCATCTTCTTTCATTCAATTTGTTTTATCTTCTGTCAATTACTAAAATAAAGTTGACAGCTGCACAGTTCTCTCTACAAGAAATAAATTAATCAAAACAAAACAAAAACAAAAGACTTTTAAGTAATTTTAAAAACCTAGATAGTCATATCTTTAAAACATATTTCCAATCTTTCTAATGTCCTAACTTAGGTTGCATTTACCTCTTTCAAGGAATAAGAATACAAAAGCTAATAGCTAATATTGAAATCTTAAGAAGAAAATATCACAGTTATTTACCGATAAATTTGATTCAGTTTCTTCATGAAAAAGACATTTTTATTTACTGTAAAAGTTGCATTAACGCTCTAAACTTTTCACCTTCTTCTTTTACAAAAATGAAAAATCGATAAAAGCGAGAATGAAAACAAAACAAAAAAATGGCATAAAAGCTAAAGAAGGAATGTTGAGTAATCAATAATTACTTTTCAGAAAGCTGAGTACTGAAAGTGACTGACGCGAACATCTTACTTTTTAGATTTTTCATGGAGTCTTCCGATTCATTTTATGAAGTATTTCGGAAATTTCAAACAAAGTGGTGCGGTAAAGCGATTTGCCTCGACTTACTTAAAAGTGCAAGATTTTCTTTTTCTTTCTTTTTATTTCTACAACACATGTTCACTTCAGAAAGTTTCAACGAAAACTCGATTTTTCTTAAGTTACGTCTTTGAAGATTTTTTTCAGGGCTGGATGATTTCTAATGTAAAGTTATCTGATATTCTGAAAGTGTGCCATTAAAGTAATGCTTCTTGATTCCATTTAAGAAAAACTGTTATGATATATTGACGTATTACAATTACTTAACGAAAATAGGACGTGTAGTTATACATTGTATTCTTTTTATTAAATTTGGCAGGTTTATCAGAGGCCGTATTGTTTAGAAATATTTTTCAAAAGAATATATATTAAATAACGATAGTAAATCTAGCTGTAATAACATAATGTATCGGATATTTACTTTTAGGAATATAATTTACGATTAGTTTAAAAATATATATGACTATTTAATTAACTCCTTAACGATCGGTTAATTTTCAAGAAAACGGTCATGAAAGTGCCTATTTTTTGACTTTTGTATTTGTATTACGTATTTGATTAGTGCTGTAACTAGTTTAAACTAAACTAACTATCAACAATTACCTTAAATATCCTGGTACTGCCATCGGGTGGGTAAAATGCGAAATAAAAGGTTTTCCGGGCAAAAGAAATGAATTAGTTTTAATCTTATTGGCGCGCTACTACTGAACACTCCAGCCCGTCAATATCGCGGGAGCGAGAAATAGCGGGCGAAAACTCACCCCGTCAGTTTCACGGGAGCGAGAAGGTTATGTATGTTAAATAATGGTACATATTTTGGACATCAAAATAAAGTGCTTAACTTTCGAAAGGCGAATTATATAACAATTAAGACGTATAATTATTCACCGAGGAAAAATGAATGTTCAAAACTATCAGAATACGGTAAAATTTACCGATTTTCTGACTCTTACAATTGAGAAAGCATGAATAACACGAAATTGAATGCAAACAAGTGCTGTAATTTTTACCGAAACGCTTTGGTAAAGAAGTTTTGGTGAAATTAACAGTAAAATATGGTTTTCTTGCCATGCCGTTTGGTAGTTAGTGCGATAAAATTTGATGATTTTATCATGAACCTTAGAGCAGGGAAAGTGAACCAATGGCCCGCGTGCCATTTATGGCCCGCGATACAATACTTTGAGCACGCCACCGATCACAAAGTTCACTATGAAGCATATTAAAAAATAAATTAAAATTCACGAAAACAAAAAAAACAAAAAAAAATTTATTAACAAAAAAATTAACAATTAATGCCAAAAAACAAAACAATTAATAACCATAAAAAACAAGTTAACAATAAATGACTAGCTAAAAAAATTAACAGTCCTGCTTAAGCTAGCATCTTGCAACCTAATCTAAGTTATTTGCCATCGAATCTGCAATAACAGAAGTCACACTGATGTTACTTTAAGCTGAATTACGCGTATAACTGAGACATTGCAAATGTATTTTTTTTCCATAGTAAGTAAAGAGTCTTGAGTTACTATAAGTTAAATATAGTTAAAAAGTCTTGAGATACTATTTTGTATTATTATTTTACCAATAATAACGAAGTCAAAATTATTTGACGGCACGTCTATGACCTCATTAAACAATTTTTTAGAAAAAAAGGCACTTTGGTGCATAAAGGTTCACCACCCCTGCCTTAGAGAATGGCATAAAAACTATTTATACTGTAAAATTTATTTTTGAGTTTCGTAATTTTCTAAACCTTTAATAATAAAGCATTAAAAACCAGAATTTCCAGTAAACTGTTAAAATACGTACTCAAAAATTGTCGATTGAATGGTTTAAATACCTTATATTTTAATAAAAAGTTTGGTGGGCTAAGTAAAAACTTTTAAAATAATTTAAAAAAACGATACTTTAGTATCAGTTAAAGTATTTAATGCGATTTAATTTTTAAAAATTCCTAATATTGAGGTTCCAAGTGAGATGTACTTATTTTAAGGAAAAGGGCTAAACGCTTGTCAGTTAGTCTACTTCTAAAATCAGTTTTTCTAAGGTTCATAGTTGAAAACACTTGCTCACATCTATAAGATGAAGCATAGCACCGTTTTTCTAGGAGGTTCACGCGATATTAAATTTGGGAAACTGTCTTTTGTTAATAATTTGTAAATTTCAAACTTTGGCATAGTTAGAAACAACTGCTTCAAATAATTGTTAGATTGCAACTCAATTAGTTAAAGCTGCAAATCTGACCTCACTGTTTCGTGATTTACCCTGACAGGAATGGTAAAAATAGCTAATTCGGTTTAAATGGCACTGAAATCTGCCTTCAAACTCAAAATGGAGTTTTTTCTAGCCATTTTCATAATTCTTATGCTTTTCCTCTTTTATTGAGGGTATTGAATTTAACCTCGAGAAATGAGACAAGTTAGTCTCAGCTAGCTGCCCAGCAAAATGATTAAGCTTCAGTTTAAAAGCCTTGAGATTGGCCCAGATATCCTCGATAACTTGATTTAAAGAACGAAAGCAAGCTAGTTCATCGGTAATTTCAAAGTTCTCATCATCACCTCCTATAAATAATATAAATCTCACTAATTGAGTAGTATCATTTATATCAGTGCTTTCATCTATAGCTATTGAGTAAAATATAAATTGTACAGTTTTTGACTCAAATTGTAATGTCAAATTATTATCAATGGCTTCGATTCCAGAAGTCACTGTTTTTCGCGGTAAGCTCCCCATCACAGAGAGATTTATTATTTTTAGCAATATTGTATACTACAATGTAACTTGCATGCGCAGCTGCCTCTTGGACACTGGTTATATTCTTGAAAAAATTTTGTCGGCCTGATAATTCTCTAAGAAGGCTTTCTGCATTTTGTCTTTTTTTCATATTCAGACATTGAAGTTGGAATTCTTGTGCTTGGCAGTAAAATATTCGGTTAATGTTGTATCCTTTAAAAACAGCAACAACTTCATTGCAGATAAGACATACTGGTTTATCTTTTACAACTGTAAACAAATATTTCCAAGTCCATTCATCATTGAACACACGATACTCTAAATTAACTTTGCTTTTTTATTAGCCATTTGGGGGTTAAAAAATTTTACAAATTACTCAAACAAACACTAGCTATTTTATGCATTTCATAATTTCACCATTACTTACAATAACGTTATATCTATGCAATGTTTTCATACGCAATAAATAATTTTAGAACTCGCTCCGGTGGAAAAATCAGCTATTTGGAGTTTAAAATGCACAGTCTGCCACAAGTGAAGTACAATTCCCATATAATAGATTCCGTATGTCTGCTCTTCGAGAAAGACAAACCCTCGTTGGCGCCAATCTACGGTTATTCTATAAATAATTTCTGCTTTCAACATTTTACCAATTGAAGCTGTCTGTGCTTGCTGTTTCGATCAATTTATGTTTTGTGGAACAAAAATAAAGAGAATAAAAAGGTCATCAGTATTGTGTTAAAAAAGAAAGAACAAAAATAGTTTTAAACAAAGTAGACAAGAAAATGGATGTATAATGTATACTTTTTATATTCGCCTATGATCGGCGAGCCTATACGTGGGCCGGATAAAACCTTCCGGTGGGCCACAGTTGTTCCAAGGGCCGCAGTTTGCCCATCCCTGATGTAGAGTAATATAACTAGAAATTTTTCTCTGTGTTCCGATCAGAATATTTAAGGTCGCAGAAGCTTGGATATGTTACCCTACACTTACAGTAAACATGGGATTTCCACTTAGCTGATAAGATTCAATTTCCTTTCTAAATTCCCTCTAAATTATATATTTTATGAAAATAAAAGAATTTCAATAGTAGGCAGTTGTAACTTTATAGAGGTGATATTTCCACACTTTCGTTACCATTGTCAAAACTGGAGCAACGCAGCCAGCAATATGCTCAAACACCTTTATTTTTAGTTGGCTTAAGTTTCAAAAAGATCCACAATGAGGAAAAATTTTAAATTAGTCTATATACTTTTCTGAATTTTGAAACTTCTGAATCTTTACTAAATACTAAAATGTTTTAATCTCAACTGTTGGTCTGCTAATTAAAGTTTTTTATTTTTATTCCAATAAAATGAATAAAATGAACAAACGTGAATAAAGCAGAGATAAATCAATAATATATGTTTTATTTACGTGTTTTTTTTTATCGTGTTTTGCACAAAGTATGCCCTATATTCATTTGGATGTCAAAAAATGATTCCAAAATTTTAATTATCCCAAAACCATTTTTTTTTTCAATTTTGTCCAGCATTATTTTGTATAATTGCAAATCAGCAGCATGTTTTCTACATTTGTGTGCATTAATTCTATTTAATTGAGACATTTTCACTTTTTCCCTTTATTAAATCAGCTTAACGGTTCTAAGCATATTTCTTGACTTTATAGGTAAAATTTGACTTTATAGGTTTACTAGCATCTTAGAACATTTTATGAATTATTGTTAATTTATTTCATAATCTGTAACATGGGTGAGCATGCCTACCAATCCAAACAGATTTAATTCTTATGAAATATGTAAGCAATATTAAAAAGGCACTTCTATATTTATTTTGCTTATCATACACAAATTGTGTATAGCTAATATTGTCAAATTTATTATGTATTTTTTAATCTTAAAACAGCATATTATTATAAAGTCAAAAAAAGAATGAAATGATTGAATAGCGTATAATATTCGTTAAATCCATTTTTGCTCAGATAATTCTAAAATAAATCAAAGTAACCGTTAAAACCATTGATTTTTCGTAAAACTTTTTAAAAAGATGAGTTAGATCTGCATTATTCATTAGTCATTTCTTTTATATTTTATTTGAAGTCCTTAATGGTTTTTCTCATTAAATAGGAGAAAATACTTGGATTTTAAACTAGAGAAAAAAATTTATTCAGTCAGAGTTTGCCATTTTCTTCCTACTTTTTAGAGAATATCAAAAATGATGTAAAAGAAATAAAACATATTTTTAAACATAATTATATCTATATTTTTTATCATTGGTAGCAAATATTTTTCTCTTTTAAAATTAATGATTCATTCTAGTTTCAAAAATAAAATATTTTTCCGAAAAGTGAACTATGTTATTCTCACAAACCTTTAACTCACTGTTCGTAAAAAGGCACTTCTCGTGTAATACAATGCGTTATAAACAAGCTATAAATAATGAATGGTGGTTATATCGAAGTTCAAATGTTGATGATTATCACTCGCATCTTTATATTTGGAAGTCAAGAATTCAGTACTAAAGCTAAGGTAGTATTTAATATCTTTTTCATTGAAGAATTCAGAAAACTTTATTTGTTGGACTAAATATGGGCTATATTTTATAAGTTAATTGTAATTAATAGTAATAATTAAAGTCATGCAGAAACTAACAGGTTTGCCAATCAAATAAGTATTGTTTAAGAAGTTTGATGTCAGACACAGAGAAAAAAAATCTAGTAAAATTACCGTACTGTATGACAATGACAATCCTGGTTTAAAAAAAAACTATAATTCTGCTTAATAAAACCAAATATATAAGGTATTTAAATCATTGACTTGATAATTTTTCCGTTCATATGGTAATGGTTTAAAGGAAATTCTAGTTTTAAAATTTATAGTTCTTATTCCATAGTTAGTAAAAATTACAAAACTGAAAAGTAAATTTAAGCAAATAAATGCCTTTTATGCCATACTCTAACGTATCTTGATAAATTAACCGAATTTTAACAAATTTACCAAACTTTAGTTTTAACAAATTTACCAAATTTCAATTTTGACAAATTTAATAAATTTCAATTTTAACAAATTTAATAAATTTTAATTCTAACAAATTTACCAAATTTTAATTTTAACAAATTTACCAAATTTTAATTTTAACAAATTTACCAAACTTTTTTTTGTAGTAGTAGATACACTACATATATATTTTTTATAAATGAATTAGAAATGAGTCAATTATTTTATTTTTATTTTTATAAGTCGAAACAAAAAAGCAAAAGTGAAAAAGGTTATCTTCATTTTCATATTTGAATTTTTTCACCACCTAAAATTCCCCTCCTCTACGTGTTTTAAGAATAAAATCATTATTATTATTTTTTCAGTGAGCTTGAATAACAGAGTTTTTAATTTTTTCTTTCATTGTTATTCATGATAATCCATATCTTCTTTACTTTGAAACTGATCCTGAATTTTAAGTGCATATAATTGAAATAATAAACTTATTTTTTTTTCTTGGAATAAAAGTCTCCTTTTTATCAATAATTCGAATTTTTATCCTCAGGGCACGGGAGAGAGCGTTAATTTGAGAAATACTAACTACCTTTAAAGTTTAATGATGCAGTTCTAAAAATTGTACGACATATTTCTTTTTCATTTAAGCATTTATTTTTGCGTAACTTGCAATATTGCAGACAATTATTTACATGAATTAAGACATCTTTTCACAAACTTATTAACGCATTTCAGAAAAAAAAACTGTATGAAAAAATAGTTTTTTATAATTTTTCTTTAATTTATGAATATCTGAAAAAGTAATTATCATTAATACTTCCAATTTGAAAGGTATATATATATATATATATTTATTTATTTATATATTTATATATTACGCTATTTGAAATTTTAAAATCCTGATATCATAGGTTGAAAAAATTATACGCAAAATAAATCATCAAGGGAGACTTTAAAAAAAAGTATTTTCAAATTTTAATTTCTCTGAATTCGTGCAAATTTTGAATTTTGTAATTTAAAATTACATTACATGAATCTCAATGCACGTAAATTTGATTAACAGATAAAATGTATTTATTAGTTAAAATTACTTTTCATGCATTTTGTAGATGTAAATTAAACAGAAAGTACTTTGATGAGCTCTTATTTCTAAATTTTTCCTTAATATTTTCTATTAATTAGAAAGTACAAAATGTTTTTCAATGGAATTACTCTAAAATTAGGCTAAATATATAGAAATCAACTCACTTGTTCTAGGCTCAGCTGAAAATAAAGTGTGAGCAGTTAGTGCAACAGATGTACTCCTTCCTTTGGTATTTGAAGAATATAAAACTAAAATATAAGATGAGCTTGAAATAAGTTTTTCTGCTACAAAAACTGGTGTCTCTGTCACCGACATATTCATTATAAGTTGTTCAGCACTCATACTATAAACTTCCAAGTGAAATGTCTGAGGTAATCCTCCGTCATCGCCAGCATCACAAGATAACATGAGAAAATTGGCAGACTGATTCGTTACTGAGCAATTTTGTACTGGTTCTGGGGGTCCTAAAATTAAAGTAAAAGTAATAATACGTACTGTAAAAGTTCACCACAGCAATGTTTAATACTACATTAACACCAACACAACAATTCCAATTAGAAGAGTAAGGGAATTATCATATGTAATAACTCTCTATACACCAATATTTCGTACAAGTATTAACCCCGTTAAAATGTTTTTTTTTCTTTGGTTGATTAAAAATATTACATTTTTCAAATAACCGGAAATTAATTCCTTTATACCGTTAATAGGACTTTTTTCTCGGAGTTGGAGAAAACAGCTTTGTTTACGTGAAGTTAGATGCGCGTTAAGTTTTGTGGATTTTCTTTTTAGTCATTCAAATTTTTAATAATATGTCATTTACTTTAAAAGCTCTCATTATGCAATAATATATATTAATTTTATCACACCTAAATTTACACTTTTTTAATGCTTCAACAATCACTAATCGTCTCACGGTGACTTTTTTTTTACATTTACGAATGTATTTTTAAATTTACATATTAATGTTTGTATAAACAAACTCCATTTGTCTATATGACATTGCTATTTCTAAGTATGGTTGGAAAAGTATTGCATGATTTTTTCCCTAGTTGCATAAATCAGAGAATTTGTATTACAAAGAGGAAAAGAATCATGCTTCATCTTGAATTACCCTCTTTTGTCATTGTAGTATTTTATAGCAAAATCATTGGTTATCTGAGAATGTATGTACAGGACAGAGGATAGAGTTGCATAATTTTCAAATAATAAATACTTTCTATCTAAAAAAAGTTGAGATAGAAATGACAGCATTTCTTTGCAAGGCAATATTAACTCAGATTCCAAACACTAGGAGTGCTAAAATAGATAGTAACAGTAGAAAATTAAAAAATCAAAAAATAAAATAAAAATAATTTAATTAATTATTAAAATAATTGGTATATGCAACAATAAATTCATAAATATAACCTTAAACATTAAATTTATTTGATTGTGCTTGATACTTTTTGCTCTATATATTATATTGAAGAATGCAAATAGTTTATTTTGAGTTTATTTCTTAAGTATTCAAATGTAGAACAGTTAGAGTTACCGACTAATCATTCCATGTAATTATAACAGTGGCGATACATTTAATGTTATTTTTAAACACTTTAATCTTTATTTATTACTAGTACTAAAACTTTATTTGCTACCATTATTTAGCTCAAATTTATCCACTTATATTATAGTAATAATAATTAAAAAAATTAAATACAGAATAGAAAATTAGAAAAATACTAACAAAATTGATTTAAAATATTAACTCTACCTACCACATATTTCAAGCAAAATATTTGAATTTATTTTAAACGCAATACAGATTATTTGCTTTATATATTTACCATGAATTAATTTAAATACCTTAAGCTCCATGTCATTTTTTCCATAATTATACTAGTTAAGGATACACGTATTTCTCATCTTGCGACTCGAAGTAATACGAACTAATTAGAGCCTTTATGAAGTTCGTAAATCTCTTAAATGATGTACCACTGGAAATATCAATTCATAATTTTTAATATAGACCGCATTTATTTTATATTACACTGAGAAAAAAAGTGTGGTCTAAACTTCCATACAATGATATCATTTGCCGTGTTTCTGGCCCTATTGGAAGACCAAAAAACTTTTACCGAAACGCCTTGGTAAAATTAACAATAAAATATGGTTTTTAAATGTGTGGTAAATTTTTTTAATATTATCATGATACTTGAGAACCTAGTATAAAAACCATTAATTCAATTGATTTTATTTTTGAGTTTGGTATTTTTTACTAAATGTGTGCTAATATGAACTAGGAACCAGAATTTCGAAAACCAGAATTTCCAGTAAATCAATACCTTTTGAGCGGTAAAATTACCAAATGAATGCTTTCAATAGCATATACTTAGTTTAATTAATCAGAATTTCTTTTTAACAAGAAATGTTACTACAATACAGCTATTCTAGATTTTCTATTTCATTCATATGTTGAAATAAACTAAATCAAGATTTGGAAGTTTCAGTACTGAAAGTAAATTTAAAGTATTTACACTCATAACACTCATAATAAAGTAAATACTCATAGAATTAGCGTTGGACCCATGGAAATTGTCCGCTACTTTTATGACATGTGTACCGGGTTTTCTTTAAAACTTCAAGTAATTTTTTTCCAGTTACATTCTAAAATAAATTCGGAAAAAATAAAACAAAATTACTTTTGCATTTGAAATTTTAATAATTCAGCTTCTATGTTTCTAATTACTTTTTTGTTTTCATCTTTCATTTAAATACACCGATAATACAGATAGAAACACTCTTCCCTTAGAAATATCTCTTAACCACTCAAATGGAAATGAATCAGTCAGTTCCATTGGTCGAGATTTCTACCAATTAGGAGAAGTGCCTTCTCGTATTTGAAATGAAAGATGAATACTACCTCTTTTGGAGAATGGAGAGAAAAAGGATTGGTTCCTTTGTGTACACAATAGATGTCTGGGAAAACAACAATAATAGCAAAAAAGATATTCAAAAAGCTCTTGAATAGTAGAAAGGATAAATTTTCTTTATCGCCTTACAGATAAGAGTAAAGTATATGTGATAATTAATTAAACAGTTTCATCCTTTATCTAGTAATATACTACTTTTTAAGAAAAGTGCTACAACTTTTGCAGTACATAAAGAACTAATTAATATAAATATTATTAGTTAACGTATCTTATTTATAGTTTAAAAAAATTTAAATGCATAGAAATTGAAATTAAAAAACTAAAAAAAATGACTTGCCGTTTAGCGTTATTATGGGTCTTTTATTGTGTCTATTTAAAAGCTATTTAAAACAACATTGGTGTTGAACAACTGGTGTTGAAACTATTTAAAACAACACTGAGTTGTTTCCTATTTAAATGCAAATTTTGTTTTTAACACTAAGTGGACTTGAACATATTTCTTTTATCAGTATCCAATTACAAGTATTAAAAGTATATTGTTCCAGTATTAAAAATATTTAACAAACAATAAACTGGATTAAGTTTATATTAAAAATTGACAAATAGTTTCATTTTATCAAGAACACTTAAGGTGCTAAAAAAATGCTGGCTAGTTTTGCATAATGAATTAGCTTTAGACAATAAAATACATACTACTGATCTCCAAATAAATGCTTCATAATTCAAAAAAAGCGAAAAAAAAATGCTTCATAATTCAAAAAAAGCGAAAAAAAATGCTTTTAGAAAATAAATTTGCTTTGCTACTTTTTTAAGTGCAGAATTTCATTCATATTATAATGTTAAACAACCCTATGTTAAGTGAAGGATTTCATTCATATTATTATGTTAAACTACCCTTTGTTAAGTGCAGAATTTCATTCATATTATAATGTTACACAACCCTATGTTAAGTGAAGAATTTCATTCATATTATAATGTTAAACAATCCTATGTTTTAGAGTTCCCGTTAGCTCCAAAAATGCCTGCTAACTTGGAGAAGTAAAGGAAATAGATTTAAAAATGGGAGGAAAAAAATATTGAGTTACCTGTCGGCATTATAGTAAATACGCATGGATCTTTCATTGTTCCAGCAGCATTTTGCGCAAAGCAATACAGAGCACCATAATCCAATTTTGTTCGGGGTATGTATCTGGCAACACTCTTTGAAGCACCGTCATTGTGAAAAGAAAGAATTTTTATTGTTTCTGAAAGACTATTATTGAATGACCATTTGAAGGCTGTTTCAGGGGGATCTGATTCAACTGCACATGTTATATTCGCCTCTTCGTGCCTTGCTACACCATACGTTGTTTTCTGGTCTTTCACACAAACAGGAGCAACTAAAAATCAAAATATATTTACTTCACAAGAAAATTATCGAGTTTGTACAACATTTATCAAATTATGCAGGAAATTTTCTTTAATTGATGTTACGAACCTTTTTTTTGTAACATCATAGTTTTTATCAATGATGGTCTATATCTTCAATAAAATACTTAGATTTAAATTTTTGGTACTAACTACCCATGTAGCATTGGATGTAAATTAAACGTAGAATTTTGGGAAATCGGTAAAGTCACAATGCTTTATACGTAAATTTTACGTAATATTGACGGAAAGATATTACCATTGAGGTATTTGGTAAAAAAGTTTCGGTATATTTTACGTAATATTAACGGAATGGATTTTACCAATTACCCTTTTGTAAGATTGCTTTCGTATATTTTAGGATGAACGATTATTTACTATTTGGATTTATTAAGAATGATTCAGTGTATTTCAGGTATTATTGACGAAGCAAATTTATCTTTTAAATTTTGGTTCGAATTTATTTCCGCAGATTTTTTATTTTTGGAATAACCACATTTTCTTCAATTTGACGTTTCAATTGACGTAAATTTTTATGTGCTGTTGACGTAAATACTGTGTAAAAATTACATACTCATTCTTACCTAGTAAAAAGTGATTGGTAGAATTTTCGTAAAAGAAACAAAACTGTTTACGTAAAATTTACGTTTTCTGGATAACCATTTTTTAATATAATTCGACGTTTCAGTTTTACTTAAATTTTACGTATGCTTCATATAATTTAAAGGCGAAATATACGTATTTTTGATTTAAAGTTGATAGTTCTCTACTACATGGGTAGTAGCATAGTACTAACTTCCCATCCTGTTTATTTTGACTTGTGCAAAATATTCAGGTTATAGTTTTGGTAAGAATTCATATTTTTTCTTAACAAGAAGTGTATCTTTTCTTTCCTGAGAAACCTTTCAACAATGCGTCATAATTTATGTGTAATAACTTAATTTTCTTATAGGAGTTGGAAATTCAGTGTATATATAACATTGAAATATTTTAAATATGAGAATTTAAAATTAAAGTGGAGCAAAATATATTTAAATATGCTCCTTTCGTAAAAAAATGATGAAGTAAATATTTCGAGTTTCCATTATTATATTAAAGTAATAACGTTTTATGATGTTAATTTATGAACACAAGCGTAAACATTCAAAATATTTTATTAAAATTAAACAGTTTAAAAATTACATCCTCAATAGGAAGCCATTTCATTTATTTGGAAATCAATACCTACTATTTACATTTTATCGACTACAATTTCATTGAATAATGGAGGCTGTAATCAATGATGAGTACATTCATTTAGCCATTCACCATACTTCGATGAAAGCACTTCTCTTATACAAGACCCAAAACCACTAATTATAATCGTAGCTATAGAGAAAGGATGCAGCATCTAATTATAGTTTGGAGACATTTAACGGAGTCAAGTGACTCGTGACTGTTTCTATGCGTTGATGGAGTCCAACCATCTCGTACAAATATTGGACTTTCGACCTTTTCGAATGGTCTGATGCTTTAAAATCAAGAGGCATTTATTATGAAATGTCTATGAAGTTAAGCAATTCACGCGAAGTTCTCATTTATCACTATGAATAATGTTTTCAATAATCATGAAACAATATTATTTTTCATGAAAGTGATTAGGTACTTCATAGAATGATAAAAAAAGATGTCACTATCTTAAACTTCTGCCTTGACTATTTCTTTAAAAAAAGTACAGTCAGTTTTTAATGAAGCTGGGCTATTAAATTTTGAATTAATCCTTTCAAAATTTATTTTTCCAGAAGCACATTAAAAATCAGTTTTATTGATTCCGCTTAGCCAAGAGACATCAATTAAACAGAATTAATTAAGCCAAACCTTTTAGTCAGAAATGTTTATTTTGAAATTACAATTATTATGTCTAGCTTTTACAAATTAATTCCATTTCTCCATGGAAAACAAAAAAATGATTTAGTTCACCAGAATAGTTTAAATTAGAATCTCTGAGGAAGAACTGCAGGAAACACAGCTGCATACAACGATCAGAAGCGGGGTGAGAGGAGATTTCCGAAGTTATATAATCGTTTTACGATTCCATATCATTAAAACACAAATGTTATAGATCTTTGTTCTTTCATCACTGGTTTGGCAACATGACCCTTCGAGTAGTAAGCTCATAATATTAACTAAATAAAAATATGGAGTCTTGTTGAACCTATTAAACGTTGGATATCTGTGCCTAGTAAATGTCACCTTCATTTACTTTTTCCACAATAAGCTTAGGTATATTTGTAAGGAAACGACCAAAAAAAATAATCGAAATATGAAATTAGTATATCGCAGACAAAAAACATTAATGAGGAATTTCAACACGCGTTCTCCATAATTTTACAAATGTCTTAATTAGCTAAGGCAAAGCTTAACAAGTGGTTTGCATGTTTTCACACAATAATATATAATAACTAGATGATTAAAAAAATTACCCAAAATTGCTTGGACATTTTTCTTAAATTTTTTAACATCTTGGAGTTAGGAGTAATAAATACATTTGTCTTCTTACATCAGCCAATCTCTTGTCTCTTCCTCATAAAATTTAATGTTATTCATTAGAGGCGAAAAGCACTTATAATTTGATCGAGCTTTCATTTCACTGGTACGCTGTTACTAACACTTTTCACTTTTGTTCATATGATAGCCAATCGAGACACAAAATAAAACATGAGGTATTACATCAACGCATGCATTTCGTCTATTTTTTGTACTTCCGAGAATAGGAGGAGTTATATATTTATCTAGAATGAATTTAATTCATAACTCATTCATTTAATTTTAAAAAATTAATTAATTTATTTATCACTAAAAATGTATTTTCTTTAGAGTTTATTTAAATAAATATATGAAACTCTTCAAAAATTGCTGCTGTTGTTGTTGTTGCAGTTAGCCATAAGGGCAAGGGAACATGGAGGACATTTGACCCGACTGATTTAACATGCACTAGTCACCATTTACTTCACAGGGAGTCTTCTGCCTGATGGGTTTGAAATCCCGTTTTCACGAACATGAGTCCAGTGCCCTACCAACCAGGCTATCCCGGCATTCAAAAATTTCTAAAAAGTTAAAATAACAAAATAAACGTTGATACTTTAAGCCTTTTAACTCATAATAAAAATGAAGAAAGTGAAAATGAAAAAAAAAGAAAACGGTTTATATAAATAAAAATAAAAACACAGCAATAAAATCTAAAAAAAATAGTCAATCAGGAGCAATGGAAAATATTATCTATAGTCAGTTTCGAATAAAGCTGAATACAATACATTCTCAATACTTTATACTGCAGCATTGTTCTTTAAATTAATGTAACCAAATTACGAAATTTACAGATTCTCCGCCACATTTCATTTAATTTCTCAAAAAAGACAAATGATTAAAATATATAATAACTAGAAATATTTTTGAGAGATAAAATAAAAAAATAAAGCTTTATTTCATGATTAAACAATATGTGTCGAATTTCCTTCTAGCATACAGATTTTATTAATAATCTACAAAGCAATTGAATATAAATGTCATTAATATAACATTAAAAGAATATTAATGATGCAATTTAGGAATTAATATACCCTTAAAGCATCGCAGTTTATTTGTTTTTAGTTGCAAAAGAAGCTCTAAACAGAAAAAAACATTTAAACAATTTGAAAAACAACTTGTGAAGCAAAGAACTATGCTATCAGAATTTAACAACCAAATTTGCCTGAAAGAAACATTACTTGTTGATATCATATGTGCACACCATTAGAATTTACTAATTAGCTACATGAATAATTTCCAATAGGTATTTTTCAAAAATTCTCCCTAAGATACGCGTTCCTTCAAAATATTCTTATTTTACTAAAATTATTTTAAATACAAAACATATTTCTCAGGCTGCTTCTTTGAAAAAGTGAAATGGCATTTTTTATCGAAGAGAAAAAGAAACCCATCAAAAAAAAAAAAAAAAAAAAGAGGGGAAAGAAAGAAATATTTCTTCCACTTTCTGAACACAATAGAATTATCACTTTTACTGGAGCTGAACTCTTGAATTGTTTGATGCCTCCCAGCAGGGCTACTTCCGACGAGGCCCATGGGGGCCCTCACTGATGGCTAACCAAAGAGAGAAACAGCTTTAGACAGATATTATTCTTATCCTTTTCTCCAGAACTTTCTTGCCGCTGGAATTGCGCGACAAAAAGTAATGCTTAAAGCATAACACAAAAAGTGAAAGACGCTAAGTTAAGTCATTTGTCAACTTTTTTACTGAATTATATATATATATATATATATATATATATATATATATATATATATATATATATATATATATATATATATATATATATATATATATATATATATATATATATATATATATATATATATATATATATATATATATATATATATATATATATATATATATATATATATATATATATATATATATATATATATATATATATATATATATATATATATATATATATATATATATATGAACAACTTTGACCTTTCCATTATTCCATTTTCATCTGATCCTTTAGAAAGAAAAATTCTAAAGGACCCCTTATTTTTTTTTTACTTTTAAAGTCACACTTGTGAAAAATACAATACAAATTTATCTACATAGTTTAAATTAATGCATAATATGTTCAATTAGAATCTTGGAATGCGTAGAATTTTGAAAATTTGAAATCAATTTTTTTTCAACAAAAAAAAAGGTTTGGAGAATTTGTTTTGGGTGGCAAAGTTATACTCGAGGATTTTAACTGTATTATATTGTATATGTTACGATAATAAGTTTTAAATAAATTTAAAAAAAAATCCGAATAAGTTTTGAAATAAAAATCGTTATTTCTTGCAGTGTCTAAATAATTTCAAAATTTTAATGGACTTGAATAATGATCCTAATTTATCCATACAAAGAAAAAATCCTTAATTATTTCAAATAAACTATTCACTTATCTGCAGTCTAAAATATTTAAATAGATAATGAATCAGTCTGCGTAGTATTGAAAAAAGTATATATATATATATATTTTTTTTTTTTTTGGGAGGGGGTATATGGAGAACTTCATAACGCTTCATTTTACAACTTTCATTCTTAGAAATTTTATTGTACGTTTAATGACAATTATTTAACAGAAAAAAAATTTTAATATTTAAAAAATAATTTTGAAAGTCACAAGCTTAAATTTAAAAAAAAAAATAGCTTCTTTTTTAAAGGAAAAATTTAAATCCTTTAAGTTGAACTAACGTAGCACGTAACCAATTCAAAAAATCGCACTATCTGAATCAATTTAAGGTTAGTTGATTCAGAATTTCACGATTACATGATTCAACACGCTTAGTGTACACATGGTAACATTGTCAAGGGATAAATGGGACAAAATTTGAAAACAAATAATTCCATAAGTCATCAAATACTATGAATCAAACACAATATAAAACATTTTTATAACAATTAGGTTAACTATCATTTTTCTCCAACCTACTCAGCCAAAGTACGCGAATGGAATGAAATGTACATTTTCTTTACTTTTACGGTTGAAGAATGACCACTTAATTCACCTGACTTGAATCCATTGAATATTCTCTTTGCTTCATCTTGGAGAGAAGGATTTGTGCTAAAACTGATTTCAGTCCTGAAATTTTCATTGGTAAGAAGTAGGACAAAATATCAATAGTTCAGTTGCTTCTCAAAGTGGAAAATTTTGTCGGTAGTGGTTACTTTGAATGTTATATGCAACGATGTTTTCAAGTTTAGTTGAAAAATAAGTAAATATATATGGAAAATATTAAAATAATAGTGCATTTAATGTGAAATTATTTCTTGTCGCTATGTAAAAAGTTTTGAATGTTCTTTAAATAATTTGAACACTAAATATAAAAATGCAGTTTAACTCAATTTACACACAATTTAAGAATTGAATTATTCATTTGTACCATCTCCTTCGAAATTTGAAGATATTCACTTACATTTTTCCATTAGTCATTGTATTATAAGTATTAAAATTATTAAGCATCTTTATCAAAAATATTTCTGGACATGCAGTACATATGCGTCAACAATATCTTGAGGATTTCGTTTAGAACTTTTTTTTTAAATATTTTGAAATGAAATTTTATAAACAAAAAATTCTAATCCGAAATCTAAAGTGTAATAAAACAGTGCAACAACGCACAATGGATGCGTACATTTATTTCTTTACATATGAAGACGAATGTGGAGCAACTGTTTTTACCCGTATTTCGCAAAAAATAAAGACTGGATCTTCATCAGTTGCTCTTTTAGGATTATTTAGTTTTACAAAATTAATAACGCAAAAAATTTGTGGTCTCTGAGAGTTTTTACACAATTAAGAAGAGTCGTACAGTGAAAAACCTTATTTTTTTCATTCGCATTTTTTTTTCTTCTTAGAATCAGCTTTTATGAACAATAAATGTTCTTCCCTTGGGTTCTTCACATACCACCTTCCTTCGTATTTGAAGACAAGATTATATCCCGTTTTCTAACTATTATGAATTAAAGCATCTCCGTAAAAGCCCGCTCAGGGCTGTGAGATCATGGAGGTTTAGATACCACAATTTCTTGACCAATGGTCTAATTGTGGCTATGTAGTCAGCATAGATACTGTATTATAATTATGAAAACTTCTTTCTTTCTGTGTTCAGCTTATTTCCCACCGTTCAGTATGTAAACGTGTTAAAATAACTGTGTGATAATCTAGTTTAATTGAGCTATTTTAATTATTTTTTAAATCAGTAATTATCTTAACAAAAATTCTAACACTGTAAAATCAGAAAATGTAATGAAACCGTGCAACAACTTACACTGAACGCGCAAATTGATTTCTTCACTGATACCTTCTCCCTCCAAATTCGAAGCCATGCATTTATATCTTCCCCTTTGACTTCTTTTCACGTTCTGCAGAAGAAGTGTGTAATTCCTAAGAATCACTCCTTGGGAAGGATTGTGAAGGAGGGGCTTTGATTTAAATCTCCATCTGATATCTGTGGCAGGAGGATTTGCTTGGATGTTGCAATCGAAATAAACGTCACTTCCCTCCCGGATATTCTCATGTTGCTGACTTGCACCAAAAGATACCGACAGTATCGGAGCATCTGCAAAGAAATATAGGGAATCAGTTTCGATACTTTATCTTCAGGGATATCGTATCTCTTTCTAACCTATCGATCTTCTAAATGTTCGCTCTTTTTCTTTAAAATGTTGGCATCGGCTGCAACCTTTCTAAAGTTTACACTCTTTTAAAAGATCTGTCATTGTAACTCTTAATAGTTCGCTTCGGTCTTAGAATAGTGGAATAAAATTGTAACAAATATTTTCATCGCTGATGCCTGATATAAATGAGAATTGATGTTCTTTGTTAAAATCAAAAATACATGTAAAATGTTATCTGAAACAATTGCATGGCAATGTAATATAAATTAACTCGGTTAAAAATGCACGAAGTAAAATTAACATTAAGTTATTCAAACTTAGGGTGGATCTCCTGATTAAACTATGCAGACCATATTTTCTAGATTTTGGTTTCCCTATATATATTAAAGGTCAGAAATCCGAATCCGTTAAAAAAAAAGTATCTTTGTTCAGGGAAATGACATTTTTGTGTTTGATTTAGTAACTTAAAATATTGTCTGCACTGAGTAATTAGCATGCATACGGTCACTATCTCGAACCATTAAGAATGAGTCCTAGAACGTGAAGATCCGATCATTAGATCAAAAATTATTCAGGGTGGTTCGTTTTTTTGGCGCACCGTACAATGCATTATTGCTTAGAAAAGGAAACAAGGGTACATTAAAATAAATAAACGCTCAGATGTCAACGTTATTTCGATGCTAGTTATTCAATTAATATCTGTCAGTAATAATTTTAATTGTTTGATGCAACGCTGAAATGAAGGAAACACTAGTGTAACAAGTCGTTTATTAAAAAAAAACTGATAAAAGTACTGTGCCATTATTATGAAAGATGCTTATTTTCCTTCAATAATTACATTTCAAAACACACTCTTTAAATAAGAACTGAGGTACGATGCATTTCTTCTTTAAAAAGAAAGCAATAGTCCATTAAAATTGTTAAAAGTCTACAGTTCTAATGTATTTTGATGCTAATTATTCAACAGCCTGATTTTAATCCTACTTTTCGGGACTTTGAATTACATTTAAAGAAGCTTCGAAAACAAATCTGTAAAAATTTTATTTGCATTAAACATTGTAAGTGCCAAAAATTATGAGTCGTTAAATATATTAGTTTTACTTGACTTTAATGATAAGAAAAGCAAATTGCGTTTAGTTTTTAAAAAATTTAATGAGCTATTTGCTTTATTAATGATGAAAGTGAAAGAATATTTTTGATCAAACAATCAACTATATCAGTTAGAATAATTCTTAAACTAATCCTTCTGTAAAGATTTATTAAATAATTAATGATTGCATAAATAATTTAGCTTTGTCCATGTTTAATAAGGCTTAATATAAGTCTCCATAATAAGAACTTATTTACTACTTTTGAACTCCTAAATTCTTAATGATAATGCTAGAATAATTATGCTGTTACCCTTGTTTATAGTATTGTTTTTAAGCGTACAGAGCAGACATATAAAATACTCTGCGATTTAAAAAAATAATGTTTAACAAATTACTGTTTTGAAAAAAGATAAATAACTGAATCTGCATGAGTCATTCAGATATATGAAAAATAAAAGAAATTTTGTACTAGTATGCTTATTTGATATTTGTTTTTAAAATGTCTGTATAAACTTACATAGTAGATTTGTAAAATGTTCTAAGATTTGAATAAGAATGAATGTTTTACAAATTATTGTTTTACGAATAGTTAGATAATTAGTTTTGAATGAGTTATTTAAAAACGACACTCTTTACTCATTGTTATGCATTTATGGGCATTACTTACAACATTTACTTAAAATATTATTTGTATAAGGCTTTCTCTTTGTTTTACAAGTCAAGCTCTACTGAGGAATAAAAGTTTTATCATGAATCTGAACCCATTTTCGTAGTCTACAATTTATTTCATTTTCAGCATATATTGTGAAGTCTGTCTTTGTAAAGTATCATTTTCCTGTCCTTTAATGACATGTATAGTCTAAGAGCCTTATAGTCTAACCTTATAATCTTATAGTCTGACCTTAGAGCTTATAGTCTAAGCTTATTACTGATTAGTTCTGATTTCTGCCATAATCAACGGAATCTTTCTACCTCTATTAGACATCTATACCCTTTTCCATATATTTAATATCACTCATTAAATTGAGATTTTTACTATACATATTTAACCATTCCATAAATTTTAGTTTTTATTTTCCCTTCCTTCACATTTTCGTTGTTATGGTGTCCGTGTAGCACACATTTTGTTTAATATTACCCCAAAAGGATCAGCAACTATTCTGGTATGTTTGATTCTACACCGAAGAGCCATTACATTATGACCACCCTTCATCTATAACAATTAGCTCGCCCAGGTTTTCAGGGTTTCTCGCCCAGGAACAATGTTTTCATGGGCACATTAGGACCCATAATCCTCATAGAACAATACCTGACGTCTGTAAGCCACTTGCGCAGTTGCTGACCAGGTTCACCCATTCATGACAGCAGTTTTTCCAGCGGGGGATGGTGTTTACCAACAGGATAATGCACCATGTCATAAGGGTCGAATCGTCGAGGAACATTCCAGTGACATTCAAGTCATGTCGTTGCACCCAAATTCACCTGACCTTAATCCAATAGAGCATTTGTGGTCCTACTTGGAAAACCAAATTCATGCTGCCACGCTACCCCTTCGAAATGTGAGAGAATTGCAGGACCAGTTGGTGAGCGCTTGGTACCAGATACCTCA
The DNA here is from genome assembly GCF_982258835.1 of Parasteatoda tepidariorum. NCBI lineage: Eukaryota > Metazoa > Arthropoda > Arachnida > Araneae > Theridiidae > Parasteatoda > Parasteatoda tepidariorum. The sequence goes on from NC_141761.1 coordinate 21,182,642, forward strand.
GACCACCTATCAGCACCTTGTGGAATCAATGCCACGGCGGGTGCTAGCAGTTTTGAGGGCTAAAGGTGGTCCTAGATGTTATTAGCAGGGTGGTCATAATGTAACGGCTCTTAGGTGTATATTGATGAGTTCATTTTTTCTCATGTACATGTTTTTCAACGCTACAATTTTGGATATGAAAAAGCATTAGGGTTCAATATTCCAAATAATTAAAATGCCTGATGTAACTGATGTGTGAAAGTAAAATACGTTTAAGTTATGACAGCAACCGTTAACAACGTGGAATAGAACTCGTTTTCATTTTGATACCAAACTATGCAGTAAATATACTTACAGTATACATTTAGAGTCCACTGGTCCTCTAAGGCACTTTGTGGATTTTCCGGATTTTCCGCTCTGCATGTTAATATTTTTTCATTGTCGTCACTGGTGGGCGTAAAAAATAATTTACTTCGTGTTTCATCTCCCTCAACCTCATCCGTTGCGTATCTCTTCAAATCTTTGCCGTCAATCCACCAAGAAATTTGTGCTGCAGGTCTGGAACCTTTGCTGACACACATTATTTCTACTCTTTCATTAGCTGAAATCGGACTTTGAGGTGCATTAATTCGGACGTCTGTTGGATTTACTGAAAATAATAATGATTAATATGATAAAAGCTGAACGACAAAAGCCTGAGAAAATATAATAATTTGAGTTAAGTGCTATAAATATAATGATTAATCCCTGTACTACGTGGTGCTAGTAAGCTTTAATGTTCGTATTTGAAGAAAGAGAAAAAAAATTTATTTTTAAAGATGTACTGATATAACGGGAAAATATGAAAAGAAGAAATAGAATGTAAGCTGTCAGTGTAATAAACTTGCATTAACTATCTACTTCGTAGTTGAGAAAAAGTAAGGAATAAGATATTCTTTATTTCTTTGAGCATATATGTTTGAATTTCGTAAAAAGGGGAGAAAAATAAAATTATATATATATATATATTACTATATATCATATTAAAATAAGTTCAAAATGTCGAGAAAACAAGGGAAAAATTACAGAACAATGAAAGAAGGGGGAGAATAATAATAATAATAATAACAAAATAAAAATAACTAGAAACCGGAAGAAGAAGAAAAAATAATCCGAAAAAAAGGGACAAAAATTTTAAAAAAATCCGGAAAATAAGGGATATAATGATCTGATGAAAAGATTATATCTTTTATTTTCCGGATTTTTTTTAAATTTTTGTCCCTTTTTTTCGGATTGTTTTTTTTTCTTCTTCCGGTTTCTTGTTATTTTTATTATTATTATTATTCCCCCCCTTTCAATATTCTGTAATTTTTCCCTTGTTTTCTCTACATTTTGAACTTAAATACATATATATATATAAGTTCAAAATGAAGAATAAAACAAAGAATATGTAGTAATATTTATTTATCCAAAAAACAAATCGATAAACTATTTCAAAATTTGATAAAAAACAATGAATACCCAACTAAAATAATAAAATTTTATATAAAATCACTGAATTAATGGTATATTTTTGTGGATATATTTAATAAACATTTTTTTTTGGTTGTTAATTTTTATAATTTTCCCATGTGCAAATCCATTTCAGGTAAATCCATTGCCAAAATTATTTACTAAATAATTTCTTTGTTAATTTGTATAATTTCTCCATGTGCAATTCCATTTCGGGCAAATCCGTGGTTAGAATTATTTACTAAAAATTCCTTTACTAAATTATTTCCTTTGTTAATCTATACAGTTTTTCCATGTGCAAATCCATTTCGGGCAAATCCGTGGGTAAAATTGATTGCTAAAAATTTCTTTACTAATTTATACAATTTTTCCATGTGCAAATCCGTGGCTAAAATTGATTGCTAAAAATTTCTTTATTAATTTATACAATTTTTCCATGTGCAAATCCATTTCGGGCAAATCCGTGGCTAAAATTGATTGCTAAAAATTTCTTTATTAATTTATACAATTTTTAAATGTGCAAATCCATTTCGGGCAAATCCGTGGCTAAAATTATCACTAAAAAATTTTTTCTTCGTTAATTTTTCCATGTGCAAATCCATTTCGGGCAAATTCGTGTTAAAATTATCTATTGAAATTTTTTTTTCTTTGATAATTTAAATAATTTTTCTATGTGCTAATCCGTATTGTGCAAATCCGCGGCTAAAATTATTTGCAAAACAGGCAATTTATGTTTCTCTTTTCTATTTTATATTTTTTCTTAAATAAACATCTATCTTTTAAAACTATTTAAGATCAATTTCTAAAATTATCCAGTATAATATTACCTTGCGCACATCCATTTCGGGCCCATCCTTGGTAACTAACAAATCAAAGCTCAGAATAACATATCACTTCAGCAGTGCAGTAAGAACGACACTTTAAAACCCTCTTGTTACACTCAATTAGCGCTTTTGTTTTCATATTTTGTAATCTGGCAATCTTTCTGCGAAAACATTTTTATATCGTTCTTGAAAAATTTTCTGTCCTTGTAAGTTTATCTGATTTTGCTACTCGCTTTATAGTCCCTTTTAAATGTTTTTTATTTTATTTTATTTTATTTTCTGCTTTTACATGCTATTTTTACTTTTTGTGATCTTTTTTATTTGTTGTTACTTTTATAAAAAAAATTTTTGAGTGCTCCTCACACTATTGTATTAATATATTTTGCTTTGGCTTTATTAATACAATATCAGAAAGCACTCTGTTTTGCGGATATAATCGTGTGGGCTGAAGAAAAGATTATATCTTTTTCTTCCCGGTTTTATTTTTCCGGTTTTTGAAATAAAATTTTATCCTTTTTTTTTTAAATATATTATATAAACTGTTGTTTGTTATTTTTTACTTATTTCCCCTCCCCTTTTTTTCATATGTCTATAATTTTACTTTGTTTTATTCTTCATTTTGAACTTATATAATGAGTTCTGTTTACTTGCAGCTTAAGCGCAATAAATGAAACTTATTGTTTTTCTTAACTTTCTTCATGTTTTCTTGTAATTACTTATTTATATATATATATATTTATATATATATATATATATATATATATATATATATATATATATATATATATATATATATATATATATATATATATATATATATATATATATATATATACTTTTAGATACTTTTGGATGATTTGAAAGAGTAAAGCCATGAAACTTACAGCTTATGTCCAATTTCACTAAATTCGTGATGGGTGCTGTTAAATTTGTATTTGAAGCCTGGCAGGTATATTCTGTGAGCAAATCTTCTCTTTTGAGTGATTCGATGATCATTTCGTTTCTAACAAGCTCCTTTGTTTCATCAGCTTCGTACGATTGATCAATCAAATCTGATTTGGAACGCCACCAGGTCACAGAAGGTAGTGGGTGACCTGAAACAAAAGGTAAACTAACAATATATAAAATTAAAAAAAAGACTACAAAAGAATCTTAGTTCAGTTTTTATCTGAAAACATAGGCCATCTAAGTAGGAAATATCGAAAAAAAAAACCATCTAAATACCTCTAAATATAATTATCTAAATACCCATATATGTCCTAACTGTTGTTTTTTTATGAAGGGTATAATGTTATATTTAAAAAGTAATTTTACAGATTATTTGTGTCTGCATATTAATAGAAAAGTGTCTTTGTATAGATTTAATACTTAATTTAAAAAGTTCCTCAAATGGACATAATGAAGTTTATATTAATTAATATAATTATTTTAATTAAAAAAAATACTGTGTCCAATTTTAACAGAAGAATTTTCTTTTACCTGATTCTTCTTTGCTGATTTTAAATTCATTAAGATCTCTCAAATTTTTTCAAGGATTATAAAGAAGGATTCTTTTCCATTTTTTACTTTCTCAATCCTTATGTAGAATTTTTAAATAGATAATTTTATGCAAAACGTGATTAAGTGATTATTTTAAAAATAAAAAAAAAAAAAACTTATAATAAAAATATTTCCCAAATGATTTAAATACTTCTTTTTTCTCATCCAACTTAAAAAAAAATTTTCTAAATAAAACTAAAATCTGAAATTTTCTAGCTTATTCTCACAACTGTGAGTAAAAATTTATTGCTTTTAAAAATAATATTTTAAAAACTTAATCTAAATATTTACTTATTAGTGTCGTATATTTACTTAATATTTACTTAAATATTTACTTATTACTGTCTTATAATTTTAGATAATTATTATCCGTATTTTTGAAATGTTCTCAGGAATATTAAAGAAAATATCCCTTTGCCTTTTTAATGGTTAAATATTTCGAATCATGGAAGTTGAATTTTATTCAAATTGTCAAACAATTTGAAATCTATCAAATATTTTGTAAATTGTCTTCATTGTTATTTTCTTTTTCCTCAAAACATTCTATCTTCTTAATAGTATTTTCAGAATTTATTTCCTTTTCTAAATATGAAGTTTAGCCACTAAAAATGGGATTTTCTCGTTTAAAACTTTCAAAAGTTCGAAATTGTGAATTTCCTGTCAGTTGCGTGGGAGATTTTAACCAATGTAGCACACGTCATTTTGCATTTCTTAAATTTATTTTTTTTCTTTTGACTCACATATCTACTGAAGCATTGAAATGCAATCCGTCGAGCATTTCTCCATCACATCAAAACTCTTATTTCCTTTTGCGGAGAATTTGAAAGCTGTAGTTGTCATCGCATATTTTCCCGTCTATTCTCAAGTTTCTGCACTAAGGTCTTTTTGATATATCCTATTTTCGAAGAGCGTATTTTCTCTTTTTTTAACAAAAGATCAACCCTCCTGATGTATGAAGGTAACATTTGACAAGATTTCCTGCAAAATGACAGAAAGATTTCGGAAGCATTTTCAAATACTTTAACGATGTATATTTTGGTATAGGAAGGAAAACATGTATTTATTTAATAAATACGTGCTTACGGTTTTATGAATGACAAATAAAACTTGATATTCTTAGAAGAAATAACTAAACAAATGCAGTTTTAGAGATGTAATCTTGAATTAAATTCAACTTTCATTACCATCTGAATGAAGATAAGAAATCATTTTTAATCTAAAATGTCTTCCATATCATATTTATCGTATGGCACTTTAAAAATAAGGTTTTTATATAATTGAAAATATAATAAACAAACAATGTAAAATGGAAAAAAAGTCTTGAATGTAAGAAGTGCCAAAATTTTCTCATGAAACAAAATATAAGCAAAATATCAATTCCGATAATGTTTGATCAATTAACTGAAAGTTTATTCTCAATGATTCAAAGATCAGAGTTTAAATATGCTAAATAATTGGTGCTACATGGTAATTAAGTTTTGAAATTGGGCAAAAAAAACTGCTTATTCAGAATATTTTTTTTTAAATGTTAACGAATTTTGGATCTTTAAATTTTGAAAAGCAGCCGTAATTTTGATAATGTGGTGCTATCAGCTTAGTGAGGATAGCTGTAAAGTCTGGATCTTTTACTCTTAAAAAATTTATTTAGTAATAAGGGAATTAAAATGCATTGGCTGCGATCATAAAACTAGTTATTCTAAGTATAATCACACTCAGCAAATACCTTTTAATAATTATTTGTAGTAATTATTTATAGCAATTATTTAATTCGATGTTTTCGATGAGCAAGTCATACAAGATCTCATTCTCTGATAAATTCGGGGGCACTATTATTATTACTCGGGGACAAGTTGATTTGCATGGTTACACTTTTAGACAAAATCGATACTTAGATATCATGAAACTTTCTTCGTTTTAATTGAAATAGTTTCCTGGCATTAGGCTCAAGTGACAAAATAACTGTCACTTCTTTAAGGAAATGAACTTCGTCAAAATTAAAGAGAGATTTCGTCATCTTATTTTATTAAAAAAAAAAAAATGAAAAAATGCTGAACGGTCTAACGAACTTAATTCTCAAACAATCACTTGATAGTTTGCACCATATAGGTGAATTAATGCCACCCTAACAACACAATAAGGACAAATAGATTAGAGAGATAAATTTCATCCATGCCCGGAGCGGGATTCGAAACCGAGACCTTCCCGGTGTATGGCCAACTCCTTAATGAGTCAGCTTTTTTCGATCGTGTAGTCTTCCTTTCAGTTAATAATGAGCCTCATTGACTTGAATAATCTCATGCCTCATGAGATTTCAGTCGGGGGAAAATTTTCGTTTTATATTTCAGAGGTACCGTTTCATCACAAACCACGCGATTTGGCGACGAAATGATTCTCAAAATTAACGAAATAAAGCTCAAAAATTGCAGAATCTTCAAAAGTGAGAGTTTTATATTCAATAGTGCAACTTTCTTCAGTGAACAAACGTATTCATGTTTGTATCATACTGAAGCAAAATTAGTAGAGCTGATTGAATTAAGAGACGAGCTCCCTCCTTCAAGTAAAGTTCACGAAACGTAAAAAAGAACTCTGGAAAAATAAATTTATGATGATAAATTTATAAATTGGTTTCTCTAAAAATTTAATAAGAAATAATTTTTATTTTAAACGCTGTTTAAAATTATAAAATCATGCTGTTAAATAGTTCTCAAAAATTATGTTTTTAATGTTTAAATGAAATATAATTTTATTATTAGTAATGTTTTCTTTTAAATTTGCTATTAAGAACTTACTTTTATGCAAAGTTTTGGTGAAATAATGTTAAAATAAAAGCTTAATCAAAAAAATGACTGGAATTTTGATTTATTTGAATTCATAAAAAATTTTAAACTACACTCTATAACAAAAAAATCGACGCATCAAGAAGGAGTTGTCCGATTGAAACGAAAATTGGTGGATATGAAGACAATGTACAAAATAGTAAATGATTAAAATTTCAGAACAATTGAATAATTTATTGCAGAGTTACAGTAACAAGTTCAGTAAGGTGTTGACCCGTCTGTAGCCTGGATACAAGCTGCCGCACGGAGTGGCAATGACCGATAAAGCACCCGGATGGTCTCTTGCGGTATTTCCTGCCAAATTCGATCCAATTGTCGAACGAGGTCATCAACATTCCGTGCCAGATGCAATCGCCTTCCCTTCATATCCCAGACATGTTCGATGGGAGAGAGGCCAAGGAAGAGTTTGACAAGCTTGCAGACAGTTCATAGCAATACGTGCCGTATGTGGTCTGGCATTGTCCTGCTGAAAAACCAGTCCAGGGCGCTGCAAAAGGAACGGTAGCAAAACAGGTCTTAGGATGTCGTCGACGTACCGCTGTGCAGTAAGTGTACTTTAATGACGACCAAAAGGGTCCGGCTGTCAAAGGAAATGGCACCCCAGACCATAATGCCTTGTTGAGGGCCAGTGTGGCGTGCAATAGTGAGGCAGGATCCCTCCTCTGCCCTGTGCGTCTCCAAACACGTCTTCGAAGATCGTCAGGACACAGTTGGAAGCGGGATTCGTCGCTAAAGACTATACGTCCCCAGTCGGCATCATTCCAGCCATATCTGTTCAAAACATTCATGCATACGAAATTTCAAAGCAATTGCTTCTTGGTGCGTCAATTTTTTTGTTATAGAGGGTACTTCATGGCCTCAACTGAACTTATTTTGTCGAAATATTTCTCATTATGCATCCTAACTTGAATTCTTTAATTTTTAAGATCTTTGTCACCCTTAGCTCTCTGTTACCTTTAGTTTTTTTTTTTTACCTTTAGCTCGTTGTTATTTATTCAATTTTCAAAAATATTAAGTAACAATTTTTTTAAAATTTATATTCTAAATTGACTTTGGTCATAATAAGCTTGGTATTATAAAGACATTGCTTGTTAATACAAATAATGTATTTTGTTCTTGAATATTTTTATACAAAAAAACTGACATAAATATTTAATGTATATTAATTTGATAGTTGAAACAAACTATTACAATTCCGAGTTGAACAATACTCTGCATGTTTTGAACAGAAATTTTTGTACTAATTGTTAACTTGATTGTTGGAACAATTAAACACAATTCCGAGTAGAATAATACTCTTCATATTTTAAGCAGATTTTATTTACTTATTTATTTTTGTACATTCACTTAAATTTTTAAACTAAATATCTGTGACAAAACATTATTAAGAGGCATATAATTCAATAATTATTATTCTTAAATTTAAAATGTCATATTTTATTGAAAATTGATTTTCCTCTATATTACGAAGAGAGTTTTACAATTTACCATTTGACTTTTTAAAGTTTTATAGTCTTATCAAAGCTATTAAAAAGCTAAAATTTTCATTTTAGTTTAAAATAAAAAATCAAATAAAAATTGTTAATCTGATATTGAATTGATGAAGGAGCGTCATATATTAAATCGAAGTCCGCAAAATTTATAACGTAAGAATTATTTATACTTTTTCGTTCTGAACGGAATAACAAAAAAAAGATAAATTCTTTATTAATTTTATCGTTATATTTCGATTTTAAATCACACCAAATTTTTAAAGTTAAATGAGGGATAAAAAAGAGAAAGACGTTATTCATTAATAGTTTTACTCAGTGTTTCAGAGGCAATTTAATTAAGCGTAAAAAATAGAAGGAAAAAAAGGAAGAAAAAAAAATGCGAAAAAAAAGGCCGAAGGACAAATTCTTAAGTCTTCTTTGTATGAAGAGGGGAAGTGAAAATTGGCTTTAACTTACAAAATATTTCTTTCTTTTCAATTTAAATTTAAATTCAAAATATTATTAAATATGTATAATGTGAGTTGCTTCAAAGAATAAATTAGATATATTAAAAACAACCTGCATGAATTTTATGATAAATAATTTTTTATATACTTCCAAGCGAAACAAATGTGAGATATATGAAAGCTTTTTATCATTAAACTGCCACACTAAAATTCTAAATTGCATCTTTTATGCTAAAGTCATCATTTACTTTAACACTTTTATACAAAGAAATTCTTTCCATTTGCCCCCTGACCTTATAAATCTTCAGAACAAAAGGACTCTTTCGTATTCTTAAATTCTTATCAAATCGCCTCGGAACAGACTCAGCAAAGCAATGTGCGATTACTCAGTACTACGATCATCGCTAACTTGCCAAATAAATTAATCTCTAAGGGGCGAGTGTTTCTATTGATTCTTGAGAAGGCACAGCTTGAGAGGCTTAAGACTAATTTATGCTCAGCCATTTGCTATGGAAACCAGCGAGCCGGGATGTTTAACATGATTAGTTATGTCTGTTGCCACTTGGTATGTATTCATATGAAAAGATATTAATATCTGAAGTCAAGCTGTCCATTGTTACCCTGAAGTGAAAATAGTAAGGGGGACTTAGAAATTTCATTATAGAATTTCTGGTTTAAACACCGGAAAAAGATTTAAAAGACGCGGAATTTTAAGCAAAACAAGGCTAAATTTCAAATACTAGTTAACCCTATAAATCGATCTCCATTACACCACTGAATGAATTTTTAAATATTTAAGAATTATTTCGAGCTTGATCAATGCCGACTTAACAATTTTAAAAAGTAAAAAAAAATGATTTCTCATAAATAGCTCGAAACAAATAGCTACAACACAACACAAACAATTGTGAAGAATATAATATAGCGTTATTGATATCATCAGAATGACGAACTAGAGAAAGCTCTTGTCCCCTTTTCCAAATTGAAACAAATAGTTTTATAATCTTTAAATATAAATGAATGTATATATATATATATATATATATATATATATATATATATATATATATATATATATATATATATATATATATATATGAGAAAAATTCATCTATATTTAAGGAGCTGTAAGGTATTTAAATGAATTAGCTTAATTATTGAGCTTATAGATATATTCAATAAGGAAATACAAAGTAGACAATGAATTAAAAAAATTTAAAAGGTAAAAATGAGCAGGTCTCAAAAACTCTTCTTTCAAGAACTACATACAAATATACAAAGAACGAGTAAATGTGATTGCGTTCATAATCCGGTTGAAAAGAGAAAAATTGAATCGAATCTTGAAAAGAATTCCTCATTGTCCTCAATATGGTGAAAAAAAATTCGGCTACAAACGACGCAAAAGTTAATTAACATTACCCGTTTTGGACAAATTACAAGAAACCATCTAATAAATTTACAAAAAATAAACAAAAGTTTTAGTCAAAAAATTTTAGCTGACTTTATTCGTAAATGAAAGAAATAAAAAACAATTTTTCAAAAGGAAAAAAAAAAGAACATGAAATATCAATTTTATATTACTCTCAAGCGCAACAAATAACTGTCATCTGTTTCTGAATTCTGATATCTGAAAAACGATGCTATTTATTTAACAGAATAACAGTTTAGAAGCCAATGAAAATCTTCAAATTATATTTAAATCTATGTTACTTATGCTAAGCAAACATAAAGAAATCATACAGTTTTCGTCAAATTTTCTGTCCAGTTAAAGAAAAAATTCTATACGCGCAAAGTTTTACAAGATTTCGAATGCGGAATGAAATTTTTATATTTTTAATTACACCACTTTTGCTCTCAATGAGTCATTTTCTACGGAGTGCGTTTCACCTTTAAGAAGTAATCTAGGTTTTATATCAATCATTCAACGACACATCAGAATAATTCCATTAGAATTATCTTACCTCCGTGAGCTACACATATGAGTGTGAGTGATGATCCTTCTTTATATGGACCTATCGTTTCAGATAAGGTTTTATTATCCTTATCTTTTATCACTAAACTATTTGTAGGCACTGGAAAAAAGAAAATAGTTTCATTCTTGTTAAAAATATTTCAAGTATCTACATAATATTTAGAATGCATTGTTAAATAAAGAAGTATTTGCTGTAGAATACATTAAAGATGCTTAGAATGTATTATAAATATAAAAAAAAATTGTTTTAGTATTGTATTCCCTTTATGTACTACGAAATATTGTTTAACAGTATTAAAACTACAATGTAATGGTAATGAATAAATTTATTCTATTTTTAATTGTGAATAATTCAGTATTCATCTTCTAAATGTATTTTGAGTGTTTCATTTTCGATCCTGATTTTTTAGTTTAAAAATTCTGTAGGTACTTTTCTTGTGGATACTAAAATGCTAGTCGTTGATCCACACCTTATATTTAACATAAAATTTAAAAGTACGTAAGTAAAAATAAAAATAAAATTATTATTTGGATTTATACTTTTCCTTCATAAATGAATTTAATTAAAATTCAATACCTGCTCCATGAAATTTAAAAAAATCTTTCAATTTGTAAATCCCAGTCCCAGAAAATCTTTTTTTTTATTTTTTAAATATATAATACAGTGGTTACTACACTTGAATTAAAACATTGTTTCGATGATTTTGACATAAATTAAAAGATAATGAAAATGGAAAATAACTTTCAGAATATCATATTGTATTAAATATCATTTAACCTTCTTTATATTATTTTAGATTTTATATTCTAGCAAAGAATGTTTTAAAAAAATCAGCTTTCGTTTATTCCTTACCAATAACATTGAGCTTTACCAACCAACTGAGAGTTCTTCCCCTCTTGAAGTCTACTCTGCACCTATAATCACCCGCATCGTCTTCTCTAACTTTTTCTAGAGTAAGTGATGCTAGACTAGGTCTTTGATTGCTCACATTAAAACGTGCTCTAGTACCAAGGACCTAGAAAAAAAAATATAAAAAGAAGTTTATATCAAAAGTATGTATGTTTAATGGATCCTGTGCATGATCAAAATTGTTGCGTGCAAAGATGTATTTGCTCGTTAATGTTATTTATGAATAATAGTAATTATTCTTTATAAGTAATAATGAATAAAGTATTAATTAAACCGTATGCGTACAAATGAGTAATTTTACGTCGATGCTATTAATGAATAATACTAGTTATTAATTACTACTTGCAGGCGTAGTTAATCATTACTATTCTTATTTTAAAGTATATCATACGATAGAAATCTAGCTATATTAATGATATAGAGCAGTTTTAGTTTTTACACTGTTAGATTTTTACCCTAGTAGAATTTCCATTCTAATATTACATTAAATTAATCGGCTGCAGTCTATACACCCAATTCACCGTTAAGTTTATTGTAAAGCACATTTTTTACGTTTACGGTTTTGAAACCATTTACAACTAGTATGGTTAGAAAACTGTGCATACAAAAATATATTGCTTTTTTAACAATTTGCATTTAACATGGTTTAAATAAATCGGTAAAAACGAAATTTAACTGGAGCTATGCTTTTCGTTAGAGATTTGGCATTGGAAATGGGTTGTGGCTGAGTTTCGTGCTATCAAATAAATCGTCGCTTAATTAGTTTATCTGGTTGCTTCACCAATCGTAAGAGTTAGGAAATGCTAGATTTGTTGTGTTAAGCAGCTTTATGGTTCTGTCATCCATACTCAAATAAGGGTATAGTATTCCAATAGTTCAGGGTCGCACATTGGGGAGTGCAGGGGACTGGAAACTCTTCAGGTATGGAAAGGAATGGGTGAAATATTGTGGTGCCAACGCTTAGAGCACGATCCCCCGTGCTGTCGGTAATCAGATTGACCGATTAGCTCTCTCGGCTATAATATGCAAAAAGTGACTTCACCCAAGTAGCTACAAGCAACTAAGTGACTGCACTAGGTGGGCCAAATTGGTGCGATAAAATTCTGGTTCTTTAAACGTATTAGATGGAAGAAGTTAATGAACGGTTTTTCTAACAGTTAACAGTTTGAATATTTTCGCATTTATAGTTATTGCAATGTTTTCGTTAAATGTGGTGAAATAGCAATTGAATAAATTGTTACTTAACCATTTGTCTCAATAAATTCCCAACAGTATACATGTTTATGTACTGATTCTAACTTTCACTCTTTCCAGTGAATTGCATATGTTTCAGTGTATCATTCATATACTAAATATATATTTGAAAGATGATGTAAAGATATATATATATAGATAAATATGACTGCTTACTTTACTGGAGAAATGTTTTGCGTCTCCTGGTGCAGTGACACTTCTGACATCTACTGTATATATAGGATTTGGTAAATCAAGCCTATACCACAGTACTAAGGAAAATGAATCATCCGGAGAAGGTGGGGTGAGATTGCATGGGAGAGACACAGTGGAACCAATAACGGCATGTATTTCAGGATTTTCTAGAAGGAAAAGAATTATATTTGTGGAACATGCAGAAAAGTGTTCATAATCTATGCATTTAATTTTATACTTGACCCTGCCTGAGGATTATTTTTTCCCGTTTTTTTGTTGTTGTTATACTTAATGCATATACATTTGGCCTTTTGCAATTCGATATTGATCTTATATAGGATTAGAAAGTTATATTAGTTCTAAATTCTGCATAAAATTCTTTCACTATATTGGTCATACTGCACAAACTGTGCTTCATAAACATATTTTATAGAGTTGGAGTATTTTGTTGTTGTAGTTCATTTACGTCGCACTAGAGCTGCACAACGGCCTATTGGCGACGGTCTCGGAAGCGTCTCTGAGGATGATCCGAAGACATGCCATTACAATTTTGATCCTCTGCAGAGGGGATGGCACCCCCGCTTCGGTAGCCCAACGACCTGCACGCGAAGTCGAGCACTTTACGGTAGCACAGTTTAACGAAGATCAATACCGCACACCCTCGGTCCTTACGCACAGTGATCCAAGTGGGTCACCCACCCGCACACTGACTGCAGCCAGTGATGCTTGACTTCGGTGATCTGCTGGGAACCGTGTCTTAACGATCAGTCCACTGCGGGACGGAGTATTTTGTATAAATATTAAAATTTGTGTGTCAGTCTTCGCATTTTACATAATTTCCTGAGACACACTGCTTATTACATAACAGTTATCAAGTCTTTATCCTCCTGCGGATTACGAAGATTACTTAAATCGTCTTAAAAAGCAACCAATATTCATTTTTAAAGTAGATTTTGTATGAGTTATTATATTCAAACTTTTAAATAAGCTCAATACACAAAAATACTTTAATGTCAACATTGAAATGGAGGTCTCATTTTCACAAAATATGCTCTTTCGTGAAATCTGTAAACATGAATTTTTATTATTTAGCCCCAAGTTTTTCAACTACAATTTTTTAAATACGTCTTGTACTTAATTCTAACGATTCTTTTCGATCATTAGGCTTAATTCTGTATTTACTATTAGTTTTAAACGACTTTCATTTTCGAGATATGGTGCTTTGTGTTTCGGTAGGGTGAAATAATAAAAAAAGTAAAAATGGTGATGTGACCAGCTTTCAAGACTTGTATAGATGGATTAAAAGCGAGGTAAGCCTGATCGGTGATCACCAAAGTGAGGATCGATCCCTATAGTTATTCTTGCACGATATCTCAATGATTTTAGCCACCACAACACCTATAATGTAGTTTTGACAAAAGAACATCATCATTTTTGTGCAGATTCATATATTTCAATTGCTTACTTTCTATATAATATAATATAATATAATATAATATAATATAATATAATATAATATAATATAATATAATATAATATAATATAATATAATATAATATAATATAATATAATATAATATAATATAATATAATATAATATAATGTAATGTAATGTAATGTAATGTAATGTAATGTAATGTAATATAATGTAATGTAATGTAATATAATATAATATAATATAATATAATATAATATAATATAATATAATATAATATAATATAATATAATATAATATAATATAATATAATATAATATAATATAATATAATATCCTTATGTTATTATTTCCTTTCTCTTAAAGTAAAAATTTGGTAAAACATGAAGGTTTGGCGTTTTTGCGATTTACTTTAAACTAAACAGAGAATTACACAATGACAAGAAAACTATCAGAAATTCACAGCATAGACTAATTTATTGTTATCATAAACAGATTTTGATTTTAAACAAAAAACCTTTTTTACGAATATTTATAGCTAATTTATGCAATTAGGATGCTTCATTTACTATAAAGATCAAAAATACTGAGTATAATATAAGACAGCTGCTGATTTTTAAATAATTGAAAATATTTAAGAAACATAGAAAAATGCTTCATACTTAAGAAAATCAATAAATGCAATGTATAAAATGCAATTAGTGAAAAAGAAACTCAAAACTTTGTGAAGAAACTCACTTACTTTTTTTAACAAAACAAATTTTAAGAGAATTTTTCTTTGAAAAAATCCTAATTTACGATTATTCACAGCCGATTTATTCAATTTGGATGCTTAATTTATCACTCACATCAAAATTACTAAGCATACTCAGAGCAGCTGCTGAGTTTTAGAGAACTCAAAATATTTAAAAAAAATAATAAATAAAATGTTCAATCATCTCGTGAAGAAATTTTATTCGATACAATGGAGTTGAAGAGGTATTTCTGCATTTCTAATTTAAATTTTAAAGGAAGCATAACAAGATTGCTTAAACGAAGGCTATTTACTTTTGAAGTTATTAAAATAACTGTCCCGAAACATGGGATACAAGAGAAAGAACAACATAGAAACTTGAATCTTAGAAAGAGTTAAGATAATTGAATTTTTGCAAAAAAGGCACTGACTGAGGAACCGAAATGTAAAATTGGTTAGAGTAGATAATAAATTTTTTCTTATTTAATTAAATCTCGCGGTTAGAAAAGAAAATAGTTATATTTCCTATCTTTTATATTTTTTTACCATTAAAAAGAAACTTTTTATTGCAAATTCCTTCATGATGATGAAACAGAAATAACACAGTTTCTTTTCTATTCGCGGTTATATTTTGACAGAATATGTATTTAAAATAAAGAAATTTAACAAGGAATTCTATTTCTCCGTCTGTTGTTTATTTGAAACAAATATTGTACTGAACGCATCGAGAATTACTTTTTTTAAAAATTAATAAAACTTGCATTGCCTAAACTTATCAAATTTGGGACACATTATGGTTTGGATGATACTAACTTACGAAAAGGGGATATGATTGAGGAATAAAATGAAATTATTGGAATGAAAAATGACGCAATTAGTAAAGAGTACTAAATACATTTCTTTAAAAATCTGTGCAAATATATATCTGTACTATATTAATTTATATACACAGTCCAGTCACATTAATGTGACCATCTGTCAAAAGCCGGAATAACCACCTTTGGCAGAGTGGACCACTGCGAGACGTGCAGGAAGAGAGTCAGTTAGGTTTCTGAAGGTGTTCACTGGAATGTTGAGCCATGCCGACTCCAGTGCCATAGCCAGCTGCGCTAGATTACGCAGTTGAGGATATGTGGCGCGAGTAACCCGATAGAGGTGGTCCCACAGATTCTCGATTGGGTTTAAATCCGGTGAGTTTGCTGGCCAGGAAAGTGCGGTAAACTCATCCTTGTGCTCTTCATACCACGCACATACACTGTGAGCTGTATGACACCTCGCCTTATCCAGCTGGTAGATGCCATCATTCTAAGGAAAAATCATTCGCATGTAGGGGTGGACATGGTCCGCAAGGGCAGATGCGTACTTGTGCTGATCCATCGCTCCTTCCACAATGATGAGTACACCCAGTGAATGCAAGGAAAACATTCCCCAAACCATAATGCTCCTTCCGGTAATTGTTGCAGGGTGTTTGCTATCAGACGTTTCATGCCGTATACGCCAACGTCCATCTGTTCGATAGAGCAAAAAATGTGATTCATCGGAAAAAGCCACCTGTCACCACTATGCGGACGTCCAGTTGCGGTACTGGCAGGCAAATTCCAGCCTTCATCGCCAATGAACAGCAGTCAGCATAGATGCATTAACCAGGCTTCTGAAGCAGAGGCCCATGCGCAGCAACATTCGCTGAACCGTTGTTGAGGATACACACTTGGTAACCCCTTGGTTCATCTGGACAGTCAGTTGCTCAACAGTTGCACGTCTATTCACCCGAACGCATCTCTGTAGCTTTCCTACGCCTCTGTCATCTATAGCCCGTGGTGCACCGCATGTGCCAAGCCGCTGATTTTGGAAAGTGCCATTTTACCATGCACGGTATACTTTCACCACGGTGGCACGCGAACAGTTCACAAAATTAGCCGTTTCCAAAATGCTTCCACACTTGGCCCGAAGGCCAATAATCATGCCCTTTTGGACGTCGGATAAATCGCTTCGTTTTTGTATTACGCCAACGCTTGAAATGCTTTCCGATGCCCTAGGACAGTGGTGCGCAAACTTTTTTCGACTGCGACCCCTATTGTAGAGAGAAAATTTTTGGTGACCCCTAAAGATAAATGTCCACAAATACGATGTATATTTCGCAAATTTTTTCGTTTCATCGAATAAAAACATCTTCATATTTGACTCATATTAATTTTATTCATAATTTTAAGAAAATTCTTTTTATAAAACACAAAAATCAGTAAATTGCCCTTTAATGAGATGTCTGTGGCTGCAAGTTTCTAATTATCTCATCGATGTTTGGATGTATGTTGCTAATTGCAATTCGCAAATCATCTTCAGGGTTTAAACACGAGCGGTATTTAGTTTTTACTGAAACTAGTTTGCTGAATCCAGTTTCACATAAATACGTTGATGCAAATTGTATTAACACTCTGATGGCATTCTTGCATAAAACGGGATATTGTTTTTCCACGGATAGCCAAAATTTTTGGCAAGGCTGAGTCTTAAATTGATTTCGAAGAGTATAATCACTAATTAGATCTATCAATTGCTCTTTCTCACTAATTTGAAGAGTTGAACAGCATATGTCAAGGGAAAATGGATCACGAATCCAACCAAGATCGTTTTCTGGAAAATCCTCGAATCTTCTCGAAAATTTTTTCTTTAACTTTTCAATGTGATTGGAAATGATGTTTTTAAATGTAAATAAATCTATATTATTTTCCTTGATAAAATCGTTAAAGCAAGGGAACATGTCGGTGTTGTTTTTATTCAGTTCAGTTTTCCAGAGACTAAGCTTATTCTTAAAAGCTTGAATTTTACTGGCTACTGTTATGATAGTTGAATTCTCACCCTGCAAGCTCACATTTAAGTCGTTAAGTTTTTCGAAAATATCAACTAAATAGCTCAGCTTCAGTAGCCAAACTTCATTGATATAATAACTTGCCAATCTATGTTTCTTTTCGATTAAAAACATGTACACTTCATTTCTCAAATCAAATATCCGTCATAGTATTTTCCCACGTGAAAGCCATCTGACTTCGGTGTGTAACAGTAATCTCTCATGCGTTGAGCCCATCTAATTGAAAAGTATTGTAAAGAGACGGCTGTTTTGGCTGTTGCATTTAATGTAGTTAATTGAACTAACAGCTTCTTGTAATACGTTGTGTAACTCTTCATCCATATCTTTTGCAACAAGAGCTTGCCGATGAATCATACAGTGATTAAATACCATAAAAGGCGCCACCTTCTGAATTAAGCCTCTGAGCCCTTTATTCGAACCTGTTAATGCTGCAGCACCTTCAGTACAAACCGTAACACAGTTTGCCCAGGTAAGGGACTTTGTTTCAAAATATTCATTTATTACTTCGAATATTTTTTTCTCCAGTTGTTTTTCTTTCCAAATTTTTGCAACATAAACACGTTTCTGTTTTCATTAAAAATA
This sequence comes from Parasteatoda tepidariorum, assembly GCF_982258835.1. Classification (NCBI taxonomy): domain Eukaryota; kingdom Metazoa; phylum Arthropoda; class Arachnida; order Araneae; family Theridiidae; genus Parasteatoda; species Parasteatoda tepidariorum. The sequence goes on from NC_141761.1 coordinate 21,201,172, forward strand.
ATTAGTTGTGATATTTTAGTAATATCGGTAGTCTCGTCCAGTTGTGAAGCAAATACAGATGAATTTTGTATGCGTTTTATGACTTCTGACTCGATATTTCATGACATTTCGGAAATCTGCCGAGACACGGTATCTCTTGATAATGGTATTGTTTTTAGTTCATTTCAATATTTATCGCCATGCATAATTGATGTCATCTTAGTTGCTGAAGGAAGGATAAGGGATTCTCCAATTGTATGGGGTTTCATTGTTTTTCCTATTGGATAAGAAACTTTTAAAGAAGCTCGTAATGCTTTCTGAGGTATTGTTGTAAATTTCTTTAAATCTGCACTTTGAATTTTCAGATTTTTAGCTCGTCTTTGAAAAAAATCGGCATGTTTATTTTGAAGTTCTTTATGTTTAGTTTCCAGGTGCCTTTTTAATTTAGCTGGTTTCATGCTCTCATTTGCTAATTTTTCGTTGCAAATGACGCATATCGGGCGTTCTACATCATCAACAACACAAAATGTAAAACCATACTTAATAAATTCCTCATTGTATTTTCTTATTTTTTTAGATCGGGCATTTAGTTCAGTATTTTGAGACTTCTCATCAGTTTTTGTTCGTTTGTTAGCTGAAGATGTACCTGGTGTACGTATTACCCATTTATCCATTATGAAGATAGGGGTTAAATTATTTAAACTAAAACAAATAATATAAAAAATTTTATCATTTTTTTTCGAGAAATTCAATAAAATTAACAGAGATCTTTCTCTAATGATAGTACATACATGATAACAAAGAGTAGTAAAGCCCGATAAAAATATAAAAAAACAAAATTACCCAACGTCACATGATAAAACTCGAGGTTAAACTAAAACAATTGCAGGCCAACTGCTATATGCTACAACTTCATGCGAACACTTCACGTCTTCACTCTGACTATCAGATACACCGCGTACCTCGTCATCTGATTGGCGATCACGGAAGCGGATTTTTGCCCTTTCCCTGCGGTTAACGTCTAGTCAAATAGGCGCTTTTCAGTAAAACTGGCGAATTACCGCGAAGAGGGCGCTATCTACCGGAGTGAAAAACTAGCGTCTTCACACTTTACATACATTACGCATTACGGTCAAAGAAAGAGTGGACAGCATGGAATTGCAATTAAACAGTGAGTGACGGAGCTTCACTCTTTATATGTACACTGTATGGTATTCAGCATGCAGGGATAATGCATTTCATAAAAATTTGACGACCCCCAAAAAATTTCTGGCGACCCCCACAGGGATCGCGACCCCTAGTCTGCGCACCACTGCCCTAGGACATCCTTTATATACACTCTACTGTAATATGCTGCCACCTGCCTTCTGTGATTGGTTATTACACGTTGACGTCGAAGGTAGGTGGTGGGCACATTAATGTGACTGAACTGTGTATACATATATATATATATATATATATATATATATATATATATATATATATATATATATATATATATATATATATATATATATATATATATATATATATATATATATATATATATATATATATATATATATATATATATATATATATATATATATATATATATATATATATATATATATATATATATATATATATATATATATATATATATATATACACGTTTGATGTATTTAGCATGGCTTGGCCCTTTGATTAATTTGAAAGTGGTTAAGAGAATAACACAGGATACTCGCTAAAACTCGTCAATCCTCATAGTGGCGATAGATTCAACACTTAAAAATGCATAAAAAATTATGTGTACTAACCTGTTGCTTCATTAAATGGATTCTTCGTGGGGTCAATTTTGTATTTAATGCCAGTTTCACCACCTGTAACAAAATAATATAATTCATTAACATGACCTATTTAAATTTATAGCAGCTTACTTGGTATATGAGTTTAATTGTTTGTTTGTACTGTTAAATATTTAACATATAATTGATTTTTTCTCACTCGAACGTTGATTATTTTTGTAGTAGTTATATTTAAAAAAATATCTAACATCAATGCACCGGTAAAAACAATAAATAATCATATTTCGTTAAATATGACAAATGAAAATTTATATTTGAATCATAATTTGTACTATATTAATTGAATTACTTGGTTAATAGAAGGTTTGAAATACATGTGTCAGTAGAGTGCATAGGCCCATACTTAAAATGGAAGCAATGGTATCGGTTGATCAGGCTAGACTCTGTGCAATTGGAATACCCATGTCAGTTACAATATATAAGTAACAGAGTATTTATTTTAAGTATGGTGGTAGCAAAGTTTCATGTTGACATAGGACAATTTCTGGTTTAAGGAAAGTCTTATAAGCAATTATAGCGGTAAAAAAAGTACATCGAATTTTAATATTGTTGTTCAACATTTAACTGTATAGATAAGTTGTTGGTACCAGTTTAGTTCCGAACACAATAGTTGAAATACAAACAAATGCAAATGTAGGTAGCTAAAATTATATTATTATTATTATTCTTTTTACTAAATCATAGATACAATTCGAAACGTTTTGCGAAAGGTGTTTTTATTCTGGGATAATTGTGAAAAATTACAAAATGCAGGGGATTTTTCAGACATCCGTTTTAATATAATTCTGAAAGAGTTATGAATATGTGAAAATATTTTCTTTGTGCAAAACAAGGCAAAAGCCATGTCTCCCAAGGAATTTGAAAACTATTAGTCGAAAACGCCATTGACAACGTTTTTGAGAGAAAAGATATTTGTAGGGTCACTTTTAACGATAAATATTTTTGGACTGCTTAATTAAAACCTATTTTTTCCTTAAATGACTGCTGAAAATTACGTTTAGGTTAAGATTACTTTAAAGCTACTTTTCTAGAGAAATCATGAAGTACTTAAATGTTAGTTTAACGGGATTTTAATTTAATTTACGTTCAGGTTTAAACCACGCTATTTTCCTAAATGAATTCACAGTACTTCTCAATGAATTGAATTTGAATGAATTCCCAAAGAATAGAATTTAAAATTGCATGTAAAAACCGCTCCCAGAAAATGACATTTCAAGACATGCTTTTATTCTATTATATTTCTGTAATAGAATTTAACATGAAACCTGATAATAATGAGGTATAATTCATTGTACGCGTTCTCCTAAAATACCATTGGAACTAACTAACCTTTTCTTAATACCGTTAGAAAGGATGTAAAAACAAGAAGTAAATACGTAATATTTCCTCCTCGTCTACTCTTCTGAATAAATTGTTCAAGACTGTGGAAATTTTTTTGAGATAGAAACTCATCTAACAATCATTCTTGATGCCTGGATGCATGCCTTATAAAAAGAATACAGCATACGTAAAAAGATGATAGATAGTGCTTTTTGTTAAAGGAAGCAGAGATATGCTTGCTGGTAGGAATAAAAAGGAGAAAAAAAAAGAATATTGCGAATAAGAGATGATGGTGGAGTGAAAACAAAAAGAACAGAACAGAGAGACTATAGCGGAAGTAAGGGAAAAAGTTCCGACTTTCAACGTAAGCTTCCGACATGCTGTACGCATGGATAAAACTTTCAATCATCCCTTAAACAATAATAAAACACATTCTGGACAAGTTTCTGAAAACTTTGCTTTTGTTCTTTAACGCTTTCTTGAACTATTTTTCACAGTGTTCTTTTGATAATGTTCTCTCTGGTGATTACTTTGTTCTAAAATTCTTATTTAGTTAAGCGTAAACTGCAGTAAAGCAAATTGCAAGAAGGGTTGAATTAATAAAAAAAATAAGAGTTGAAATGATTTAACACATTTATAAATACATAATTATTGTATATATATTTGTAGCAATAGTTATTTAATATATGTTTTAAAATGCGCGTAATAATGTAGTGGCTCTAAAATACTGTGATATATGATAATTTGGAAAATGCATTAAAATTAGGAATTGTTTGGATTTCTTATATTCGCAAATGCAACCGACTTAACGAGAAAAAATATAAGCAGCAAAACAATTTAAATCACGATCCTCTTGAAATATGATGATTATTTTGTTAAAGAAAATTGAGGGAATTTAGTTGGAAAATGTGACTAAAATTTGATCACTTTCCACCTTCATAGTGTGAATGATAGTAAGTTTGTAATCAAGACCATTTTGTTTAAATCGTGATAAAATTCAGAACACGTTTTTCAACAAATGACAAATATTTTAAATATATATTATGTGGTAGCAATACATATTAATTACAATATTTAGCTTAGATGGGAAAATATCTTCATAATGAAGGGAAACTTCAACAGTATTTATGAGTGATCTCCATAGGAAAGCTACTGTTAAAGACCAATATTGATTTGCTAGGGTCAGATTTATGTCCAATGATCTGCAACTGCACTTTTGATAATTACCAATATTTTGAGTGACCCGGTTTAAGTAAGTTTAAAATTTTTAATGATAAATATTTTTGTGATCTAAAATTTTAAAAAAATATCAAACTAGGAATAGATTTACTTGCCTAAACTTAAAAAAAAGAAGTATGACTGCTTATACAGTTTTCATAGTTCGTCATAGTGTTAATAAAATCGTAAACTGTTCATCATAAACTGTTAAGCAGTTCCTTTGCGACATACGTAGCCGTTTTTAGCACTCTTTGCTTTATCTCTTCATTTAATTAATGACGAACAGTTACATTTATAATAAGTCAAATCAACGTATTTATAAGAATATAACATTATAATATATTGTATAATATAGATAAAACGATTATTTAACGTAAGTATATACTCCTAATTAAATGTTTTAATTAGTTATAGAAATCAGAAATTAACTGCAAATAAGAAATAAACAACAACATACATATTTTATTTTTGATAAATTGAAGAAAAAAATAACGATTCAGAAGAAATACATATAAGAAGTTAACAATATGTTCAGTCAACGCTGAAATCAACGTATTTATGAGAATATAACATTATAATATATTGTATAATATAGATAAAACGATTATTTAACGTAAATATATACTCTTAATTAAATGTTTTAATTAGTTATAGAAATCAGAAATTAACTGCAAATACGAAATAAACAACAACATACATATTTTATTTTTGATAAATTGAAGAAAAAAATAACTATTTAGAAGAAATACATATAAGAAGTTAACAATATGTTCAGTCAACGCTCAAATCAACGCATTTATGAGAATATAACATTATAATATATTGTATAATATAGATAAAACGATTATTTAACGTAAGTATATATTCTTAATTAAATGTTTTAATTAGTTATAGAAATCAGAAATTAACTGCAAATAAGAAATAAACAACAACATACATATTTTATTTTTGATAAATTGAAGAAAAAAGTAACTATTTAGAAGAAATACATATAAGAAGTTAACAATATGTTCAGTCAACGCTCAAATCAACGCATTTATGAGAATATAACATTATAATATATTGTATAATATAGATAAAACGATTATTTAACGTAAGTATATATTCTTAATTAAATGTTTTAATTAGTTATAGAAATCAGAAATTAACTGCAAATAAGAAATAAACAACAACATACATATTTTATTTTTGATAAATTGAAGAAAAAAGTAACTATTTGGAAGAAATACATATAAGAAGTTAACAATATGTTCAGTCAACGCTCAAATCAACGCATTTATGAGAATATAACATTGTAATATATTGTATAATATAGATAAAACGATTATTTAACGTAAGTATATATTCTTAATTAAATGTTTTAATTAGTTATAGAAATCAGAAATTAACTGCAAATAAGAAATAAACAACAACATGCATATTTTATTTTTGATAAATTGAAGAAAAAAATAACTATTATCGAAGAAATACATATAAGAAGTTAACAATATGTTCAGTCAACGCTCAAATCAACGTATTTATGAGAATATATCATTATATTATATTGTATAATGTAGATAAAACGATTATTTAACGTAAGTATATACTCCTAATTAAATGTTTTAATTAGTTATAGAAATCAGAAATTAACTGCAAATAAGAAATAAACAACAACATACATATTTTATTTTTGATAAATTGAAGAAAAAAATAACTATTTAGAAGAAATACATATAAGAAGTTAACAATATGTTCAGTCAACGCTCAAATCAACGCATTTATGAGAATATAACATTATAATATATTGTATATAGATAAAACGATTATTTAACGTAAGTATATATTCTTAATTAAATGTTTTAATTAGTTATAGAAATCAGAAATTAACTGCAAATAAGAAATAAACAACAACATACATATTTTATTTTTGATAAATTGAAGAAAAAAGTAACTATTTAGAAGAAATACATATAAGAAGTTAACAATATGTTCAGTCAACGCTCAAATCAACGCATTTATGAGAATATAACATTATAATATATTGTATAATATAGATGAAACGATTATTTAACGTAAGTATATATTCTTAATTAAATGTTTTAATTAGTTATAGAAATCAGAAATTAACTGCAAATAAGAAATAAACAACAACATGCATATTTTATTTTTGATAAATTGAAGAAAAAAATAACTATTATCGAAGAACTACATTTAAGAAGCTAACAATATGTTCAGTTAATTTTATCAGCTATTTACTGTGAAACAATATTTTTGCATTTATCCAACGTCTGTAACATTTTTCTGTGAAAATAAAAAAATAATTAATTATAATAGAGCATTTTTACTTTTTACATTCGAAGAGACAAAATTCCAAAACTAGCACACTTTCAAACATAATATATATTTCATGGCATTGTACTTTCGCATGTCTCAAAGTTTTATTACTTTAGCAACAACTAATGAGATGCCTATCATATAAGAGTAAACACTCAAAAATAATGAAAAAATATTGTTTTGAAACGAGTAATAAGATTAACTCAAAAATGGAGAAAAAAAATGCAATGATTATTCATTTTTTATCCTAACTGTCTTTGCACTTGCTGCTAATTGTCACTCAAGAAGATAATTACTTCTGAAAAGTAAATAAAATAACTAATATATTTTCATCGGATGCTTCATTACCTATGCTGTCTTGCTGAGCTTTCCTTTTCAAATAAAATTAATTTTCTCAGTAATTTTCATTTAACTATGTGTCAGTTTATATAAGCTTAATTTTTGTATTTAATTAGAAGCATGCTAACTGTAAAATCTATTTTAAGGCATTCAGTTTGATACTTTTTTTAGCAAACTATGCATGCTTGAATATTACTTTGATTTGAGAAATCAGTTTCTAGATATAACATTTCATAGTTTTTATTCATATTAAATTTTTTAAACAATATCGTTTATTTGATAAAAAACTAAAGAAAATTTTAGTTAAATAATTAAAAATATGCAAGCATTGGTTTTAGTAACAATAATTTAAAATTAATTGTTAATTACTTTAAAAAAGAAATACAAATGTAATTAATGCGAGGTATTTATTACAGTGCAACCTTATTATTATTAGCATGTTAACATATATATATATATATATATAACATATATATATAACGAATATATATATATATAACTCAGAAATTAACCCTAAGCAAGACATCAACGAAATCAAATAATTTGAGAAATAATTAAATTTACAAAAATAGCCATGGAAAAAAATGTTAAAAATAACTCCTCTGACTGTCCTCTAAATGACTTTAAGACTACTACTTTATGTGAACTTATACAAATTGCGTTACACTCCTACAATTATTTCATCTTAATTTTTTTAATTAGTGCTGAAATTTACTTTCTTCAATAGTTTATTCGAATTTTATTCTTCTAGTAAATAGTAATTAATAAACTATTCCATTTGAACCACTTAATTAAGAGCCTCGTATAATGTTACTGCGAATAATTCAAGCCATTTAAATTGCACATTTTCCGATATTTACTATAAGAAAATAATTGGAATCTATAAATTAATAAAGTTTGTAATACATTGTTTTTATATTCATTTGTTTACAATTGTTTATGAAAAAAATGAAACGAAACAAAAAAAAATACTTCCCAATGTGGAATAATCTTTATTTTACATTCATTTAAACTAATTCATGTTTCTCAGTTATTTGCATTAATACATAAAATTGATGTAGAGAACTTTTTGCTATAAAATAAGTAACTGATGGCTTATATCATTGAATGGCGCACATTAGCTTATGTACTCTAATGTCTTTCAACAAAATACAAACAAATTAAAACGAGGTTTTTTAGCATTTAAACTGACAAGTGCCATTAAAAATAACTCTTTGGTGTACTTCGGTACTTATGCAATTCAGAAATTATTGCACTGAAACAGAAATCCCATTCTTATTTCATTTTATGTGAAAATGCAATTAGCATCACACATTAGGATGATAATGTAAGCATTTAGCACAAAAGTGTTTAATTCGATATAAAAGTATTTAAATTAGTCTGAAAATGATTTTTGTTCGAGCTTTAAGTGTCTCAAAATAAATATAAATGCAGATCCAGAGCTTATAATAAATGATGTAAGCCTTACATGTTTATGACGCGATGGAAATACCTTTAATAGATTAAACGACTCGTAACATGTTAATGCTTTTCTAAGATAAGAGCCTTTGTGCTTAAGCGCAGCTGAAAAGCATATCTCTGTTGAAGAAAAAAAAAACATTTTGCTTTTAATTAATTCCATAGCTATTAAGTTTATCGCTTGCAGAGAACATAAAACTATATAAGCTTATTTAACGCAATTAAATTAGTCTGTGCATATTCGAAGTAATCAAATGGTTTTGAAATGCTGGTAAGCGAATTTCTTGCGCTCTCAAATTACTTTTCTGTCTTTTAAGACTTGTTTAAATCTTTTTAAAAGCTACCCATTTTCACGGCAATGAATTTTTATTACCTGTAAACGGTAATGAACTTTTATTGCTAGTTAAATAATTTCAATGTTAGGTGCAGAAATTTGATAAAAATATTTATAATATTGATGTGCCTTGTTAGATACAGTCGAGTTCATATTAATATTCAATTATTATATTTATATAAATTTTTTAAAAAGATAATAAAAAGTGTATTATGGAAGTTTAGATGACTGAATATTTTCAAGGAAATGTGAGTTAAAAATACGGCAACATGCACTCGCTGGTCGAGATGAATAGAGAGGCGTTTTGTCCTAAGAAATTATGAAAGAACTGATGCAAATTAGTTTGCTATGGAGGATTTTGCAATTGACAAATGATTTGGGTGCAAAAATTATTTCCAATTGAGATGAAACATAAGACAAACATTAAGTCTTATTGAAAAATAGAACGAAAAACCCTTTGAAGCTCGTTAAAAAGTCGCTAACGCATGTGTGATCTGATTTGAATCGAGAGAAAAAAAATCATCAAAATAGGACACAATTTATGTACAGTACGGGAATAAAATGAACTACTCTGAATAACTTTTGACCTTAAGATTGTATGTTTATTTACTCGAAATCAATCATGATAGTTTGATGGGGTGACCTCAAATATACTAATTAATTAATGCAGATGATCAAGTTTCACTTCAAACATTGTACTTTTGTGTATAAAAACCAATACAATTTCTAAGCTTTTATTTGATTAATCGTAGAAAAAATAAAATAAAACAGAGACACTAATTTATTTAACCCGATATCAATAATTATGTTTCTTCCCTTTGTTTACAAACTCTCTCTTCTGCAATAATTTAACGTGGTAGATTCTAAAACATTTTACCTCTTAACAAGAGTTAAAAAATGTAGTATTTAACAGTTTGTTGGTAATTAGAACTTTTAAAATAATAAATATAAATATCCAGCATTATTTTAATTCACGATTATTGATCGAATTTTATTGTACGTTAATAAGTTTGAGTCAAATGAAAATTACTTCTATGACTAAGTCAACGAATAAAATCATTAAATTAAAAAAAAAATCAATAAAATATACAAAAAAATGAATCGAAGTAGTTAATAATAGTAATAGTAAATAAATGGATCAATAAATCGAGCAATCAGTTTATGTATAAATTAGGAGATGAAAAAATTGTCAGTGCTAGTGAATTCAAAATATTTTAAAGGAAACCTGTAATCAAACTGGGGAAAACAATAAGGCAAGGCGATAGAAACTTTACTTAACTGCTCTCCCTTCTCTACCCAGAAAATACTCAAAATGCAATAACGAAAAAGAGATTAAGATGAGTAAAAATAATTAAATCATCTTTTTCGGGTCTCCATAACTACCTTAAATTACCGTATCAAAAGTAGAAGAAAGATCAAGCGATCTATCATAAACCACTATTCAAATAAGCCATAAAATGAATTCTCTAAAAACAAAAGTCCACAAAAAAGCTCCTAGTGAAAAGTTAATAAACCATTTTTTTTAATCATAAATTAGATAAATATAAAAGTTTTCTATGAAATGGGTTGACATCAACCGTGGTTTTTTCCATTAAAAATCAAATACAAACATCATATGCATTTCCTTATTATAAAAAAAAATTCCAACGAAATAAAATCATTTTTATTAAGCTAGTAATTAACTTTTTAGAATGTCTTATAAATAAACTTTGGCATCGTTTTGACTTTCCGAAAAATATTGGCCGCAAAAAAATTCTAATTAAGAAAATGGACATAACTGCAAGAAATTCCCAAAATAATGTTGGGATAATGTAACGATGCTCTATTGATTGAATCAAAGATAAAGATTAACTCTCTGCAGAAATATTTTTCTTTTCTTGAATGGGTCCCTTGTTCCCAGCAAATTGCTTTCCTAGAATCTATGCATTGAGGGTGCAATTAATTTAATCAAATGGAGCTTTGATAGGGATCTTGGCTATTTAGATAAGATATTGCCACTTTAATAATTCTAAATTTCTCTCACTCTTTCCAGATCAGAAATAAACATTTCATAACCAGGACAGTTCATAAAAGGACATCATTTTAATGCATGCATAATAACAGCAATTAAAAAGAAATTTTCAAGTTAACAAATTAAAGGATCGCTTAAAAAAATTTAGGAACCGATTGAGAAATAAGCATTTTATTATTGCTTTTAAAAATGGTATATATATATATATATATATATATATATATATATATATATATATATATATATATATATATATATATATATATATATATATATATATATATATATATATATATATATATATATATATATATATATATATATATATATATATATATATATATATATATATATATATATATATATATATATATATATATACGATTCATCACATTTTTGCAAACAGGCATATTATTGAGCAATCCGTGCATATACAATGTTTAAGGCCTTGATAACGGGCCCATATTAAACTGCCGATACCACTCCAATCAGACCAATATCTTCGGCTGAATCAACTGTGGCAAAATAAGTGTTCGGCCGGCAGGAGTCGATAAAGTCGATGATATTGGAACTGTATCGGAAACGTACATATATCTATCGGGCCGATACTTTTGTATACGTTCAACAATTATATCGGTCCATCTCAGCTCTACCGACACATTCAAATTTTCCAGATAGCAATATGTTATGATACAAATGCGAAGAAAGTTCATGCTGGATCAATTACTGACCGATAGGCCATATATCTGTCATTTTTAATTTTACCGAAACCTACCCATTAAAAATATGCTAGTTTATATTGGTTCAACTTCTGGCAAAGAGTTCCGCAAAAAGTACCTTAATACATGTATTTTTACAGCACTTACAAAAATAAATGTCAAAGAAAAGCATTCGCATTTGTGGTTGAAAATGAACATTTTAAGTGAGGATAAAAGCAAAAACTCAGTACATAAAAGCCCATATACTACAAAATTAGATTGTCAAAAAAGTTGAGAGATGATAATTAGAAATGCGTCTCAGGCTGCAGACCTCTTTTAATTATTGCACTGTGGCAAATAAAATTATCTCCAAATCGGCATCGAAAATAGCATAAAAATAGAGCACAGCGACCAGGTTCCTCAGCACATTTCTTCTGGGGTGGTGGAATGCATGGAAATGAAAATAATAAAGATTTTTTTATTCTTCAAAGAATGTGTCGTTTAGGAAAGAATAAAAACAAATATTATCGCAAGTTCCGCTTTAGTGGTTATATCGCTTCTCCGGGTACCTTTAATCACCGGAGGTACAGTCCGCAAAAAAAAAATATATATCACCCTGAATAACTTTCGTTCTAATGATCGGATTTTCACGAACTACGTGTCAATCTTAATGGTTCCGGGGGGTGACCTCAAATATTCTAATTAATTAGTGCTAATTATTAATTAAGTTGCGAAATCAGACACAAAAACGTACTTTCTCTGAATAAACATGTATTTTTTTTTACAAATTTGGAATCCAGACACTTGAATTAGGGGAGGTAGACAAAAGTTTGAAAAAATTGGGTCTTAAATTGGGTCACAATAAAGGTTGATATTTTTGGCGATAGTTCAGAAAACTGCCAGAAAAAGTCGCCAAAACAAATTAATATTTTAAGGTAACCCATTGACTAATTCAAAAGAAGACTTAATTTCACTAGGTTGCTAAGCAACCAATTTCTGACTGTAAAAAAAAAATTTAAATAATGCTCTGTGATTGTTCGGAGAGGTTTAATAGAAATATTTCAAAGTTAATAGAAAATATCTCAAAGTTTCTAGGATATAGACAATTTTTAAGCGAATTTCTGTCCAAAAAGCAAAATTTTTTTAATTTTAATCTCCTTTGAAAAGAAAATTTGAATCGATTTATAAATTATTTATGATTTTCTAAGTTTTTAGAATTTAAATACATGAACTTTTTTATCTGATATTATTTGGATTATGTTGTTTTTGTTATAAAAATTCGAGGATTTCATACCAAAATCAAATTAACATAACTTATTATGGCTATATACAAAATTTTAGGGATAATCATTTTTACAGCTTTAATCGAGTGTTCTAGGCAAGAAAGTTTGAAGAAAAAAATGAGCTTGAAAAATAGAATGTATATTGTATAGTAATTCTAATGCGCATTCACAAGGTTTTCCATAATTTACGATATTTCTTTTTTCTATAACTCAAGGAATTGCTGAATGTTTAGTGGTATTTTAAAAACGCTGAAATATGTTATGTTTAAGAATAAGATATTGAAATAATATGTTGCATATTGTAAGATTCATTGTTTAAAAAATCGCTTCATTTTGCTAGATATTTAGGTTACAAGACTTTCTTTGGATAAAGATGCTTACCAAATACCATCTTCATCTTTCGATACATTCTGAAACTTACATTCGCAAATTCACCATAAGATGTCGCATAGCATATTCTTCAAATACGATTACAGCTACATTTACCGGCAAATACTGCTACTATGATTATTTTTGTTTTCTTTTATATATGTTACCGGCAAAGTATGAAACGCCGGTATTGAATAGAATGTCTCGGCATTCTATACAATGCCGGATGTTTTTAGGCAAAGAATGAAATATGAGAGGTATTACATACTTTCCCTAGGCATTCTATAGAATGACAAATGTTATTTAGGCAAAATATGAAAAAAACATGCTGATGAGGTCATTATGTTATATTAATGATGTGCATGTTACTGTGAATGATCGAAATCGGTGGTTGTTGACTTCTCTGTGAATGTTGACAATCACATAGTCGCTTTGGTGAACGTCCGAAATATTTATTACATCCGATTTGATATTAATTTATTCGTGGATATAATTACATTTATTCGATATTTTAATACTTACTGACGATAGATTAGAAGAAACATCAGTGTTTGGAGTATCAGGCTAATATATATCGGGCAATGGCACTGAACCTTAAAAAATTATCGGTGTAGGATATACCGGGCAAATGTATACCGGGCAGTGGCACTTGACCTTAAAAAAGCATCAGTGTCTGGTATACCAGGCAAATGTATACCGGGCATTGGCAATTAACTAGAACTAGTATGACTAGACCTTTGGTAAAATGTCCGAAATATATACTAGGTCTGAGAGATTACCAGAAAACAAAAACTCTGAACAAAATTCCAACAGCTGTAATCTTAAATAAAATATTACCCTACAGTTGAAAATCTAAAGAAAAGTTCAGTTTTCGGAATAGAAACATATCAATGAATGCAAAATTCTAAAATTAACTCAATTTATATGTGAAACAAATACAAAAATATCACAAGAAGCTATACTTATAATGTTTTACTTATGATTCAAAAATCTTCTATTGTATTTTCTTTTATTGTATTTAACTCTCACATTATTAAAATAGGGACAATTTAGTACCTATAGATATATTTGATTGAAATAATATTTAATTAAAGTAATACATAGGTATTGAAATAATCAACGAATTGTCAATTACTTTAACACATATTTATATATGTTGATTTTGATTCATTCTATTTAAACTAATTTCACTTATATTGTTTTATATAATAGTTTAGCCAATTTCATAATTTTGCAAATTTTTAAATACTGCTAAAGTTATTGGTGTAAAAAAACTGAAAGAAACATTCCTTATTTAGAAAATTAAATTAAAAATGTCCATGACATTAACAGACATTTCAAAGCATATAAAATACCAATATTTAGTTTAAATGAAATAAAATAAAATTAATTAAATACTTCAACTTTATCAAAATTTTGTAATTTTGTTTTCAAATTCCAAATAAATTAATAAATAGAATTAAAGTATTTTAGAGGTATTAAATAAAGTAACTGATAAGTAGAAAAAATTCAAAAAAATTAATATTAATAAAGGTTGAAAATTTTCGTCTGGCTATTGCAAAATTATTGTAGTTATCATATGTTTTGATTATCGATTAAAGAACAGATTACAAACTCTCCTATTCTTCCTTTTTTATTATTAATTAGAATATACATTAGTCTGTAACTATTTTTTACTGTATTAAATTATTACATACCGACTTTAGTGAGTGTCTATTTATCTCTGTTTTAAATAAAATTTAACGTATACGTTTTACGTAGTTTAGTGCTTATCGTTATTCTTCAGGAAACTATGGTAAATATAAAATAAATAAAAAAACAGAAAGATGCTTGATGTTTAATTTTATTTAAAATAAAAATGCACAAATTTGGAGTAATAGCACAAGTTTACGAGAATAATGTTTTGGCACTTCAGTGCTGCAAATGCAAAATATTGTAAAATGCTTACTACTAATACAAATTACTAAAATCCATTTGTTTATTTGTAGAAAAACGGAAAAGGAAATTATGCATTACAGGGAATGAATATTATGCATAATGCATCTGCCTCAAAATTAATAAAAATCAATAATAACAGAAAGCTTAGTTAAAAACGTATTAATTTTTTTAAAGCTTAAGAATATAAGTTAAGTTGTGAATAAAAATTTTAGAGTTAAGAAGTGAATTAAAAAGAGTTAACAATCAGTGAAGGAAATAAATTTATGACATTTTTTCAGCTTGAACATCAAATGAAAAGTATAGTAAATCTCTATGCAATGTAATATTATGCAAAAGCTGAGCAAAATAAATTTACTTTATGTCAGAAAAAGTAAAATAAAAAATCTACATTTCATTCATTCATTTGACATAAAAGCTTTATATTAATGGTTAAATATTGCTCTAGATGAACATCAAGAATAATTCATTGCGATGGCAAGCCTTATCCGCTCCATAAATCCTCATCCATATAAACCAGGAAAATGTTTAAACAAAAGTCAAAGAGGAATTTCAAAAAATGCCATGTTCCGTTAAAAATCGTTAAAAAATCGATAAATCTTTCTATGGAAATAAAAAAAGGATAAATATATAAATTCCGGAATACCTCCAACCACTTACCGCATTCTTTTTACTATTTGCGATAGAAAGAATGTAGTGTAAGGTGAACAAATTACTCTTTTTTTATCTTTGCAATTCTGAAAGCATGGTTGTTGAATTCCAAAAAAGAAAAACAGACAAGATGATAAAATATCTGACCAACGATATCTTCCTGTCCAGTATAAATCATTTGGGGACCACGACATCCAGATTTATGCTTCCTGACTATCTATATCTTCAGCATTTTTCTGACCAGATAGTCGAAGTCATTTGTTATCCACTTCAGTCTTTCACAATTGTGAAAGTGCTGCTAATAACTCGATTAATCTTCAGGAAGCTAGTTTTACTCTGTTAGCTGGTAATCTATTCTTCACTTTCGCAACTTTAAGGAAAAGTTATCTTTCTTATCTGAAAGGACGGAGACAATGAGATGCGAGGGATATTCATCAAGCATGATACCCAAAATAGCGATAATGAAATTTACACTTCGAATTGAAAAGCATAGTTTTCAATTATTAATCTTTTAAGTAAGCGTCGAACAATTTTCGTTACAAACTTATAGTTTCAAATAACAAGAAAATTACAAAATAATATTTTTCATTTAAGATACATTTGTCTTTCTTATGCGACTTCCAACAAGGTTGCGTTAAACGTTTAACGCTACATTTTTATTGGCCGGGAAATCACGTGGTAGGATCCAGTTTTCCCTCATTCATTTCCATATTGTTTTGGTTCTCACTAGCATAAAAATAATAAAAGTCATAAAAGTATTCGCGATCGCAACGAACTATAGGGGGCGTTGTTGTATGAGACTAATACCTGCGATTTCTATATGAACAGTCATTCAGTTACTCTAGAGACGTCGTTAATGTAGCACGTAGCATTGCAACGTTCCTTCTTTATTGTGGCTAATTAAATTTAAAAAAGAAAAATGCTTGATATTCTTTCTTATGCAAACGAAAACAAAATGGTATCTCTTTTTATTAGAGAAAGAATATCCAAAACACATCGGAAAAATATTTGTACATTAACAGAAAAAAATATGTATATTCTTATAAGAGTTAAAACCTAATGCCCGAGAAGTAGTTTTACTAAATTTAATGATATAACATGAAAGGCCCATTTAAACTTTACATTCTATAGTTTTAAGATTTATATTACTTAAATGAACAAAATTAAAATGAACAAAAAGTATACATAAGCCTCATAATTTTATGAAATTTAATTTTGTAAACAAAGTTTTCTGACAACAATTTTTATCAAAAAATTTCAAGTTTCAATAAAAATTATTATTTAGAAACTAAGAAACGTAAAATAAAGAATACTGACGAAACAAAAACAAAAAAAAACAATTCTTTTTTGTCGCCATTTTTAGTGCTACAAAAATTCGTCTTTGGGATTTGCCAAAAACAAAACAAGATGCAATTTTATTTTTTCAGGAGGGAAATATTTTACCGAAGAAGCGAAAATGTACCAATTCCCACAACATAAAACTTTATCTTGGTAAACGTACGTTTTGGAAATGTTATTTCATTTGGAATCTTATTTATCAGAGTTCATATGGCGATATGATTGTTTTGAATCTATGCTAAACTCTATATCGGCTCATTTTCCACCGAAATCCGATTGACTATTTTGATTTTAAATAAAGTGTTTTATTTTATGAATTGTCGCAAAAATTTTAAGTGTAGATTAGCGGCACTTAAAAACCGCCAAATCTGTAGGGGCGGTGGCGTTAATACGTAAGTACCGAATTTTTATTCCATACTTTTCTGAATCATATTACTTCAAGCATTGGAATATACAAGAAGTATACATAAACACATAATGTTATACCATTTAATTTTTCAAAAAAAGTATTTTGAGAGCAATTTTTATCAAAAAATTATAAACTAAAAAACGGAAAATAAAGAATTCTTAGGATAAAAAAAACGATTTTAAGAATTCTTTACATTGAAATAAAAACTTTCATATTGTTTCTTTTTTTATTATTCTTATAGTTCTTAATCAGACGTAAAAAACCATTCTGCAGAGAACCATCATCAAATGAAAAAAAAATATTTACAAGCAAATTTTTTATTGTAAAAATCATTGCACTTACCTGATTTATAATTCCCGGAGAATTCCAAAATGATAAGTTCCTTGTTTGAAAACTTTATTCTCAAATAATAGATACATAGTTTATCCCTTCATTACTTTTAGATAACATACTACACAGCAAAATTTTATAATATATATGAATTTGAATATGTAGCTAAAAACAGAATAGCTGAATTCTAGTTGAACTTATTCTTTCAAAACTAAAAAATACTTACCAAGAAAATGATTAAAATTAATTAAGAATCATCACAAATGGCACTATTTCAAGTAACTTGGATAATTTTTTATTGTTGTTTTCCGAATTATATGGATACAGAAATATATACGATTCTATAACGAAGAAGAATATGCTATAACTATTACAATTCTGTATGTTCTGAATGCATATTTATTCACTGGAATGACGAAAGCAATGTTGACTTCACTTTAATTCGTAATGGATTGAAGACAGAAGAAATGCATTTTACCTTAATACACACATCTGTAACAGTATTCGAAATCGGAAGTCATCAGTTGTAAGTTTGTTGATAATAGAAATTAAAAATAATTGAGGAATTTTTCTTCAAATGTTTGGCGTGTTCTGTTCCTGAAAGATTTACTAATATTCTGGAGATTTTTTTCAAGTTCTTCAGCCTTTTCCTTAGGGAAATTTTGTTTCTTATTTGCTGCTAAAAAATGGCGTCTGATTCTGTCAATGATTTCGATGGAACTAAATGAAAACGTGATAAATTAATGTCTGATATTTACAGGCTCCCGCTAGACGGCGTACTCCAGCGTTTCGAACGCGAATAGTTTGTTTGTTTTGATACACATATAATTTAAAAGGGTAGTATTTTTTATTTTCAAATTTAGTGGATAACAATTCTAAAAAATGAGTGAAAACAATCCCACTGACAATGCGACGGATTTAAGGTTACGTCAAGGTACGTCTCTTGTGAATATCAATTGATTGTAAGGTTTTCTCTTCTGAAATTACATTATGACTCATTCACATACATTATTAACACAAATACATTTTCCAGGGCGAGGCGATGAGGCAACCACAAGCAATTCCACTGGTTCAAGAGGTCCACGAGGGAAAAATGCACAATATTACCGTGATTACAGAGCACGGAAGCGAGCGGAGCAGGAAAAAGAGTCGTTGAATAGAATTAGTGATCCTTCTACGACTGCTGATTCTTCTACAATTAATGTCACAGGTTGCGAAGTTTAACTTCTTCCGCGCGGAGGGACTCCACGCACTTTTTTTAAAATTTGAATTGGGAGTAAGTAGAACAGTCGAATATGGAAAAATGGGGTGAAGTTTGATTGTGGAATAAAACCAGATACCTCGATTAGGCGAAATTATTTCCGATTTCTTGCGAACAATCTCTGTGTTCCATCCTACAAGTCAGGAAGTAGGATCTACCATATTGAATAATTGTTGTTGATTAATTTACGTCATTATGATTTTTTTTGGAAAAATCAATAGTAAGATATGGCTTAATTTCCATGCTGATCAGTAGTAAATGAGGTAAAATTTGGTAATTTCAGCCAAATCAGTCTTTTAGTAGTGCTTGTATAATTTGAGATGATGCAAAAATTTTCAATTTGATAACTTTATTTTATTTAGTACTGGGATCCTAGGCCCCAGCAATTTTATTTAGTAGGCTCGCTACCGCTCACCAACCTCGATTATGGCTTCACGATTATTGTTGTTCCTAGGCAGAAAACAGCTTTTCTACAAAAATTAAAATTATTCAGAAAAAAATATATATGTACTAAAACTAATTCTGTTTGCTAACGCTTATGCATCCATTTCACCTTTCCGAATAATATTATCTATTAGTATTATAAATACTCAGATCTATTAGTGAACAGAAGTAGTTTTTTTAATAACATTTATATTGTTATAACATTATATTATTCAAACAAATTTGATGAGTTCTTAACCGTAAATTATTATTTTCGCTTAACAAACGGGCGGATATATTAAATATTATTTTTGCTTGCATCTCATTGTGCATGAAGCTGATCGTTAAGTTCTAAATCATTCAACAGATCTCTTTTAACTGTTATTTCTAACTGTATATTAATGTCATTTGCACAAAAGTAAAAATTCTAAAACGGTTAATAAGATTACACCAGATTTCTAAATTACTTTTTGTTAAAATGTTGCGCAGAATTACATAATAAAAATAATAATAATTAAATAAAACATTTCTCTTAGTCTCAAACTTTGGAATTAAAAGCGCAAAAATAGCAGTACCGAAAATTAATTTTAAATTAGGAATAAACAGATATTTCTAGAAAAACAATACCTTTATGACTTTCATTAATTTTATGCCGATGAAAGCTAAAACAATATAGAAGTGAATGAGGAAAAACTCTAACCTTCCACGTGATTTTCCGGCCAATAAAAATGCACGGATAACCGCAGAAAACTGCGAAAAAATCATAAGATTTTAATATATAGTAAGAAACACTTATTAACTATGTTTTTTTTTTTTGTTTGCCAGTTGTTTTTCTTTCTTTTTGAGCTACATGCTAACACCTCCCAAACGTTAAAACTATAAAAGTTCTGTATTTAACTAGTCAGTACGCTAACTGTTACATGCCAGAGCTTTCTCAACGTTCTAAAATGGTAGCGTAGATGTAGTTGATTTGATTCCCACCGTAACCTTGGAAGTGTCTTGCTTGTCATGGAATTCGAGAACAGAAGGCACAAAGATTAGAAAGACTGCACTGGGGGGGTGGGCATACTGCACTAAATAGCTAGGGGCCATCGTGCGGTATCGCTGTTCTGCTAACAGCTTTAAAGCGTTGTTGTAGTGGGATTAAATTCTGCTATAACATTGAACCGTATAGAGCCTGTTGCGTAACTACCACTACATCTTTTAAATTCCAGTTCCTTAGTATATACGAGGGTGGTAAATTAAATAGTGGCAACTTAACCTTGAAACTCACAGAAGGGCGGGCATGCTCAAATAGGATATGGGAGCTGTGATGTGATGTTGTTGTCCATGTGTAGAGTGCAAAAAACAGTCGATCTTCTGATAAGAGTTGTTGTTGTGTGGCGTTAAAGTGAGGAGTTTCGTTTCCATCGCTCTAAAGCATGTTTTCAAAAGGTGATCAGCGGTCGTGGCCTAAAATCGAGGATGCCCGAGGCAAAAATGCAACAGAATGTTTTCGAGGATTAGTGGAAACCTGTGGAAATGCTTTACTGTATAGGACAGTAGCACGATGGGTTCAATCATCTCGTCTTTTTTCGTCATTAAGCCTTTTGAAAACATGCTCTAGAGCGATGGAAACGAAACTCCTCACTTTAACGCTGCACAACAACTACCCTTCTAAGCAGATCGACTGTTTTTTGCACTCTACACATAGACAACAGCGCCATCTCACAGCTCCCATATCCTATTTGAGCTTGCCCGCACTTTGGTGAGTTTCAAGGTTAAGTTGCCACTACTTAATTTACAACCCTCGTAAGATATATTAACTTGATTATATCTTGAGTTACCTCTTAATAGATGAAGGCTTACGTTGTCGGTAGCTTAGACCTACAAAGCTGGTGGTAGGCAGGCTTGCTTCAACAAACACTCTACATCGGTGACTTTTGTACGTGATCTGAACACTTGTATCTCTACAAAAACGACCAATTCAATAGGAACAATTTGACGGATAGAATTTGACGGATAGAATACAGTGAACAGTTGATTTGTAATTTGTGACTGCGACATTGAGCTCCTCGTGCTATTGCTACTCAGTCTAGATCATACTAGTAAAAGATGCATGAAACAGACACTATAGCTTAATCTATATTATTTTTATGTTACGTAGAATTTTTTTAAAAAACTTGAAAGCTTTTTTTAGGCACTCTTTCTTTCTGATTTAAAAATGTATTAAGACAATAAATAATTAACCACAACCTAACTTTTATCAGCAATTTAAATAAACCATTCAAGCATTATAAACAAATTTATTACTATTCTATTTGGTGAAACCATGCAAACAAAAAACTCTACCAAGTGAATGTTTTAAATACGGTATCTTTGGGTTTTATTGATATGTAAGTATATATATATATATTAACCAGAAATGTAATTAGCTTTCAAGTACGGTTATTTTATTTGATGTTTTCCCCGTGATTAAACTCTTGAATGCAAATTTTGATTTCATTCGACCATATTAAGTTTGAGCTTTAACAAAAGTTTTGTTTTTTCAAAAGCTTGTTTCATTTGCTCGAATTAAATGACTCTGTGACGAAAATAGTGCTAACCAACTTAATTTAGTAGTCTGAGTTCATGCATGGTATGTTCTATTTTACGAGGTTTTTTTCTATTGATGTTTAGTACCTGCTTTATCATTATTTGCAGACTCATATAAGTTTTTTTTTAAAATTATTTATACTATGAATCCTAAATATTATAAATCCTTTAGTTTTCTCTCTAGTTTATATCATTATTTAACATGAATAAAAGCTGTCTAATGCTATAATTTTCAATTAAATTCAATGCAAAACATTTTAAATATTAATTTTAACTGAAAATAAGAATATATTTAATTTTATTTGCTAAATTGACAACAGAATAAGTACTTAAATATTTACAACAAATAGCTGACACCTAAATTAAAAATTTCAGATAAGAGATATAAAATAATATTGTGATAAAATATTATGAATAGTTCAATAAATTTAAATTCAGAATTAAAAAACATATTTGATAAAAAAGAAGAAGAAAAACAAGAGCTATTTTAATCATTAAATCTCTTTTTTTTTATAAACAATGCATTCAGTGAATTGTTCTTGTCGTTTTAAAATCGAAAGAAAACTGAAAGTTGCTTCAATCTAGAACTCAAACGAGCTTACTTTAAGGGTACCCTTTTGTAAGAACAAGTCTTTCTTTCTAAGAAATTTCCAAGCTCATTATACCTATCTTACATCGCAACGTTTCCGGAAGAATTTGCTGTTCTGTTTCAATCAATTGACTTTATTTCCTCCTACGACATTGAGGTTCGTTTCTCAGTTTAAAACATACCTTTACTGTAAACGTTGAGAACTAGCCCACCCTTTTCTTGTCTCTATTGTCTAACCTAATGGTTGATTCTAGAAAATTCACCCAGATAAATAATGGATAAACGGTAAACTGCGCCTATTTTTATAACAAAAAAAAAATACGCAAACCAAAAGTTTTATTTAAATTGCTTTAAATCAACTCAATATAATTGTATCTGTTATATTTTTTTCTTCATTTCTTGAAATAATCATTACTGTCTCATGTATAAAAACAAACATCATGGCAAAAAATAATTAAATAGCCTAATTTGTCTGGTTTCTAATTCACAATTAAATTTAAAATATTTTAAGACTTAGATAAGTTGAAATTAATAATATCTGGATAATACTCGTTATCCATAGTGAGAGGAAATGGTGTAAATAAACACTAAATCGGAATCTATCAACGCTACGCCACTAGATACTATCAGTTAATTTTTCTAATCAGTAAAAAATGTATAACTTATTTTTATATTTCAATTACCCTTGATTTTACATTATTAAAATGAGAAACACGTTATGTAAATGGACCTATAAGTCAACTAAACAAGAGTTATCACACATTTTTCAAACCACTAACTTGTTAAATTCAACCCACTTAAGTTTACCTGAAGAACTTTATAAAAAATATTTAGTTATTAAAGAATGCGAGATGTGAGATATATGTTATATAAGTGGACCTATAAATCAAATAAATACACGCTCCCAAATAGTTTTCAAACCACTAATTTGATAAACTCATCCTACGTTCATTTCATTTAAACTTACCTGATGAATTGCATAAAAAATAATCAGTTATTGAAGAAAGCGCAAGAGATTACTGAACTTTGTTCTTCATGAAACAGATCTGTAATCTAGCAAACAACCCAGGGGTTATCTTAAAAAAAGCGATTAAGCGTAATCACCTGCCATTTAATAGTACCACATTGCAAGTTCAGAATATACCATTGCGGTATAGGATTTAAGTAATCATCCGCAACTACCAATTGTTACGCTTTATTTCATTATCAAATTATGCAAATATGCTTTCAAAACATATTAAAGCTATTAAAAGTTAAACACGTCAAACAGAAATTTAACTCGTGATATCTTTAATGATATATTACAGAATTATAATAAAAAAATGCTTATAGTTTTGCAGCTTTACTGTAATCCTTGATTAGGTGACATATTTCGATAAATAAAGAGAACATTCGTTCTTGAAAAAGAAACAACTACATGACGTTGCAAGAGCATTGGATTTGATTGGACAACTAAAATGGAGCTTCTTGTGCTAAAATGTTCTTAACAAATCAAATGCAAGATAAAGGATCTCGTTGTAGGAAAAAATCGTTTACATGAGATAATATTTATTATTCTTTCATCAGTTTCTTTAAATGCGAAGAGAAAGATATACATTTAATACGATTTTCAGATGCCATTTTCTTAAATTCAAATTACTTATTAATTGATTTTACTTATTAATTGGTTTTACTTATTAATTGATTTTAATAGACGAAAAAATTTTCATCCGTAGAGTATACTATTTTTTACATCATTTTAAGGGATGTAATTATAAATTGCAAAATACGAAGAATAAACAAAATCGGTTGAGTAGCTCTTAAAAAATCAAGTTTTCAAAATGCAATTTTTTTAAAAAATTTGATTTTGTCCAAAAACGTTTCAATACACTTAAAAAAATTTCACGAGATATGATCCAAATACGCGAAAAGTAAAATTAACAGTAAGGGGACAAATCTTGACCAAACTAAAGGAACTACATTTCCTGAGTGATATTTAAATAACAAAAATCCAAATACGTCGAAAAAAGGTGCGTCTATTCAGAGAACATAAGTTTTTGTTTTCGTAACCTAAATATTGTGTACGTTAATTAATTAGCATATTTAAAGTCATACCCTCAAACCATTATTATTGAGTTCCAGATATATGCGGAGCTATCATTAGATCAAAAGTTAATTAGGGTAGTTCACTGTATACGGAGAATATAAATTCGGACAAAATTACTGCTCTGTTTGATAATGACATTTCTGGTATGAAAAAAACCATAATTCTGGTTAATAAAACGAAAATAATTGGTGTTTAAATCATTAATTAGTGAATGCGTCGTTCGCTTGGCAACGGGTAACGAAAAATTCTGGTTTTTAGAATTGTAGTTTTTATTACCACAAATATCGTCAAAAATTACAAAACAAATGAGAAATTAACAAAACAAATGCTTAAACTTACTTTTCAGATTCAATGTGATTGATATTAAATATTTTATATATATTCAATAATATATATTTAATGCATTTAAGATTTAATTGGTATTTATTCCCCACTCTATGATATCGTGATAAAATTACTAAATTTTATAACATTCAAATTTCTCGCATAATATAAAACCTTATTTTATTGCTAATTATACCAAAGCGCTTCACTGAAATTTACCAAGCTTTTTGATGTCCCCATAGAGACAGAAACACGGTAAATTTTAACACATTCTGGTAGATCTGGAAGGTTTAGAAAATACTTTTTCTCTCGGTGTAGTTAGAATAGTCTGTAATCACCATCATGTACATATATTTATTAAAACTTTGCTAAAATGAATAAGGTATACACAGACAAACAATTGCCAAGCAAGAAAAAAAAACATTTAAAAATCTGTTGATTCCGCAAAAGAAAAACCAGTGATTTCAAACGTTGAAAACTGTTTGATTGTCTGATGCTACTAGAAGTTTTTAATAATTGCGTTTTACTTCAGACAGGTACCCATATAGCACTCATCTTCCGAAACCTTTCCCTAGGACCTCCCAAATGCATCCCTTTCTTCCGAGGGAAGGCACGGATAAATAGGGGAAAGCCGAGGGAAATTCCATTCTAACATTCCTACGGATAACGATACGTAGGAAGTCCTTCGGAAACATCGCCTACGGATATTCCTCCACCGGTCATCCGTTAGAAATCAATCCAATGGATTTTTCTCCCTGGTTATTCCGTAGGAGCATCATAATTACTTATGTCTGTGCGTGCAACCGGCTAAGCAATTGCGCATGCGCTAGATGTGCTTGACTAGAATTTAATTCTCACCAAAGAATTTTTGAAAAGTAATCCTGCTGAAGAAATTGCGCGGAGGTATACATAGTTTGTTGCTTACAGGTATAATCAAGTGTAGCTATGTTGACTGTTGTAATTTTGAGCTCTTCATATATGATTCAGTAAATAAAGTAAGTTAATCGTTTTGAATAATTTTTTTCAGTTTATAATATTGTATCTATGTATTTTAAACGTTTACCACATTTTATAATTCTAATTATCTGTGTTAAAGTACTTAATGATTTCCACGTTACTGAGTTAGGCCTAATAACATACTTGTTCTCCGATTTTATCTTTGATATAATAAGAAATGTCTGTTAATAAAAAGAGTATTATTTTAAAGATAGGATAGTTTATTATTTTGTATGTGTTTTGTTTGTATTTTGTTTATTATTTTGTTTGGCTCAGTGGGGCTTTAGTGAGGGAACTTGTTTATTATTTTGATATCAAGTCTTTCCTTCTATTGCCCCTTCTAAGCCGCATCGTTTGATTTCCACCAACAACTTGGAGTTTTTGGGAATCTAATAATGTAGATGTATTAGTAAGTATAATTATATGTATTAGTAGCCTAAGGGAAAGCCATAAAATTCAAATCTACCTCAGCACTTCCTAAAGAGAGTACCCGAGGAAAGTATGCGACCTTGAAACTTCCTCAGTTCTTCCTTAGGAGACTGCCCGGGGAAAGCCATCGGAAAGTATGAGACCTTGAAACTTCCTCATCATTCTTCCTCGGCTCCTCCTATGGAGTGACTTTCGGGAAGCCCGCCGGAGGAACTGAGGAATTGAAAGGTGCGGACATTTTGCATTACTGAGGAGCTCCGCGGGAGTAATTCGGGAAAAGTCGGGAGCTCCGGGGGAGGTTGAGCGATTCCTCCGTGGGAGCTACTACGGAAGAATTTTTGCTATATGGGTATAGATGTTTTAATCTTACCTTCCCCGTCAATTATTTATAAGATTCTAGTCTTTCCTCTTTTCTTCGCTTAAATATTATTTTGAAACTCCCAATATGCATTAATTTAGTTTTTATTCACGATAGGAATTTAAAAAATATGTATAACACGCAGGGGTTTTACAGAAAATACTTCTCAACCAGCGAGATTAAATTTTTTGAATTTCAATAAAAGTGCCGCAAATATTTTTTTTTCTTTTGAAGCACGTCTGTGACACAAGCCAAGTAGTGGAATAAAACAAGTAATATTTTTGAGTTCAGTAATATTTTTCTTAGCAGCAAAATTATTATTGAAAAAAAATAAAAAGTTGTAGAATTGTCCACATTGATCCATATTTAATGGTAATAACAGTATTTTAAGCAGATAAAACTAAATCATTATTAAACGTATCGCAAAGTTAAAATTTGTACTGACACAGTTTAATTAAAACAGTTTTAGCACAAATTAAAACACAGATTAAAACAGTTGATTTTTGGATTTAAGATCTTGCAATATATCTTGCAATATTAAAATTAATTTACTTACCATAAACATTTTAAATTATTTAACCATTTTTCATTTATTTTTAATTTAAAGTTTTTTATAACATTGTCTTGTTCGGAAAGATCTATCACATGATAATGACAGCATTATTTCTCACGGAGAAGATTATTATAGTAAAATTACCGTATTGAATGATAATGACATTTCTGATTAAAAAAAAAAGAGCATAATTCTGGAAATAAACCCAAAATATACGGTATTTAAACTATTCATTTGGCAATTATTTTCTTTCAAATGGTAACGGTTTTCTAAGCAACAATTTAAAATATATTTTGATACTTATTTTACTGCATTTTCAAAATTATAGTTTTTATTACCATACATTTAATAAGAAACATAAAACTGAAAAGCAAATGTAGCCAAATAAAGAGTCTTTTTTTTTGGTCATGTTCTAAGGTATCATGGTAAAATTACCAAATTTTACTACATTTACTGAAGTTTATGACATATTTTAAAAACCATATTTTACTGCTAATTTTACCAAATTATTACCAAAGCGTTTCGGTAAAATTTATTGAGCTTTTTGGTGCTCCGATAATGCCAAAAATACAGCAACTATTACCATATTCTGATGGTTTTGACCATAATTTTTTCGGTATATGAACTACTTAAATTTTAAAACTATTAAAATTTTTGATAATTATGTGTTTTTAATGCTACTAAGTATAAAATTATTTAATGCTACTCATTAAATAATGTTACTCAGTTAAGTTTTCAAAAATTAAAAAAGTTGTATTTAACATAAAAAGAAAACACACTTTCATAACATTTTGAAATGTAAAATAAAAAATAATAGCTTACTAAAAACTTTAAGTACTCAGCTGCTCATTTTATTAGTTAAAGTCAAATGCAATTGTAATAAGTTTTATTTTATCAATTTTAAAAAATAATTTTCAGAATTTCCTTACGTAATTAAGAATTTAAACGAATTTGTAATATATTTTTAATTTCGGCTGTGTGAAAATGCCATTTGAGATACAGTGTTGCGTTTGCATAGATGATAAGCAAAAGAAGTATTAAAAGGAAAACATTTTTTTTTTAGAAATATAGTCTTACGTGTGCTGTTAATCTCAAAACTCATTGGAGTTATGGTTAGGTTAAAATAGTTCCGTATTCAAAATCTCTTTAATAATTTAGTATAACTTGTACGAATGAACGTGTACTTTTTGTACTCGATTTTAAAATTGGTTTATCATGATTCAAACCCAAGAAGCCTGTTTTAGAAGTAAGAACTCTATCCACAACTTCATTCCATCATAATTTAGAATTTTCTTTTACTAAATGAAACATATTACGATGAATAGAAATCAAAACTATTGAAAAGAAATATACCCTGAATTTCTATCGGTATACTGTTATAACGTATTACACTATAAATGTTGCATGGTATTGTACAGAATATTTTTCTTTAAAATTACAATTTTACAATGAACATTATGTTGAAATAAATGTCTAACTATCATTAAATGTTCTTAAAACATTGCATTAAGTAGTATTCTAACAAAAAAAAATTATGGTAGTTTCATGTTTATTTGCATTTTTAATACAATGTTTCCCGGTCATTTTTTAAATACCATTGAAAAAATTATATTATGCACAGTTTTCTATGAAAGGAATTTTGGCATAATTCCTTACTTAACTAGTCATAACAAAGTTTAATAAGTTGAGTATCGAAATAACATTGAAAAATTATAAAAATATTCTCATTAATACCGTTTTTTTTTTCAATTTACATACCTAGTGAAATAAAGCTACGAGATTAAAGTAACATGCAACCGATATTCAAATTTGTTTATCGTTAAATATATATTCTAGGAAAATTTAATATTTAGCTGAAATATATAAATATATCTGAAATATATACCCTTAGTTTTATAGACTTTGACACTTTTAATTTCATAGTTTGAACTTTTCATAATATTTTTAGTAATTCAAAGTTCATTTTAGAATAAAGCAACATAGGAATGTTTAATAATTTTTGGAAAATAAATCTATTTCAGATGGTTATATTTTATTTTATTTTATCTTTGTCGTTGATTCCAGTTTTTAGTTTATGACTACCAATGCTCAACTCCATTGCATTTTGATTTTGAGCCCGTTCCTGAAGGCAAAGGAACTCCTAAATCAAGTATTGGGAGAAATTTTTGATGGAACTATACTGCACTTGCGTGCCATGGAGAAGGAACCCCCGAAAACCATCCAAGGTTAACCTGACGGCAAGGAAAATTTAACCCATAATCCATACCACTGTGGATACTTTATGTCAGTACTGTGGTCGGTGCCAGTTGGCTGCGGAATTTGTATAGATTAGCCATCGCTGAAATTTGGACACGAGTCACCTCATTTGGATGCGGATGCCTTATCCGGTAAGCCACCGATGCTCAGATGGCTTGATTAATATGAATAGTTAAATAACATCATTTTGTTACAAAAATTGTTCTGTTGTTCTATCTATTGAACTTAAGTGACGATTGCAAATAACATTATCATCTAGAAATTGTACGAAAAAGGCGTTTTGCTATTTAGAAGCCCTTTCAATGGAAGGCAGTCATCCTATATAAATTAAATTTACTCATTATCCGGAATAAAAACAAAGTAAATCTCTAAATAGCCACATTTTTGAGCCTGAGACTCATGGAGGATATGGCTCCTCGATTTTGAGAATAATGAGATGATGCGGAAACTTAGTAATCATTGCGCACTGACCGATTTTGCTTACACTCTCAAATCTGACGCTTAAGATACGAAATCAAAAAGTAATAAGCCTTTATTATTAAAACCAATGGCGTTACAATTATAAATTATAAATAATCTAGCTGTTGTTAATGTCAAGGCTTGCGGTTATTATGTATGACATATTTCAGTATAGAAATATGTTTCATTTCTCGAAAAAAAATTAAGTATGTTTATTGAATGTGAATTATTTTCTAAGAGTAGTCTGAGTAAGTAATCATCACAATTGTAATCCCAATGCATCCAATTAACATTATTTTTAATATATTTCCATGTATACTAACATGTTTTAAAGAACTAGTTCACTCAAATATGATTACGTAATATTAAAACAAAATAAGTGAACTGCTTTTTACTGACCTTTTGTTTAAGTTTTCTAAGCAACAATTAAAATATATTTTGATACTTATTTTAAATTCTTCTCGTAGTTAAGAAATCGATTTTATTTGTAAAATAGAACTATAATCACTTAGTCAGACTGCAATACTTTTTTGAATAGGAAAATTTCAAATTAATTAACTGGTAAATAAAATTTCAGCTCAATGAAACAAATTTATTTAGTACCTTTCCAAAAGTTACTAAATTAAGAAAATGCTCACGATTGCCCTTTTTCTAAAATCGAAAACTGTTGTACTGTGCTTCTGTAAAATGTACTGTATGTGGAATTTCCTTAAAGTTCCTTTTATAATAAAAGAAGAAGAAAGAAAGAGGAATTTTGCTCGGAATTTTATCATTTGAAGTAAGTATCGGTTTTTCCATGTATACGTGAATCGATTGTTGAAAAGAAGGAAAGAAAGATCATTTTGGCGTTCAGCCGAATTCTATGAATGAAAATAGCTGTTTTCAACATCACTTTCCGTGAATGTCAATATTTAGAGGAAAAGAGCGAAAAACAGGTTCGCGAGATATCTGATCACGTTCTTTGTGTCCGAGTACAGAACGATGCATTAAACTTATTTTCGATACTCACAGAAACATATGTTGATCATTTTAAAATAAATCAGAGTCATTTATTCTGACTCTTTATCGGATGTTCACAAAAGAGAAAATTTTATGTTATCAGGCTTGATGATAAATGAAATGGAAAATCACCCATGCTGTTCATGGATTATGCTACTTTTAGGGCATTGTGATTAAAAATTTGTGATTTATTGGTGCCAAGTACACTTAGCCACAAAGTTCAAATCATGCCATCGATTTCCAATGTTCTTAGTTTCTACAGGAGGAAGAAAAAAACTAAATTTCAATAACTTTATTCTTTTTTTTTAATATTATTAATTTAAACTTATATCTAATTTATACGTCAAGATTCAAATAAAATACGATGGAATAAAAAAAAAGATATATGCTCAAGGAACTTAATTGTGTTTTGAATTAACTTGAGAAAAAAAAGGGGAAAAATTAAACCCTTTCTAGTTAAGATAAGTAGATTTTAAGATAACAGTAAATAAAATATAAAAATACGCAATATTACTGTAGTTCATTTGGTATTTTAACAGAATAATTATTCTTGTATCATATTTTTACAATGTAACAATATTTTTACAATGTTTAATTCAATTAAATTTTCATTCCAAAATTACGCTAAAAAAACCTCAGTAGCAAATGTACCTATTCTTAAAGTTTACGGCCAAGTGCATTTCTTTTCCTTTTTTGGATTTTGGATTGTTTACAACTGGTATGGCTAAATAACCGTGCATACAAATCCATACGGGTTTTGTATCCATACGGGTTACTACATCATGCCAGTCACAATATACTTAAATGGAAAGTAGCTAATTTAAATCCTTCCCGTAACTCTGGACTCATCTATTTATTTATATTTACTTTCTTATTGATACGCACACGTACGTAAACTTGTGCTCTCATTATCAAAAGCTCGGCTAATATGCTCTTGTCAAATCGGTATAAAAATAACACAAGGTAGAGAAAGACATCACGCAAGGCAGTCTGGGACATGGTGGAAATTGTACCAGCAACCACCCTTCCCCCGTTGCAATGCATGCATCTTAGTAATGTTTTTCGCAAATAATAGCAAGGTTTT
Organism: Parasteatoda tepidariorum; assembly: GCF_982258835.1. Classification (NCBI taxonomy): domain Eukaryota; kingdom Metazoa; phylum Arthropoda; class Arachnida; order Araneae; family Theridiidae; genus Parasteatoda; species Parasteatoda tepidariorum. Next base: position 21,233,395 of record NC_141761.1, read on the forward strand.
CTTAAACTTTCTTAAACTGAAGGATTTATAAGGGGCGTTTTGTAATAAGCACACACGTCTTCATATGTATGCGAAAAGATAAATAAATAAAAAAATAATAATAATGAGTTCTTGTAATGGAAATGATTTTTTAAAATTATTTTTACAACAGTTTCATCTTTCTTTCAAAAATAGTACTGAGTTCGAATCAAACCATAAACGTGGATGTGTTACCGTAAATAAATAAATTTGATTCAGCTAAATATATGGGGCAGTGTGCTTAATGCAATTAAGTGTTGCTTGTCTCTTTTCAAACTGCAGTAAAGGCAGCATAAAGTGAGAAAAACAGCACCAAGACATTGAACCCACTACCTCTACGCGTTTGAGTATTTGATATAAGGACAATAAAAACTACGGTAATGAAGACAGTAATAATAATATATAGTTGTTTTACCTGAACCCAGCCGTGCAGTATTGCTAATCCGCTAACCGTACCGAAGCATATATGTCATGCGCTTAAATCCTGCTGTATTCCGCTATTCGCTAAAAAATCCCACTATTCAATGCATGTTCTTGCTATTTTCATAAACTTGTACTATTTAATTTTCAAACTTAAAAGAGTTTTTAAGTTGTTCTTTATATTTCCAAAACAAAACCATCTATGCTCATAAATAAATAAATAAATAAATAAATACCACTCCCTTATAATACAAATAAATTCATTTACGTCTCCCTAGAGCTGCGCAATGGGCTATTGGCGACGGTCTGGAAACATCTCCGAGTATGATAAAGTGACAACATACATACGTCGCATAATGCCGCGAACAGTCACAATACCATATGAATGGCTTAAATACCATATGAATGGTTTAAATACAATAAATTTTGGTTCAATTATTTGAATAGTGGTTTCTTTTATCAGAAAGGCCTTTACCGCACAAGTATGGTGATTTTCCCAGAATTTTTTTCATTCACATAACTAAGGACAAAAAATCTGAATCGCAAACTCTATTATAAGTATCAGACTTCTGTGGAAGAAGAAGAAGAAGCAAGATTATTGTATAAAAGATTTACACAGTAAAAAAGCAAGGTTTATTCAAAAATGAGTAAAACAAATTCAAAGTAGTTCCGAAACAAATATAGTCACTTTTGAAATTCCCATGTATTCCGAATTGAAACAGCATAAAAAGATAAATGCATAGCCTCGAAAGTGATGTGGTGGGAGAAACGTGTGAGATAAATGTTCGTAATCACTTAGATCTTAGTAGGATGCTCTAGCCACAAAAACTGTATACCCAAGTTCAGGGAAAGTTACTACACTTAATAATATAGTGGTCACAGCTATGATACATCATGACGTACTAATTTCCAATTTCAATGGATTGTAATTTGCAAAATATATACCGAAAGATCGGTGATTTTAATTTCACTTCCATAAAAACTTTTAAGCGAATGAAATGCTGTTTCATTATGTGGTGGTAACTATAAAAAATCAACTCTCCATTTACTGGAGTGTATAACACTATTGGGTTAGAGCATCTTACCGCAATCCCAGAAATCCTTCTTCTGAATCTTGCTAGCAGCCAACGAGATTCTCTTCCCCACATTTCTTCCTTCAAATCACTTTTGAGATTATGCATTTTGCTCAAAAATATGTATATACTGTTTCAAATTTGTATACATAGAGTTTTTAAATCCGATTATACTTTAGTTACGGTTCATTTTTGCACAATTTTGAGAAATCCTTTTTACAGTGCATTTTTATGTTGTAACATGCATGCCGCCATTTACTTATAATTCAAAAAATTAAAATAAAATATGCTGAGAGAATGAATACAATTAAGTTTAATAAAAACTATTATTTAAATGTAACTAAAAGTTTGTTTACAGGAAAAATTATGTTTTAAAATTTTATTTCAAAATAATGAATGCATAATTAATCAGCATATTTCTATCAGAGGCAAATTAAATTTTCATGGTGCATTGAATTATAAGATATCATCTAGTAGAATTTAATTTTTACGGATGTCATAAATAAAAGGAGCATAAAAGTACTAATACCACTATTCCCGAGGACTTAAAAATTTAGAAAAGTGATACGCAAATGAGAAAAGTTTAAATATTTTAATATATTCCTGACTGCCAGTACATACTATACTTCAAAGGATGTGATAATTCTACGCAGTAAGATCATTAAACATTATAATGATATCATAAAAAAGTTGAAATACCAACTAATATTAATGCAAATTTATTACCTCAATATTTTTTCTCTACTTGAGGGAATCCTATATCAGACGGCTCTATAACGTATTTTCAGACTTGTTATGAAATATAACTCTAAGAAATATAACTCTAAGAAAATATAACTCTAAGAAAGAAAGCAATTAAGAAAAAAACAAGAAGAATCAGCGAATATATATGCTTATACACATAGAAAATTCATGAAAAATATGGATTCTTATAAATATTTTAAGAAGAAAATTTTTAAGTAAATAAAGCATAATTTAAACTACGATTTTATGTTTATCAAATTGATTAAATTTATTTATATGTCATCCATTAAAATTTTATTTTCAATAGCATGCAATTTTTATTTGTTGATTCTTTGGAAAAAGAAATAAATTTATGAATAATTTTTACTGAATAATAATTACGTTAGAGACTAGATAATAGAATCTACAATACGTTTAATATTTTTATATGAAGCATTTATTGATAAAAACTTATTTCTTTAGAAACTGAATATATTTATTTTTATTACTTAACTACATGAGTAAGCTAAGGCAAAATGCAAAAATTTCCAAGAATGCTATTTTCATAATAAATTTTTATAATCACGTGACATTTTATTACTTTTCCTAACAGAAGCTTAGTAACTTTATTGCTTTTGATATCGAAAAAATAAACCAAAAATAATTTCATTTAATCAAATGGCAATATTTTTTTTATTAGTATTTTTATTTTATTGCCATAATTCCAACTAAATTTGCGTTTTTGTCAATATGTAACGTTGTGTTCTTATTATTAACTTGATATTTTGTATGGGTGTTTCAGCTTGTAATTGGAAATGGTTACTTACACTGGTTATCATAAATTAAGGAAAATTCACAAAAATCGCGATAACTCAAGAAATTACACATGGAATTTTATGAAACTTACCCACAATATACAACACATAGTAAGGTATTAAACAACATAAAAAGAAATTATCAGACATTAATAGTAGTATAGAAATTAGCACATGTATAAAATAAACAAATTGGAAGTATCGGTTTGCAATAGAAAAAGTACCTTTAATATGGAATATGATTGCCTCTAGAAGCAATACAGCACAAACAGCGATGTGTGATGCTTTCAATTATGCGGTCTATCAGTTCAATAGGAAGTGAGAGCCATTGCTCTTGTAAAGCAGTTGCAAGCGTGGCAAGGGTCTGAGGGGGCGGATTGATGGCAGATACACGCCTCCCTAGAGCATCCCAAACGTGCTCGATAGGATTCAAGTCCGGGGATCGAGCTGGCCACTCCATGCGAGTAATTGTTTCCTGTTGAAGATAATCATCAACAATGCGAGCTCTGTGTGGTCTTGCATTATCGTCCTGTAACAGGAAGCAATCAGCAATTGCCCCGGCATATGGGCGCACATAAGCATCAAGGATGTTGTCTCGATAAACCTGAGCATTCACGGTTCCCCTTGGAAAGACATGGAGGTATGTGCGCCCTCCTAAGGATATGCCTCCCCAAACACAGACACTGCCTCTTCCGTATGCATCTCTTTCACGGATGTTTGATGGATGATAACGGGTCCCAGGTTCTCTCCATATCAAATAACGTCTACTGTCACTTTCTAGACTAAACCTGGACTCATCCGTAAAGAGAACAGGCCTCCATTGATCTGACGTCCAGTGGACATGTTGTCGGGCCCACTGCAAACGGTCTCTCCTATGGCGTGATGTGAGCGGCACGCAAATGGCTGGTCGTCTCGCATACAGACCACCTTCGTGGAGCCTTCTGCGCACAGTTGACGTTGACACCAACCTTCCGGTGGCTGCAGCAAGAGAGGATCTAAGATGTGTCGGAGTAGCGGTTCTATTCCTGCGTGCACTTAATGTCAAATATCGGTCATCGGCACTGGTCGTAACAGTTGGCCGTCCTTGACTGAACCTCCTAGATGCCGAATCTGTGGTTTGAAATTGCCTCCAAAGTCTATGAACCACAGATGGACTCACATTTAGCCATCTGGCCACTTCTGATTGACTCTGCCCTGCCTCTAGTCTCCCGATGGCTCTCCATCGTAGTTCTTCAGGCAAATGATGCCTAGAGGTCATTATTACGAATTGGCTATCTCAGATTTTCAATGTCGCAATCACAGTAAAATTTGTGTGCTTTCTCTCAAACTTGGACTTTTATGCTCCAGGCAGATGACGTAAGCTGAGTGCAGCGCCACTAATTTGCATATTGCAATTTTACTCAGCTACTCTTAGTGGACAACATATGCAAATTTTGCACGGTTTGGCTTACTTTTGAAAGAGTTATCGCTATTTTTGTGATTTTTCCTTAATTTATGATAACCAGTGTATAATGAGTATCTTTATCTCAAGGCAAGACGCGAATAAAATACAATATATACATGTAACATTACATATTAAAATGCATTTAATTTATGACTTTCACATTTCTTTTGTTTCTCTCTCTTGTAAAAATTAAACAATATTTAATTAAGAGCAAAATGTATTTTTTTTTCCATTCACTAATAATATTTCTAATTGAGATTAATTGATATTCCAAATTGAAATTGCTAATTTAATACTATGCATTTATTTTGTTTATGAGAATAAATTAAAACAAAACTTTTAAACAATTAAGTTTATTTTCCCGAATCAATTCTAAACTCTATTTCCTTAGGCACAATCATTCGGAAAAGCATAATTACATTATTCATTCAAAAATGAATAATACTGCCAGATATTTCATTTATAAATAACCTATTCCCATTGAAATTTAAACTAGTCATGTTTTAAAAGTTGATTAAAATTATCATTTTTAAATAAATTTAGCTTTAGGTTTACCACATATGAAGTAATTAAAAGAAATATTGATATATATTTTTGTAAGAAAAACCCTGGTATTTCAATGCGACTTAAAACGTTGTTAAGTACGAAGTATTTAAATAATCTTTAACAATGTTTAAATAAAAAACATTTAAACAAACGAATGCATGCTGCGTCATCCTTGTAAGCGTTTTTAGTTAATATTTAACTTTATAAAAATAAACGTCTTCGTAGTTATAGTTTTGTAGCAGCTTTGTGAATTTCGTAATAAATTTATGCTGTTTTCCCTTCAGGGTCTTAGAGCCTTTCTTCAGTTTTTTCAGAGTAAAGTTAGAAAAGAAGTAGGCAACAGACGTCAAAAGGAAATCTTGTCCCCAGTTGGGAGTATACTTGCCCTTGGCTTTACTACATTTTTGATTAGCTTACAACGTGCAGTTTCAGTTTGCTGTAGACGAAGGAAGAACTCAAAATTCTTGCCTCGTATGCCACACTTAAATATTCTGGGAGATTATTTTCTTCCCGAAGTTTGTCTTTGAAAATTTTATTGTTTTTATCTTTACTGGGTATTTTTAAGAGTTGGAAACTAAAGGGGAAAGGAAAATAGTCTTCTTCTTTCAATTATATATTTCCAAATTTTGAAAAGCCTTAAGACGGAGGATAAAGAATATCGTGATTCGAAAAAAGTGATTCCCTCAAAAATTCATGTTTGTTTTAATAATATCTCTGGCTTAGAAGTTTTACTTTTAAAAAGTCGAAACTCATTTGTAAATTTATTTTACATGATGTTATTTCCTGTTTGTTCCATAAAATCACCATGACTAAAATTAGAAAATAATTTAATGAACAAATATTTTCAACAGAAAGTAAGTAGCCAAATTTTTTGTCGTACATTTGTTTCAATATTTCAAATTTGGAATCAGATATTACAGCATTTCATGCTAAATCAGTATGGATTAGAAGACAATTAAATTTATACTTGTATAGAAGTGCAGTAGTTTAAGGTTGCCGGAATCGGAGTTGTCAATGTCTTATAAGGTTATGTAATAATAATAAAAAATATTTAATTAAATGAATTGAAACAGTCATCTTATTAACTTTTTTTTTCTCCATATTTAAGTTAATTTTCATGTAGGTGATTGTAGAAGATAGTACGACTATAATCTGTTAGTGGATTATTTTTTTTGGGGGGGGGGGGTTGGAGAAAGAATCAAACTTATCTCTTATGGTCCGTATATTTTCAGGAATGTTTAACTTACCGACAGCTTGATAACGAGCTGGTTTGCTTATGACTACATTATTATTAATCTTACACTCAGATAAAAAAAAAGTCAACTTCATGCGGGACCAACATTTCTGCCCTTTTTGCATTTACAAGTCGCAAACAATATTGTTTTATGTTTAATCTACGAAATATGCAAGATAAATCTCGGAATATACGCGACATGGGACTTCTAATACAATTGAATATGTCTTAAGCAATCATTACTTGAAACGTCGCAGCATCATCCATAAATGATGAAATGAGTTAAATTACCGGAAATCTGCAACTGAACTTACTTTGCGTATGAGTGTATAAAAAATTAACCTATTAAAATTAAATGATAGTAGGGACAACCGAATATGATTGCAATGATATACATGTCAGTCGTTGATAGAAAAAAAGTCACAAAATATATCTTTCGGTATGAAAATGCCAGAGTAATTAATTAAGAAATTAAAAACAATCTCATTTCCAATATCAACGCTATCGTCACTATCATTATATATTAAAGTACCCTGCACAATTTTTTTAAATATTATTTTTATAGCACTTGAAAATTTAAGTATCACTTATATTATTAAGTATTTTTTTATTTTACTGCTTCAAAATTTCAATGTGTAACTTCTTATTAATACACAGTTTATTAATTAACGGAAAATTTAATAATGCTCAGGAAGTTTGGTTAAACAGTGATTATAACAAAAATAAAGTCTAGCATAAGCGAAATTGAGAATGGTAAACGAAGATAGGAATATCAGTTATAAAAACTAAAACGTGTAAATATATGTATACATGAAAATAACGCATGTTTTAGTCTTTTTTCAAGTTATAGCAGTTTATTAAGTTATGTAACCTTGCTCAAATTTCTCGATAAACAAAATGGCGAAAAATTTTCCCCTTCTTACAATTTTAAGCGACAATTGATGCAATAAATAAAAAAGACTGAGTTCTAAAAAAAAGTTCAAAAACTTTCCAAAACATTTATTATACACAATGAATGCATTGTAGTGGTAAATAAATAATGCATAAGAATTTGTAGAGTAAAGTTTCATTTAAACATTGACAACAAAAGGATGCTGATGCTACTGAGATTAAAAAATAACTTTTTGAATCATAAAAAATAGTATCTTCTAAGCGTGTAAACAAATTTTGAATTGACGTTTTTTTTTTAAAACTCACCTCGTTCTTTTTTTTCTCTTTGTTTCTTGTCAAATCCCTATCCTTAAATCTTGTTTGAACAAAAGAATCGTTAATTTTTTTATGTTTTATAATTCTATTTTTTTTTAAGTTAGCCAATTCTGTCAAACTTACTGGTTCAGTAGAAGATTTCCTGGCGTTTCTCTTCTACTACGCAGCATAGAAAAAGTAAGCAATAGTTACTTTTATTTTTGTTGATATCAGGTTAATTGCTTTACTTCTATTTGACTGACATATTTTCTTAATGAAGTATATAAAATAAAATAATCTCTTTCAAAATAAATTTTGCTTTATATACATACATATATATATATATATATATATATATATATATATATATATATATATATATATATATATATATATATATATATATATATATATATATATATATATATATATATATATATATATATATATATGTAATAACAGGGCTCCAACCCTATTATCAGTGTTGTATTTAGCTTGAAATAATTGCAGTCTAAAGCCATCAGACGTTCTAAACAGGTTTATTTAAATGTTGGCTGGTATTGCTAACAGTTCACGTCCCCACTCCTGCAAAGGAGGGGGAGTGGACAAGACTCCGGACAATTCCGGCTCAGCTTATTTGGATCACATCATGATGAAAAGGACACGCAAAACTATGCGTTCTTACGTTTTATACCAACACAGATTTGAGGTAAAAAGGCACCTTCGTACATTCCTTGTATCCTTACGCATTAAGGAAAATCATTTCTGCTTCCTTATATGGAATTGAAAAAGGGAACGATTCTAAAAATAACTCTTCCCTTGAAATATAAATCTATTTATATTTCAATGGTATGTTTTCAGCCTTGAATTCCCAAAATAGAATCTCTCTACGCTTATTCTTTAACAAAGACATTTTATGAAAACGAAAGAGATTTAATTCTTTTATTAATACAAAAGTATTTAATTTTTGTATTATATATATATATATATATATATATATATATATATATATATATATATATATATATATATATATATATATATATATATATATATATATATATATATATATATAGTAGTGATTAATTATGATTGAAGTAACTATTTTAAAAATCAATAATTTTAAAATTGCTCGTCAGAATGATCTGATATTTTAGCAAAACAATCATTATGCAATGAAATTTTAATTGGCGAAGGAAAAATAGTTCCAAAATCTATAATATTAATATATAAATGCCAATAAATGACGCTGTCAAGTCTAAATTGTCTGGAGATATGAAAATTATTCTGCCATAAAGAAACAGATCACCGGCTCTTTGCCTGAATGTCTCAACGTGATACTGAGTATGAAGGATCACGCTCTGCTCTTGAAGCTTTTTTATAAGAACGATGAGTGTGCACTTACAGCTATTAGGACGTGAAATTCATACAATTGGGTTCAATAACCATAAATGGTCTGAGAAAAATAATTGTTAATTTGGAAGAGATTGGTTCATTTGAAGTGAAACGGGATAGAGGACGGAAACCAGTTTTGTCTACGGCAGTGGGAGGTGTGGCAACAGCATTACAAGAACAGACGAACAGTGATGCTGGAATCAGCATTGGACGGGGTATTGACCGAATGTTGGATATGCTAATAGTCAAGGTGCGTCAAAAACAAAATAACTCAGCAGTTGCTGCCTGTTGACCTGGAAGCAAGTGAATCTTTTGCACTAAGATTGCTTTGCCAGGAGTTGACAATGAATGGAACATTCAGCGGTCTGATGAAGTCCGCTATTTGAAAGGTTCTGTAACTACGCTAAATTGTAGGATATGGGAGACCTAGAATCCGTTCCAGTACAACTATTAGCTTATCACTCTGAAAAGGTCACTGTGTGGTGCAGAATAACGGCAACGTTTATCGTCGGTCCGTTTAGCGTTTATCGCCGGTTCCAGGAGACAAAACCTGCGGTTCCTGTTAATTGCCCCCTTACAAGCAAGTGGTATGAAGCACTTTTGCGTAACCGTGTTCTTTTCTGCACTTCAGCAGCTTCAGTGTGTTGATTGCACAATAATTATTCAATATGGCATTCCTCCGCACATTGCTGCTCCTGTGAAGAAACTGCTGAGTTCTAATTACGGAGATGATAGGACCACTTTCCGACAACATAGCCACCATGTTCCCGTAAGTTTGTGTGATTTCTGCCTTTGAGTGTACCTAAAGAATGATGTTCACAGCGAGTAGATTGAGAATCTAGCCGACTTGAAGGCAAACATCACACACCACATCCATCGCATCAGTTTAATTACCCTCCGATCTTTTGAAGAACATGTCGTTTTGCGAGTCCAAATAGTAGCAAAAAAAGGCGGATGGTGCATCGAACAACTTAGGCCTCAATCATTAGTAAGATGTTTGTTCTATGAAGCTCTTTTTTCGTTTTCTTTCTTTCTAACATTATCACTGTTGTCACTGTAGGCACGCATTCCTGACTTTTTGCTAATAAATTTTTAGTAAATCCCTGAAATCTATTGTTTCCTTTTAGTTAACAACATTTCTGCGTGTAAGAAATGTATTTTTAATCTCTCCCCTGACATTACCCTAACAGCGCCATCTATTGACATATTTCAGCCAACTACTTCTTTTCATAGCCAAAAAAAATTCTATTACCTCACAATTTTTCTGCTAAAATATCAGATCATTCTGGCTAGTTTTAAAATTACCGATTTTTTGAAATCGTTACTTTAATTATAATCACAATGCAAGTATATATATATATATATATATATATATATATATATATATATATATATATATATATATATATATATATATATATATATATATATATATATATATATATATATATATATATATATATATATATATATATATATATATATATATATATATATATATTATTTACATCCATACAAAAACTTATTTAAAAACATCCAGGTGATAAAACAAAATAAAAGAAAAAAGAAAAATTATTTCAAAATCAAAACAGACGGATAAAAATTCATAGAAAACAAGGAAACAGGTGTAAGTAATTCTATTTATTTTGAGATACTTAACTATGAAAATGGGTAATTTTTTTCAAATAATTTGAGCCACAAAATTTTAAATCACCTGTGCTAAAGCTTTCATTTAAACTTTTAAGAATAACGTTTTTATATTAACTCCTATTAAATAAGTACTGGAGCTAATATGAAATGATTTGGTGTTAATGTGTCGAATTTGTGCTAAGTACCACGAAAAACATTCATTATTGAAATTTACGCAAAAAATTATAAATTATCGTATTATACAATTATTTAATTAAAAAGTTATGAATGATCTGCTTATAAAAATTTAAAAACATTTAAAATCTTAAGCAACTGGATCTGAACTAAACTGATTTTTTTTTAAAATTATATAATAGCGAAATGTTTCGCTTTCGAAATAAGCTGCACCACAATCTTGTTTGTGTAACTTTAGCGAATACGTTTCTACAATACGGCATTATTTTTATTTCATATAAGAACTCTCTTAACGCATCATTTAACTAAAACTTTTTAAAGCTCTTTGGAACATTCGAAAATTCATAGTATCGTGGGCGTTGTTTGAAAAGGCTGTTAAAAAAAGACGTTAAAAATCACTTTGCTCTTTTATTTTTTATTTTGCTTGGCTTTCTAAAACTTGTTAGAGATAAAACCCGTTTTGATAAATCTTCTAAAAGCTTTTTTTCTCGAAGCTCCGTGATACTGGTTGGGGGAATTAGCAAATTACTGTTTTGACAAGCATAGCTGTTTTATGGTTAATTCGATTCATTGTAACCAATGTAAGATTACAAAAGGAATACTGCTGCAAAATACATTTGCAGTTCAGGGTGTCATAGAGCTTAAGACCTTGATATCAATATCGTCGAAATATAAAATATGAAGTTGTTTAACATTTTTATGAAATAGTGCAATGTAAAGAAAGCGGTTATTATTCTTTATTTAATTTTATTTTCTGATTCACCACATAATGTAATATAACTTAACTATAATGCAACTTAATGTATAACTTAATGCAACTTAAAATAAAAGCAATGCAGATAATAATAATGATAATAGTAATATGAATTTCTTTCTAATTTATGAAATCAGGATATTTTGATCAATAGAGACAATTTCTAGACAGGTTTATTGAGAATTTAGTTGTAACATGCTCTTTTAAAAAAGTTTTATCAAAAGTGGTAAATATTTAAAAAACGAAAATGCTTTAAACTTATAACAACAGATAGTACAAGTTTTTGATTAATTTAAAATATCCTTTAAACTAAAAGCATTAAGTAAGAAAATAATTTCCAAACGTTCAAGAGAGAAGAAGGAATTTGCAAAAAGAATTTCAAACATTTCGTTTAGCAGTTACCTGTTATCTGTCAGAAGAAGTTTGAGAATTGAAATAGTGGCAATTTTGTATAGCCTTAATTTAAAACTAATATGCATCTGTATTTTAAGCTGTAATTAAGTTACATTCTGCAACTGTAATTTAAATCATGTATGATACTACCTTTTATATATGATTTTACCTTTTATATATATGGTTCTACCTTTTATACATGTTTCTAGCGAATGAAATAGTAAACAAAATTAAAAATGGATATTTTGCGTTGATTTTTTTAAAAAAAAATATCGGATTTTCTTCTCTAGTTTGCAATTTCAAACAGTATTTGAATAATTTAGATTTTTTCTCAGATAGTAAACGTTAAAAATGAAAAAATAAAATCGAAATGTGCATACATTAATGAATGCTAACCACAATTAAATCCCAAAAGTAATTAGAAATGTATTTGTAGAGAATCAAATTAGCGTTTCAGTTTTGTGATAGCGTTAATGTGAAGCTTTTTGCATCTTAGATATCAAGTAAAAAGTAGAATTAAAAATAAATTGAAAATGTTAATTTGGGAGTACTTGAGCTGCTGAACGGCCTTAAGAAAGTAAAATATAAATTTCTCGGCAGTTTCCTGACCCTGAGTGAAAAAAAATTGTTTAACATATTTAATTAATGCATTGTTAAAAATGAAGTCCTCATAAGAGAGTAAGTGGGCATACACATTTCTAATGAATAGATTTGTCATGACACTAAAAGCATACCTTTCAGAAACATCGCACGTTTTTAATGTACGCACGTTTTTAAATGTATTCATTTTCAATATGGTGAACTAAAAGAAGTTTTTTAAAATAGTATTTCTACATATTTGAATGGGTCGAATTAAAAAACACATTTTATTCTTTTACATCTCCAGAATAGAATTTTGTGGTGTTTTATATAAATATAAATGGCGCTGTTCAGTGCAGAAGAAAACACAGCTCTAAGTATCCGTCTTCATTTGTATACAAACATGGCGGCAGCGTAGAATACTGATCTAAAGGCATTCTTTATTAGTGAAGTAAATTTGGAGTGAAGTTAAGTGCAGAAATCTTTTATTTAATTAGATTTTCGTTTCGAGTATTTGAGAGCTGTATACCTATAAAGTGTAAACTTGTAGCTTCAACGAAACGAGGTTTTTGCGAGAAATCATTTTGGTTTATATTGAATAAATAAATTCTTCTAGGGAGAAACTTTATTTAAGAATATTCATCAGGCAACTGCTTTCCTTTCGCTGAGTAATTCGAGCATAAAATATAAATTGTTTATATTTATTTCTTCCAACGTATTATAATTTCTGTTGATTGTATAACAAGTGTTTTGTAATTATAAAAGAATTCTTTTAATTCCTCTTTCACAACTTGTAAGGTCTATCATGAAATAATAATAACATAACTATAGATGCCTTTTAATTTCAGCTTCCTACCTGGTCATTTCCACTTTATTTTCGTGTATTATGATTCGATAATATTTAATTAATTATCATTCAAAGTTAGCATACAATTATAGATTGTCTTTTTTTTCTTTTTTAGAATGAAAGCAAGCACATACATTTACCAAATTTTTAATTCGCTTTCTTTTTTTTGAAGAGGGAATGCTTCAGAAATATACTTTTTACTTTCGGAACAAAATTGTAATTCAGTTATAAGAATAACAAAATCAATTATATTCTGTATTTACTGAAATTTACGCTGAGCGCATTTTGTTGAGAATTAATGGAAGTTAATTTCAATTTTCAGAGAAATAATTATATTTTTTTTTCGTTTTATTTCTGACTAGCTGAATAGTCATTTTTCGTACACTGTAGAAAAAAAAGTAAGTTATCAATATTTCAGAGCTGAACAACGCTACAAAATCCTCTGTAAAACTGAAAGACATGCAAACATCATTAACAAAGATAAAATAAATTCCCTATTTTAAAATTTATTCTCATATGTTGATATTTGCCCTTTTGCAGCAGCTGTCCGAGAGAGAGAGAGAGAGAGAAAAGAGAGAGAGAGAGAGAGAGAGAGAGAAGAGAGAGAGAGAGAGAGAGAGAGGGAGAGGGAGAGAGAGAGAGAGAGAGAGAGAGAGGGAGAGGGAGAGGGAGAGGGGGAGAGAGAGATAAACTTTTAATTTTATTATATATCTTATGGAGTTGTGGAGTTGTTCATTCAGGGTCAGGTTTTATGATTCAAATTAAGAACAGAAAAACTGAAGATGTAAATTAAGGAATGTGTTGAAGGTAACAATGCTCTAAATGAAACACTTGATTACAAATGTTTTATTTTTTAAATTGATTCTTGTATTTTTTTTCTAAATTGCAAAATATATTCAAACAATATAATAAGAAAATCATATCATAGTTACATAACATAATAACTTTTTCAATGAAAAAAAATAAAATACTTGAAAAGAAAGTTTTCTTGAAATATTGTGATCCAGAGTATTTTTTTTATTTCCTCAGATGCAATTTAACATGAAATATGTTAAAATAAAATTGTTCTATAATAAGTCCTAAAATTTTAAATTAGAACTTTTTGTACCGATGAGGAATACTTCTCAGTCTACTTGCTTTCATACTTAAACAGTAACTATGGCGGTTTATTCATTTAAACTAATATTTCTGTAATAGAAAAAACATTTAAAAAATATTTCACAACCTAATATCTCCCATGATTAGTATATTTGTTTTAAGTATTCCTCTTTAAAATTTATTGTGTTTTAAATTTATTTAGGGAAAGTTCAACAAACTATTTCTTACAGAAAATCCTCATTTAACATAATACTAATGACAGAAAATATAATTAAGGCATCGTAGTATTTTTTATAGTTTATTCAAACGTATTTAAAAACACTGTGAATTAGTTGACAGATTTAAATATTCAGTACAGTTTCTGAATTTCCAAATTAAGCATTTTTTAATTAAATAATTGCTGTAAAAAAATTGAAAATATACAATGCAAATTGGGCGCAAAATTTGTGTTCGCAAATCGCAGAGTAAACCAAAACATATACCACCCTGAGTAATTTTTATTCTAATTATTTAATTCTCACATACTAAGTGCCAATTTCAATGGTACGTATGGTTACAATCAGTGAAATCGGGGATTGGTAACGTTAATTTTGCATTGGTAACACATTTTGCACTTGAAATTCATTTATCTCATGATAATAACTCCACAATATATAAGATTGTTTAGCCCACGCAAAATATAAATATAATAAATAATTATTTAATATTTTAATAAAGTTTATTTTATTTGATAATAAATGTTCATGTAATGAATTTTATTATTTGCATTTACAATTGATAATTAAAATAAAATTGGTTGACAGACATAAAATTTCACGTAATCTGAATTTCGAAATTTTAATTTCTCAAAAAGTCATTCGACCAATTTTGTTTAAAATGTAAATTTCATTATTTAAAATTAGATGATTCAAAATTTTGTATAAACTTGCATACTCTACAATTTACAATTTCTACGACCCTAATTAAATAAAATAATAACTCATTAAAATTTATGTTTTTAATTGTACTCATATAAACAGAGAATGACTAAATAATTAGTGTATGACATCTCATGGTTGACATATGTACGTTTGACAACAAATTACTAAAAATAAGTAAAAGACGTGTAGTTTTTGAGATTAAATGCATTTTTCGCGAAAATGAGTTTATGATGTTTCAATTTTGAGCAATGCTTAAAATTTTCAAGTTATTTTGGGTTTGTGACATTATCAAAAACGGAACATTTTTGCCTCATTTTGAGAAACCCTTTTTGACAATGTTTGCAGTTAAAGATTAAATTTTTTGAATCTTAATTTGTTTTTATTTTTATTTTTATAAGTAAAAATAATGTATTCAAATGTATTAAAAATGACATAACAAAATCTGCTTTAAACTTCTTACCAGCTTTATTAGATAAAATGCTTACATCATTACATTTTAGGACATAATAAATCTGCTTTATTTTCAACAATTTTTTTTTTAATATTTCTAATACTCTTTAAAACGAAGGAATAAATTTTCTTGATATTTAGGGATATAAATAAAAAAAATAAGACATTTACTCATTGAACATTTAATTACAATCGTTTTCATCACCTTTTTATTAAAAGAAAATTGAATTAAAAAAAATGTGCTTCATGCAAAAAAATGATGCAGCCCACTGGTTTAATTAAAACACACCTTAATCAGTAAACCGTTAAAAAAGGAACGAATTTCAAAACATGCATGCATTGGTGAATGAAAACACAATAAATGATTAAATCCCTGGAGTAAGTGAAGAAGTCGTGAAGCAATCAGCTTGACGATTACTAGGAAGCTAATTAATTATAACAGCGAAAAATCTTCCTGCCATTTTAGCTTCGAATCGAGAAAACGCATCGTGAATGTTTGATGAAATTACTTCATTTCACTTCTTCTTGGCGAAAAGCTTGGCTCGTCAGTTTGCTTAGGAGTACCGCTGGAGGGCGCACCTCAACCATTTTTAACGCCACCGAGTTGATTGCATACGGAAATTAAATTGCCCGCCAGTCGAAGGAAATGTCATGATGCGAAGCTATATTTTAATTAGTTTTGTTTTGCCACAATCTATTTTTTGAGCTGAGTCATTGTCTTTTATATTGTTTTATTATTTATATCAAAGTAATTACATGATGTCGAATTCGTATCGTTAAATTACATGCATTAACGCTTGATAGAACAAACTTAAAGTTTAAATTTATAAGGTGAGGAATTTAGACTAAATATTATCCTTCTCGTAGCACTTGGTAATTTAAGAAGTAATGAATATATATATCACTTAAATTTGTAGTTTTTTTTTTACTTTTGAGAAAGCTGGGTTTTTAAATTAGGCGCATTTCTGATAATTATTCTGGAAAACTTCGCTCAAAAGACATACTTGGATTTAATTATATAGTATTAAATCATGTAATGGTAGATCTCAAAAACATTATAATAAATTATTCTAAGCGATAATTCATGATAACTATTCTGAATTCATTTAATAATTCGATTTAGTTAGCTTTTAGTTCGGAAGTTTTGTTAAATAATTGTGAAACTTAATAATTTATTTAGGAATTGATTTTTTAATAAATTCAAAGAATTTTCAGTTAAAATAGAAAAAAAATGGTAAAATTGTCAAGTAGAATGAAAATTTTGCTCTTATTAGTTTAGTTTGTACTGGCGTTAACTAATAAGACCCACACAAGATTAGTTAAAAACAAGTATCTATCAGATAAAATTAAAATACGAACGTATTTATTTACACATTCACACGAACTTATTTCTTTATCCTTCACAATGCCTTCGAACTCTGAACGAATTCATAATTTAGGAATAACTATTATGTCTGTTATATATATATATATATATATATATATATATATATATACCAGTACCTCAACTTGCGAAACAAATTAATTAGTTTCGTTTAAAGAAATGAAAAAATAAAACTACAAACTGAACAACATTTATTTCTTCAATATTTAATTGAAAGAAATGTTTTGTTTGGCGTTGTATTAAATATTTGGCTTAGTGCAGCATAACTGCATAACATATATATATATATATATATATTTATGATTAAAGAAACGAAGAATCTTTCACTACAAGATTTTGTTATTTAATTTTGTTAACAAGAAAAAATATTTATGTTTTATTCAGGTAAAGCATTAGAAAAAAAATTACATCAATGAAATGCGTGGCTTAAATTGAAAAGCAATAAATTAATAAATTTTTATTCACGAAAACTCTGATATTAATACCCTAATTGATCGAACAGAAAAATATTTTGCCTATAAATTCTTCAATTTAAACAAACCATTGTCAGTTAAATAAAATAACGATTTATAAAACTTGAATAAATTTCAATCTAAACAGGCTAAACTAATTTTTAACAACTGGACTTAATAAAATACAATTTAATTTGTAAAAAAAATATCAGGGACTGTTATTAATTATAGTGTTACGGATCTGTACTACTCCTTTTGTATAATCGAATATCAAATTTGTATAATTCGTTTGTTGCTGGGCTAAGTATTTCAGTCGGACCCTAAATTAACAGTTTAATTAGAAAATTTTCAAAAAAATAGCCGAATTCTAAGATAACTTAAAGAGAAAATAACACTTATAGCATTTCTTATCAAAACTCATTTTAGCGACAGTTTTTGCAGATTTGGTAATAATTTTTGAGATATGACGATACTTAGCGACCATTTTGGCCCAAATACCAGGGTTTTCAACTCGAATTTCGAAGCGATGGACTAATATTTACGGAGTTATACGAGATTTGTCTAGAATCTTGTCGAAAGTTCCGGGGTTTTGTCGCCAAGCTTATATAAATAGAAGTGTGCATTGCAGTAGTCGCGAACTTTCGTCTGTTTGCTACTGCAATAGTATTCTGATTTGTGAGTCACTTGTGAACTGTCAGATGTTTCAAATTCTGTGATTTTTTGAGTAGTAGCTGGTTTTTTGTGCTGCAATTGAGTGCAGAAAATTGCTATATATTCTGGAAGATTCTACCAATAAATTTTTGGAGTCTCAAGGACTGTTTTATTCATTTCCAATACACAGGAAGCCCCGTGTTCGGTATGATAGATTAATTATCTCATGAATTTATTCGTAGGAACAAACTGATAACTATTTTTAGCATGTAAATTAATAAAAAAATTAAAATTATCTTACTGGAAAGAAAGAGAAGCCTCTAGAGAGTAACTAATATAGAGAATTCCAAGATATACCAGTAAAATAAAAATTAAAAAAGAGTTGTTTCAAGTAGAAAAAATTGCATTTAAATAGAAAAATATAAATTTACGAAATCCTTACAGTTGTGACAATATTTAATCAAAATTTGTTTACACAAAGAAAATAAGTACTTATCAAATTGTTCAGAAGTATTCAAAATTGACAGGCTTTAAATTTTTTTTTTTTAAATCATATACAAATATTTTTTTTAATTTTTGTAAAGTACAGGAAGGAATCATACGTTTTGTTATAACGTAACTATTTTTGGTTCAAAAAGGCTAAATTATTTGAATAAAGTTAATTATTAGAATAATTATTTGATAATTATCATGAATAATTATTTTATTATAAAGTTAATTATTTGAATAATTATTTGATTAAAGGAACAAGGCTTAACATCTTTGAGACCAAGAACAGCATGATAATCGTAATGTGGTCACCTGCCATATTTACTCCTCAGGCAAACAATAAATTGCCTCCTTTGAGACCCCCCCCCAGGTGTAGAACCCCAGTAATTCGCAATGACAGCTCAGTATCTTAACCTATGTGCACTGAAAAAATAGTAAGATCAAAACTAACTGAATATGCTATAGTTTACTATGTTTCTGGTTCTATGAGAACAACCAAACTCGGTAAGTTTTTCCAAAGCGCTCTAGGGATGACTTGGAATAATAAACAATGCGAGAAATGTGAAAAAATGCTTTAATTGTGGTAAATTTATGATGATACCTCAAAGCATTGCATAAAAAACTATTTATGCATTTTAATTTACTTTTCAGTTATGTTTTTTTAACTAATTGTGAGGTAATAAGAACTATAATTTTGAAAACCATAATTTACGGTAATCCATAACCAGACGAGCGGAAAAGTAATAAAATATATGTTTTAAATAATATATATTTCAGTATGTCATTACCATACAACGCGGTAATGAAATCAGGATATATTTCTTGAGTTCGTAATATACATTAAATATATTATAAGTATTAATATTTTTTTCGGAAATTTTTTATCAATATTATCAATCACTTTTTTTCAAGTTTTTTTTATCAATATTAATTATTTTTTATCTATAAAACTCTCAAAATGGTTGTTTGCAGAAAAATAGCTTTATACATCTGTTTTTAAAATTGCTAAATCTTTATGACAATGCATGTATAAAATATATACTTATCTTTTAAATGTAAAATTAGGAAATTCAGGTTTTAGAAAACAATTTACCGCTCAAAAAATATTTTGTTTTCGTTAATTTAGAAAAGTACAATCTTTAAAAACATTTTTATATTTATTAATTACTATATATTTTTTTCTTATTTTAATTTTATCTTTGTGTCCTTTTTGTGTTAATCTGTGTTTGTCATGTGTTTTCTTCGCTTGCTAATGTAATTGTGTTCCTTTTTCCTCCCTGTTTATGTCCACTTAAAGCTGAACATTGTATATGGATTAATATTTCCAATAAAGCCATATGTAACAACATATTTATAAATTACTAGTGCAGTTATTTTATTTGTACTTGTAGAAATAATAAATATGCTAATAAAATACAAAATTTCTCATATATTTACTGTATTTCTGAATAAATTTACTATTTTTTAGAAAAAAGTTTTATTCTTTGAAATGAAATTGCTTTTACTTAAAATTTATTCAAACAAGTTTAATTCAAACTGACAAACACATTTCGGTTTATGATACAATACAAATGAACAGCCACTACTTATGAAATATATTCAGTGCTGTAAATACTTAACAGGACATAAATCTTCTATTTGGATACGTTTTCTGTCATGAACGTGTCATAAAATATGTACGCATAGAAAGCGAAAAAGAGGTGCTTATATTTCAGAATGTAAAGAACATCCATTGGATACATTCTCAAGGGGAACGAAAACATAGCTATTCTCATTTTGCAAATGGAATGATACCCATAAATAATAAACAGAAATAAAACGAAGAAGAAAACATCAGCTATAAAAAGTAAAAAATATGTAAAAATCAATAGGGTGTTCATTCCATTTATAGTTTTTTTTTCTTCTCTCTTTTGAAATGAATAAAAACTAGTTTTAAGAGAACTAGTCTTTTATGCTTTAGAATACATTTTTGAAAAAAAAATGTAGTTTCGAATACAAAATGGCAACAGCATAGCAATGAATTCTGCAAAAAAAGAAAAATACTTTCCATTTAAGAGAAAACGAGTGCAAAAACAATGTTGGAACATTTATTTCAATGCAATTCTATAAAAGAAATCGATTTCCGATAAAGTTCTCCTGATTTAAAATTTAACGATGGAGACGGAAATGTGAAAAAAATATTGTTACGCATTCATTCGTATTTTTGCATTTTTATCAAATCCTTTACATTTTTCATTGAATCAGTTATGTTTATTCTAACTTTAGAACAACAAATCTTCGCTTGTTGGCTTCAATAGTTAGAAAAACAATATTTCTGAGCCAATTATTAATCAGTAGGGGAGAGTGGGGTCAATTGTAACAGGGTACGATTGTAACAGAGCAAAAATTTCGAGTGTCGGGTTCTAGATTTGGTTCCTAGGTGGCGCACAAGGTGTATTTAATAAATCTACATGTACACCCCTGATGGCAATCATTTTTATGTACTTTTGAAAGAGTTAGATCACAAAAGATATTTTCACGCCACGCAAGTACTTTTTTTGATATTAGAATATTATATTGTAACAAAGTAATTTTGTTTAAACAAATAAAAATTAGTAACCGAATATGTAAGTGGACACCTTAATTAACATTTCAATAAGAAAAAGATTAGTTTTGCTAATTAACTAGCATTGTTTTTAACAAATGAAGCTGAAGTGGCGTCTTGGGGACAATTGTAACAATAAGTAAAGGGACGATTGTAACAGCTGAAAATAAATAATCTTATGTTTACAAACCATTACTTAAGCCTCTAAGAACCACCAATAGTTTCCTATATCATTTATATTACGTTGCATGTGCATTATTTTATTTGTCACCTTTCACAGCATAAATTAAAATTTTTAACCCCTTAAAGTTAAAAGCTTAACCCTTTAGGTCTCCGCTTATTATTATTTTTACTCCTAAAATATCACTACTATTTTGATCAATAAAGAAATATATCACAACTATGATACTATGTATAATTAACTATGTTTTAGTTGAATTTATGAACTGTTACAATTGACCCCGTAAGTGGGGACAATTGTAACAAGTGCTCGACTGTCAAAAATTGTTAATAACTAATATAATAACATTTAAAATTAGGTATTTATTTTTTTTCTAGTAGAGGATAGTCTACTTTACTCGTCTGTCAATTAATACTAATAATATATTGGATTTTTTGTTAGTTAAAAATAGTTAAGTAAAAAATGTTACAATTGACCCCACTCTCCCCTACAGTATTATTTAGCCAATTATGTTTCAGTACAATAAACGCAGTACAATAATCAATTCCAGATCAAACTGTGGTAAAAGCACCGGCTGTCCAGGTGAAGGTATTTTTTTTCTCACAAAATCTATTTTTAACTTGAATTTTCACGAAACAAAAATTCTGATATACCGTAATTTTTATATATTTACGGTAAAATCACTGAATCACTATATCTAATTAGATATTGCTGTAAATATGTAAAGTTTTACAGTAAAATTAATTTTATTGTTACGGCACTTAGGATGCAGTACTTTTTAACGTAGTTTGATCTGGACTTTTTTACAAAGTGTATGCAAGAAAACGTAATAAAAAATGACGTTTCTCCTTACCCAAGTTCAATCATGGTTCAAATGTTTTAATTTTTCTGGTTATTTTTATCAATATTTGATGAATACTCAAAGAACTATAATTGAGACAAGTTGACAAACAGAAACACTAATAACATTTTAAGCATAACAATTAGTGAAAGAAACTTATTTCGGAAGATTATGATGTTCAAAATTAATCCTCTCTTAAAAATGTATGTAATAAATATTTACCTTCTTGGAAGCAGCAAGTTATTCTACGAATTGATAAAAATATTTGACTTACCTAGAATAGAATTTTAAAAACAATTAGTTAATATTAAGCGAGTACATATAAAATATATACAGGACTTACAAAGTATAGATACAATATTAAAAAAAATTCTTACGTGTGATGCGTAGATTTTGTTACTTTCAACAAAAAAAATCTTAAATAAATAAATAAATATTAAATAAAAAATAATAATCATAAAAGATAATTGTTAAAAGTTTTCACAACATCTTACTAACTGCTAATCCATACAGATAGTGATTGTAGTGCATGCTCTAAATATTTTAGTAAAATAAAATTTAAAAAAAAAGTATGCTTAGAAAATTATTCTTACAGTTGTTAATTTATGCTTCTTTATGTTAAAACTGAGAGTGCTTTCGATGTTATTATTATTTGCTTAACATTGTTTCCAAACGAAATCTTACGATGTAATGAAATTTCTCTGAAACGCTGAATATAATTTTTCTGATGCTATAGTAATATTCTTCAAAAAATGTGACATTTATATGAATACATTCTTTTGTGCGCTCAACAGAATTCACAGCAATAAAAGAAAAGCATTAGAAATGTAGTTTTTTTTTTAGTTTCAATGAAGTTATTCAACAGGTAATTTATC
This sequence comes from Parasteatoda tepidariorum, assembly GCF_982258835.1. Classification (NCBI taxonomy): domain Eukaryota; kingdom Metazoa; phylum Arthropoda; class Arachnida; order Araneae; family Theridiidae; genus Parasteatoda; species Parasteatoda tepidariorum. The sequence goes on from NC_141761.1 coordinate 21,256,570, forward strand.
ACAGTCGAATCAATTCAATTCAATTAATTGTTTCAATTGCTGTATTGCGTGGAACTAAAAATCATCCAGATGGTAATAAAATAATGTACACTAACACTGTTCAGTTATAATTCAGCGTAAACACCACAGATTTTAATTAAAAAATGTTAACTGAATATTGTAATTTGAAAACTCGATACATTAAATTTCAAATAAATAATTTTGACATGAAGAGCGACAAAAAATATTCAACATTGTTGTATGTATATTGATTGGTTTCGCAATTTCTGCTCCCATAATAACGCAAGCCAAGCATAGATGAAGAGACAACTTTATTTTATGTGACATAGCATTTTCTTTCGGGTCACGATGTCCCTAGGCGCGAAGAGAATCCGCATTAAGACATTGATTCAATTATATCAAGCGACGATGATGTTGTTTCACATAGAAGAGTGACATATTTTTATATATTTCTTCAACAAATATGTGTAGACCATTGTATTCTATTATTTCATATTATTTCTTTGGTATGTTGAATTAATAATATTAAAATTAAGAGGCAATAGGAAAACCAATAGAATTATGTATGAAACTAATAAATCTTGTGAACTTAAACAAAACCTGTCTCATAAAACGAATCTTGTTTTCTTTATGAATTTGCTGCCTAACAAAAAAAATGCATTTTTGTTTTAGTGAAAAATGTTTTATACATTTTAATACATGATTTAGTTAATATGAATTTCATATTGCTCATTTTCATGATATTGATTATTTAAAAAACTCACAAAGGACAATGTAAATTTCTTTGTGTATAACAGGAGAAAAATATATATTTAATACGATGGATAAAAATAAAACAAATAAGAAGCAATTAAGACAGCTACATCAAATCGATGCTTGTAAAAGCTTAATTTTCCATATTAAGTATGTTAGCAAAGTTCTGATTTAGCCATAAATTCATAGTAAAAGGAATCACATATAATTGAATTTATTGGAGTTAACAAAAATGATATATTAAAAAATATCAACTCAAACTTGATTAGATTAATAAAGTCACTCAAGCTGCACAATGCAAACATGTTAGAGCAGCAAAAATTATGCAGTTATATACATAAGTGTGCACAGGGGGTCGGCAGGTTAAAAAAGCATTTTATAATAATTTAAGAAATAAAACAGTTTGAAGATTTATTTCTATTTAATTGCTAGGAAAACCACTTCATTGATTTGCCCTCTGGATTTACCCATTTATCATCGATGTAAGCTAAAATTCAAAGTAGGTGAACGTGCAGAATAAAAGTATGTCTCCATCGAAACGCAGTGTACAAATAGGAAAAGCGCGATGAAAAGGTTACCGAAAAGCAACCTAAAATCCTAAGGAGTTCTAACGATTCAAGCAAACTTTCCAACATTACCCCATTTCATTTAAGCGAAGTATGCCGTGTTTAATTTTGCACTCTTTTGCTTAAAAGCTTTAGGTGGTTCCACGCAGTAAAAACTTGTTCAACAAATTGCTCTCCATGTTTCGTGACTGATTGCGGAAGCACGCACATCAAAAGGATGCGTTCCGGAAAAATAGATTTGAATGGGATTTATAAAGCTTTGACGAATCATTCTTTTGAGCAACCGTTTGATATAAGGTTGTGATTTATTCAGGTGAAATGCATATGCTTTTATTTATTAAACAGCATGATCACAGATTACATTAAACCTTGCCCATACGTTTATGTGTTTCTGTTAACATCTTTAATCAATTGTTATAAATAATTACTAAATAGAACAGTCAAAGTGATTTATTGACCGTTAATTATTTAGTATCCCAGTAAAGTTTTGTTAACATTTCATTGGCTCAACTAATTTAATCTAGTTTCATTAGATTTCTTTGAATTTACGTTATGCAGGTAAATCCAATGAGCATTTGATCACAGAATTAACAGTAATGCTAGTTTTCTCCTTTTTGTAAGAGAAAAAAAGTTTTTTTTTTTTTTTTTTTTTTTTTTTTTTTTTTTTTTTTTTTTTTTAAATTTCCTGGTATTTCCTACAATTCCGTTATTCTATGTACTGAATATTTTCAAGAGTTAGGCCCAATACCCAGTATAAGTTTAGCCAATATTTCCTACATGTAAGGAGGGACAATTTATACGCATGAGCGATTAGTGCATCACTTCACTGAAATGTCCCTTGGGTCAGAGGTTACAAGCAGGAGTCAAGAGGTTAATCAATAATGAAGTCATTTTGTTAAAATGAGCAGTTTCGGGGAATTTAACGCATCGGTTGACCATTGTTAATTAAAAGCAAACATTAATGAAAAACAAACATTAATAAAAAACAAAAAAAAATTTATGGTTAGTAATAATAGTTACTTGTTTATGTGACTAATGTGCAGTTTCTTTCTCATATACCAAATAAACTGATAATTTTCAATTATCGTCAGCTCTTTTTAATACTAACCAGATTTATTACCTTGAACTTAGTGCATACATTGTTAAAAAGTAGTAACTTTATTTAATCATACTAGTTAGTAGCATTCTTCATGTCTTACGATCACCGGTTGAAATTGTGAGATTATTTTAAAACTATTTTAAGGACATATCAAGTTATAAAGAAATAACAAAAAAAAACTCAATCCAGTTTTTAAATACAGTTCACGATATGTTTCTTTCATTTGGATGTCTTAATTTAACTTTGAAGTTATTTTTTTTTTAAATTCCCTCCTTTTTGCTTTAGAAAATCTACTTTCCTGCTTATTTTTCTATTTCATTTTTCAGTTTGAAAAAGGTAACTGATGGTTTGATTTAATGATATCTTTTAGATTTTTTTCTATTTAAGTTGAAAAAAGTACAGTTCTATATTTTTAGAAGAAAGTAAGCTCTGAGTATCGAACGAATTGGATGTAACAGCTGAAGATATTGAAGCAGTTATCGAATCCTTTGAAATGGAAAAAAAACGGAATCTGAGAACCAGAGTTTTTATTTAGTTGAAAGCAATATGTTACTAACACATACACACACAGTTTTTCCGCATTATTGCTTTGTTTATTTCGAAAACAGCCTCAAGAAGATTAGAAATTAGAATTGAAAAAGAAATAAAAAATCTGTTTTGATAAACTGTTTCAGCATGTAAAAAACATAGTTTTACTTTTAGATCTGATTTGAGAAAGCTGCATAACATAATGCATACCTGGTATTTTTGTCGATTTTTCAATTCGGAAATACAATTATCTTGCTCTCAATATAACATAACTAAAATTATGTATGATGTTTATTTCAAATTAAATACTTTCTCTTTTAATCTATGAGTACGAAACAGAATTTATGATATCATTTAAGTTTGAATAACATTATTAGTTTCATTAGCCTATAAATATAAAATTTAAAACAAAATGTCTTTAGGTTAAAAAACTAAATTCGAAGGAAATAATGATTAGACTGTAATTAAATCTAAACTCACAAGATTTTAAATTTTAGAAATTAAAATAATTACTGATGATGTTAAATTTTTCAAAAATGATGTTTGTAATATTTGTTTTAATTGACTTATAATTGTCAAATCATTATAAGAATGCTTTAGCTCTTCGAGATGTCGGTGTAAAACAAACTTATTTCAAAGAATTCCGAATAAAGATAGGAATTCAGTTTTTGTGATGCTGCAGCTGTGCAATTCTAATTTCTGAATTATAAATAAAATATTTTTTCGTATCTGTGTTAAACTAAAATCAAGACGGAAAAATTTCTTCCAGGTGAAATAAATATAACTCAATTCCTATTAGCTCTCTTTAAAATTCCTTAATTGCATATTTAATATAAGATTTAAAATATGGATATATTTAAAATCGTATTATAGATTGCTCAAAAAAAAACTTCTTAAACAACTACAGTTAAGGGTCTTCTTTCGGTAAACTGATAAAGCTTGTGACTAAAAAATCAGATTTTATTTGTAGGATCAACAAAAAAAGAATCTAATGCGAAAAAATTTAAAAGCAAAACGACAACAAAATATACTGTCTGATTTTTTTCTATTCTCCTAAAAAGGTAAATTTTCTCAAGTGTTATTTAAATAAAAATTCATACAAGCGAAGAGAAACGATAAATCTGCGAACTGAAAATGCATATTGCTTTCTAAATCCCTTTTCTTAGGTGTATACTGCTCAAAATAAAAAAATAACGTTCCATCCTTAATAACTTTTGGTTTAAATATCGGATCTTCCCGTTCTAGGATTAAATATGGTTCCAGGAAGTGACCTCAAATATGCCAAATAATTAGAACAGACGAGGTTTATAGATACAAAATCAGACTCAAAAACCAATTTCTAGGAATTATCATACCTTTTTTGCGACAGATACGGATTTCTGACCCCCAAAATATAGGGAGTAGCCGCAATCTGTGAAATATGGTTCTAGTAGTTTAGTCTGGAGTGCGGCCCAAAGTTTGGACACCATGAAGTTAATTTTACCTTTAGCGTATTTCACTGTATCTCAAGAACATTTTAAGCAAATGAAAAAAAAGATAATTCCTGGCAAAAAGATAATTTAAAAAAAATATTTATTACGTTTTCTTATCATTTTTCATAATAACAGTCGAAAAATGTTTGAATAGTAGGCTAGACACTTTTTACATTATTTTAAAGAATGTAATTTTAAATGGCAAAAAACAAAATTTGTTCGAAATCGGTTGAATAGTTTTGTGAAATTGAATTTTTTAAAAATGACTTTGTTTATTAGTACATAGACTATATTTTATTGTAATGGGAACCTGTTACCGCAGTTTCATAAACGTCATTGGAGTCAATAATAGTATCCAATTTTCTTTTATGTTTTTTTACAATAAAATTTAAAAAAAATGTATAGTAGAATGATTATATACATGTATGTATTTTATACGAATCCGCAATTCCGAACCAATCCGATTCAAATTCGGTGTATATACGCTTAAAAACGCGTCGAACCAAACCATTCACTTTAAAACTCCCACCGATTATTAGTTCACGCTTTACATCCGAAAGAAATCCCGCAGAGGACTGATCCTAAAGACACGGTTCCCAATAGAACACCAAAGTCAAGGGTGAGGATGCTGCTTTTCGCAACGCAGTTCCAAACCGGCTCGCACTTCAGATGCAATAATTGATGAGAGAATACAATAACTGGGGATGTTGATCCAATAATTGTGGGTAAAAAATTGTATAGATGCTTGGTAAAAGTTGTCAATTGGTATCTCCATCACAGCTGGCCAAATTTATTCAAGAATTTAAAATTGGATGTTTACAGAATGTGGGGCAAAAATAAAAGAAGAGAAAAGAAGGGGAGACATAATAATTAACGCCGAAGTCAAACATCACTGGGTGCGGTAAGTACGGCCGGGGTAAGTGCGTCACCCACCAGCCTGCGTAGGGACCGATGGTGAGTGGTATTGTTCTACGATAAAGTTCTCGAATTCGCGCGTAAGCCGTCGGGCTACCAAAGTGGAAGAGCCATTCCCTCTGCCGAGGATCAAAAGTGTAATAGCATGTCTTCGGATCATTATCAGGGATGTTTCCCAGATGGTGGCCGATAGCCCATAGAGCATCTCTAGTACCAAATAAACAAAGTACTTACCCACCTACATACGTTCAAAAAAAGGAATTCTCCATGGAATTTGAAGTATATTTTATATCAGTTATTTGTGAGCGTTCGGCTAGAGTCAATCAATAGTTTCATCGCATTTTCCTGGTGGACTATTTTATCTTAGTTTCCTACGTTAGGTTAACGCAAATAAAATCAGCATTAATCACTTCGTTACTTATGGAAATGATATCATTGAATTCATGTTTCCAAAGACAAATCGAACCATGTGCTTCTTATATTGATACTTTTTTATTTACCTTATTATTTACAGTAGCTCTCGATATCATTAGCAGATAGCAGTATAATAAGTTTTGTGCTAAAAAGCTAAATTAAGGGTAAAAAGGTGTTTCTTATCCTGGAAAAAAAACATAAAAATCGCCTTATTATTATTGACGTTAACGACGCTTAATTAATTTTAGTAATGGTTATTGTTTGTTGGCTGGTATTTTTTATGAAGTACTAAATACACTAATATTAGTACTAAGATACACCTGTGGAAATAAGTTTTAGCGATTCACCGAAACAGAAGTATCCAGTAGAAAATTGTTGATTATGGTAATTTATGGCCATGAGAAAATGGCCTCAAGCAATAATAGCATTAAACCAAATGGTACTGAATATAATTAATCCTTATTTTGAAGGAATGCATTGAGTAAAAATGTTTTGCTATAATATAAAGTTAACGGGAAAGGCAACAAACAATAAAAATACAAAAGTGGAGTCGTTTGAGTTCAATTAATTATGTCGATGTCTTCCAGTTTTTCAAGATTTCGTAGTGCTGATAATATTGATCACTTACTCTTTTTTTGCATCATACCATGAACGAGTACTCAGCTAGTAAGTACATTTTCTCCATTTGCGCAGCTTTTAGGGACATATTTTTTTATACATAAAATACCATTCATTTTAAATATATAATTTTATATAAACGTATTTTTAAACACGTGGTTTAAGATAACTTTGAAAATAGAAATCTTCCGATATAGGCAGCCTATGCTTCCACGTTCACATTGATCTGAAATAACTTGTAATAAGCTCATTTTTTATTTGTAAAATCTGTAAAAAAGCAAAAATCACTGATTAAAAAAACAGATTTGTCTGCTTTTAAATTTATAACAATGGAACGAGCTGTGAAAAAAAAACATTTCCAAACGCCTCTGCCAAATGATCTAATAAAAAAAATTTTTTTAACGATTTTTAGGATATAGTGCTAAAAGGTGTCTTTTTCAACCACCGTCCGAATATCAGGACAATGGTAGAAACGGCTCTGAAGCTGTAAGAAAAGCTCTTGCACTCGTAGAAGTAGACTAAAGCTTTATTTTATTATTTCAGGTTAAAACCTTAGAAAAAAATGATATATATATATATATATATATATATATATATATATATATATATATATATATATATATATATATATATATATATATATATATATATATATATATATATATATATATATATATATATATATATATATATATATATATATATATATATATATATATATATATATATATATATATATATATATATATATATATATATATATATATATATATATATATATATATATATATAAACAATAATCCTATGATTCAACATTGTTAGGCAATTTTCTAATATAAACATATTATAACTGGTACCGAAACTTATTAATCATTTTACAAATATTAAACGATAAATAATTTTGCTTGTGTCATTCTTAGCTTTTGTGAAAAGTTAGCCCATTCAACATATATAATTAAATCAATAAAATTAAAACTGTCGTAAGTTATTATGAATTAACTTTTTGCACCATTAATCTTTGGTAAGAGCATGAAACGCTTTTAAACCGAACATAAATACTAAACATAACTAAACATAACCAAACATACCAAACATAAATACTGAAAAAAAAGTGCATGTAAGAAGTTGCAATGAAAAATGTGTGAAAGATCAGATTCAAATTGTATCAAAATGGAATCGGAACTTTTCCGATTGAAACAAATTTAAATTTGTAAAAATAAATCAGAATATATTTTTAAAAAAATACTGGGACCTTATAATTTAATTATTTTTAATATTGATACAAAACCACTAGATGGTTCAAAAGAATACGTAGACGGTTGGTAAATGCATTCGAGGAGCGAGCGGAACCCAGTGAAACAAAAAATGAAAATAAGCATAATTCGTTTAGTTTTTGATTGAAATCCAGTTTAAATGGACATCAAAGTAACAATTTTAAAGTGAAAAAAATGTATTACTATAAAAAAAAGTGTAAATAGACTTTTGGAATCTACTTAAAATTGCTAGCATTTAGAGTAAATAATGAAAACATTGTAAAGGTTACTCGCTGTTAAATATGTCATCTCTGAAGTAATTTCCTTCTTTAGCTTTAATACCCTTATTATTAGTTCCCTCTCTATTTGACATTTTATTACCATCCATTATTTTAAAAGTCTTTTCCTTTCCTTGAATCACCAAGATTCCCCCTGCCTTTCTATGTTCTATTAAGGAAAAGACATGTTCTTTTATTTATTTTTTTTCATTCAACTTACTCAACTCACCATTTTTCTAGCTACCTCAAATATCTATATCTATAATCATATCTCTAAGCCTTATTTCGGGAAAACATTACCGACAATAAAATACAAGTCGCCCGCCGAAAGATTCCCTCGAAACTTTTAATACGATCATTTATAGTTCCAGCGCAAAGTGCTATTGATCATAGTAAAAAGGAGACGACCGCATAGTTTTCCTGTAACATAGAAATATACCGGTTCGAGATTGGGTTAGAAGGAAATGGGATATTTGTCTGTTTTGTATCCGATACTTTTTTCTTTCTTTTGAGAAGGGGGGTGGATGTCTGGATGAATGTCGCCTGTAAAAATAAAGTATCCTTCTTTTGAGAATATAAGACTGGTAGAGTGCACTTTTCTGTCTGAGATGAGATAAATTCTTAAATTGAAATGTATAAAAGAATCTGTTGTATAATTCCTTTACTTATGTTGTTTCTTCTCCCTTTTTCTTTTTTAAAAATCCTTTTTGTGTCTTTTAAAGGAATTTTACGATAAAAATATGGCTTACCGCGTCAAAACAAATAGAATAAATTATAGCAACTGAAAACCCAAAAGCACAATATATTTAAAAGAATATTTTTAAAAGAATATTTCAATACAGTTTCTAGCATGTATGTTCTTTTTAAGTTATATTGTACTATATCTATCCTTTTTGGGGTTCATTAAAAATTGACTGTATTGATACATAATGTTTTCAAGAATATAATTAAAATAATGAAACTCCTCCCAATATATATTATTATCATTATTATTATTATCATTATTATTATTATCATTATTATCATTATTATTATTATCATTATCATTATTATTATTATTATTATTATTATTATTATTATTATTATTATTATTATTATTATTATTATTATTATTATTATTATCCTTATTATTATTATCCTTATTATTATTATCATTATTATTATTATTATCATTATCATTATTATTATTATCATTATTATTATTATTATTATTATTATTATTATTATTATCCTTATTATTATTATCCTTATTCTTATTATCATTATTAATATTATCATTATTATTATTATATAATGAAACATTGCGTTCCTTATTTTTAAATTAAACATAATGTGTTATGTCATCCTATTAAACCCGGACTTGCATGTTTGTTTGGATTATAAGATATTAATACAATAAGCGCTTAATTGTTTTATTTTCACTTTAAACCAAGTTTAAACTGAGTAAAAATGTTTTCTCGTTGAGCAATTTGTTTACACCATACACCATAGCTACTTCATTACAAATATAAAATTAGATCTTAAATTATTTATTCTAGTGCGTATGTATTGTTATCAATTTCTTAAACTAATGTTCGTAATAAATAACTTTTCCGACACTTCTTACGTTTTGAGCTATTTATACGGGAAAAATATAAACTGTATATATTTTCAAATTGCATCTGGTCTTGTAAATAAAAATGTAAAATAAAGTGAATTATTCGTTCAGGAGAATTACACACGATCTCTAGCTTTGCATACAAATTAGATTTACCCGGATTCAAAGTAAATCTCATATTATTCTTTACATAAGTTATTAAAAAAAAGTCTAATACATTTTAATTTTTTACTAATTTTACATAACGTATAGTAATCTTAGTCATCAGACAATAAATATTAGCTCTTAAGATTAACATTAAAATAGCATACATTGTAAAAACATTCAATAAATTAAATGTAAACTAAACGAAGTCAATTAGCTGATATTTACAATACAATTAATGTGGAATTGTTATTTTAGGTTTAATTTCCTAAACTAATATCGATGCTTCCAATTTTACACAAATTAGAATTGTATCATATAATTCCCACCCCAATTTCGTCAAAATTACTTTACATAGACATTCATTTATAACGACAGTCATGTACTCCTTTGCATTCAGTTAACTATCTCAAAACACTAAAACTACCCGTTCAGAAGCTTAATTAAAGAATCTCATAATGATGTCAAGGGACTTATTTGAGTCCTTAGGGATGATAATTAGGGTTAGGTATTTTAAAATTACATTAGAGCATTATCGGGTAAAATTGAATTTTCAGTTCGAAATTGCTTGATTTTGACAAAGAGGACATTGAAATGAGCAACAGTGCTGTACAACAATGAGCCTATTATTTAGGCACTACATTATCGATTCAAAAATCCTTAATTTAGACGCTTTGGAATATAATGGTTATTTAAATTAAAGGATATGCAGAAGTGTGGTCTATAATTATCATATTTTGATACGGGACAGTGATTCATGAACAGTGTCATTTTCAGCAGTTTAGAAAACAATTAAACTTTGACATTGATGTATTAGAGTGCTTTGACAAAATGAAACTTCGAAATAATGTTTCGGGTTTATTAAATAGAATTTGAGATACAATATAAGCACAGCTCTATTCTAAAAGGATTGTGTATTTTGTAAATTTAAATATTGAAGAAAATAATTAGATTTCGAATTAGTTTGATTTTAATTAGTTTTTTTACCGCAGTTTGTATATTGAATAGATTTAGATAAGTACCAATTTTGTATCTGATTCTTCTTCATAGTGTTTTTCGCTAAAATTTGGCTTTTTAAATTAAGTTAATTTCACACATTAATTCTTACACTTTATATTTTAATAAGAAAAATACATTATATAGAGTAAGTTTATAATGAGTAAGTTTTGAAATAAGGTAAGTTTTTCCATTCTAATGTCAGCTATTTGCATTTTAATTCTAATCATTTTTACGGACGAAAACTAAATTGTATGTTACACTGTTAATTTGTGCAGTGGTTCAAATTTTGAAAACAGAAACAAAAAATCCTTCCGAATTTCTTTTGCAACTTTTTTTTAAAAAAAATAATGGAGTTTCTTTTAAACATTAATTTAGATGAACACCGAAAAAATAATTTTCAATATTAAATGCTCGTGCTTTCAATATCAATGCTTTCAATATTAATGCTCAATTATAAAAATCGTTGTTCTTTTTTCTCACTTTCAGAAAATGGTTATGCATGAAGAAGTTAACGAATTTCGCACAACAAAATATTATTCAAAACAAAACAAAAAAATATTATTTTAAACTAAAATGTTGTGAAAAATTTAAAAAAAATTCAGTTTCACTAAATATTTTAATAAAACTCATGAAAGAAATACAGGCATCATTTTTCCCTTTCTAACCGAATACAGCCTAACTTTACATACAATGCCCAAAAAAACCACCCTTAAAAACATTTAATCGAATGCTTACGTTCTAAGACTCAATCTTAATGGTCCAAAGGGGTGACCTCAAATGGGCTAATTAATTAGTTCAGACGATATTTTAAGTTAATAAATCAGACCAAAAAACTTATTTTCTCTGAATAAATATGTCTTTTTTTTCAACGAATTCGGCTTTCTGCCACCACCCCCCAGAATATAGGGAGTTGCCACAATCTGGGAAATATTTTCCCAAGAGGTTAGTTGAGAGAGCTCTCCAAAGTTTGGGCCCCTTAATATTAATTTTACTTTTTGGGTATTTCACTATATCTAGATACTTTTAAGAGCGAATTTAAAATTTTTGACACGCAATTATAAAATTCATTTATCCAAAGATAATTCGAAGCAAAAAATAGCTTTAAGTAATATTTAATACTTTTCAATTATTCTATTTATAAATAGTGGAAAAATTTCAAATTGTAAGGTATACAGTTTTTAACATCATTTTAACGAATGCAATTATGCATGGCAAAATGTGAAATTTAAGTGAAATAGTTCCTGAAAAATCGAATTTTTAAAATACGACTTTTTTTAAATTAGATTTCTCAACAACTATTCGACCGATTTCACTCAAATTTTATTATTTGCCGAGTAAAATTATATTCTTTAAAGCGAAGTCAAAAATTGTATACGTTACAATTTGAAATTCTTGTGATTCTTGTGATTAATTCTTAAATAAAATAATAAAGAATGGTAAATATTTACTAAATATTATTTTTTGCATGGAATTATCTATGGATAAAGGAATTTTATAATTGAGTGCAAAACTTTCTCAATTCGCTTAAGAAGTTCTCGAGATTTAGCGAAACACACAAAAAATAAAATTAACATTAAGGGTTTTAAACCTTTGACGGCTCTCCTGAAAATCAAATATCTTCAAATTCTAATTTCTAGGCCAACTATAAAAGTAAAATATTTTTATAATGTCAAAAATATTTTAATTTAATAGTTGGCCTAGAAAGTGGCATTTTTTCGGGGGGAAATGGAAATATATCTGGTTTTTATACGTTTTTATCTTTGAATTTTGCAATTTGTGTTCCCTATTTAATCATGTATTAAACCAATATGTTTCCATTTTAAAACACCTGCAAATGGTAGATGTATTTTCTTTTAATTTGCCGATTTTAGTTAATTATTTCTGATGAAAAAAGTATATTCCACATGAATTTGTTTTTCTAAATATTATGTATATATATTCTATTTACATTCTATTAAAATGAATAAAATAGATTCATTATGAATACAGTAAGGAAGTTTAAATATCCAGTCTTACCTCGGTTTCCTGAAATAAAACACCGTTTTTACAAACTAAAGCAAAATTTATTAAAATATTCTCAATAAATTCGATTATTAAACTTTGACTTTTATGCCGAAATATTAATATGTGTATTAAGCCTCTTATATTTCCGCGTGTATTAAGAATTCTTCGAAGGGGAAAAGAGCGGTATTACTAAAAGCAGGTTTTAAAGTACCTTTGTGGTCACCTTTAAATAGAATATTTAAAGTTTAGAGATTATTGAAGATTAAAGCGTAGTTGAACATGGTTTCAGGAAAGCGTGAGAGTAATCTCAGATAATTAACTTAAGAGATTATGCGTGGAAGCAAATTCGTTCCATATTTCCGACGGGTGAAAACATGAAAAGCAAGATTAAAAGAATATAAGCGTATAAAAGTAAAATTTATTCCTAAATCAATATTTTCAGAATAAACCAAAAGGGCAGACTTTAAAGAGAGTTTTAAATGCGCACTGCATACTATATATATTCGAGATAATAATTTTAGCTCTGGCAAAAGAATGGAGACATTGTCTTAACACATTTTATGTAGGTATTTAATGCAGTTTGCTTTATAAGTTTTATTTTCTGCTCTTATTCATCCATTTTTATTGCCTTAAAGATCAATATTTTTCATGTTTTCTTAAAAATACATTGGTTACCTTTTCACATTTTTGTTTCTAGAATCACAGTAGTCCTCTATAGATAGTTATTCTTTTGAATTTACAAGTTGAAGCATCATCTATAAGTAGTAACCATTAGTAACTATTAAGAAAACTATTGTAAACAAAGCAATTAATAAATAATTTTTATAAACATTTTATCAAATCTTAGAATCATTAGAATCAGATTTTATCAAATCATCTCAGAAAGTAGTTTTGCTTTTTAAAGTAAGGGCTTTCTTTCAAAAAATAAGTTATCTACGGTTTTAACTATTCATTATTTATAATGATTTACTTTTCTTTTACTCCTCTTTATCATTTAGCAACTTTTTTTTCTTTAAACTATATTTTTTTTGGCGTAGCGTGGAACATGTAAGCTAAAAACCACCATACACTGCAAAAATTTCGTATCGAACTTAAAAAGTACCAACATACGGGTTGCTGGTATGTTTTACCGGAAAATCTCTTTCTATCACAGTTTTAAGTAACAAAAAAAATCTGATACATCGTAATTTTTATAATTATATTTACTGTCAAAACACTGAATCACTCTAATTAAGTGAACATTACTTTAAAATTAATGGTATAAGATTTTACGAGAAAAAAAAAAGAATTTTACCAAAATTAATTTTACTCATAATGCATGCAAACTGCCAACACATTTTACCACGAACTAACCGCCCATGCAGCATGAAAGGGCAAATAAACGTTAAAAATCCGTTCGTCCGTTATAAGGTTTTGGGCTTACGTTAAAATTACGTTAATTTCACGTGATGATTTTCACCATTTCTTCATTCGTTAAAACGTATACGATAAAATTACGTTAATTTCACGTGATGATTTTCACCATTTCTTCATTCGTTAAAACGCATACGTTAAAATTACGTTAATTTCACGTAATGATTTTCACCATTTCTTCATTCGTTAAAACGTATACGTTAAAATTACGTCAATTTAACGTTATCAATTTTCCCTTTAAATAATTCGTTAAAAATACGTACTTAAAATACGTTATTTTAACGTGTACATTTTATCCATTTTTTGACCGTTTTTTAAAAACGTGTTATTAACGAAAAATTGACGTTTTGTTGCATAGTTATATTTACGTAAATTGTTTGGGATTATAAACGTAAATTTAGTGGTAAAAATGTTTCAAGCAAAAATGATGAACCTGTGAGAGCCCAAGAAAGATAATCTTTTACGTCTCACTTGAATTCGAATAAACTGAACATTGCAGATTTTCATTACAATTCATATTTAATTTTTAATACTTATAATTATTTTTGTTTTATTAAACTGGTTATAAATATTTGCTTGTTGATAATATTGAGTCGGCTCATTATCAGTAACTGACAAGGGAACTATGAGTTTTAATTCTTATATAACTAAACTATGATGAAAATTAAGAAATTTTCCAAAATACTGAATAAAGTAAAAATTTTCCACTACTTGACATGCAACGAACATAACGTAAAAACACATTATACTTAAATTTAAATTATCTCTGTCCAGAACAAGAGTCGTGGTGTAGTGGTTACAGCGTTCGCCTCAAGGGTACGGCGTCCTAGGTTCGAGCCTACTCTAGAGTGGGATGTTAATATGCGAATACTAATAATTATTATTATTCAAAGATCTTAATTTAAAAAATTTATTTTTTGTTATTATGTAAAAATTGATTCACTATTTTTTTATATTGCAATTATCGCTCGCCATACGAGTTTATAAAAAATAATTTATAATATACAATATTCTAATTATTATTTTCTACTTCAATCAACATGAAATAGAAACGATTATTTTTGGTTAATTTTGTTAACATTTATTTATTAATTTCTTACTTTGCAATAATCGCTTACTGTATATAAGTTTTTTCAAAATAATTGCTAAGAAATGTGTCTACTTTTAAATTCCATGTTCTTACTGCATGAAAGAGACATTTACTTTATTTTAAAATACTGATTTAATTTTTTTTTCCTTCCAAAAACTTCATAAATTGTAAAAATAGAATTAAAGTATTTTGAAAAATTTATCAATCTTGATTCTTTAATGTATATAATATTTATTAATGAAAAAAAAATACATATCAAATAACAGGTAAAAAGATAATTCTCATAATTAGTTTTCGTAATAAAATTTAGTGTGGGAAGTTTTAAAATATTGGTTGTTATTAAAAGACGTTTTTACACACAACAACGATTTTACAAATTTATTAAATTTTGCTTTGAATCTTGAATTTTATAATCTGGAAATTGCTTAATTATAAAATCTTAATTGCAATAAGTAAATTATTTATGAAAATCATATATAGTAAAAAATAATATAAATTTATAAAATATAAAAAATAATATAAAATAGCATAAAATATAAATAATAATTGTAAGTTTTGTTGTAATGTCAGAAAAATAATTTTTTTTATAAGAGCAAGTAAGGATAATTCTTTATTTCTTTGCAAAATATTATTTATGAGTGAGTTTTTGTGTATGTGAAATTGAAGTACTTTTAAAAATAGTTAGAGCGTTAGTTCGGTTTATTTTTCCGAGCTGTCAGTTTTAGGCTTTCTTGCATTGAATAGTCTGTTTTTTTTTTTTTTTTTTTTTTTTTTATCATATCGGGCAATAATGTTACATAACAGGGAATTTAGTAAAATTTACCTAGGGACACAATGCTTGGAAGGTTTTAAATAGTTAATGAAGTTAAATAAATTGTTTTTAATTATTTAGATCATATAAATAAAAAAGAAAAGGAATTAAGTAAGGAAAAGAGAAAGTTCCTCAAAAATTGAAGTTAAGACCTAAATTTTGCAATGCTAATACATAGATCCTAGCAAAAAAAAAAACACCTTTAAGAAGAAAAAAAAAGGGTCCCGCAGTGGACTGATCGTTAAGACACGGTTCCCAACAGATCACCGAAGTCAAACATCACTGGCTGCAGTCAGTGTGCGGGTGCCACTTGGATCAGTCTGCGTAGGGACCGAGGGTGTGCGGTATTGGTCCTCGTTAAACTGTGCTACCGTAAAGTGCTCGACTTCGCGCGCACGTCGTCGGGCTACCGAAGCGGGGGTGCCATCCCCTCCGCAGAGGATCAAAATTGTGATGGCATGTCTTCGGATCATCCTCCGGGATGTTTCCCAGACCGTCGCCAATAGCCCATTGTGCAGCTCTAGTGCGACGTAAATTAACAACAACAGCAAGAAAAAAAGAAGAGAGAAATTAAATATTTGTTTTTTTCATATTTTGACATCAGTGCGACAAATTTTTTTCTTTGTTTTTTGACCAAGATTTTTTCATTTAGGCTTAGTTCCCGGTTAATAGGGGTTTTAAGGGCCATTCTAGTCCTTGACGGGGGCGGTGCTCGATCCTCGACACCACCGAGTACATGCGATATATGTGCTATTAAAATCTGTGGAATCGAGAGGCCTGGTCGATCGCATTACTGTGCCAAATGTACAGGGATCTGGAGAAAATTTCCTACCCCTTCAGATTTAAGTCTAAATGGATGATAAGCCTAATGTACAGCTCTAGTGCGACGTAACTAAAACTCCTACCTTCATTAATTCGTTGACACATTATCTGTTACACTGTGTAATCTGGGAATAAAATTTCAACAAAATCTTTTTAATGTATACATACATTGCTTTTAAAATAAAGACAAATATCAGCAAGCGAAAAAACAGATTCATAAGAATTTACTTTTTTTTTTATCTAAAGCACTGAAGAGGGAAACGGAACGTTTAACGAAAATGGATCCTTCCAGCTGAAATTAAATATAAAATTTTTAATATATTATATGAAAATAACTTGATCCACTAGAAATGTTAACAACTTGACACCCTTTTTTACCCTTATTGTTATAATCAAGTTTTCAAATGCATGATATTACCTCTTTTTTTTTCTTTTCTCCAAATGAAATCGTGATTTAAAAGGTGCTTTTTATTTAAATGTGTATTTTTTTATGCAATAAATATTTTATGAATTTTTTCAAACTATTATTTTTAACACGGTCATCACCAACAACTAAAAATGATACCTAAATCGTGAGACCATGCCTTTATGCATGCCAATTAATGTATGTAAAATCTTCACCTACGCAGACGAGAAAAACAAAAAATAAGCACGAAATTTGAGAAATAACATGTAATCATGATATAATAATTAAAATTAACCAGAGATAAATAAATGTACATGTTGATCCCATATTATGTTAATCGATAAAACTTTTACATTGGTGGATGTAGTTAGATTAAATCTTTTTGATTTGATGGAAGACCTAACGTAGAATGTATTCTACAATATCTTTCTTACTCTCATTTCGGATTAAATGGAAATCCTACAATTTATGGTTCATTGATCAGCCTATATGATGCGCAAAAAAATCAATGTATATTGTTAGTTTTACAGTTTTAAAATATAACATAATTAATGTCTCATTTAGTTAAATTACTATAGTACGATCCTCTAATTCCTAACGATTGGATATGAAGTTCCTGGTTAGAGGAAGCAAAAAAGTGTAAAGTTTTAAAATAAATAATCACGTATTTTAAATAATCTTGTATGTCTTACGAATCAGTGATCTTAATTTATAATATTTATTCATGTTTATCTTTTAATAATAAATTTTTGATATAATAATTTTACATTTCCAGAGCATAAAACAGCAATTTTTATGAATTCATGAAATTATAAAAAGCATTAAAATCGAGTTTTTTTATGTACAAGCTATTCAAATAATATTATACTAGTAAAAATAAAATACTATTATATCTCTGTAATGAAAATAACATTACATAACAATATAATTCCATTTTTCTTTAAGTCATCAGGTAAAATAGTAATAATTTTTTAAAAAAAAGCTTGACAGTTTTATTTAACTTTTTTAAAAATATTATATGAAAGTTATTCTACAATGTAGCATTTTATTCCAGGTTTAATTAGAATAATAATAAGAAAAATAAGAAGAAAAATCAAAAATAGAGAAAAAATTGATTAACAATATAGATTCAAAAGTACTCTCCACATTGCTTTCAGTTATTTGAGTTTTTGTTTTACAAGTAGATTAAACGATATTAAGTTTCAACTTTTCACTCCTTTTCCGTGGGAGCAAGTTCTACACAAGGATTGCTACCCCTACACTAGCTACCCTTACATTTATTTACATTGTTGCACGCGTGTGTTTACATACGCCGAATTCAATGGTAAGTTCTTTTATTCCTTACTTTAATTATTACTATTTTAGAATGTTAATTCATTATAATGCTTCACTGTCAAAAAAAGTAAATAATTATTGTAGTTAATTCTGCTTGAAATAAACACAAATATTCTAAGCCTATCATTTGCGAAGTTTAACAAACTATGACAAAACGTAACGATTTTGGAAAAAAGCAAGATAATTTGTTGAATCTCATTTACTGTGCTTAATGTAAAGAGACGAAATACAGACCCGTTATATACGATTGTTATGCAGTTAAGATATTTTTAATAAAATCATGAATTTTTGGAAAGTTTTCTGATGGTACCTAAGCTTAATCAAGGAATATTAATCTGAAATACTGAGTTAAACTAGTTGCGATCTTATGTAAAAAAAAATTCTATTTTAAAGCTTTAATTATCAAAATTATTAAATTAATGCTGCATTATTTTATTCACCTGACAAATTTTGTTGCTATAATAAATAGCAATTAACAAAAAGTAACAATTATAAGCATTATTCTGAAGATAATACTTAAATGTCATTAATCATGGTTGACTTTACACACCAAAATATGAGTAGAGGGGATATTTTCCTTCTGTGATTTGCTGCGCCTACTATTGTGGATTTCAAACTTGCATACATTTATAAAAGAAAACTTGTAGAGGTTTGCCAGGGGGTAGTGGCTACAAGATATACCCTGTTGAGTTTCTTCCCATGTTTTGTTTTCAGTGTGATGATAGCCACTGGAAGTTACCAAGACCTGTTGATTATTCTGCCACAGGTGATGATAAACTAATTTTCCGGAGTGGAAAAGAATTTTAGCTAGATTTATAATGTAAATTTTTCTGTTTCACTAATTTTAGGGGATATTTCCATATATTAACCTGTCACACTAACTACAATAGCCAAGCTACCAAATAGATATAAACTTGAAATTTTTTTTGAAAAAAACATGAATGTTTGCCAAATGGTTACGAGTTATATCTTTCGAGTTGGTCCCTTTCTGTGATTTTTTAACTTTCTTTCAGTTTCTCCGATACCAGAAGTTGCCAAGACGTGCTGATTATTCTGCCATTGTTCCTTTTATAGAGATCTCCCCTGATTTTATGAATCAAATAAAAGGGGATGTTTCCCTATTTGAACTAGATTGTGCCAACTAAAAATGTTGAAACAAAAAAAATATATATATATTTTGTACTTTGCAAAAATTTTTAAAAGAAGTATGTAGAAGTTTTCCTGAGGGTTGCTTCAACTTATATTCTCTGAGTTACTCCCATTCTGAGATATTTTCTTAATTTTTCGTGGATCGCTGGAAGTTTATAAATATTTATCCATAGGTAACAACATCGAAATACTCATTAAACTTTTAATTCCCTATTAGGGTTACTTCTGTATTGTGAGCAGTTATGCCAACTGCTATCGTCCAGGCACCAAATAGATTTCTAACTGCTAACTTTTTAAAAGAATATGTAAAGGTGTGCGAAAGGTAGCTACGAGTTATACTCTTCAAGTTGATCTCCGTTCGTTAATTTTTTTTAGTTCCTCCTGGTTGCTGCGTGGAAGTTGCTTAGAAGATATAGTGATTATTCACCGGCAGATCATGATACGGGCATTTTTCTTACTGTTTTGCCTACTCAGTACGAGATGGCATTTTTATTAGCAAATGAGACGAGACAAGTTTTATGTGTGAAACAGTCCTATCATATTGTTATTAATTTGAGCTGTCTTATCTACTTACCTACTATTGTCTTATAAAGTATAAAAAATATTAGTTGCATTTTTAAAGAAGTTGAGTAGTGGCATTTTCTTTTAACTTTACCTTTTTAAAGAACCAAGGGTTAAACACGCTTGATTGGTGTTAAATTTACAAGAGTCTATAGCAGATGGTTCTTCAACCAAAATGTCGTGGAAGTATCATCTTAACAAGCTATTGCAAGAGAAAATCTCACATCGACAAAATAGTTTTTTGACTATTTATTTTGCAACATGATATCTTTAAAAAGAAAAAAAAACACCCAGTTGAACATTTACTGGAAATTTTTCTTCTTATTTTTGAAACAGTTTTTGAAATTTATCAGCTGAAACGATATGGAAAATAATTACAGTAATTTTCAATATTAAATTATCTTTAGAATTATTCTTATTCAAGCTTTTATTTAAATTTACATTGCTGTTTAAAACTTTTTTAATTCTTTTATAGTCACTGTATTCTAAAAATATGCCTAGGCAGAGGTCTGTCAAGGCCAAATTTACTACCGTTTAGCAGTACCTTCACAAATTCAACTTTAGAAAAAACATTAGTTTCACAAAATACTTTTTCTTATAATTTTATTTTTGTATTCCTTAAGAAACGATAAATCCATATTTTTGTGTTGATTTTTTAATGTAGTTTTTAATTTTTCACAAATTATGTCTAAATTCTCATAAAATAGGTACCTATCAGAAAAACCTAGACAGACCCTTGCTAGGTGAAAAAGTTCAATTGAAATTTTTATTGCTAAATTTTTCTTTTAAACAATTTTTGTCTTGGTTTTTACCTAGCTTTTTTCATTTCTAAAAAACTTTGTTTTTATTAACTGTATGACACAGTAATTAAGAATGTTTCTATTGTCTTTATTCTTATCTGGAAAATATGATAATTGGAAAGACTGAGATGTAAAGCTTTAAAATTTCATTTTGAGAATTAAAATAGATTTTTCTGTTTTTCATTTGTATATAATCTTTTGTTTTTTTTAGCATTTTTAAGATAACACAGCATTTTAATAACATGTTTCTAATAGATTATATTTTAGTTAATGTTGCTTTATGGATACTGCTTTACAAAAAATATTATTCTTAGCATGGAAGTTTTGTTGTAACAATTATGATAATTTTTTTTCTCTTTCTATTTTACTTCATAACTTTATTAAGTATTTCTGGTTTAGTTTTTTGTTTTCCCTTTAACCCATTCCACTAATATAGATAAGCATGGAGTAATTTCCAATAATAAATAAACTTATTTATTCGTAAAAAATATTTATTAATGAATTTTTTTTTTAAAAAATATTGCTGTAAAAATATATTCTGCATTTCACCATTTTTTTTAGCTAACATTTTGCCAAACCATTACTCCTTACTTCTCTAGTTCTGAATAATAAATGTGCCCGTATAAACAAAACAAAATATGTTTGAATTATTTCTATGTTTTTGAACGTATTAACTGAATGAATTTTCTTTTTCATAATCTATTGATGTACTTCTGAGGAAGATCTTTGAAAAGGATCTAGCTTTGAGAATGAACCTCCATCAAGTCTCATTTGAAGGTACCTGAATTAAGTATCTCTAAAGAAATAACTGTATTTGAATTGTTTCCTTTTTTCTTGTGCTTAAAAATGGGTAAAAAAATTCGTGAAATTATAAACATGATCAAATCAATTGTTAAAACTTATTTCAGATTACTTTTGCTGATATTAAAAAAAGTAATTAAACATTGTTTACATAGGCTGCCCATGCTTCAATAACAACAAATAAAAGTACTCAAAAATTTGTCTCTTAAAATGAATTATCATGTATTGTAAATATATTTTCCATGTACTGTAGAATCCTAATTATTTCATGCACAATCATCAGCCTTTGCACTATTCAACTAATTTATAATAGAAGTTTCTGGTGTAAGTTTCATCGTTAGTATCAAGTAGAATGGTAAACTGTTACTGTTTTTACCACCACTATTTTTGCTGTTCCAATGTTTTATTTCACTGACACTTAAAAAAAAATGTGTTTTATCTGCATTAAATTAGTCTTTTTATTCATAGTCCTCCATAAGTTCAAACAAATTCTGAAACTTCTATTTTGCTTTTGAGAATTCTTCAGCGATTATGCAGATTGATGAATCCCTCAAAGGCTAAGGCTACTCAAACCAAACATTTGGCAAACATTAAAATGAATTATAAAATGAATAAACAACATCAATTAGAAATTCTCGGGGAATTAAGATTTATGCATATTGCTCAGTATTTCAAATCTCCGTGGCAGAATCGCAGCGAAACGGCGACATTGTTGCAAAATTTTACAGATCTCTTGCAGAAAGATTTTTCTCTTGAAAAGAAGAAAATATTACTTTTCTTTTTTACAGAAATATTTGAACATGCAATATTTGAATCATGCATTTAGATAATCAGTTTTTGACACGCTCAATTTTCACCGATAGTATCATAAATCGACGTAATGTTTTGATAGTATTTTCGGCAGTTATTGATATTGATTTTCATTTGGTTCTTAACCATCTTGATATATTTAAACAATATGGAAAACTCGAATCGAGCATTTGAGTATCTATTTTTTAAGGCTATCTATTTTTTTTTTTTTTAAATTCTATTGAATTTTTAGAAGTTATAGATGTTGATTTCTCCTTAAATTTTAAATCAGATATTTTTTATATGATATTATTTATTACAACCTAATTTCAAAGTGTAACACGCTTTTGAGGAGTCCAATTTACGTAATTACATCATATATTTTTTTTTGGGGGGGGGGCAATTGCTACTACGGATTTCATGATATTTAATATTTTTTTATTGTGATGATTATTTACAAAATGCGAAGAAGCTAATAAAGTGTGCGTCTTCCTACCAACAAAATGTGAGAATATCACCCATAATATTAAAAAAAAATTATTTCGTGTTAAATTAAGAAAATCATTATTATTATTTTTTGTTAACACAGCATATTTGCCATTTTAAATTAGCAACATATATGTTTGTTTGTATTAAAAGTATTTTGCAATTAGATCTTAGTGCTGGAGAGTTTAGTCGCAGATAGCTCAAAAACATTCTGCCACAAGATTTCAAATTATCCTTGTTTTAATTAAAATAAGCCAATTGTATATATGTTTATATATATATATATTTTTTTTTTGTGTACATCTGCAGTTTTCTACAATTCCGCATATTAGAAATTGAACTTTCAATATTGTTAACTTTAATCAATGATTTTATATCTATGACTATACATATGATATTTTCTATTTATATGATATATCTGTCTATGATATTATCACTTTATTTTTATAAAGTTTTTTTTTTCAATAACTTCTGCACTATATTATTATGCTTACATTAAATGAAAAAATTTTTGATTTCATACTGTTTGAAAACATCTTTTATTTAAATATCTTATTTTTCCAAGTGAAGGTTTTTGTGTTTATTATTTGGTGTTGAAGTATTAATGATTAAAATGCTTTGAAACACGATTCATTGTGTATATCAAGGTTGCAAAAAATGCTTACTTTTCTCTAAAAGAGTTAGACTGACTAGTTTTCATTAATTTATTATATTTTCTTGCATTTTACAGTATACATTTAGCATACTTATGTTCCAACTTTTTATTTTAACAAAAACTATTAAGTAAAATTTACGTTAAATGTCTAATATTGCAGAAAACTTGTAAGTTAAGTAGTTCATGCAATGGAAATTATCACTACTACAAACTATATGAATTACAGTTCGACAAAAAAATATATATTTGTTTTCAAATCTTTAAATAAGTTTAAAAAAATTTTGATATATCTGCTCTATACTTGCTCAAAAAAATTTTTATTTTATTTTTTTGCAAGGGTGTGGAAAGTTGGTAATTTTGTTTTGCTCATATATATATATATATATATATATATATATATATATATATATATATATATATGCAGCATTAAAAAAGATAATTTCTAATTAGTTCCAAGCATAAAATTAATTATTTTTTGAAACAATTTTAAGTTTAAGGCTGTTCCTCCGAAATGTTTTTATAGTCCAAAATTGCTATACTGAATTACTCCAAACATTCTGTCATGTTGCTACAATTAACTAACACCATTGTGTTCCTTTCATTTAATCACATTTTTCGAAGAAATATTTATTAAAATATTTCTCCAAAAACTGTGTTTTGTGTGTGAAGTTTTTTTTTTTTGAAATTTTTTTATCCAGTCCTTTTTAAGTGGTTTAAACAAATAAAGTTTTTACTGCCCCCAAGCAACCTGATTGTAACACACTAGGGTCAAGGAACACAGAACCTATTTTTCCCACCCTTCCTATTTTTCCCACCATTACTAAGATTTCCTTTGTGGAAATGAATTTCTATATCACCAAACAGCTTTCTAATGTATTTTGGAGTAAAGTGTTACGTTTTAGCAGCGATTTTACAGAAATTAAAGAATTTTCAAAATAACCATTTTTTGTTTAAAAAAGCTTTAACAGGGGCAATTGTAAAATGTAATTCTTCACTTGAACTAAATAATATATAGTTTAACAAATTACTGAATTTGTTAAAATTACTCCTTTTGTATATTAAAGATACTGTTAGTGTTAAAAGGCATAGTATTTTTACTGTTTTAATAAATGAGAAATTAAAAATTACGTAACTGAAACTAATTGAATTGTGTTTCTGAACTACAAAGTTCTTGCAAAATATTCTGAAGAGGAATGAAAATTGCAGCCAAGGAGCAATAAAAAATGAAAAGAATGAGAGAGGAAAATAAAATTCTGATGATAAGTAAATAAACAGAAAGTATAGGGCAGCTTTTAGGAGTACTTTACCTGACAATGGGCACATGTCGTGGCAAGTACTGCGGTTATGAGAAAAAGTAATTTCAAATAGGAGTGTTTTGTGAATAGTTTAGTCTTGATTTTAGGTCAGCGTGGGTAAACCAATTGACACCTTTATTCCTTCATTGTTCCCCTATTAGAAATGTGCTCTTACTTGTTACCAAAGCAGCCAACAGCACCAGACTAAAACTCTGGAGGAGTTCTCCTCAAAGCCACACGAAAAATAATTTTATGTTTTGTTTATAACTTACTGCTGGCTTCAATGTAAGATTTAGTTAGGATAAAAAAAAAAAAATATGAAATATTCTAATTCAGATTTGTGCTGTATATGTATGTAATTTTGTTGTGTGTGACTAAAATTTGTAAAATCGATTTTCTTATATCTAAGTATTTGGATGTACTCAATCGATATATACTTAGTAGAAATTCCATGAAAATAATAAACAGTTTTAATATTTTTTTAAAATTTTTTATTTAACTGTATTTTATCTAGTCAGTATTGCTTCGTTTTAGAAATCTACTGTTGGTTGTAACAATTTAATATTATTGTCCGGTATATTTTTTTTTCATATGCTAAAATATTTATTTGTTTTCCAGGAATATTGCAGTGAAGGCATTGCAGGAATATTGCAGGAATAACAGCGGGATGGAAGAAGTTATGAATGTTTCAAATCTGTGGCGATGTGTTATAATTGTAAATCTATATATTGTAAATATATTGTATGATAGTTGTAAAATAAATAAAACTTAATAAATCTTATTTGATTTAATGTTTTTTTCTGTATTTAAAATTATTTAGTTAACTGCTCTTCTGGATTAAAAATTTTAGTTTTACGAACATAAGACTTAGAAAAATTGTAATTTTTGTAAGTAAACAAATCATATGGTAAATTTGGTTAATATTTTTTTTTTACTTCGTGTGTGTGTTAAAGTAAATTTTAGTCAAATTTTTCAAGCTAAAAATTAAAGTATATGCATTTAAAAAAAAAAATAATGAACCCAAAAGCATTCTAGAAGAGTAGATAATTTCCAGAAAGCAATTTGGAAACATGGACTTCAGGACAGCAGTAGATTTCTTAATTATTAATTTAAACTAAAAAAAAAATATTTTTTTTCCATATGGGTTTGGAAAATCATGTAAGTATTGAGTAATTTTTTCTTCTACCAATTCTTTATATTACAAACTTTTAGGAATGAAAAATGTAAAAAATTCCTGAGGGACATGAAACTTCATAAATAAACTAGTATGCTGCTGTGAAGAGGTAGAAAGATTTGCATTCCATATTCGTTGAGTTATAATTTGAATTGTAAAAATTTACAGAAAGTGTGAGATTAAAAACAAAAGCTTTTTCTAGGATTCTAAAAAAAAAACATGAATATCGGCTATTTTCCGTTATTTTAGTTTTAGTTCGAAAAGAATTAAAAGTTTCTTTTTAAATAAAAAGTAAATGCTACATTTTTTAGTGTAATTAGTGCAGCGTAAACATTAAAATACGGAATGGTTTCTTTCCTTCTTAGTTAAAAAAAAAAAAACTTAAAATATGCTATTGTTAACAATTCGGTTAAAATTACGATAAATTGAAATTAATTTAGTTAAATTTTCGCGAAAAATTTATCAATTCACCTAGCTCAAAATAAGCGTTAAAAATATTGATATATAAGCGTTAATAATGCGTAAATAAAGCTCAAAATAAGCGTTAATAATACGTAAATAGTATGGATAAAATACGTTTGTATTTTGGTTAAAATAACGTAAAATGTACGTTATTTTAATTAAAATAAGCGTTAAAAACACGTAAATATTCTTGGTGAAAATAACGAATTTATAGAACCAAAAATATACGTAAATAGTTTGGTGAAAAAAACGTAAAAAATACGTTAAAAATTGGTTACGAAATTCACCTTAGTCAAAATAACGGCAAAAATCCGTCATTTTTACGTTAAAAACAGCCCAAATATAAACGCTTTTTTACCTAATTCGAGACTACCACTCGAAACGGAAATAAAACGCTTTAAATAAACGTTTTTTTGCTCTAAACCTTGTGGCATTTTAACGTTATTTTCACGTAATTAATACTTATCTCTGCTGCATGGGCGGGATAGTTTACATTGTAGTTCATGATACCATAGTATAAAAATTATAAAAATAGAGATACTCACTGTAAATTTTTTTTATTTTATTATAATTCAAAATTTTATTTGGATTTTATTGTAAAAATGAAATCAATAACTCTGAAACAGATATGATTTTAAATATCGAATTTCGAAAAAGACTAGAATGGTCAACATTGCTTATTGAAAAATTTAAAAAACAGATTTCAAAGTGAGCGCTTAGAGAATACTGCTCACTGCATACGATATTTGCTCTGTAGAAACAATCTAAATTCATTATATTGCATAAATCTACATTAATTTGGTAGTGAAATAAAGTGAAACTTTTTACACTATATTGCAGTTATATTTCTTTTTTTGATGAAATATGCTTTAAAATATGCAAGCTTTTGTATATTACGGATTTAGGTTATTCATATATTTGATCTAAACCAGACTGCAAAAATTTCAGAGCAAATTGTGGTAAAAATTACAGGCACTTAGTGGCTACAGTACTTTTTACTTAAAATCAGTTTTACTGTAACATTTCACGGAACAAAAAATCTGATAAATCGTAACTTTTATACAATAGTATTTACTGTAAAGTCCATAAATCACAGTAATTAAATTAATATTACAGTAAAAATTGCGGTATAAAATTTTAAGGAAAAAATGGTTTTTATTGTAAAATAGATTTTGCAGATGCATAGCACGAAGTGGCTGCACTTTATACCGAAAATCAACATTTTTTCAATTTATTTACACCTTTGAAGATACTTCTTATAGATTAAATATAAGTATATTATTCCATATTCTGTCAAGTATCGGTCATCATAACTCAAGTTAGATATGTTTCCTACGGTAAATTTTTACCGAAGAAACACAGTAATCTTTTCTAACACAAATAAACAGTTTTTCAAGCAATTTTAAAACAAATCTCATTTTTTTTAAAATAATTGCTTACAATTAATAAAAGGCTACGAATTTTTTTAAATGAATATTTAGAAGTGTAAGAGCAACTTATATAAGGGCATCTCTCCCAAAATAAAGCAACCAAAACATTTTAATTCTTTACATTAGTTGCATTCAAGCTGGAGATACATTCCACTAGTGATTTTCTTTCTGCTGAATAATAGGTAATATTAAATATAAAAAGAAGGAACGCAATAATACTTTGATAAAAATATCTCAATCAAAAAATGACTAAATCTAGAAATATCAAAATATCGACGGTTAACTAGTATACATTATATTCAAGTAATATTTAGCCAGAATGTATAATCTTGAAGTCACTCCAAAAGGAATTTCATTAGCTTCCAAAGATCCTTTTCGAAATCAATTACGTCTCGCATAACTAACATATTGGAAGCCAATGTCATGGGATTCAAAACATTTTTGTTATTTGTTGCAATATACAAGTCAAGGAAGCTAATATTCTGGGGTTTGATTATTATAAATTTCAGAGACAAATTACTTGTATTTCCCGCATATTTAAGACAAACATTATCTTTATAATCTTGTTTAAATGCACTAGAGTAGGGTGCACGCTATTAGAGTGTGTTTAATTTGCTGCTAACTTATTATGTTACTATAAAATGTTTAATTCCATAACCTATTTCAGTTTACAATGATTGGTTTAGTCTATTTACTATACTTCATAACTACATTAATAACGTGAATAGCAATTTTTATTCTTATATATTTTGAAAATTATGAATACTAGTGGGCTGCGCCCCCTGCTCGCTAACTCTCGCCAACCCTCGAAAATTGCAACGCAATATTATATGATTTGCTTCGCAAACCAAGCTCGCTTCTCTCGCTACTAATTTAGGTACATTGTAAATGCACAAAATTCTAAGAATTCAAAGCAATCATTCAAATCCATATAACAACTTTTTTTTTAAATTACATCTTTTTAATAAATACTAAGTCATTAAAACAAATTTGAATTCAAATAAATGACATGTAATTCGTTAAACCTATTAGAAATGTGCCATAATATAAAATCTTAAAGCGTAACAGCACGACTGAGACTCATTTTTAATGAATAACTAATAACAACAATAAAACAAATAAATTCGTGATATAAATCAAAAATCGTCAAACAAATTCTTAATACTTAAATTCGTGAAAAAAAAGCGCTTTCGACAAAATACTAAAATAGAGATCTATCGACAAAGACTACTCACTTCTGCCTAGCTTAAGAGTATGAGATTGCCACAGCTAAAAGTATTTTTTTTTCTTTAAAAGCTCTATATGTTGAGCCACCTCAGCTAGATTTGGCATGTGACATTTTTAGCGGCAATCATTAGTCGATTTTCTAGCGTTGCCATTCGGGGAGTTGTAATGAGGCTTTTTTTGTCGCCGTGTAACAGAAATATATATATATAGATTGTTTTTTTTTACTTCTTTTTGTTTACCACGTAAAAATTTCTGCTAGTTTTTTCTTTTTGAAACAATTCATGACTTTATGTTCTGCTCATTAACATTCTCAATATTTATATTAATGTAAGAGCTTCGATCAAAAATTTTTGAATACTATCAAAGCTATCTAATAACAGCATTAACTTTTCTAAATTCATCAAATAATCATGTAATAACATAAAGTTTTTGACATTTACCATTTATTAAAATTTTTGATATTTGAAATGCGGCATACACTGATACCATTGAAAATTGATAATAATTGCTGAATGTTATTTCAAAGGAAATAATTTTGGAATATTAACTTTGAAACATTTCATCCACAAACTGTTCTTTAGTATAATTTTTCTAATAACTATAACATTCTATAAGCTATTATTTTTTCTCTCCCTTTTAATTAAAATTAAAAAAAATATCAAACGCAATTGAATTTTGAAATAGTTTACTTCTTAATTTATTTCATCATTCTTTTATGTTCTTATCAAAAGCTACTGCAGTTTATTTGAGGTTAAAATAATTAAATGAAATTATATTCGTAAGACCTTAGAGTTTTCGCGTTCCAGAGTTTGTGTAGATAATCTCTGACAAGGAGAGTACACATTTTACCAGAAGCATTTAAATTATAAAATATTTTATTGAAATTAAAAGAAAACTTCAAAAAATAAAACATATGAATTTCCTTAGAACATTAATATCTTTTGATCTTAATGAATCGTTTTTATAGAAAACAAGGACTGATAATAGCGTTTAAATGTATTTAAAGACTGCATTTCCTACTCTTGTAGAAAGTAAATAATGAGAACTGGTGATTGCGAAACCAGTTCTACTTATAAAAAGCTTTTATTAGATAGTCTCGAAGAAAATAAAGAAATTGCTTACATAATTTTCTTATTTATCATTTTACTGTTAATGGTTTTACATAGTTACAATAAATTATAAATCAACAAAAATAAGTCGCAAGCATTCGTTCTAATTTAACATGTAAAAATATTTTTAAAAAATGTTATTTTAATTCAGTAATATATCTGAATCAAATATACAAATAAAAGTACCGAAATAAGTTTCTTTTTTTTAAATCAGCATATTAAAATCTAGTTAAGACTTCAAAACTAAAAATAAGACGTATTAGTGGAAATTTAATGTTTCAAAAATAAAGGAGTTCATTTCTTTTTTCATTTGAATAAAGTAAGATTTTTAAGTATATTCATTTGCATGCATCAATTTACATTCCTAATATATTAAAACTAGTTGTTATACACGTAAAATACTTTTGTTTTTTAAACAGATAAAACATTCTCAAAGATACATACATTAGGATCGAAAAAACTCATTTCTAAACAAAATGTTTTAAGTTTAAATTTCAAAAACAAACCATTCAAAAATACATTTATGGTTTGTTTGATAAATATTTCTTTTACATTTCAAATAATTTTTCAAATTTCTGAGAAAATGTTTAAATAGAGACTTTTGTCTTTTGTTAAAAATTCTAATAACTGTTCATAAAAATATTATTTATTAGCTTTTCCCTTTAATTCGATACTAGGAAATACACCGTTCAAAAATGTATTATACTATCATTTGTTAACAAAGTGAAGAATTATTTAAATCAAAAATATACTGTGTTAAAATGTATTTAACGTTACGATGTTGGATGATCCTGCATTTCTTTCTCTAACTTAGCAACAAGAAAATGGAATAACGGATATGCATGCTTTTTCTTTTAAGAGAAATAATTTTCTCAGTAAAGTACTTACAAATCATGAAAAAAGAATTTCATGCAATTTCAAGATTAATATAAATATAATTTAGAAAAATATCATGAGACAATATATTTTCATATTTTTTTATTTTAAAAATGAGCAAGAAAAATTATGATGTGAGTTATACAATATTTTCAAGTAAGATATGAAATTCAACATGAAATTCAATTCATTATAAATAAAACTTTTGATGACAATTACTTCGAAAGACAGCATGAATCGTAATTTACAAACAAAATTTTTTCTTGACGTCTTATGTATATCTTAAACTTTAAACGTTGCGTTTTACGTATAAATTAAATTTTAATCTAACTCGTGAAGCACCTCTTGTGCACAAAAATGCATAAAAAAAGCCTTAAGTTAATAAAAAAATATTAGTTTAACTTTCGGAAATTTTACTTAGAAATTAATCATTGGAAAGGATTTTATAAACATTAAAGTTTTACCCGTATGCCCTAAATTGGGGCAGGTCGGGGTAAATATTTCATAAACATTAAAGTTATAATATGTAGAAAAACCACTAGTAACAATAACAATTAAAAATAACAATAAACAACACATATAAACAATTAAAAATAATTTCAATTAACAATTAAATATAACAGTGCAAATAACAATAATGTCTAACATTTGTTCATATAACAATTTTTCCTGTCTCGTAAAGTTATGATCAGCAACTGCGTGTTTTGGGCTCTGTATCTTTGATTTCTGAGTCCTTAAAAATTTAGAAAATTAAAGAAAAAACTTTCAGTTATGATGTTTTCTTTGAATATGCTTCATAATTGATACATTTCTTTTCTTAATATTGAATACAAAAGAACTCAAAATATAAAATCACCTAAAATTTAATTAAGTCTTAAATTCGATTGCACTAAATAAAGTTAAAAATAAATAACTATTCTTGAAATTAAAAAAAATAATCAAATTTTTGACCGAATTTTGATCAATTGTAAATAGCCTTTTTTAATATTAGTTTTAATTTACAACAGAAATAAAATTGACAGGACAGTTTTTAAATATAAAAGTAGTTCTTTCAAATTATTTATTTAAAATTTATTCATTTTTTTTATCTAAAAACATAGAATAAAAACTTTTCAATGATTTAAGATAATTAATTTACATTTCTTGCTTCACCATACACAAAATTATTTAAATCATTGATTTTTTAATTTACCGCTTTCAAGTGAATTAGTTCATTTTTAAATTCAATCAATTGGAATAAATTTATTAATTTTATCATTTGATCTTAATCGCAGAATCGCAAGCAGGAACTAAACAAAATGTATTTTTGACTGTTTTGGAGAAGAAAAAATTATTCTCATATAAAATTTAACAAGATAAGTAAGTAATGCGAAAATGTTTCCTTCACTTTATTCTGGCATAGCTGTTTTCAAATATGCAGCAGAAATTCGAAATTGTGCTCTGCCTAACGCAATAAGTCAATTTTAATAACATTTTCAACAAGTCAACAGCTGTTCATATTTGAAGTTAAGTCCGTTCTCTCAGTTAATTTTAATAAAACATCTAATGTGTATAAAATAACCATTTTCAATTTAAAATTTAATTTAATGCCTTAAAGTCATCATCGATTTTACACTAAAACTGTTGATAAAGCAATCGCCATTGAATTATTTTTTGGGGAATTTTATTTATTAATAGTGCAGCCTTTATTCATTAATTTAAAAAGTTATTTCTTTTCTAGCTCGTATATGTATATTTTGTACAATTTTAAAAATATTTCAATTTAATATTCATCGCATGATTTAATATTTAGGATTCGCGAATGATGTTGATTAAATTGTTGGAATTTTTAAATAAAATAAATGAACATTAATTTTAAATACATATTGTGTTTAAATACGTTAGTAGTATGTTTCAAAGTATGTTTTTTTATATTATTGTTAAATGGATGCTAAAAAGACAACTGTTGTTATTTACGTAATTTTTTACATAATTTTTATTATAATTTTTTGAATATTGTGGATTAATTCATCTTGAAAATATTTATATATAATTTGATTATGTAGTGATCAAGCCAACCTGTATTACAGTTTATTCGTTTAAGACTAATCACATAACTTGTTTGGAAGTTATTCAGCATTGAGGAAAATTTGAGGAAAATGTTAAATCATTCCATGACATAACTTATGTTAAATTGAAGCTATAATAATAAAAAAAAATCAATAAGAGACATTAATGTCTAAACATGTAAGTCAAAAACTATAATTACAAAATATGTGAATAGTTATTCTATTCTTTAACACTCCAATGACATTTTTCTTTATTTTTACTACAATTTTAACTCACTTTCAGAATTATGATTGCGAAATCATGTAATCAAAGTTTTGACCAATTTTTGAGAGCAGATATGGTTATCGAATTTTTATTTGAGCTTAATGTTTGAACACAATGCAAGAAAACAATCGTTTACTGATCATAACAAGCATAGTTAATCGTTATATTAACAAAATTAAATTTTTGATACATCTCATATAGAAAAAAAAACGATTATCTGTACTGAATTACAATATAAGTTTAGCATAAATTAGATAATCTAAAAACAGTTGTATACTGATTTACTTATACTGGACTGATATTAAATATGCTTTATGCAACCTTTAAGTTACATATACTTGAAGCAAATGCCAGGAATGCCATATGACAAGAATGCTTTGGCTAATATTTCTTTCCACAGAGGAGCTAAATCATTAACTCTAAACTTAAAATAATAACTCCAATCACAATTATAAAATGCAAAGTATGCTGATGTTACTAATTACTACTGAATAAAAACAAATATTAGTCTAAAATTAAGTCATCATTGATTTTTATAACAGGGTAACTTTCTTCAGATTTAATTCGGTTTCTAGCATTTTCAATATTCAGCATGAAAGGTGTTAAACGGTAATTTAATTTTGTTTGATAACAGTTATTTTGTTTAATATACTAAATTCCTTATGTAAACACTCTGATATTTTGGATCTGTTAAAGTAAGACTTTGGTATTACAGAGAAACCTACCAAGCTGATCAACCTTAAATCACTTGTTGACGTCTATTATCAAGAACATAATTTATGTTAAGCAATAAAAAAGGGCACTACACTTAAAGCTGCCTTTCTGCTTATGTTGCATGTTAACAAATAGGTTTAGCCAAATTTATGTAGGAATGTTATTAAATATTGTTCTAAGCCTTTCAAAAGATTGCAAAAAAGAAAAAAAAAACTTGAATTCTTTTTAGGTTACTATGTTATGTATTAGAATTATAAGAATTTGAAAAAAGGATATTAGGAGGCAACCTAAAATCCATTCTGAGGGGAAAGACTCGCAAAAACTATAATTGAATTTGTAACAAACAAGTTTTCAAATATGGCAAAATAACATTTCAAAAACTTAAATTTTTTACTTCATTTTGTTCCTGTGTATTGATATTTCAATAAATTATTTGTAATAAACATCTGGCATACTTCATTACTAAAATATGCACATTATTTTAATCCAATTATTTTAATATTAAATATATGAGTAAAATTGAAATTTATTTTTGCACTTAATACCACTTCTTAAAATAATTGAATTATTTACTAAATTATTACTAAATTATTACTAAATTATTACTTAGTTTTCAAATCAAGCTAAAAATTAAAATGTTTTTATTTTTATAAGAATTACCTCAAGGAAACTTTAAACTACAAATTAAAATGTATTTCAGAATATATAGAAAAGTAAAAGAAAAATAAATAAATAAATAAACACAAATCTCTGATTCTTGAAACTTTTCTAAAAATCTTCTTTTTTGCAGGAATATGAAAGATCCCCAGTAAAACGACGGAATTTTGCTGTAAACAATAAGTGACTTAACATGATTTTTATAACAGTTTAATGACAACAACTTGACCAGTTCTTGTCAATAATCTGCTCCTGAATATTTCCCGTTTCTGAGTTTATCAAAGCTCTTTTGAAAATCTGTCTTTCTTAAATTTTTAAACAAGACTTAAATTCTTTTAAGTCCTTAAAAAGGAATTAGTTTTTTAGCTAGTTAATAATTTACTTTCTTGCATTTTTAAATATTTTGTTTTCGTGGCTGGTATTTATGCATAAATTAATATAAAAATATTTATTTTTGAAGTAATTAAATGAAATATTTGAGTTATTTCAACAATAATTACAAAATGATCAGCAATTACCACCTAATGTAAAATAATATGAAATTATGATATGAGTAAATGTAAAATATGAAATTATGATATTAAAAGTGAAGAATGATAGCGGAATGGAATTGCTAATGAGGAAGACGGAGCGAAACAAATCAAATCCCGACTTATTGTCTGATTTAACTTGTTTTGATTATTATCTGTATTAAGTTCTTTTACGTTTTCTCAGGAAATATTGCTTGAATTTTTTATTTTTTTATCTTTTTATTATTGCCTTCTACTGCAGTGGTTTGTTAAACCTCGATAGCTTCTATGTTTTTTTTTTTCGTTTAAATTCTAATTCATGGATCTTGACTTGCATACTATTTTTGACTAATTATTATAGAATGTATTGTATTTAAAAACTCTTATATTCAAAACTTTATTAAAAACAATCGTGTCATCCTCATAAATCACTGAAAAATACACCCCCATGTATTTTTACTATATGGTGAATATTGTGATTTTGAACAGAGAAAACATATCTACAATCAGCAAAAATGGAGATGAATATTTAAGATTTAAAAACGGTTCTAGAATTTCTATACAATTTCTAAAATACGATAGCTGATTTTATTCTTCCTTTTTAGGTCTACATTTTCTTTTCGCGGATCGACTTGGCGCCGTTGTCTCTTAAGCAACCCCGTATGTTTGGAAATAACTTACTTTTTAGTAAACTTTATGTGGTGATATTTTTAAATTTCCGGCTAAGAATGGATTAAATTACGAGGCACTTTCTTGGATTCTTCAATTCTTTGGATAAAATATTGAGTCTCAACTACAGCAAAAGAGCTGAATCTTCTTTGTTCCAGAAACTTATTTTTTTTTTTAAATGTTATTTCCTCATGAGATAACTAAAATATTGCAGCGATAAAATATAAAATATTCCTTCTGTATTTAAAATTTTGAGCTTATTATCATTGAATAATTTAATTTTCCTTACAGCATATTTTTTTTAGAAAATTTAAATATCCAAACTTTATACTAACTATTCAATAGCAACTGCAGATGTTTTTAACGTTTATTTATTAAAAGCAAATTAAGATAATTTATTTGCTCATTATTTTCTAATGCTATGCATATTGAAATAAATCAAAGTTAGTAAAAAATAAAATATTATAATTTAATTTGATGCATTTAAAATCAATAAATACCTATCATATATGAATAATTAAAACATTCCGATGAATTTGATGTTCATATGTTTTGCTATATCTTTCTTAGCATAATTACTTTATATTTTAGTCTTAATTAGTTAAAGGTGAATGGCAGAATATTTTGTAATTTTCATAGCAGTAAAAAGCTAATGTAACTGCGTTACATGTGTGATGAATTATTTACTAAGTCAGAAAATATAAATTATTCAATAAACGTAATTATTTATTAAATGGTGCACTTAGCAAGGATTAAAACAATTGTTGAAATCTAATAAATAATTTAAAATGTGATCTTCGAAGCTTCATGGACAAGGAAATAAAAGAGTTGTTTGCAAACCTTGTCAAAAATATCTAATTACTACTTAAAATTTTTAAAATAAATTTTGAATTTTTTTTTCTTTTAATTTTTTTAAATGCCAATTGCGTGAAATTTTTGTCATAAGCAAAACCTTAAAGCAACTAAATTAATTCCAATTTTGTTATAAGTTTATGAAAAAATTTTGCCCAAACTCCTAAGAAAATGCAACAATCGAGAAACTTTTCAAGTATAGTTAAATAAATTGAGCAGTCTCCTTTTTTCCAACAATGTGGCTTTTCTTTATTCTATTGGTTGTGCTTTTTCATTATAAACATAAAGAGATCTAGGTTAAAAGGGCGAAAACATAACTAAACAATCATAAATGATCGTTTTAAATACATTTAAAAATTATAAAAATAGCTGTTTATTCAAAAAAAGTCTTATTTCATAAAATTTAAAACTCGTCGAGCATTAAGATTATTTGGGAAGAACCTCTTTTGTAGGTAATTTTTAATTTAACGCATTGAAGAACATTGAAGTTTGAATTCAACTCATTGAAGTTTGTCCAAACCATTGTTTAAAAAAGTTGCAACCGAGAGGTTAAAAGTTTCAACCACAAACCGTGTGTTTTGACGTAAAATTTGCAATTTTTTTCATGTGCTTATGAATATTTTGCTCTCTAAGTAAATAAATAATCGTTTTTAGGAAAGATTTCTGAAAGTAACCATCTATGTTACTGAACTATGGGTTTTATGAAACTGAATATTAACTTATTAAATAGAAGAAAAAAATGTGACTTAGGTTTTAGTGACATACACTTTCAATCAGTTTACTACATTTGTAATGAATTTTAGAAGCATACTTAAATAATTAAATTTACTATAATAGTGAATTGTACTTTAATATAGCATTTTCAAGCTTAACTAAGTTATATTAAGTTTAATACCATATTTTGAAAGCATCGTATAATCGCAGAATTACTATTAAGTGTTTTTTAAACTATAGATGTTAACGTAATTTTATTTATTTGCGTATAATCCACACAAAATATGTTATGATAATAGCTAATAGACCCATTTCCTTTTCTTTCAACTGAACTAGAGTTATTTTTAATGGAATTGAGATCTTTCAATATATTGGAACAAATTCAGCTCTTTTTTGAGGTATTTATTTTTTCTTTATTTGAGGAATATATTTTTCATATTTATTTATTTAGTTTTTATTTACTTATTTATGTATATCATACGGTGTTCAAATAAAGCACTTCTACTGTAAAATATTTTGCGTATTTTTAAAAAAAAACTAAATCAATTACGATATTATTAAACCGTGTAAGAACGATAATTTATAGCTATTGTATTGGCACGATATTTTCATTTAATTGTTAAAATATTTATTGAAAACTTAGAAATATGAATATATGGTAATATATGATATTGAAACTATATAGGATTGATTGTTTATAAGATTTCAAAGTAAGCAAAAGGTATAAGAGTGCATAGACAGTAAGCCCTACAAGAGTGTATAATAATATTCGCTGAATGACTAGTGTAAGCGTGTAGCGAGAGTTGCTAACGTACTAAAACTGTTATGTACTTCTATCTTTATATTTTGTGTAATGCAGACAAGAACAAAAACAAATAAAATTTATAAAAATTCCTTGAAATAAGTTTTTGAGAACATATCCCTTATTCCAACGAGTTTGAATGTCAGAAAAAAAATATAATGCTAAATTTTATTGTTACTCAAATATAGTTGTTCATTGTAAATTGATTAAAAACTCAGTAGTATTTTCTCTGAGTTTGGTAAAAGGGTCAGAGTACTTTTCGCCGTGTCATTAAAAATAGTAAAACGACATTTATGTTAAAAAAATATTCTTAATTAAACGAAAAGGTATGGCATTCAATCCATCTATTTGAGAGTTTTTACGTTCATATGGTAACGATTAACCGGAAATTATAGTTTTCAAAATTATAATTCTTAGTAAGACGCTTTTCGTAAAACACGCAAAATTGATAAATAAATTGAATAGAATAAATTAATTTTATACCATGCTCTAAGGTATCATGAAAAAATCTCTATACTTTTAGCATATTTAGGAAATTTGAAAACTTATTATGAAACTATGTTTTTTGTTAATTTTACTAAAATCATTGCCAAAACGATACCGTTAAAATTACAAAGCATTTTTTGTGCTCCCATACAGCGAGAAAAGCCGAGAATTTTTCCAAAATCTGGGAGTTTAGATCATAAATTTTTTCTCAGTGAATACAAATAATGCGTATGTTAAAAATGATGAACAAGTAGTGAAGCATTTGAATGTGCGAGTGTTGTGAGACTACGTTACTAAAAGAGATTCATTCGTCAGTTGATTTGGTTTTATCTCATATAATGATACATTTTAATGTCGTCGTCATGGCGGTTAAACAAACCAATATTAAACTTTTACAATTTTTACCAACAATAATTACTGCACCTTGCTTTAGTTCAAATATGAATAAAAAAAATTTCTTTTTTTAAAAGAAGATGGGGAAAGGAGACTATTAGCACTTTTTGAATATTTATTCATTTATTCATTCGTATTAAAAAC
The DNA here is from genome assembly GCF_982258835.1 of Parasteatoda tepidariorum. Taxonomy (NCBI): domain Eukaryota; kingdom Metazoa; phylum Arthropoda; class Arachnida; order Araneae; family Theridiidae; genus Parasteatoda; species Parasteatoda tepidariorum. The sequence continues at coordinate 21,296,154 of NC_141761.1, forward strand.
ATTGAATGTGAAAATAAATAAATAAATTTATTTATTTTTGATATGTTTATAGCTTTATAAACATAAATATTTTTTGTATTATTCTTACATAAAAATTGTCTCTATTTTATTTAAAATTAGCGAATGTCAGTATTTTTGTCAGCATCCCTTCATTAAAAGTAGCTTCTCAACTTACCAAACTAAACTAAAGTAAAGTATTATATGTTCTTACAAGCCGATTATATTATTTATTTTTATTGAGTAGATACTATTTTATTTCGTCATTTTTAATATAAATCTAAAGTCAGTGTATTTATGTAATGTGTTACTACTACAAGGATATATATTTTATAAATTTAAGTTTGCCGAAAGTTTTAAAAAGGTATTTAGTCCTTATTTTGATTAAACTGGATATTAATCCTTATAATGTCATCCTAGATAGACTTAACAATAAAAAGGTGATTTTCAAGATTGTGCCGATATTGTCATAAAGATATCTAAAAAGCCGGAATGACCATTTTTATGCTGGATGTGGGAAAACTGACGTCCACGACTCTTGTTTAAAAGAAAGTTTCTCCACTCATTAAGCGCTATGACAGTAAAAAAATAAATAAATAAAATTAATAAAAGGGAAAATGAGCTTAATTGATTTTTATCTGAAACTGACTCTTTGGAGTTTGAAGTAAAAGAAGAAAAAAAAAACCTTTGCATTTGTATGTGGGTATTAAAACAGGATTGTTAAAACGCCATTAGTTTTTCTTCAAATATAATTTTCTTACGACATTCAATTAATTTTAAAACTTATATATTTTGATTTTAAATCATTACTTAAAATAACACTCATTTAAAACTAAAAGAATGCATTTTTGTATGTTTTTCAGGAAAAAACATAACTTAGAATAAGCAATTATAATAATTTTCATTGAAAGATCATTATGAAGAATAATTTTTCTATGCAGATAATGATGTTGAGTGTTTTTTTAGTCAACTTTTCAACTTGAGGACATTTGAGAGCACGTAATTAGTTGAAATTGGGAAATATTTTCCTTACGTATGATCTAATTAAATTTTGGTCAAGTCCTAATTATTTAATATTTGTCGTATTTATTTTTAAGTGGTTCTGATTAGGTAAGTGAACAAATTAGAAAAGTTTAAAATGCGTTTTGTTGTATGTACAATGCACTTAAATTAAATTATTACTAACTTTATTAGAGTGATAGCCAGTTTTACGTGAACTTGGCTAGGTTACAGTTTGACGCAGAAATTTGAAATATCTTTCCATTTTGAATCATCAAATTTAATTTTTTTTGTTAATTTTGTATATTCTAATTTGACATTATTCGAATTATTTAATGCTTTCGGTAAAATTCGATGAAAAAAAAAGGAAATTTTGAAATGTGAATTTTCTTAATACTGATTTAACTAAATGTAATTCAGGAAACTATTATTTAACATTCCTAGTAACATATTATCAATAATTTGTTTAGCTAAAGTTAGCAAGCAAAACTTAAATGATTTTGAAATAGTATTCTTATGTCTGGTTAAGTAGATGATGAATTTTAAACAATTATTGAGTTTCATTCTATTTGTACATAAATTTATATTTAATTTCTTTAATAAAATAAAATTTAATTTTGAATTCATTATTTTAAGGATGATTTAATATTGTTTTTTGGGATTTAAAGAACAGGTTTTTGCAAAAAACAATAATTGCGCAAATGGAATGAATCTGAGTGCACTTTATGACAAAAAAAAATATACGGATTTCGTGTACACCATTAAAATTTATGTTTATTTTTGTGTTGTTATTAGATTAGGTAAAGGATTTATGGAAATAAAAAGTAAGAGAAACTTGCGCGCGGAGAAAAAAACATTCTGTTAAAATTACCGGATAGTATAAAAATGACATTCCTGGTAAAAAAAAAAGGAAACACAATGCCGGTTAATGAAAACAAAATATACGGTATTTAAATTATTCATTTGATAATTTTTAGTTCATAGTGTAAAATGTTTACTGAAAATTCTAGTTTTCAAAAATATAGCACTTATTATCACTCGTTTATTAAAAATACAAAGCTTAAAATTTAAATATTCCCGAAATAATGGTTTTCAGCTTATGCTCTAGAGTATCATGATAACATTACCGAATTTTAACACATTTATTTAATTTGAACACATATTTATAAAAAAAACAATATCTTATAGTTCATTTCATCAAAATTAATGAGTTTCTGTAAAAATTACCGTGCTTTTGGTGCACTTATAGAACCGGAAGCACATACATTTTCGTGTTCTCGTAGTTTTGAGCGTACTTTTTCTCTGAGTATAAATGAAAAATAGATAAATTTCAAAGGATATACTATTAATTTCGAATGATGTTATAGACGCTTATGCTATCAAAATTGTCAATTATCATGCTTATGTTATTTAAAATGATTTAAGAATGCAAATTGAACAAAAATTTTTTTAAACTGTATGCGCATTTTCTTCTTAATTTTTAAAATATATATATCATCATGGGTTTTTATCGTTTAATGTTAAATTAAATAAATTTTAGTAGGCAAAGTATCATTTTATATATATATATATATATATATATATATATATATATATATATATATATATATATATATATATATATATATATATATAAAGTGCAACATTGAAGTCTTGCGTTTTTATAGACATAAATGTGCAACTTTTGAAGATATCGGCATTAATTTTCCTTAATAAGCTATGCAAACACATGAAATTTATATTTTTAAAAAGAAAACTCCAATGAAAGGAAATTTAAAAAGATTACATAAATGAATGTATCATTTGTCATTTTTAATTCACGTACTATAGGCTAAAATAGGTTATTTAAAATGATACAAAATTTATTTTTTTTTTGCAAACTGAATTCAAGATAAAACAAATTCGCTGAATTCAAGATAAAATAAGTAATTTTAATACTTTCTTACTGTAAATTCATATCTATTTTTAAGTATCTAATAAATAAAAAGCTCAAAGCAATTTTTGCAAAAATTGAATAAGGATATAAATATGCCATTATTTTTTTTATATTTATTAATTTATTTATTATTATTTTTTAGATCATCAAAATTATCAACGATGTAACCCCCAAGAAGGATTTTTAAGTATTGCTATTTGGTTTATCAGATTATCTGAACGTCTGTATAAATCATTACACCAGAGTATATTTTCATATATTTTGATTTTTTTTTTAAATTCATGGAATAGCTCTTATTTAAAACAAATTAATGTTTATTGAAATCATATCTATTTTTACTGAACTAATGATTAATAATCTTAGAACTACTTTTTGCAAAAACGGAATAAAAACATAAGTGTTTCTTTATAATTTTTATTAGAATTTGAGAATTACGAACGATTCGATTCTCAAGAAGAATTTTTAAGTAAAGCCATTTGGTTTATAGAGTTGTCTAAATGATTGTGAAAATTATTTCACCAGGATCGTATATATTGTATCATATATTTTTGTTTCATATATTTTGATTTTAAATCATTATTTAGAATAGCACTCATTTGGAATAAAAATAAATCTTTGTAAAATCATATTTATTTTCATGGAACTAATGAATAAAAGGATCAAAATTATTTTTGTGAGAACTGAATAGAAATGTAATTTTTTATTTATAATTTCTTTTTAGAATTTATTTCAAAATTATCACCGATTCAGTCCTCAAGAAGAATTTTTAAGTAAAGCTATTTGCTCTATAAGATTATCTAAACGCCTGTGGAAATCATTTCACCAGCGTAAAACAAGATCGGTTAAAATATACGAGCCATGTGTGAAAAGCATACGTGACTGAAAACCAAACTATATTTTCTTTCTACCCTTCTGGGATCTTTTTGGGAAAGGTGTTGAAAGAATATTTCTTCTCCAGCACCGTGCAAATAATAAAAAAAAGTGATGGAGCAAGTTGAAGTATAAACAAGTAAATTGAAAAGAAGATGGATCTAGCATTTTGTCTGGTGAGAGAATGTCAGTCGCAAAGAATAGTAAAATGGATATTTTAAGGCAGAATACTTCAATGATATCGATGAGGATTAAAATATATCTGAATAAGTTTCTTTTAAAATATAAGCTGGGATATATATAAATAAAATTTTATATAAATAAAATTTTATATAAATGAAATTTTACATAAATAATTATTACCAGCTGGGATTTTATGTAAATAAAACATTGATATAAAAGTTTTAGTAATTGAATTTTTTAATATTATTTTAACACTAGCAAAATATTAAATTTTCAATTTAAGTGATGTAATTTTTTTCTAAGTATGCACCTATCATATTTTATTTCCTTTTCAAAAATCTAAAAATAAAATGCTTCCAAAGAATCCTCATCGAAAAGGTAATATAATAAAAAGAAAAATAATTTTAAATAATAATTTTAAACTTAATTCTAATATAAAAATGCCATGATGATTGAAATATCTATATATTTAAAAATGATTAAATTTCATTTTCTGTTTTTACATCTTCTATTGAAATATATATCAAACTTCTTTTTTCTAATTTATTTAGCTGATTTCAAATTTCACATTTGAAATGATTTTCTAAGTGATTTTTTTTTGATGTTATCTATTTCAAAATGTTTAAAAGCGTCATTTTCTGTGACTAATTCCTTATTAAAATTATAAGATGATACTATTTAAACAAAATGCAAATATAAATGCAATGATGATGAAATATTCTATCTGCATTTCATGCAGTATATTGAAATATTGTATTTCATACAGTATATTGAATTCCTAATTTACAAAAGATTTCATTTCAGAATTTTTTTTCTCCAAACATTTACAGAAATAATGCTTCTATTCACTCAATAAGGAATGAAGCGCTGAAGTTTCTTCTTAAAACACAAGTTGCGATGTTTTAAATAAAATCTTACTATTAAGTTCGTGATGATTTATATTTTATCAACTTTATTAACTAGAATATACAAAATTTCTAATTTGTTTGAAATAAGGCTTTGTTTCAGTTATGTATTTAAAAGAATTTACGACAAAACAATTCAAATTAGTCAATGTAAGCTGAAATAATATAAATATTGTGTTTATATGAAGTTTTCTATAAAAATAAGTATATTTTAATTTACAAAAGAAACAAATGGAAGAAAGAAAAAAAAACATAAAAGGAAAGTTGAACAATAAAATCCCCGAGATATGAAAAAAATATATTTTTTTGTTATAGAATAATATTTTGTACCAAACCATCCATCTGACAGATGTCACTAATTTGTATAAGTTATCAGATAACAAAGGAATGATGTTTAATTAAGATTTTTGTTGTTGAGGTTATCTTTTGTTCGGATGCGCTATTATAACAAAGTGTCGATATTGATTCTTTTATAAAAAAATTACATATGCCTTTTGAACAAAGTTAAATAGAAGCATTATTATATTCATCATTTAAAGGCTTCATTCTGATTTGTTTCAAATACTAAATAAGAAAACTACATATTTCCACACTTAACTCACATATTTAATTATAAATACACTTTCACATATTGATCCTAATGACAGTTCCGAAGTAACCTTAAGTTTAAGAAAAAATGTTGGCAATAATTAATAATTAAAAAATAATAATTTTAAACGCTTTTTTTAGCTATTAGTTTTTGGAATTTAAAAGATTAGATAAATTTTGTATTTTTCATCCTTTAAAAGAAGATGTCCTAAACTTAATTGTAAAGATATATATATTGTTTTAAAGAAGATTTGATTGAAATGAGATTTGAATTAGAAAATTTACTGAACGTATATTTGCTGAATAAACACATCTTTTCTAACATATTTGGATTTTTGTTTCTAAATAGAAGAGAAGCTGCAATCTCTAAAATTTGGTCCCGATAGGAAAATAGTCTAGAGTTAAAGACTTTTTATGTTAATTTCTCTAAACTTTTCTTAGGCAATAGATTTTTTTTGTGTGTCGTGTCGCATCGTCACACTGTGCGTTCTTTTTCTCGTCAATACAAATTATGTTTTATTCCTTTTTGTAATTTTAATTATCTAAAGCATATTATTATATATATGTACTAATGAATAATACACCTGGGCAACACTGTTGTAAAATTAAAGAAGAGCATGAGGAAATAAATAAATGTTCACTTTAAAAAAATGATATTATCAAAACAATATTATCGAAAAATAGCCGTATTTTATTGTCAGAAATAAAAACTATTTTGATTCTGCATGCAATTAATCCTACAGTTGAATTATAATTTTCCAAATTTTACTCAAAAACTAAGTTTTAAAAACAGATGAACATGTATACGATAGAATTTGCAGTTTATTAACTGTTTAAACATCTCAGTATTGCTAAACACTTATTGAAAACTTCTTGAAATTAGTTTGTAGCACAATTTTTATTCAGAAACATTTATTATTTTAAGGAAACGCATAGTTTGAAAAAGAACATTATATATATTTAAAGTGATATGAAATTGATTCTTAGAACACTTTAAAATTGTCTAGCATTATTTAAAATAATACGACACTCTAAACGAATTCTCATTAATAAACCGTGTGAAATTGGATAAAGATATGATGTAAAAGAAGAAACAATGATGTGTAGTACCGTAGTCTTGTAATTTTGAACTCAATATAGACCACAAGGGAACTGCTGGATCAAGTAGTGGGAGAAATTTGACTTTGTGGAGAACTTCTTGAATGAGACGGAACACACGAAACATGGACACATGAGTTACATATAGAGCAGTGCTTCCCAAACTTATGACTTTTGTGTACCCTTTCTAAATTTTTTGTAACGCTGTGTACCAATAATAAAAAATTTAATGTATTTTTACTATAAAAAATTGCTCACAAGTTTGAATCACAACTGGCTGTTGACACCACTAATTATTAACTGTTAACTCTGTAAAATATAGCCAATAAAAAAATTCGTAATCGTAAATTATCATGACTAACTTTGTTTTTAAATAAAAATTTTTGAAATTTCCTTTGTTGCAAGATATTTTGCATAAGAACGCGTACCCCCGCTAAACTGTTCCCGTACCCCTGGGGGTACGCGTACCACACTTTGGAAAACACTGATATAGAGGATAATCATAAAAACCTCCCATGGTTAGCCTTAAGGCAAGGAGATTCTTACCCATGATCCGTCTATCACTGAGAATATTTTACGTCAGCACTGTGGTCGGTGAGAGCCGTGTGCGGATTTCGCATTGAACTGCTATCGATGGGATTCGAAAGCGGGTCACCTCATTAGGAGGCGAGCGCTCTATCTTCTGAACCATAACCACCCAAGATACATGAAGCTAATGATTTTGATGTTATCCGAAGGTTATAACTTTATCTTTGGTTGTACGAGATTTCTGTCTTTGTTAAACTTTCAAGCTTTGAATTAGTATGAAACCACTTATTGAAATTCTCGTCCAAGACTTAAGTGAAGATGATATCATATCTCTCAGAAATTCTAATACAACGCACGCCTGAAAAAAACCGACGTTTTCCTGTGACGTCCATTCCGTGCAATGGAGCATTAAATTTGTAACAGAAACTTTGAATAAAGTCAATATACATGTTGCTAGTTTTGAATACATTCGAGCACTATTAAAGTTTATATCTGTAATGCCTCCGTCCTCCAAAAATTCAGACTTAATTGTAGGTACAAAAAGGGAAACAGAAGAATATGATAAGCCCTAGGATCTTACTGTAGATAAAAAAAATGTAAATAGTTGTAATTGTGATGTAAATACCTCGTGAAAAGAATTGGATGGTTGTTTTGATAAGGCGTGGGTTGAATTCAAAATGTAACCACCTCCACGTGGTGAATTATACGTCGGTCTGTTCCAACAAAATAAGCGTAGAGAATAAGCACTGTGAAAAAGAGAATAAGGACTGGGAAAATTAGAAAAAAAATTTGGTTGCCTTTTATTTTTTTGTAAAACAATGTGCGAAAATAAAAAATATTTTTTTATGGGCTTTCAATTTATTTAAGTTATTCACGCAGTCAAACAAACATAAAAACCATGCGTGTTTACTTCAAAAGCTATAGCAACGATATTTTTTTTTTAAAAAAAGGTATCGTTGTTTTTTAAATCGTTGTAGTTAAAGCTTTTTTATTAATTTTAATTATGATGCACGAGCTGAAGAACATAACTGATTTGAAAAACAAATACATTGTTTTTATTCTTACTACTATTAGCAAGTTTCCCGCACTAAAGTGTTTCGAAAGTTAAGAGAATACATCTATATATATTTTTTCGAACCACTCTACTGAATAAGTAAACTGCGATCTTGCAGTTATTTTTTTATCTTATGCCAATTTGATCTACTGAAAATTTGATCTACTGATGCCAAATAGATCTACTGTTCTGCTAAATATTGACTTAAAATTCAGGCCTATACATGGCGTTTTCTGTTTTTCCTCCAAAGTTGACACAGATTACTTTCGAAATATTATTGCATAGTTCTGAAAGCAAGGTAAATGCAAGACAAAAATAAATAAATTTTTGAGAAAGTTGAATTAAAATTTTCTTATTAAATAAAGAAAATAAATTGATGTATGTTTCTTCAATTTTCATTTTACTTCGGACAAATTCATTTAATACTTTTTTTTTCAGAAAATAGTAGTCCCATGTTTAATAGAAGTGATATTTAACTTTATATACAATTTTGCGTACATTTAATTTTTAGTGTTTACTAATGTTTAGTGCTACTTAAGTGTTTATATTTCTACAGCTGAACTGGCACTAGAATTTAGAACAATGACCTTTTGAATGTAATAAACTAAACAATTTTTAGAAAATTTCAAGTCAATAAAATAGTTAGAATGTTTTCTAATGCAATAATTTATGACATTTAAAAATTTACTGTAGTTTATAATAAACCATAAAAATAGTTACATACGTCGTGAAAAATATCTGCAGTTTGCATGTGATCCCTTAGGAAAATGTTGGGCAAAAAAAGCAATGCATTCAATCTTCCTAATATCTATTTTTATCAAAAACTTCACCTAGAAACACATATAGTTTTGGCAAATAACGTGGTGCTCGACAACCGCAATCATAAAACTACAATGACATGACGGACCAGAGGCGACGAAATTCATACATTATTCCACATTCTCCCTGACGCCCTTTACGTTTATATTGAGCAATTTGTAAATGTAATAATTCAGCTTCGAGCCGTTAATCTTTCTTTTATTTATTTATTTTCTTTTTTACTATGCGTCGTTTACGTTCTATAAGAATAAAAAAAATATTCTTTGCTGAAATTTATTTGGGAAAGTTTATGGTCTTTATAGTTCCTATGTTTAGTATCATCAGATGTTGCCACTGTAAGTTAAACTTCAAATATTTTGTATTTTGATTATTTTTCAAACATTTTCTACAGGCAACGAGCTCGAGTAAAATATATAAAAATATATTGCTTGCGTTAACTTTCTTAAAGTTTACGCCTGAAGTTGGGAAAAAAATTCAATATTCCCTGGAAATATTCACACATAATCAATATTTTAAAGTATATTAAAAAAATTCTGAATATTCCAAGGAAGAAAAAAAATGTGGGTAGCTTTAATATTTCATTTATATGCTAACGACTGATGGAGTTTTGATTTATAGGTGTTGTCGACTCCATTCATTGCAAGGTTTTAAATTTTTTTTTATTCATTTCATTTTTTTTTATCAATTTGATTTTTTGCTATCCATTTGACTTTTTTTGAGTGGATAGAGCGATAATAACATTTCTCTAGCATTTCTTTTAGTAGATCATAAACACCACTAATAGTCTATAATGCTGGGATTTCTTTTATCTTCCAAAAACAAAGATTCTAATGCTTAAATATATAAAATTTTCAAGAATTTGTTTGCCTTATAAAATAGTAGCTGACGACATAATCATTATAAAATAGGGAACCCCTATAATATATATATATATATATATATATATATATATATATATATATATATATATATATATATATATATATATATATATATATATATATATATATATATATATATATATATATATATATATATATATATATATATATATATATATATATATATATATATATATATATATATATAAGTTCAAAATGAAGAATAAAATAAAGAAAAATTAAAGACATATAAAAAAAGGGGGGTGGGAAATAATAAGTAAAAAAATAACAAACAACATTTTATTAAAAAAAAAAAAAAATGAAATGTTAATTAAAAAACCGGAAAAAAAGCCGAAAAAAAAGATATAATCTTTTCTTCAGCCCACACGATTATATCCGCAAAACAGAGTGCTTTCTGATATTGTATCAATAAAGCCAAAGCAGAATATATTAATACAATAGTGTGAGGAGCACTAAAAAAATAGATCATAAAAAGTAAAAATACCATGTAAAAACTGATAATAAAATAAAAGAAAAAGAAAAAAACATTAAAAAGGGGGGACTATAAAGCGAGTAGCAAAATCATAACAACTTACATGGACGGATATTTTTCAAGAATGATTTAAAAGTGTTTTCGCAGAAAGATTGCCAGATTACAAAATATGAAAACAAAAGCGCAAATTGAGTGTAACAAGAGGGTTTTAAAGTGTCGTTCTTATTGCACTGCTGAAGTGATTTGTTATTCTGAGTTTTGATTTGTTAGTTACCAAGGATGGGCCCGAAATGGATGTGCGCAAGGTAATATTATACTGGATAATTTTAAAAATTGATCATAAATAGTTTTAGAAGATATATATTTATTTAAGAAAAAATATCTAGTTCTTAGAAGTAATCCGAATTTTTCGAAATAAAAAAAAATTTGAATTTGTAAGTATTTCTTTCATTATTTTAAGCCAAATGCTTCTTTAGGACTACAATCTATTAGCGTTTTATTAATATTTATATTATATTCATATTATTTAAATAATATTTACTGCTCTAATCTTAACATCTTAATAACGCTGTTGCGTCACATAAAAACTGCATTGTTATGTTTTATGGTTTAAAAAATAGTTATCTTTTTTCTAAATTTGTAGAACATCTGCTTTAAATATGTCTGATCGTAAGTAGTAAGAACTAGGCATTACTTTGCAAAAAAATTTCCAATTATTGAAAATACCTTTATTTTTAAGAATTTTTTACTCTATTTATTGTTACAGACTAGACGGTAAAGAAAACATTGTCCTTGATAAAGAATAAAGTGTCATAAATTTCGAATCTGAAATATATTCCTCTTTAAGTGATGGAATTAAGGAAAACAAATAAACGCAGAAATTATGAAAAAAATATTCTAATTATAAAAAATAATTCTCAATAATTATCATATTGTATATAGTTGAATATTTATTATATAACAGATAAAGAATTAAACTAAATCTATTTCTGTAATATTTTTTCTGTAAAAAAAACATTTATTACTATGTCCTGCGCCTTCAGCTCTTGCTGCAGAAGATTTAACAAACCAATCAATATGTGGATTAAATGTGGATGCATCGCTTATTATAAGTGTTCAAATTCTGTGTATTGTTGTTAGCGTGCTTTATCATAGTGCATTAGCATAGAGGTTTGATAGAATTAAGACCTAAGTGTTCTATGACTAGGCCTGGAGAACTCAGCTCTATGAAATAATTTGCGAACTAATATTTGCAACATTTTTATGATTGGAAAGACAACATTTGTTTGATATTTCTGAGCGAAAATTGAAGCTTCGTAAACTTAAATAAAAAGTTATGCAATTGATTATAATATTACGGATATTTTTCTTAGTACTAAATAAGAATGCTATTGTGTTATTTTCATCCTTTTCTTGCTGCAAATGTCACATACACTGAATTTTATTTCATTATTTCTGGGTTCTTCTGTGCTGCGGCAAAATATACACACAAACTATGCAAAATAAACATCATCAAACTTTGTGTGTAACGGTTTAATAATCATACAATGAGGCATCAATTTATTTAAAAAGAAAAACTGATCATTGAATTTTATCACAGTTATGTTGCTATACGTTCTCATGCCAGCAGGTGTCTTATTATTTCCGCAAAAATTATATTTCAGGTTGGATTATATTTTACTGAACTCAACAAACCAAATAATTTAATCACATATACACTATCAATACTTTCTAGTAAACAGCTTTTCTTAATAAATTTTTCTATTTCTTCTATCATCTTTTTTTAAAATTTGTTTATTGAGGAATATTATTTCTGATCTACTCAATGTTCCATGCATTTAGAGAACAACTGATACATAATTATTGCTTTTATTATTGATACATATTTACACTGATACATATTTATTGCTAATTATTTACATAATTAAACTTTAAATAATTGCAAAATGAAAGCAAATATTTTTTTGCGGTAAATAATTTTTCTGAATATCATTTGAAATATAGAATCAAGAATGACTGAAAGTTTTTCCATTATTCTTAAATGCATTTTTTTATTAACAAAAAATATTTATATTCGACTATAATTCATTAATGTCAGTTGTATCTTTTGTAATCCGAGATTTCAAGCCAAGAAAATTCACTAAAAATGTAGGCGTAGTATTTAAACACGTAGTATTTTAAAACGAATTTACTATAAACTAGTTTTAAAATACTACGTTAAAAAAAAAGTGAGATTTTATTTCAGCAATTTACTAGAAAACTGAGTTTACATTTTCGCTCCTTAATTTATGAAATTGCATTTAGTTCCAGGCATAGGTTTTTTCATAGAAAACGATGCGTTTTTAACATGTTATCTTTTACATGCGTGGTATGTAGAATTCGTATTACTCTAAACACACACGAAGTTAAGAAATATTATAAACACGCAGTCATAAAACTACATTACGTATGAAACCTAGTTTTGAAATCAACCCCTTTCAAGTTATCACAGATATTTTATTGAAAAATATACTAATTATGAGGATCATTTACTCTTTTATATCGTTTTCCGATTCAATATTGGTTCTTACCAAGGGAAAAGTCTGTATCTAAAAAACTAGATAATTATCGAAATCAATATAAAATGATTTATCTCGTTGAACTGGAAAAAAAATCTGAAAGTATATCCACCAATAACTAGAAATATTATCAATTTTACCATCTGCTTCGATGTATTTTAGACAAAGGAATTCCGAAAAAGAATGCAGCCTATAACTAAGATAATAAGAAAAAGAGAATTAGATTCATTTATTAGAACTGCAGTTATATTATCCAACATTGTCTAATACACGGTTTTTTTTTCTTTTTTTAGAAGCATAGGCAAGAGAATTTTCCTTGTTTTATTTTATCTAATATATGAGTTAATCTTCTTTTATGTGAGTTAAGGAAACTCTAATAAGTATAGGTTTATTTAGAAGAAAGTAATGATTAATCAATATATTTTTCTGCTTTCATAAGCTTTATTAAATTACGTATTAATATGCTTAGCTGTACTGCGGTACCTATTTATAAACATACTTTTTCTTAAAAAATAAGAATTTGTTTCACTGGTCTAATAAAAACAAAGCTGCAAACGAATTATTCAATAATCTGTAAATGTAGTTGCCTATAATAAAAATCCCTTTCACGAAAACCGATATTTGAAATTTTAGGAAAACAGTATCAAATAAAAAATAGAAAACAATTGAAATTTGAAACTCAATTACTTAAAGAGTAATTGCTAAACGACATAACTGCTTAAGTGATTGTACTGCTTTGATTGTTTCGTCTTGTTGACTGAGATTGAATTCTTCTTATTTTTTATTTTATTTTTTTGAATAAAAGTTTTAATATGAAAGAATACTTTTCTTGAAGAATAATTTTATTGAAAGTAAGTTGTTTTATTATTAAGAGAAACAATCATGTGACTAGAAGCAAGTATATTAAATGCCAGTTGAATAGCCGATAACATTGAGTATTGGTATGTAAATAATTTGCATCCCATGATGAAAACCTTTTTTTTTTTTGGAATATTATAACTGAATAGAATATTTATAAGTTAAACGCCTTTTGAAATAAACAGTGTTAGAAATGCCTCTTTAAAAACAAATAAATAAGAAAAAAGGGTTTATTAATTAAAAATAACGTGCAATTATTCTGAGTATTAAATTTACATAGTAAAGGATTTTTTAAACAAATTGCCCAACAAAATAATTAAAAAAACATTTATATAGTTTTTCGCAAAAAGTAGAAATAAAATATTGAGAGTAACGTATAAGATTTGAGTTGGTTCAGTCTCAGTTAATTTTTTCCTTGCTACTCATTTTATGTAAATTTTTTCTTAAAATGTGTTATAAGAATTTCTTATACAAATTTAAAGAAAGCGGATGAAAATTGTTAATTTAAATTTATCGATAATAGTTAAAGTATGTAAAAACATAAATATAGCTGCATGATAAGTTTTTTTTTTATTTTGATCGATAAAAGTTTTCGTTATATTTCATCGTCAACGTAAACAAAACCCCTTTTAAATGAAGTTTCAATTCAAAACAATATTAACTGGAGAGTCTATCAATATTTATTAAAAATATGTTTCTACCCGGCTTATAAAGATTTAAAATAAAAATGTGATAGTGTTTTTTTAAAACAAACTAAAGAGTACCATTACATTTAAGGAAAAAAAATTGTTTATATATAAAAGAAAAATAATTGATCAGGCAGGTAAATAGTTTGCGAAGCTAGAAAACTCTATTATTATTGCTATCAGAATTCAGGATCAGAATAGCACAGAGTAATGCTGAAAGTTTTTGTGGACATGAAAGAAAAATGATGAGGTGCCGATGTGTCAGACCCTGAAAAGCCTTTTGATTGATGCGTGTTTTATATGTAAAAATGAGTGGGACGGAGGCAAGTTTACGAGGCCATGAAGCAGGATTTTGGACAATGCTGTCCCGAATGCCATTTTCTGTATCAAATGGTATGCCACCACCTTCTAAATTTTCTGAGTTCTGAAAAAAATTTGCTGGTATTAGGCATTCTTGGAATGACATAAAATAAAAATAATGCTACAAAGAAGAGCTATTTTTTTCGAGGGGAATAAAAATGCACAGATTCTCTTTCATTTGCTGACGATATCGTATAGGTATATTTTTATCAATATCTGAAAAATAAGTGCTTAATACTGTTTCCTTTAGGCAGTAAATTGCTGCATAATAGATGTAAGCAAATTTTAACTTATTTATATATAAACATTCTTTTAAGTGTGAAAGCCGCACATATTATTAACATAAACAATGTAATTTTTAAAGTTGCTTATTTTGAGCAAAAATAAATATGTCATCAAAATTTAAAGTTTGACTGATCAAGTAGCTCACATGTGTGCAGATTACATGCTTATCACATTTTATACCCCCAGATAAAATTCTGCTTCTATTTCGAAATACATATTCCTTAAACGCATATAATTTCAGTGCATTTTGAGTATGTTTTGCGTTATTACATTTTTTTGCCGATTTTTTACAAAAAATGTACCATTTTTAATATTTTTTATGTTTGTATCGTTTTTTTATTACTTTAGTAGCAAGTTTTAAGCTATGATGCTTTAAAAAATGTACAAATAATATTACATAACAAAAAATTAATAAAAAAAAGCCCCCGCACTTAGTCGGATATCTTAAAAGATATATGTTTTTTTTTTTCGTTTGACCGTAGTATTTAGTAATAGTTTCTATAAAAGCAGCTATGTTTTATCTATACATGCATGTATATATATATATATATATATATATATATATATATATATATATATATATATATATATATATATATATATATATATATATATATATATATATATATATATATATATATATATATATATATATATATATATATATATATATATATATATATATATATATATATATATATATATATATATATATATATATATATATATATATATTTCTTACTCCTTAAAGCAATTCGAATCACGCAAGAAAACTAATATCGGGCAACAAAGATAGCCAAACGAGATATGAATGGTTCGCATTTAACCACATTATTTCACTGTGTGATGAAAAACCATTAATGGAACGATGCATTTCGTATCGAAAAAGAAAGGCAGCGGACCTTTTTCGATTTTCAGAACTGCAGAGGCTTTTGGAGATTATTTCGCACATCGTATTTCTCACGGGATAAAAATAGGAATGAGTTATTAAAAGAAAATAAATAAGGCCTGATTCTTTTCTATATTTCTCTCTTTGTTTCCCGGTTTATGTCGTATAAACTAGACGCATTGAAATTCAAATCCTAAATACAATATCACATAAAATATAACAAAATATGTATATAAACTTATTACAAATTAATTCAGTTAAAGAAAAAAAAACATGATAAAGAATTTTGTTGAGTTAGCTAACTAAGACCCAGAAAAAACTCATTTTAATCCCTTACATAAATTTTAGTCTTTACTAAGAGGGAAATTATAAATTGTTTGCATGTCAAAAGAAAAATATATACTTCTGTTAAACTGTAAAAAAACACTTACTGAATTAAACTAAATAATTTTGTATTTTTTCAGCTGTGTTTTTTTAGAAGTAATTATAAACATAATAATTTAATGGCTTTTTCAAAGTAATTCCATATTATAAACTTGCGTAATAAGGAACTGAACAGACCACATTTTGTAGACATAAAAAAATATATTGTTCATAAAAATTTTACGCTTTCAAAAAACGCGTTCCTTGTATAAGCTTTCGGAAATGTCCCTGTCTGATATTATGATAGGACTATACTATTCTGCTCACATGATCTTTACATATAATAAAATAAAGAGTATGTGCTTGTATGTGTATGTGTGTGTGTGTATACCGGATTATGGGTAAACGACAGACTATAGGAATAGGAAATTCAACATGGAGCTGAATGAGGACAAATGCAAACTTTTTCCGAATCCCGATTTTCGACTTTTAATCAAATTTTTAATTTTGGAGACATTTGTGAAATGGAATTTTCTCATAGGCTTAGTGGAAGTTATTGTTTCAAAATAAGCCATTAACTATTCAGTTTTGCCAAATATTTTAAAGATTTAATGTTTGCTAGTCTATAGCTCTGATCAAAAATAATTGTTTATCGCATGTTCTGCAATGCTTAATTATTTTTCTATTTATTATACCGGGTTATCTGAAAGATCAACATGATCGCTCTAACATAAGCATGTTTTTAAGGTTATCAGAAACCACGTGTTAATTTTTTTGATAGTTATGTTTTGAAAATGGATTTTTAAAGCTAAACATTCTAAAATCAGCAGTAATTTAAATGAAAAAAAAGTTTTTAACTGAAAATCGAAATTAAGGGAAAAATAGCACTAATTCATTGAAGAGAAAGTAATAAAATACCGACATTATTAAGGACGTCAATGATAATTAATTTTGGTAATGCAATTTGAAGTATGAAATAAGACATGTACTAAAAAGAAAAAACCAATAAAAAAATTTTACTAATTTGTTTATGAGGACATTAAAAATCGGTAAACTAATATTGGTGCTAATTATGCTTAGTTTGATTTGGTAAAAAAATTTAGCTATGCACTAATAAGCTAAATTGGTGGAGAAAATGTACTTATTCGTTACGGGATACCGTAAAATGTCGCCATAGTGTTATTGATACCACTACCGTGTATTTTTATATGATAATTCTTACAGCCCCTGAAGATATAAGTACTGGAGAAAGTCACTCGACTCAGGTATATTTTCGATATCATGAGTTGTCTTGAGAAACAGAATTATGGAAAATTATATTGAATAATGCAGTCAGTCTTTGTTTTGCCAAAATTGTTAAAAATGTATTTTTATTAATCTAATAACGTAAATCCATCGAAAAGGGCAATATATATATATATATATATATATATATATTATAAAATAAAGAATTTCTGGGTCAGTCTGTCTGACTGTGTGCAAACCAGATTGAGGTTTAAACGCAAGCTCTAAGAATACCAGACGAGTCTAAATGAGTAAAATTGTAAACAAATTAATCAGTCCGATTTTTGTTATTTTAATTGTATTTTAAATTCAGAGACATTTACAAAAGGGAATTTTCTCTTTCGCTTTTAGCAGAAGCCAGTGTTATAAAATAAGTTATAGAAAATTCAATTTTTCTAAAGATATCATCAGTTATGCTTGCTATGTTATATCTTTAATCAAAGAATATATTATTTATGCATTCTTTATTATATTTAATTTTTTATGCAAGGTTACCTAAATGATCAACATAATCATGGTAGCATAAGCAAATTACATCAGCCAAATTATATTTCTGAAGTTATTTGAAATCATCGTGTTTATTTTCGTTATGATTTTAAAATGTGTTTTTGTAAAACTCAATAATTTACAATACATATTAATTGAAATTAAAAAAAAAATTGTGCTGCGGTGGAAAATTAGTGGCGAAATGGATTATATTGTTGATGTTATATTTTGTCATACCAATGTTTTGTTGACACCAATTTTGGTAATGGGCACATCGTTATTGGTGCAGTTGTTCATCGGTTACAAATGTATTCTTATATATATGTATTTTAAATAAATTTATTTTAAAAACAACGTATTTTAGAAAAAATTTGGTACCGATGACTGCTGCACCAAATTTGCTCATTTTTATTATAGATTTATCATAAAGATAGATAAGTACAGAAGGAAGTAGCTTGACTGTAATAAATTTTAAATGTCATGAATTGTCTAGAACTGTGGCGTAACTACCACTACGAAAATTAAACATGAATTCACTGGTATATAAGACATGCTAACTTGATTCAATCACGAGGTACCTTTTAGAAGATGAAGGTTGAAATAGTCGATTGAAGATCTGCGGAAGTGATAAAAACTTGCAAATATTGATGGATGATACACATTAAAAACAGTTGATTTGTTTAAAAAATATACTGCTCAAAGAAAATCCGGTGAAGTAAATAAAGTCTCCCGGGCAATAATGGGGATTTATATTATCGACTATGTCAGCTTTCATCTACCAAAGAACAACAGCATTATTCCAGATGACACTGAGCGTCGTTAGTCGTTTTTTTGATGGAATGAGCTACTAAAAATATGTTTTATATAATCTAATATGTTTAGGCCACCGATAAGGATAACGAATAATCTATAAAAAACCGTGTTTCAAAATAAGATCTGGACGAATCAGTTTTTTTTCTAATATTTTAAAGATAACTTATAGCTCGTAGCTCTAATAAAAAAAGCTGTTTATTTCGCCTCTTCTGTTATACTTATATTTTATCTGTTGTGCCAGGTTATCTGAATGATCAACGTGACCATGGTATTATAAGCAAACTTCATCACCAAACTATTATTCCTTAGTTTATCTAAAACTGCGAGTTTATTTTTTTTTTATATTTATGCTTTTAAATCGTAATTTTACTGAACTAAACAATTTAAAATTGACTTTAATTGAAATAAAAGAAATTTTTACTGAAAAAAAAATTTGGGGGAAAATTGTACTAATATGCTGAAGAAATAAGCAAAAAATACCGATATTATTATTATTTACTCCAAGGATTATTAATTTTGTCAAATTATTAATTATAAGCTATTATTATTATAATAATAAGCTATTATATAATATGTATATATATACTATAATATGTATTATAATAATAAGCTATTTACTAAAAGGCAAAATTAATGGAGAAATGTTACTCAGTTCACTTAAGAGAGAGTTAAGCATCAGTAAACTATAATTGATGCCACTTATGCTTAATTGATTTTGATGATAAATGCTAAATGACATAAACATGTGCTGTGAATTAAGAATAAAATTAATGGAGAAAGTTTACTTATTCATTACGGAGTACCGTAAGAAGCTGGGGTAAAGTCGACATAACTATTATTGACACCAATGATGCTTAATTTTGGTAATGGGTAGTATTGGCATTATGATAATAGATTAATTTTTGATGCATACCAAATATACTCTTATATAGGTAGGACGTATTTTAGAGTAAATTTGGTGCCAATCAGACCTGAAAAGATAGATTTATGATAGATTTATGATAGATTTGTTACTTAAATAGATATGTTCGGGGGAAAGAGTAGTTAGACTGTGGCAAATCTTAAATATGTGTTTCCTGGAGCAACAGCATTATGCCAGATGATACTGAGTACAGTTACCCCTTATTTTAATAGGATGAGGTAATAAAAATTTACTTTTCTTAATCTAATAATGTAAAGCAACTGAAAATGTTAACTAATTTTTATATAAAAAAAAAACATTGGAATCCTTTTAATTGTATTACTTATGTTGGTATTTGTCTGAAAATTTTGTGCACGATTTTGCTGTGTTGTTCAGTATTGATTAATTGACGCCTTTTTTTCATCCCGGAGGAAGAACGGGTAATCAGCTAGTATATATGTAATTACGAAGTATCATCTAAGAATTAGTGTTTGGTAAAAGATGCTATCACTGATCGGCAATAATTTAACTAAATGTTTAACTGCATTTAGTTAAATTATAATTTATCTAAATGTTTACTGTCCTCCTAGTTACAAACAGCAAAAGAGATTTCTTTTAACATGTTTACTACGATCAATATATAATATACTATAGCATATAACAGAGGAAGCTAAGCCAGTGCTTCAGATATTTGCTGTTATTACAAGTTTGACGTTGAAAAATATGTAACAAACTATGTTTAACGTCATAAATCTGACACAATTAGAAACGTATAGGAATATTTCTTTATTTTTCGAGAGCGGGATTTTTAAAATCCTTGAAATGATTAATGAGCTCTTCCAAAAATAGCTCTGAGCAATCAATTCTTGCGTTAATGAAAATTACATAGCAAGAAATAGTAGCAAAAATTTCTGATTACATTTTTTAAGAGGAAAATTAATAATTTTTGCACAAGCAAGATCTAGTTACTGAGTCTCTTATTTACATATTTCTCTGCTTTTTAAAAAGTATTATACTATTTGAATAAAAAGCAACAAACAATCAGAAAGGATTTTATTTTCGCAAAATGCATTATAATTTGTAAAAAAATGTACAATATTCTAATTCTTAACTTGCAGACTCTAAAAAGCACATTAAGTTTTAAAAATTTATTACTTAATTCATTTTTGACTTTTATCATATTCATTACATTGGTTTTCTTTTTCGAAGGAAAGAATATATTTTGCTCAGTTTTCTGCAAAGTAAATGTTTCCTCAAGCATTATTTTTCTGAAAATGTCACATTTTCTGCCGAATACATCTGCTCTATTTTTTTCCTTCTTTCCTTTAAAAGTCTTGTATATTTTTTTTTCTTATTCTTTGTAATTAAAATTTTATTTTTATGAAAATGCATTTTATTTTCTTATTTATATATTTCTCTACGTTTTAAAGACTTACATCTACTTACACATCAACTAACAAAGACTTACATTTAACTGCTGTATAATGTTCTATTATTTCTCTTTTACTGTAATACTTTTACTGTTAATGAATAAAAACAGTTAAAATCGAAATTTCAAAATAGCCAAACATAGTACAACCTCGGTTTGAATATGAAAAAAAATATTTTCATTTTTTAGTTTTAAATATTATACTGTTATTTAGGCAATACACTACAGAACTGTTGTATAATGTAACAATACAACAGTCACACAGCAGTTAAACATGTCAATCTTAGCTCAGATTAGTTGATTTGTTAATTTCTGAACAACGCTTAGTATTGTGTTGATTAAAGCTCGGAGGCAATTTATCTTTATGTCTAAAATAGGGTGTTTCAATAGTGACAGTAAAACAAAAAATTATAAATATTAAGTGGCAAGTTTACTGTGGATAAGATGTTTTATTGGGAGGTTTACACGCATTTTCCCCTTCTAAGCAAAGAATATGCGTAGCATTAAATTTTCTTAAACCGTTAAATGAGCCTGGATAGCCTGGTGGTCAGGGCGTTGGGTTCATGTGCAAGGGGTCGTGAGTTCGATCTCCGCTGGTTGAAGACTCCCCGTGTACAAAATGGTAACGCTAAATCTTTCGGGGTCACAAAATCTACAAGTTCCTATAACAAATCGATACCTCTGAGAGTACTGGATTGGAGATTGATCGTCCTCTCTTTAAGATCAAAATTACGATCAGCTAATAGATAGATGGTATGTGAATGTATCCTCCTTCTAAAACGAGATGAGACGTACGTGTGTGGCAGAAGTCTAATTCTTGGCCATAGATGGCACCACTGGAAAACATTAAAAAGCGTGAACCTCTGCCTTAAAAATAGGCATGTTAGTATTGAAAAGTCGCATACGACAACAATAGCTAAATAAATTCTGTTGGAAGTAACTGAAAATGTACGTTAAGCACTTGTTTGCTTACATAGGAACTTTATGCTATGAAAAATCCATCTTATTACATTTGAATGTAAACTAATAAATTTTCTCATTATAACAAACTAAAAAGACGCATTATTTTGTTAATTGTATGTAACATTAAAAATAATGCTATTTTTCAAAGTATTTTAAAATATTTACGTATAAAGTGTAATTGTAAGTGTCAAAGTAGTTTAAAATATTTCCTATATATAAATTTTTCTACATTCTGAAGAATAGTAAAAAACACTTCAAAACAACTTCTTCAAGGGTTTCCCCTTACATAGAAAATTGGTCAAATAACAGTTCTTGAAATAGAAATCCAACTTGTTTTGACCAAAAAAATACATAAAATCAGAGTTTAAAATAAAAACACGAGTATATTATAGGTAGATTAAAGGTATGTATTGTTTGAAAAGAATCATTGAAGTAGGTTAATTCAAATACATTGGGCATTACAGGATTAGAAAATCAATTATTTTAAAAAATAATTTTAAAAAGTAATTTTACATAAGTAAAAACTAATTCTGAAAGATTAAAATCTAAGTCTTTTTAAGTTTAAAAATATCAGAAATGTTTTTGATTTAACCTTTTGATGGAATGGTTTGATAAGAGGAAAAAATGTAGCCATTATTTTAAAACATATCTGTAAGATTAAAACAAGAAGTTGAAAAAAAAATTCAAGTATATTTTCTCACATAGTAAATCACGACAGAGAGTGTTGTCTTATCACATCTAAGACATCTATCTTTATTGCTTTGAAAGCATCATGCGAATGTAGTTTCTAATTTCAACGTCTCTAAAAAAAGGAATAAAATCTAAACTCTTTAAAAGGTATCTTAATAGCCAATAAAATTATTTTCAAACTCTCCAAGGAGTCATTTCATAAACAGCCCTGGTGCTACAATTTATTTTATGGGTTTAAATTTACCAATGGTTTCTACTCGGGGGAGAAGTAAAGCCTTGCTGAATGTGATAGAAGAACGATCTGTTCGCGAACTTTCTACATCAAGCAACTTCCATTGATTTGTTTTTCTAAAGAAACATTCAGAGTTTAAAATAGGATGGTGCTGAATGTTTCTTTGATGAAATTTTAGTATCAATAATGCTTTAAAGGGAAATGAAAATCCACCTTAGTGGTAGTTCAAAGCAGTTTGTTATGCAGGTTGCGTAAATGCTTGAAGAGTGTTGTAAAACTTGTACGTCATACATATAAAATAATTAAGGTGAAAGCAACAGTATTTTAAATGCTTATCTTTATCTAAAGTTTATCAGGACCAAGTATAAATACATGAAAAAAAACTCTATTCATGTAGAAAAATCCTTATAACAAATGAAACGATATGATTGTTCCACAGGTGATATATTTGCTGTATAAATTGCCAGAATTAAAAAGTAAATATATTTGAAAGTTTTGAGTGTCAATTGCGAAATTTCCAGTTTCTACTTCGCTTATTTTTCGGTAAAATTAAATTATAATTTGTTATAATTCGCTTATAATTCGTTAAAATTTCGTTAAAATTCGTATAAATTTCGTTCGTTCGCTTATTTATTTTGTTAAAATTTCTAGTGCATCATTACATCAATGAAGTGAATACGCGATTAGTTAGTGTCAAAGAAGCTTGTTTGTCATAGTAAGATGTCATCTGCACAAATAAAACAAATGAAATGCAGTTAACATGCAGCAACCGCAATGGTTGGAAATTATTTAATTAATAGTAAGTAATAATGAGAAAATTCAAATTACTAATTGCAAACGAATGCCTCCGCTTACGACTTAGTACACGAATATGCTCGTTTAGCCAAGAAGCATCTTATTAAAGGTAAAGGAATTGGAGAGATGTGATCTTTTCTGATGAAAGGAATTTTAGTTTGGAGGGATTAGATAACTGTCTATGGTATTTTGTGAGACTTACGAACTGAACCATACTTATTTCTCAAATGTCTATTTGGTGGTGGGTCCGTTATGGTCTGGGTCATTTTTTCTGCAGGTGGTTCAACTCTTTTACCTGTAGAAAACCTCTGGAGCATATTAGTAAGAGACGTTTACAGATCTGGTCAATAATTCAAGAGCAAATCGGATTTGATTGTAGCAATCAAGATGTCTTGGAGCAATACTGATACCAGCAGTTTGTGAGTTCTATCAGGGTTTATGAATGCGAGTTGGATAAATGTAATAAAAAACAAAGTATCTCAAAGGAAGTAATATCCGTTCCTACTTTATACTTTATTCCAACTTACTTCATGTTGAAATCTTATTATGGCACATAAAATCATGTGCAATGTATATCACTATTAGTTTAATTTTGATTTCGATGTCTATGGGTATATAAATCTATGGGTATATTATAAAATATCTATGCGTATATGGTAAAATACTATGGGTATATTATAAAATAAAACCATAAAAAGTCATTTTCTCTTATGTTTTATCACTTTCTTTAGTGACTTTATACTTTTTTCCAGCACTGAATAATACTAAGGAAATCATATAGCACTATATTCTAAGGCATATTTATAAAAGCCAGAAATGGTTATGTAGCAAAAAGTTTAGAGAAAAAAAAGATACACCCAGGAGTGTTTATGTTATATTTGTGTTGCTGTGAACTTAATTCAAAGCTAATTTTTAAAAACTCAAATAAGTATAGCGAAATATTTACGAAAGAGAGGGGGAATACAAAAGCAAGCACAACCAAGAAGAAAAAATGTAATTGTAGTGACAAAAGCAGAATAAGTAGCAAAGAAAATTAATATTATTACCTTTAGGTATTATTACTGTAACATTTTTTAATATATTAATTTAAAGTATCTGCTTTTTAAATATTTTTGAACAATTTATTTATTGGTCATACAAGTCAAGCCAGAATTGAATAAGTAATTCAATTTTTTCATGTAATGTATAAACATTATTGTATAGCATGAAATATATTACAGATCACGTAGCTGTCATAATTCACAGATTTTTGAGATTTTGTGCTGAAAGATTAAAATTCTTGTTCTTTTGTTGCCACATCCCCAACAAGTAAAAGTTATTCAATTTTTTTTGTCTTAAGTTAAAGCCAATTTAGTTTGTGCAAATGTCACTTCCTCAATTTTGAATTACGCTTTTATTTTAATATTAAACTTTATTTTATATTAAGTTACATACACTCACAATATTCCACTATTTCCTAACCTACCACCTCATTTTAAGAACAGTATTATTATACCTGCTTTATTATCATACGTACTATATTATTTTTAAACTCTGGAAATGGTAGTGTATTAAGAATCAATATCTAACTTTATTACACAAATGTGTGAGTATCTTTGGTAAAAAAAAAAAAAAAAAAAAAAAAAAAAAATGGTGTCTTCTTGACGTCGACATTTTTAAATAACAAAAAAAAAAATTGTAATCACACATTTTTGCTGCAGACGTAAATTCATTAATAATTAATTTAGTATTAGCTTTAAAAAATCGTAGTTTTATTTCCGTTGTTAAACCTCAGTACGAATTTAAATACAAAATTATATTCGGTATATGAATTGATTATTAAGATAACAAGCAACATTTCAGTTCTGTTTTATTTATCTCATTCGTATCAATTTTAATGCTGATTTGTTGATTAGAAAGTGAACAAAAATAGATATCTAAATGACTAAATTTGAAAACACTTATCATATTAAAAAATTAAAGGTTAAAATATTGGAATGCAAGTCTTAAATAAAATATGTAACTAATTATAGCGATTTAAGGAAAAAAAAGTAAAAGTAAAAGTATCTTTAATTGCCAAAAATAGAAATATGAAATTTATAATAAATAAGTTTTTATTTGAATAAACTAATCATAACAATAAATACAACTATAAATTATCATAAATATAAATAATAGAAAATAGAATAGGACTTGATAAACTAACAGAAATTTATTTTAGCTTTGGAGTATTATTTTTTAAGTTAAATTACCCACTTTAATTACTGAAGTAAATTACTGATGCGAGACGACATACTTAAGTAATATTTAATTATGTTTTGAGCATATTGTTTCTTTTTCAAAATTCAACGCAACTGATTCAAATGCATAATAGTAAGGGGAATAAAACTAAAAATATTTACACACTGTTATGAATTACAATAGTTAAAAGTTTGACAGGCAATAATCTGTTTTTTTTTCTTCATATTTAATTACTTTCTTTGAATGCGATGTAAATATTTTCTATAAAGAAAGGTTTACAAGTTAAATTTATCTCAAAATGTATTGTAGTCTCATTAATTCTAAAATACATTTGTTCACTCCAAGTAATGAAAAGTTCAACAGTTTTGATTAGAGATACAAAATCAATTTAATCTGTTTGCAAAACTTTAGCAAATTTGGCTACGAATCAAATTCGTTATTTTTCAAATGAAATATTTAATCTCCAAGCGACGAATACAAGGAGTACAAGAAAAATAAAGCCATCTATTTTAAATTAGGAATACAATATAATAAATTCTAATCAATGCAATTGCATTTCTGAGAGGAGGAGAGGCATTTGCGGTTATCTGTCTCAGAGCTATTATTCTAAAAATGAAAGTCTTGTCATTTGGTAAAGGAGAAATTCTCATTAATTTCCATGAACTTTGTGATTCGCTATTTTAATTAATGCTAAAAGTGAAAGCAAACAACTGAAGCTCTCATTAATAGGATCATTAATTTTCTTTGGATATATTTTAGATGCAAAAGTATTATCATTTATTTAAATAACACGAGACTTTAGATAATATCAAACTTTTTTTGAAAAGTGGCACACCATAAAAGATCAGTGTAGTTTTGTCCTAGCAATGCAACGTGCTTTTTTTTCCTTCTAAATCATTTGATTTAGTACTTCCATTAGAAATGAGTAAATTTAAAATTCCTTTCAAAATAAAAGTTTGTTTCAAGTCAGTGGCTGATTTTAATTTTTAAAAGTTTAACACAGTTAGAGAAATATTTTTTTTATTTTTACTCCTCATCACAATTTGTAGTACTTTAATATATAATATTTTGAGCTAAATATTTTCTCCAAGAGTTAACATCTGAAAATAGCATAATCTCCAAATTTATTTCAGAATTCAAGTATATTTTACATTCCATCATCTCTAAGTTGCTAGAATTTGTAAAAGAGTTTTCAGTCAAGGAATAAGTTTCTTTTAAATCTCTTAAGTCTTTCAATTATGACATTAATTACGTATAAATTTTTGCCAGTCTGTTAAAAGTTAAAAGATACGGAATTTTGAGAGATAAGCAGAAAATTTATTTAAATTGTCCTAGGTTCTCCTCTCGTTCCAACATTACAACAACTTTACATTAAAAAAAATTGGATTATTACAGTCATATGATACAATATTTGCAGGCGACATTTACACTTTAAATCAATTCGCAACACTAGTTTCAGATAGTTACTTCATAAGTTTGCTGTATCTTCAAAAAATAACAGCATACTGAATATCGCAACATTTATTTACAACTTGTTCTGAATACCGGTACTTTTTAGTGTAATTTGATCTGGAATTATTTACAGTGCACAGACATTTCATTGTCTACACAGAAATTTTTCATCAAAACGATTTCCGGAACAATTTTAATACTTGATTAATTATTATTTTGCCTCAAGCACTTAAATTATAGGTTTTCACTACCAAATAATTTATACAGTAGTTTTTCAGAAAATGAAATATATATATTTTTTACATTTTATACCCATTAGTAAAAGTATATTACTTATTTATATATAGTAATTATATATAGTATTTATTTTCAATTGTTTTTATATTCGGCAAAAAATATAGCATCAGCGTTTGGAAAGTAATACAATGATTCTATCGCATGCATGTCCCGCAGTGGGCTGATCTTAAAGATACTGTTCCCAGTATAATGCCGAAATCAAGCATCTCTGGCTACGGTCAGTAATCGGGTGGGTGACCATTTTGATTGGATTGCGTAAGGACCGATGGTATGAGGTATCGGTTCTCGTTAAACTCTTCTACCGTTAAGTGCTCGACTTCGCGTGCAGGTCGTTGGGCTACCGAAACGGGGGAGCCATCCCCTCTGCCGAGGATAAAAAATGCGATGACATGTCTTCGGATCTATCTCAGGGATGTTTCTCAGACCATCGCCAATAACCCATTGTGCAGCTCTCTAGTGCGACGTAACTGAAGAACCTACCTACCAAGCGCATGCATGAAAACGCGATGAGGAAATGATATCAAATTTTTGTAATAAAGATTTTTAAGACCATGGAAAACCGCCTTAAGAAATTTTTATTTATAATCTAACACATTAGCTACACCTATTTATCAATGTTCATCATTGGTGGTCAATGGTTATGATCAAAGTGATGGTTTTCAGTAAAATCAAATAATTGTTATCCTAACATTTTGTAAATATATTGAGAAAAAACATTTGAAATTCAATTATATGTAGTAAATTCTTTCCAAGATGGAGGTCAATCTATAAAAAAAAATTTTTTTTTTTTTTTTTTTTTTTTTTTGAAAACTAGAATGTGAACTTTGAAGATCGTGATCTATGATTTGAAATTTTGATTCCTGATAGAAAGTTGCAATCAAACAATATAATGTTCAAATTCGCAAATACGATTTTTTAATTAACCATGCGTGAGTATGAAATGATAAAGAAATTTATATGGAGAATAACCATTGAACCTAATATATCCTGACCATGCCTTAAACTAGTATATTATTTTCCTTGAACAAGACAATAAAATTTATGAGCTTTTTATTGCAGTCAATTTCATATCTAGGCAAATTATTTATAAAATGTCTCTCGCTCTCTGTATGTATGTATGTATATATATATATATATATATATATATATATATATATATATATATATATATATATATATATATATATATATATATATATATATATATATATATATATATATATATATAAATATATATATATATATATATATATATAAGTTCAAAATGAAGAATAAAACAAAGAAAATTTATAGACATATGAAAAAAAGGGGGTGGGAAATAATAAGTAAAAAAATAACAAACACCATATTATTTAAAAATATATATATATATATATATATATATATATATATATATATATATATATATATATATATATATATATATTAGTTAAAAAACCTGAAAAAAAGCCGGAAAAAAAAGATATAATCTTTTCTTCAGCCCACACGATTATATCCGCAAAACAGAGTGCTTTCTGATATTGTATCAATAAAGCCAAAGCAAAATATATTAATACAATAGTGTGAGGAGCACTCAAAAAAATTTTTATAAAATAACTACATAAAAATAGATCATAAAAAGTAAAAATAACATGTAAAAACAGATAATAAAACAGATACTTATTGTTTTTCTTAACTTTCTTAGTGTTTTCTTGTATTTATTTTTTTTTATTATATATATATATATATATATATATATATATGTGTGTGTGTGTGTGTGTATGTATGTGCCTTAACAATGCAACCTTGTGCTTTAAACAATATTTTAAGTTTAATTTGGATTAGCAATATTATTTAGTAATATTAAAGTTATAAAAAAATTCTAATGAGAAATTGCTATTGTTCAATATTTCGATTTCAAAAAAAATTTTGTGTGAATTGTTTTCATATAATCATTTTTTTTTAATCAGAAGAGATAATTGTATCTTAACATTTCTTTTATTAGGAACTTTTCTTAATTTTAAAATGTGTTTCTTTAAAATTTCCTTTTTTTAAGCTGCAACAGACACGCTTTTTTAAAATTATACATTTTTTAAAAATTCTTCTCTCTTTTCTACCGTTTGCTTTTAGAAAAATAAGGGCTGTGAAGTGATTATGCTGATACTTTTTTTTTCTTGCCATTTAAGAAAAAGAAAAACTCTCGAAATTAAAATCGTCGAAAAAATCGCAAAGAGGAACAAATCAAAAGCTGAAGAGAAGAGTTGAAAAGAAAAAGGGGAAATGCTGTGCTAAAAAGCGTAAGTAAAAAATTCAGACCGGAAACAAACGACTGAAAAGTACCTAGTTCTGACGAGGCGTTTTGGAGTGTCCAAATCAAAGACTTAAAAGTATTCAGTAAAAAGCACAGTCATGAAAGAAAAAAAATGCATAATGACTTGGCAAACTACCAACTACTTCGAGCTAGTTTTTTTTTCGACAGTTTGTATGAAAGAGGTTTTAAGTGTTGACGCTTCAGGGTGAAGACTAAAGATACAAAAGAAAATATGCGACATTCAAAAGAATAGTTGCCATTTAATATTAGACACAGAATTGATAATTTTCAAAAGATGCGTCACTTATTCCGAAAAGATACTCTGAAAAGAACAGAGCATATTTTTTATATAAGCTGTGTTGCTGTACAAAAAGCACGTTTAATATTACTCCTCACTCAAAATCTTATTTAAAATGTAAAAAAATACTTTTTCCAGTAGAATTAAAATCATTCAAGAATATTATATAACATTTTTTGATGCTGTATTAAAAAGGAAACTTGTTTAATTCATTTTCTATTAGAACATAATTCTATCTACCATTTTAAATACTTTGAAATTTAATATTTGAAACTTTTTAGCCATTTCATTTTTAAGCAATTTAAGTAAAACATACCATGTTTTAAATTCAATTGTAGTTATATAGAAAAACGTTAATCTTACGTTGCTTTTGAAATGCTCGGTATGCTTATGAATATTTTATTGTTAAATTTGATGAAAAATAATCATCTTAAACAACCTACATAAGAAAATAATTAATCAATTCGATGGTGTATGTATATATATATACATATATATATAT
Source organism: Parasteatoda tepidariorum (assembly GCF_982258835.1). Taxonomy (NCBI): domain Eukaryota; kingdom Metazoa; phylum Arthropoda; class Arachnida; order Araneae; family Theridiidae; genus Parasteatoda; species Parasteatoda tepidariorum. The sequence goes on from NC_141761.1 coordinate 21,327,156, forward strand.
ATATATATATATATATATATATATATATATATATATATATATATATATATATATATATATATATATATATATATATATATATATATATATATATATATATATATATATATATATATATATTTAATAAGTATTTTTCACATAAAAAGAAGTCCAAAATTCGCCAAATTTTGTCAAGTTTTAAACCTTACCATTTGATTTATTAGCTTATTTATTTATTTATTAGTATTTTTATTAGTTTGAATAAGTTATTGTAATTTGTCCAACTAACAGCTCTTAGGCATTAAGTTATGGGATACGTAAAAATCGTCAGTTAATTAAGTTATGAACTTCATGTTCCGTCACTGTAAATATCGTACCATAAAATATATTTATTTGAATTCCAATGAACATATTTAGAAATATTTCGTTTAAACTAATTTAATTATTTCTAAGAAAAGAACATGTTTAGAAATATTTTGTTTAAACCAATTTAATCTCTAAGAAAAACGAATGAATGAATTAAATTAAACTCTCGCTTTTCTTTTGTCATATTGGTGTCATATTTTGTGAATGATTTATTGTTAAATGAGAATCATAATTTTTTGTGTCCTTATTATGTGTTACACAGATATGTGTGCTTGTTACGTAAAATGCAGTATAGATCAATTATTTCTTTTTTAAAATTTTTTTAGATATTTCATCTACACGTCAATTCAACTGACTTAAGTAACTATTTGCAACAGTTAGTAGTTCGGTATCTTAACGTTTCTTAATGCAGCTTCAAAGAAATTTGAAACACAAATCGGAAAAATATATACATATATACATTAAGAAACAATGCAAAAATAATTAATGCAACAGAATGTATGCAGCTTAATGCTAAAAATATTTAGTCTCAGTAAAACGTCCAAAATTAAATAATTGAAAAACGTTCGTATATAATTTTTAAAAAAAAAATAGTAAAATGTACGCTTTATTTACGAGATATATTAAAATGTGAAATTTTGATATTAGTTTTAATGTGTAAAAATACAAAAAATAAGCATGAATAAGGCTGTTGCGTAAGCTAATTATTTTTTTTCCTTTTCGGCAGACATGGCTTAAAAATCTAAAATTTAAATTAGATATTAAAAATATATACTTTTCTTGGCCTTTTACATATTGAAGTTACCAAATTATTAAGTTATATTATAATGCTGCATTTTAATACAAACACATTTTGTTTTAATTTTGTAAAATCAGTGCATATTTATGAGAAGTATAGTAATTAATATTCAGTACTCAGGAGGATTTAGAATTTTTATTAAAAAGGAAAAAAAAAGGAACATTTAATTTTATACTGAGTCATCACGCGGTTTCTAACAATAATGTTTTGCGTAAACCACCCAGTTATTTAAAAGCCATTTGAGTTCATATTTTTTCATATCCCCCGAGATTGCTTTCAATTTTGAAAATACGTAATTAGAAAAAAAAATATATGCATTTTTGTTTATTTTTATTCTTCTGCGCCTCTCTACATCATTTTTCGTGAGATTTTTTTTTCTAATTTAATTTTCTCTTTAATTATTTTGCTTTAAGCTGAAACAAAATTTATATTCAGGTTTTGATTACTGCTTTGTGGAAAAGAAAAGGGATAAAAAAAGAAAGTGGGAGTTAGTTTTTTTGTTTCCATTTTCTTCATTGAACTAACAACGATGTAAAATGAAATTTATTTTTATGCAACAAAAGAAGACATTATACGTATTTTTCAACCTTTCATGCTCCGTTTCAGCGAATGATGATTTATTTTTTGAAGAAAATAACTTTAACATAATGCCTTTTGCTTTGCGGTGAAATGATTTTTCTTTATAACGGGAGATTCATTTTAACATTTTTAAATTCAAAATACTTTTTATAATTACGTAAAACATTTTTAACCTTACATCAGCATTAAATACTTCTTTTATATTATACCAGTTATGCATTTTTTAAGAGAGAAAAATTAAAAAAAATTAAAATAATTATTTTATACCAGAAATAGGAAGAAAAAAAGTTTTTTTTTTCTGACATATATTACTTTTTTTAACACTTCCTCGCTGTATATTATAATATTGAATTCTATATTTCAAATATTGAATGAAATTAATTATAAATTTAACTTTACATATTTTTTTTAACTTTCACTTATTTAATTGTGCAAATAGTACTTATATAGAAATTTTTATGCTTTTATATAAAACTCGTCATTCTAAACTTTTACTATCAGTTCATTTAGGTAGTTTCACCTCGTAGAAGTAAATTTTGCCTTAAGTACAGCATTTAGTAGTTATGTATTGAATTTTTATTTGTAGCTAAACAACTCTGCCTCTATTCACCAATGAATACTATTGGGTCAGGATAGCCTGGTTGCTAGGGCACTGGACCCTTGTCCAATAGTTCGTGGAATTGATCCTCGCAAGCCGAAAACTTCCCGTGTAGTAAATGGTGACTGATGAACGTTAATTCTGTCGAGTCGCAAAGATCTCCCAGAGGTATTGATACTGATCTCCCGATCAGTATCAATACCTCTGGGGGTACTGATCCAGGAGTTTCTTTGTCTTCCGGATTGGTTCAAAATTACTAGGCTATGGAGTTGAGCATTAGCAGTCGTAAATCCAAAATTGGGTCGGCTGTTCAACGATATAAAAAAAGATATAAAATAAAATTATTACTATTGTGCCATGGATGCTCAAGGGATAGAGCATTCGCCTCATAACGAAGTGAACCGGGTTATCCCAATGATTACTGGTTGGTTTTAACTCTGCACCGGGCTTGCACTGACCATAATGGTGACGTAAAATATCATCAGAGATAGACTGATCACGGATAAGAGTTCCCTTGCCGTCAGGCTAACTGTGGGAGTTTTTGTGGTTTTTCTCCCCATGTAACGTAACGCGGGTTAGCTTCATAAGAAACCCTTCACGAAGGCAAAATTTCTCTCCCAATACTCGGTCCAGGAGTACCCTTGTCTTCTGGATCGGGTTCTATATTACAAGGCTACGGAGCAGAACATTAGTAGACGTAAATCCAAAATTAGAGCGACTGTTCAACGATGGTTATAAAATAAAAATGATTACTATTATTTTTTTTAAAATTTGTTTAAAAAAAACAGAGTGCTACATTTAAATCAAAACAGATTTAATTGAGAGATACAAACAATATTTATTTTTTTTGTAGTAATACAAATTTGTTTTAACATGTTTAACTCCCTATTTTATTGAGATAAAATTCAAATCTTATAATTTTGCTAGGATATCATTGCAAGTTAATTAAAACAATTTTCAATGCTTCCTTAAATGTTGGTTACTCAAGAAACTCGTCAACTTTTTCCACCTAAGAGATTAATTAGTAATAGTAGGAAGAATAAATTAACAGTTTATTTTATTGATTTATTTTTTCTCATTCATTTATCAGTATTTCATATTCATTTTAATTTTATATGTTACCAGGGCGCAGTTTTATATAATGTAATTATCTAAGCATCAAGAATACGCTGACAAATTTAAGTTAACAGAATTATGCAGACTTTGCGTTATATGAAAAATTTGTGAGGACTATTGTTTAAAAAAAAGTATTATGCGATTCCAATCAAAAGTATTTTGTTTTAAGATTGTAGCAAAATTTTTAATATAAGTTCTCACCATATTTAGGAAAATAAATAAAAAATGCCAACTGAATTTTTTAAAGAAAGTTTTAAGCTTAAATCTACTGTCAAACTCTAGTAAATGACACATTTTAACATTAAAGGCAAATGAAATTTTCTGTTTCAATAACCATCCAAATAAATTTCATAATAGAAAATCGGCAGTTAGCTTTCTCAGATCAAAAAACTATCTCAAAATGGAAACATATTTTTTAATAACCCTAGTTATTATGAAAAAACAAAACATTGTAGTTTAGAACTACATCGTATACGTATAATGATCGAGAAATATATCTTACCATTATATACATAAATCAAATGGCATTCTTAAAACTAAATGCCGATTATATAAGAAGAATATACAAGAATAAAGAACAAAGAAAAATTCCAAATAATAGTCCGAGTCCGAGAGCCCTTCAGGATGTAAAAGGCATTTTGTTAAAAGCCAGATCCCCTTGGGTTGAACTGCTTCCGATTACCTCTTTTTCAGCATGCATTCTTGAGATGTTTTTCAAGAATATCTTTTATGTTTTTTTCTTCCTATCTTTACTTTTTTTTACATTGAAGAAAATGGCAAATAAATCTCTAGGTATATATTTCAGAGTTGTTTTTTGAATGGATTTTGAAAGATATTTAGTACTTTCTCTTAGTAATGGTTCAAAGTTTCCTTCAATACGTTTTTGAATTCTATATAAGTATTCAATTTATGGTAAAATACCTCCCTATAGAATTTCATATGTATCGTAATAACTTAACGTTAAATGTTATTTAATTTTTAATGGAACAGAAAAATTTCACGTGAATTCCGATTGGTTGCGTGATATTAAATCCAGTATAGATATTTATGGAATATAAATTGACAACTATTATTAGAGTATTAATTATAACTTTACAGTTCAAATTGAAGATACTTCTTTCCTTACTTTAAATATGATGTTATTAAATTTCCTCTCAACGTGTTTTAGATAAATGTACTTTGTAAAATAGTAGATACATAATATCTGCAGTAAAAAGAGAAAGCTAATGCAGAAAAATTATTTTCTTCAAAATATTTTATCAAAAAAGGTTAACGTGTATTACGTAGAAAAACTACTGATTCCTTAATCATTATAATGCACAATTTAAAAAAAACAATTAAATAATCACCTCTACTTTTCATCCTAATCACGAAAGGAATTTTTATGTTAATACTAAGCAATATTGTAAGAAAAGAAGGTGCATTGAAAATAAAAAAAGACAATTTCTCAAATATATATATATATATATATATATATATATATATATATATATATATATATATATATATATATATATATATATATATATATATATATATATATATATATATATATATATATATCTTCTCTCTCAGTTATAAATCTCTCAGTGTATATATTTTGCATTTAGCGAACAGTAAAAGTATTATTTTCTTTAGATTTAATTAAATCTTAATTCATAGTTAAAGAAGTGACTTTTAAAACTCAGGGTAAACTTTTCCCATCATTCATAAAGGTAGCAACATATAAAAGCTGCTAACTACCAAAGACACCTGCATCTCATTTGACTTAGCTCATTCATTCGCGTCTCGTCTTCTGAAGACCATGCATCACGTCTTTGATAAACCGCTCGTCTAAGAAAAGGGATAATTGCGATATCCTAAACTGAAAGTCCCGGGAAAACTCTGGCAATCTCGCACTCGCTCCGAAAAGATATGGTTTCTAGTGGTTTTGACAAATGCCCTGTCAGAATCAGTAAACGGCCTTGCCTCAGATTCCATCCATTAGTTTCAACTTCGCATTGATGGCAGTTTCAGGCCATTCAGTTGCCCAACACTTGATTACGGTCCGTTTTCTCTGAAGTTGCCTCCTTCCCTTTACCATTTTATTTTCTATTCAATCAGAGCGCTGATTTCCGGAAGAAAAGAGAATTCGTGATCGAATGCATATTGATTTATTTATTTTTTCTGTTTATTCGATGTTAGCTAGTTCTATTAGGGTAATCGTTTATAAAACATCAAAAATAATGTTCAGGAAATGATTTCTAAAGCAAATTTATAATTTTTATTTTGCCTTATTAGATTAAAAATATGATAGAAAACTATTAAAACGTTGCTATTAAAGGCACGTACTACGTTTTTTAGATAAAAATTTTTTGCCTTTTTTAAGATCATTTATTGCAAATTAGCAAATATTGATTTTTTAATTACATTTTGATTACTTTTACATGTCATTTTAGTTAATAAATACAAGCATATATATCATTAAAGCATTTTGGAAAAACAAACGCCAAAATTTAATTAGCATCCACAAAGTCGGATTTTATTATAATACTTTTAAGACTTTATATCATTTTATGATTAAAACACCATATTATATTAAACAATTTCGTGTATTTGTAATATTTTAAAAACATTAAGAATTTTCCATAGATTTTATCAACCCGCAGATATAATGATTGGTCCGTAGTCAACTTTGCTGACAAAGTATTTTCTCTGAAGAAAGAAAATTGTAACATTTTCCTCCTGCATGGCATTATAAAAAAGCTGCAATTAAAAAAAAGCTGCAATTATAAAAAGTATGACGTATCTAATAAGTAGACTCTAATCATAAGTAGAAAATTTTTATAACTGTAAATTCAACTTAAAAATGTAGACTGGTAAAGAAACTCATTTTAGTAAAAGTTATGCTTGCGTTAACAAAAAAGTCTATAAAAGCGCATTTAAATGTAACTATTCACACAAAAATAGTTCGTAATCGTGAAATTTTTTTAATCTATATCTTCTTTATCCCGTATAAAGACTACCCAAATTTATTTCATTGGGCTTTCAATTTTTTCAGCATTTAGTTTAATTGACTAAGAGAAAGCTTATAAAATAATATCATCATTATTTTAAGAAAAAAGTGAAGAAAATTAAGAAAGAAGTACGAAAAATTGTAAAAACGTCCAAACAAATTGTAATTTCAAAAAATTAAACTCTATCTTAAAAAACGTCCTTCCATTTCAAATGCTCTTTTTGAAACATAAAATTTAAACTCTGTAGATGCAGTTTCCCAGTTCAAATTTCTTGAATTATTTAATAAATGCAAAAGCTTTTACTTCACCGTTTTTCTAGCCATAACAGTATTTGAAAAGCAATAAAAATGGAACGTAAATTCCAAACCATCTATTATTATTATTTGATCAATATAAAGAGAAATAAAAATTAGTTGTTACTTCAATGTTTAAGAAAAATAAACGTTTGACTCAATTCTATATAAAATGAAAATTTTAAATAATTTTAACAAATAAAAAACGTAATAGAAATGTTGATAATTATCAGTAATTTTAACTGAATTAAATTTATTTTATTTATATAAGAACAAATCTTCACCAATATGAGTCATTTTTTCCACGTATTTTTACTTTGAATAATTTTAAATAAGACAAAAAAGTAATGCCGATCGAAAAATCTAAATTTTCTGCATTTCAAAAAGATGTACGTTAAGAATTAACAGAATATTTATCAATTATTAAAAACTATCAGTCATTTTAATTTAAGTAATTTTCTTTTATTTATAAAAAAATGAACCGTCAGCTAAATTAATTATTTTTTCCACGTATATATATTTCGAGTTACTTTCAATAAAACAAAAATATCACAGAGACGAAAAAAAACTGAACTTTCTGCATTACAAAAAGATGTACGTTCAGAATTAATCAAATATTTTTAGTATACTGCTTTTAAAGTATAGTTTTGAGTTAAACTCAAATATCTAGTTCATAAGAATGCAATGTATAAATAATTCGTTTGAGAAAATCTTTTTTGAAGCCCTTAGTTTGATAGGGAATACCGAAGTTGTGTATTCTCTTCTGGAGTGTTTAGTAAAAACAATCAAGAAAAATAAAATTAATTTATTTTTTATTTAAATTTTTATTTTTTAATTTAAGTTTTAGATCACTATATTGGAATGAATATTTTCAACACCTCCATTCCTTATTGATTTCAACCAAGGTTCTTGAATCGCAAAATTTCTCTCATCTAACTGTATTGTTTATTGAAAGTGTGACACAGCTAAAAAAGGCCGTTCGTGATTGGTAAGCCAAGTTTAAAAACAGAAATTTGAATCTCAAATACGCGCCATCCATCAGGAGTAGTTATAAAACCAACAAAACTCTTGCACGAAAATTTGTGTCATATGAAATGACGAACTGACAGAGGAAATGGAATGCCCCATAACTTAAACTTTGAAAAACTTAAAAAGAAAAATGATGGGAACTTAATGCCCAACCTTATTATAGCACACAGAACGTCATGCTTCAAGCTGGTCATTAGGGGTCAAATGTAAAATTTCTGTGCATGTTTTTTAAATTAGGCTACAATACATGTTTATAAGTTAGTCTTCAATTATGCATTTATTTTACTAACAACTGAATCCAATAGAAAAATTTTACTTTTAGAAGCTCAAACGGTCTAAATATAAGCACTTTCCAATTAATAAGCAATCAGTTTAATTGTTTTATTCTCTTTGAAGCTTTAACTTCTATCCCTATACATATATTAAATAAATTGTGAACATATTAATGTTGAAAGCATTTTAATAATTCATTATTGTATTTGTAATATACATCAATGGAATGAATGCGTTAATTTACTAAACTTTATACATCAGGAAAATTCCATTTACGCCATTTTACATTTTTAACAAAAATAATTCGAAATGTGTTATTTTAATTACTTTTCTAACATAAAAAATATTACCTTTTTTCTTGAAACTTGTAAACTTAATTATAAAAATATTTTTATTTTCTGTAAGTATCTGAAATACCATTTCATCATTGTAAAGTAGAAAACATTAAAATTTAACATGTATCAAAGGATTGAGTATTTTGTATGAGAAAGATCAGAAATAAAACTGAGATTTCAGACTCTCAATCTTGATTTTTGGTCTTGTTTCTAAAACATTCTCCTTCTTCTTATCCTACTTTATATTTTATCATTTACTTTATTTTCTGTTGAAATCCTTGACAAGAATATACGACGCCAATTCTCTATCTTTCAGTGGCGTACTACAAGAAGTCTTTGACATAAATATAAATATAGCGGGTCTTAAAACTCTAACATTGATATAAATTCTCCATTCCTTTCAACGAATGTAGACAAAAACTAACCAGAATGAAAGTAAGTTTTCGATTTAAACTTAACACACTTTTTAAAGTTTTATGTAAAATGCAAGTTTAGATGTTTCATGTATGCACGCTCTATAACGCAAAATCTTCTTAAGCAGAATTTTTTTCGAACTATTCTTACTACATCTGGTTTATCCTATTAGAAACAATTTTCAAATAGAATATATTTTTTCTTAGATTCTAAAGGTGATATATTGCTTTTTTTTAAGAATATATATCCTTTATTATCTTTATTAGCTTTGTGTGCAAAGATATATTGTAATAAATATCTAAAATAGCTTTGTTATCATACGATAACGAAAATATAAAGGAAAAGCATGAGAATGTTCATCTTAATATACTCAGAAAGAGTCCTTCTTTAGGTCAAGGAATAATATAATTCATAAAAATTATAGAAAAGTACTACTTGATAATATTGAAATGTTTCGATACCATTAATACTTGTGCAAACTTTTCTCGTGTATTTGTTTGTCCATTCATGTTTGTAGCGATTTGTAGCACTAAAGTAGAACATGGAATCAATATTTAAACATCTTAAACAGGCAGTTTAAAACTCACAAACTACTAATTCTGCTGTTCTTCTTTTAGAATTTTACAGCATTACCTCGAAAATAAATAAATTCTTAATTTTTCAAACATTACAAATATGGTTTTGATTATTTGAAAGAAAATATTAATTTCGTCTGTATGTATTTGTCAAAGTTAAGAAATAAATATTGTTTAAGTTAAGTTTATTTAAAAGCATTCAATCCATATTCACTCGTCGCTTCAGAACAAGCAATTTCGTACTTACAGGTTGAATTATTTAAAATCTTTTAGTTAACTAAGTTCACTTTTTTTAGTTTTAATGAAATATTGTATTATTAAAATTTTCTTATAATTACTGAACACTCAAAATTTATTATACATGCATTCATTCATAGCAAATATTTTGCAAGTAAGAGGCTAATGAATTAATATTTCGATTATAACTATTCCTTCTTTGCACAATTTGAATCCAAATAAAATTTGTTTAATAATATTAAACAAATACTGAGACATTTTCGAATTATTTTACTTTCAGAATGAAATCCGAATCACTTCCTAAAACAAAATTTCTAATTTTATTAATTTATATTGTATTAAAGAAAGAAACGCTGAATTTTCTGGAATGTTTCAAGGAAAATTTTCACTCTGTTTGAAAGTAATTATAGATTTAGCTATTTCTTCTACCATTCAGTCAGAAGCTCCCCTTTACTCTTTCCATTTCCGAATGAATAGCCTTCATTACTGAGAGAAGAGAAAAGAAACTATTTCTGAGCAAAATAAAATAAAAAGTCAGCAAAAGTGAAATCTTCTCATTCTGCGGAAATCACACATCTTTGTTCTTCCGTTCAAAGTAAGATATAAAATGTAATAACTATTGAATTTAGAAGAAAAAGTTTTTGACTTAAATTTATATATAGAGATATATAAAGGAAGACAGATAAATGGATTTAATACAGAAATGAAGTGTTGGTGTTAAAAATGTTTGAGTTTTCTTTCTTAATCTTAAATTGAATTTCGGCAGAAAAAGTATAATTTTGTTTACTTATATTTTGTCAATTTTTATCTTTGATTGTTTGCTATACCTCAGATGTTTATTTTTTATTCTAAGTACTGCTCATGTTTTCTCCTGTTAAATGTACTGTTACTTTCTAATTAATTTCACAGTAAAGATTACTTAATTTTATATTAATTATTTTGCTTATATTTTCTAATTACATTTACTCGATGTACATAATCTTACGCTGAAGTTCTTGCTGGTATACAATCTCAGTACTCCAAAATTCGCTATCGGTATAAGATGCTGCCTGATATTATTACATTATTCCTTATAAACTTTAGGATAGTAGTCAGTTTCATTTCAGTCGATGCTTTTTTGGCAATTTTCCCATCCATATTGTAACGTTTAACCGGGTGTTCTGGTTTTTAAAATAATAGTCAATATTACCACTCATTTGGTAAAATATACAAAACTGAAAAGTAAATTTTGCCGAATGTATACTTTTTATGCCATACTCTAAGGTATCGTGATAAAATTACTAAACTGCAACGCATTTACCAAACTAACCACCACTCAGTGTAATCTATATAGCGATTTCCAGTTTTAATCTAATCCCGGATGCGGTTCTTTAATGTCATTCTCGATTTTTTTTCCTTTGCATTATCTATCTTCTCTCTCCAACTTGACTAAAGCATATAAAATGCACTCTGTAATGGGAAAGTAAGATAATCCTGCATACAAGTGTCTAACAATTAATAGATAAATTAGTTTTTCTTTCATGTACTAGCTTTTTCCATCATTACTGAAAATAGCTTAGAAACGCCTATCAATTTTAAGGAACAAACAACGCAAATAGACAGCACAAAGATATTGAATTTGTTAACTCCATGCACTAGAGCTTCTTGTAAAAGGACAAAGTCGCTCGGCCACGGAGATTTCAAATAATATTTAATCTTTGATTGTTTTGCTTGTAATAAATCCGATGTGTATTTTGCCTATTAAATACTGTCAATTCTGGTGTTAATTACCATACTTCTCGTTTTTTATAAGAAATGTCTTTACAACTACGGTGTTTCAGATTTTCTTGGTGTTAAATTCAATATGTTTCCCTCTTTAATCTCAAAACTAACTTTTGAAGATACAGCTCTAAGCGAACACTTATTAAAAATTGAAGAAATTTAAATCTTAATGTGTTTGAAGGTCAGGAATTCCGTTGAACTCATAATGTTTAATCAGCAAATCACTTGGTTTGGACATTGGTTAGGACTATTGCTCAGATCCTTACCAAAAGAAAAAAATATGTTTGAGCGTCTCATCGTTAGATATCGAACTCAGGAATCATGTTTGATAACCAAATGTACCTTCCTTGCTAACATTAGAAACAGTTTCTGTTTTAATCAGTGAAAAACAAGCTTAATGAAATTTGAGACCGTTCTGAAATTATACGTGTGTTAACAAGCAATTTTGTCCAACTTTCGAGAATTCACACGTTTCTTCTTATAGAATCACATGACTGTGGGATTGACAAGAATAGCGTAATTCATTCCAAAGATTTGTTGAATAATAGAGAAAACAAGAATAATTGTAATTTATTAATAAAAATTTCAAAAAATATTCTGAAAACAAAATTTAAAAAAAAGAAAAACTTTTTCATTAAAATAATGATTCATACATAAAATTTTGTTAGCATTGCATTCTTGTTCATTAAAATCTTTAACAATTTATTTGCATAATTTGCGACAGAGTAAAAATCTAAGTATGAAGAGAAAAAAGAAGCATTTTCCAAACGTAATAGGACACAAAATTTCGTGTTATTAATTGGTATTTTATGTGCTTAAAATCAAAAGTTTCCAAACTATTTTATCAAGAAAGTAAAAAGAGAATTGATTTGATAAATTCGAAAGATGTTAGTTTAATAAAGAGCATATCTTTTCTGATATAATGTACTATATTGATATACTGAATTTTATCGAAAATAAGCGGAACACAATAAGTAAAATAACTAATAGTGTGAGAAAAAAATAGTTTCAGTACTAAATTAATGAGAAGTACTATAAAAAAACTCTTGAGTCCAGTTTTGAAGCACAAAACAAAATGTCTCTTGTTGATGGCGTTTCCTTCAGTATCAAAAATATCACCAGTTTACTATATTACTGTGCTGTAGTGCATTCTTAGTTACTGCGTTCCTTTATTTAATATATTGATGAAGATTGCATAAAACCTATTGAAATTATTTTAAAAGATTCAGGAAAGTCAAAAATTTAGAAAACAGAAGAAAAAACTTCGAATTATTACTAGCATCCTTAAACTGCCCACTAATAGCATGCAATAATAAATTTATTTCCATCATTTCTTACCATTTGAAGAAATTGTGGTTCATTTTTGAGATTAGATGAAATAATTTCACAATAAAGAACATAAAAATGTTCGAAACTTGAAACATCACCATTTTCATTCTTAATGCAATGTCGAGAAGATAACACTAACGGCGCCAGAAGTTATCGCCATCTCACCATGCTTCATTAAGTTCGCCAAATTATCGCATAAGCTCTGAAGTAGAACTTTGAAGGAAATGTCTCAACCTAACCACTTTTAGATCCATACATCTGTATTCTGTGGTAAAATATGTCGTAAAAGAAGCCAGGTCATTTATGGGGTAGGAAAGTTAATTCAGAGCCAGTGTGATACAAAGAAAAATGTCACATGTCAGAAATGTTTCAAAATCTTTTTCCTTAAAAAAATTCCGATGAATTGTCACTCCAGTTTCATTTATAAGAATAATCACCTTTAGGATGCAAAATGGGTGAAATAGATTTTTGTTAATTTAAGGAAGAATGGATAACTTAAAAAAAAATGATATTCAGTTTTTTTTAAATGGAAATTTTGATTTCTGTCTGTAGCAGGTAATGAGTCACCGATTAACTAACTCATTCTCTATTAGTAAGATTGCCTACTAACTATTCTCCCAACCCTACACTCGCCATTTCATTCACTCATTTATACAATATTACATTGATGTTTCGATTCACTGATTCGAACATTTATCTTATGATAAAAATATTAGCAAAATGTAATTAGCTGCTATCGTAATTGAAAATGGAAAGCAAACGCCTTAACTTCTTCAATTTATCAAACTAAAAATCATCTTTAAACCATGCATGAAAGTATTCGAAAACAAGCATCGATGTATGTTTACCAAAAGTAAAAGTCTATACATTACTGCTAGTTTTTCCCATCAAGTTCGTATGCTACATTTACCAATTATCTACCTTACAGCCAATCAAACATAGATTTATATAAGGTGCAGGTTACATAATATACAACTTTTCTACAACCGAAGATGCAATAAAATATTTCATTCATACCATTTTTATCCAATAAGCTTTCGATTATAAAATGAATCGCATAAGCAATAAAATAATAAATGGCAGACGAAAACACACTATGCAGTATGCAGTATGCAGTACTAAAGTTGAAAAAAAAATCGATCGTAATTTAATTTCCTAAATAAAGTAACTTACTCACATAAAAATTTGAATTAATTTATGTCTCCCATTTTAAATTTTATAAAGTTACTTAATTTTAATTTCATAGGGAAGTATTAGAAACAACATATATGTTGTTTCTAAATATATATATTTATTTAAATATATTTAAATATATTTATATAAATATATATATTTAAACAGTGCTTTCTTATCTATAATATTACAGTACAAAATCACGTCTGCATATTTTCGGTAAATTATTGTTAAAAATAATTTTCCATCTATTAAAATTTCAAGATAAACTCGCATTGACTCGTTTTAAGTTTATAATTGCACTGTTTTTAATAATTTATTATGCTTAAAAACGACTAAAATAAATGCTGGAGCAACAAATACCGCACGATATTATTACAAATCCCTAAATAATTTATAAATTTTTGATAGAGAGATTATTGATTTACAGTCATACATAAAGCGAAAGTAAAAGACGAATTTTTCATAACAAAATGAAGCTGTAATATAATGCAATTAAATGGGTACAGTAAAAATAATTTTAAAAATAATTTTTTTTTCATCTAACTTAAAGATTTTTTGAGTTACTGCTTATAAGGGATTTCTGTCTTTGTGGAAAATAAAAAAAAAACTTTAAACTCTTTTTTAATATGAAATACGTATAATCTTTGATTCAAGATTAAGTATTTAATTCCGTATAAGCGGATAAAAGGCAGGTAACATCAGCAGTCATATGGAATAGAAGTTTTTTTGTACTTAAAAGTGCGCATATCTAATGGAGAAAAGATTTTTAGAACAGAAGAACTCGAAACATTTGAAACCCATTAAAAAGCTTAGTCTCAAGTGTAAACTTAGTTTTGAAAGAATGATAGAAAAAAGTTAAGATAAAAAAAAGAAAAAAAAGATAGTGTAATGCGATCCTAAAAAGTAAAACGAAGAGAGTTTAAATGAAGAAGAAAGTTTAAAAAGAAATAAACACTTGAGATCAATACTAAAAACCAAGAATGCATGCATTTCTTTAGAATTTAAAAGTTTCATATAAAACATTTAGCTTTAATACTTTAAAGTACAATTTCTTTTCGAACAGATTTAAAAATTTACCTTAGAGTTTGAAACAGTGCAGTGTTCAAATGGAATGATAAAACAGCAAAAACATTACAAAATTATGTTTGATAAAAAATTTAATTTGATAACCAGCAATTATCTGCAGCAAAAACTTTGAAATTTTTAAAGTTTTATGCTTTTTATCGTTTCTTCAAGGGAAATAATTTTATTTATTTTATTCCTGCTGTGCAAAAGAATTTTTGTAATAATAACTAAAACTTCCTATTAAAATATTTTCTTTTCTTTTCGCTTTTTTTTTTAAATTTAGAAGCAAATAAAATCTAGAATTTTTTGCAGAATAATTTTGTCAAACTAACTAAGCATAATTAGCTAGTACACTCCACGAATATTATCAATTTTCATTAATTGCATTCAGTTTTGAACTTAATATTAAAAAAGAAAGGAAATTTAAATTTTTTTTTGACAATATTTTTTATGCACCACTTTAGTGCTGAAAAAATATGACTTATAGAGCAATGTCTTATAAAGTGTTTAATATATTTAGTAAATCTATTGAAACATATATTATAAAAGAATCTTGAAGTTAAAATATTTATAATGGCACGAAATAATTACGAATAATTCAAAAAAGTTATCTTAAGGTAATTTTCTATTATAAAAATCACATTGAAAGTACAATTGAGAATTTCATTTCTGAAAATAAATATTACATTCCTTGGATAAATTTTGTTGTAATTATTCTGGGGAAACACAATTTGCTTAAATGTAAATAATAAATTTGATAGTTTTGAAAATTTTTATAACCCAGAAAGGAAAATTTTATTGTTCCTTTCAGCACTAAAATAAAATTTTTTGGAGGATTTCAAATTTGTCGTTTATAAAATTTTCAAAATTTCTTCATCATGTGGTAAATGTTTTTTTGTAGTTACGTGAGGTGTTTCTGATAAGTAATATCTGCAGGGAAAAATTTCAATTATATACTATATCCTACACATATTGCACAAAAATGTAATCATCAGTTAAGATAGCATTTCCGTAATGTGTAAGAATGCATCCTTACAACCCCCCCCCCAAAAAAAATTATCATTTTTAAGGTGACAAAAAGATTACAGTTTTATTAATCTGAACCAAACTAGAACTCTTTTAGTAAGTATTCTTAAAACAACTTTTATGAGGCTACAATGTAAGAAGTGGTTTTACAAAATTGTGCAAGAATGTGCTGAACTAGCTCCCAAACAAATATAGTTTTAAAACCCGTATACTTATCACTGAATATTGAACTGCACTCAAAATTAAATAGTCTTAAAAATGACACGTAAGGGACAAATTGGCACACCATCCTCAAAAGTGACGAAGCTCAAACTTTATGAGTTTATAATGATTAAGTATTACGAAGAAAAATCTAATTAGAAATCTAATATATAGCAGTTACCTTCGTTCCAGTTGTATTTCAAGAAAAAGAGTATTTTCAGATCGTTACTCAACACTTTCTTAAACTCATGTTTGTGAAAATTGCAACACCATGAAGGACTTACGCGAGTGAGCTGAAATTTTCAGGAAATGCAAAGTAGAGCATAATATGCAAATGATTAGAATTTCAGACCCGTAGCGCATGCGTATGCTGAGCAGCGCCCTCGGAACGGCGGATAGATACGAATAAATAGACGGCTGTAGCGAGGCGTGTATGGTTATCGGTGATAATCTGCTAGTGGTAAACGTAAGCTCAGACGTTACTTATGCCTCTTCGACGAAAGAAAGCGAGATTTCAACAACTTACGGAGTTTGAAAGGGGGAGAATCATCGGCCTTCGTGAAGCTGGATTGTCTCATCGTGCAGTAGCCGCTCGTGTGCAGCGTAACAGCAGCACAGTGATGCGTGCTTGGAAGCAGTGGACTGACGAGTGCCAGACAACTTGGAAATCCGGGAGTGAACCCCGAAATGTCACGTCAGATCGCGATGATAGACACCTGGTCCGCATGGCGATGACAGATCGTACGGCTCCCTCTACACAACTTGGCAGCACAGTGGTCCATAGCTACAGGTGTTTCATTGTGTGCTTCATCAATTCGTAGACGTCAACTGCAGCGTGGACTGCGCGCAAGGACTCCTTTATACAGGATCACCCTCACGCTAAACCATAGCCGCCTGCGGCTACAATGGGCCAATCAGCATAAGGACTGGCGTGCTGATTGGCAGCATATCGTGTTTTCTGACGAATCCCGCTTTAATTTGTGGTACCATAATGGCCTCATTCGTGTCAGACGCTATGCCTGTGAACGCCACCTTCAGGCGTGCATTAACGAACGCCACAGTGGACAAACACCCGGAGTTATGGTCTGGGGTGCCATAGCATATCATGGATGATCTCAATTGCTACGAATTGTGGGTAATCTGAGCAACAACCGGTACATCAGTGAAGTTTTACAGCCCCAAGCTGTTCCCCTCCTTCAAGCTTTGCCAGGCGCTGTATTTCAACAAGACAATGTCCGCCCTCATATTGCTAGGACTGTTCAATCCTTCCTTGCATTGCGGCAGATACAGCTTCTTCCTTGGCCTGCGTATTCCCCAGATACGTCACCGATTGAACATGTGTGTCATTTCGTTGGTCGGTGCCTCGCTCGTGATCCTCGTCCTGTTGCTTCTACAGACGAACTTTGGGTACGCATACAAACTATAGGGAATGTTCTTCCTCAGACAGACATTCAAAATTTACTTGACTCCATACCACGTCGTATAGCAACGCTTATTGCGGCGCGTGGTGGCTACAGAAAATACTGATTTCGATCTCTTGTTATTGTTTGTTTGCTTTGAAAGTTTAATCATTTATTTGTACCACTACCACTCAACCGTGTAGTAAATTTCATTCAATTATGACGATTCCTTCATGGTGTTGCAATTTTCACAAACAGGAGTTTACTTTGCAATCATGCTTATTGACAAATGAAGACAGGTTCTCAAAACTGATTTTATTTTGAGCATGTAACTAGATTCAATAATAAGTGCACTTTCAAATTCGACTGCAACTGTTTCGGTGCTATTACATCCAATTTATGTTCAACTTTGAATAACCATTTTTTACAGTGATTACAGAAAAGATTTTAATACCATCTTAAAAAGAACCGCGAGGTGTTGGGATATTAAAAATAAGTCTATTTCTTATAATTTATTCAGAATTACGTAAATATCGGGAATAATAAGTGTTTATATATAGATACAAGTAAGCTAGCATTTAATTGCTCATGGCGATTTTCCATAAGGAGTTGTTTATAAATGATTCACTTCATTTTTTATTATTATGTTGTTGTAATCAAATTAGTTCTGAAATGTATTCAATGATTCCTGCTTATCAATACCATAGTGTTATCAAAACATTTGAAACTTATTCATTTATAATCTAGTATTTTGAATAACACATTTCCGTAAACTAATATGCAAATTATATCATTATCAGATACGCTATGTCTCAAACCGACACTAATTGTGAATCTGATAATGTCATGTACAGATAATACAAGTCTCATAATGTCCAGAACTATTATTAGAATTATCAGCATCCTGAGATACTTGTTTAAGCATTAGCTTATTTCAGAGTGTCTGCAAATTACAAGGGCAACGAGATTGAATTGTGAAATAGCAGTTATAGTGTTTTGCTCTCTAAAACCTAGGGTTTTAAACGATATACCAAAAGTATCAATACTTGTAAATAGAAAAGGCTATAACTGTTGGCTTAATCAATAAATAAAGTAATAACGTCTTTAAAATCTTTATTAAAGACAGGGTAAAATTTTTATCTCCAAATCAACGTTGTCTCCTTAAAGCCCAGAAATGTTAATCAAAGTCGAAAACAACAAATGAAAAATACTTATCAATAAAACTTTGCTCGGTGTTTCATTTTATAAATTCTGGTTTGTAACTTATAAAGCATATAGATGGTATTTAAAGGTTTACATGAGTTTTTGAACTTCCAAAAAATCTATTTTTATAAATATTTTGCCTTGAAAATACTATTCGTAAAGCAGGTTTAAGAAAGCTGAAGTTGATGGACATTATTTATTATAAAAAGTGATGCGCTGAACTATTGAGCACTCCTTAAAAAATTTAATTGATTAAATATTGTTTTTTCTTCAAGCATAATTTATTTTACAAGACAATATATCCTCTGAATTAGAGCAAAAGTTCAAATCTTTATTTTTTTTCTTGCAATATTACATCTAAACCAAAAAGCAAATAATCTCAATATTATTGGTAAGACATTAACCGCCCGAAAATCTTGCATAAAAAATCCCTAAAAGTTCGTTTTCAACAATGAAATTCCTAAAATTAAAAATCGTAAAATTAAAAATCGAAAGTAAAATATCGTTAAAACTTTGTATTTTATTCTTAATATTTTTTAATTTTATTTATAATGTTAAAATAAAGTCAAATATGCCTTTCTCCCTCAGAAATCCATAAATCCATCATTAAATTAATTATAGGAAAAATTACGCAATTAAAAAAACTTTAAACATTTGTAAGAAAAATATGCTAATCATTATTAAAATATTTCGAGTATTTTTGTTAAAATTAAAATTTGAGTGTTTATTGTCAGTTTAAATTATTCATAAGACAATTTGAATGCATATATTTTCAAGAAAAAAATAGATTTTTTCACCTCACCAACCACAAGTTATGAAACTAGTGTAGGAAAGCATTGAGATCCAATAATTAATTTATTGTTACTAATAACAAATCAAAATGTTACTAATATTAGCTTAAAAATGCTATCGCGAGTAAATAAATTTAGTTCTAACAAATAGTTACTCGTTTATCAACGGTGCGTCTCTAATGCATAAAATAACATTATTTTTTTGCCAAAGAAAACCAATGAAATCCAAACATAAAAAGAAAGTCTATATCTGACCACTTATTTATAAGGTGTAGCTCATTTTCTGCTTTTCCTAAACAGGAATAATTAAATTAGATCACATTGATTACCACGTCGAATATTTAAAACAGGAGAAAAAACGGTGTTATATTGATTTAAAGCCACTTTTAACTGTATCTTATATATCTATGTGCATCTAATACATACATGCGTATTTTTTACATCCATCATGTTTTCATATGACTTGAAATACATGATATAACGTACCATTTACTAAAACCTGTCAGATTTTAGCATCAATATTTTCCCATTTTTCATTGATGTCAGTTTTCCATTCTTCAACAGACTGAAATGATTTTTGGTATATTCGCACAGTTGCCACTTTCCGGAAAAAAATTAAAATTTAATAGAAAAAGACCAATGAAACACAATATTTTGACTAGTAATCAACGACCCAAAGCGTAAAATATCTGAGTTACAATTGTCCAACTAGTGGCTGGGTGGCGTAGTTGGTTTGTCGTCGGCCTTCTGAGCCCAAGTTTGCGGGTTCGATCCCCAGCCCAGACACCGGATTTTCAGGATGACGAAAATCCTCAGCGACCATGTCGTATGATTATGCGGCATGTAAAATATCCCTGGAGTGCCTTATTGGCTCTTGGCATTTCCGGCAAAATTAAATTCCTAGTGCACTTTAGCATCCAAATAGAGTCTCGGTGCTGCCATCTAGTGTGGCAGAAACTAGACGTCCAAACATGACCAACGGTATCTCACCCATTGTGGTGGTCCTGAAAGAGTGGATACCACCTCTGGAGAACGCACTAAGTCTGCTCATCGGCAAGACCGATAATGCAGCTCATTGGAAATAAAATAAAAAAATTGTCCAACTGAATTCACAAGAATAACGTAAAGCCAGGGTTTATAAAATGTACAGTAACTTTATAAAACTCTAGTCCCTACTTTTTAATTTTCATCGACTATAGCCGCCCTGTTACAGTCCTACGAAGAATTGCTCTCCCGTTTTCTTCTTTGAAATAAAAAGGGATACCATTCATGTAATGCATCCCATTATCCGAAAAGCTAACTCTGTGAAGATTTTGCAACATAAATGGATCCAATATCTTGCATTAAAATCTCACTGCAAATGACAATGCATTTATGAGATAACAAAAAATTCCCTAATTCCTAAGAATGACACTAATATATTTCCAGATTTTTTATTACCTTGGTACCACCAGAAAAAGAGACTAGGTTATTTTTACTACCATATCTGAAGCCTTCCCATACAATCAATGAACCCCTCTCCCTTTTCTGTGTAACGGAGAAGCAATCGTCTTCTTCAGCCATGGTATTGTTTATTATAATTAATAAATTAAAAGAGTCAAAAGTGGCAGTAAAAAAGTAAAGGAATTTACTTTTTACTTTGAAATGCTTTAGTTAAAACAAATGCTACTTAACACACTAGTGTTTTGTCATTCAAAAACATAAGTGCTTCCAGACAGTCAAAATATATTGAGAATTTATGCGAGATAAAAGAAATATATTTGTTTACACTAGAACCAAGTCCATGCATAAAACTAATAAAACATTATTTTAAAAATGTATTATAACAAAAATGCAAAACTATAATTTTCAGTTTAATTTAGTTAATTACAATGTTTTTGCATGATCTAAGAATTTTTACATCAACATTCATAATTAAAAAATTTTATTATTATTTTTTGTTTCCACAAACTCAGTCCAATGATAAAGTGGCAGTCGTGAATTTAATTCTTCGTGTGATAAGTATTCTAATAAATGGTAAGACTTGAGGAAATATTCTAGATTCCCAACTGTCTTAATCTAATAAATTACTGCAGCCACTTCATATTTATGTTAGAAATTATCGTCGGCATCGTAATTTATTTTCTGTCATAGCTGAAGTATTTTAGTTGATCCTATCAGGTTGGAGAAATTAAAAAAAAAGGAAAGAAAAAGAAGAAAAAAATTCTCGTGTTATAATTTGAAAAGTGATTATTAAAGAGCAGCTTTTTTCAGTTATTCACCGTCAGAAAAACTTAGGCTTATTAGCATAAGGAAAGAAAATCAATGTTTGCTTAAAGATATGAAAGCTACATAATCTAATTAAATGGTTTAATCAAATTTTTTTATGAAGGATTGATCAGAAAATATAATTCATCATTTTCTACATCAAATATATCGGAAAAACGTTCTTCTAATACTTTAATATCAGTATTAAAATTTATTGATTAAATTCAAATGAGTGATTC
Source organism: Parasteatoda tepidariorum (assembly GCF_982258835.1). NCBI lineage: Eukaryota > Metazoa > Arthropoda > Arachnida > Araneae > Theridiidae > Parasteatoda > Parasteatoda tepidariorum. The sequence continues at coordinate 21,349,183 of NC_141761.1, forward strand.
CTCCATATATATTAATAGATTTCTCTAGTCTGTTTTTATTACAACTATTCTCACTTTTCAGAATATTGTTTTTTCTAGTAATATGCAACAAAAATTGAGTCTGAACACTGAAATGATATGCTTATTTTTAAAAGTGACTAACACTTCAAGGTTATATTCTCTTATTCAACTTTTATGCAATTGACAAAAGAAGCAAAACGTATTTATAAGTTTTTACTTCGTGCTCAAATATGCATAAAAAAAACTTAATTTTTCTAGGATCACACTTTGCACGAAAAAGCATAATTCAGATCTACATTCTCTTTCCTCAGCTTTAAAAAATGGAAGAAAAGGATGTATGAGAAAGAAATACGCCCCGAATTGAAAAAAAAATATATATATTGTCCTATGGAAAAACACACCGTATTCTTGCTTTCTGGAAACACCAAAAATCTCGGTAATTTTCACCAAAGCGAATTGGAATAACTTTCGGCAAAATTAGCAAAGAAATGGTTTAATATTTAATTTAATTTAGTAAACGTGGAAATATTTGACAATTTTTTATCAAGATACTTCAGAGCATGGAATTAAAACCATTTATTCAGTTTAATTTACTTTTCAGTTTTGTATTTTTACTAAATGTGTGCTAATAAGAACCATAGTTTTGAAAACTAGAATTTCTATTAAACCGTTACAAAATGAACAGGGAGATTACCAAATGAATGGTTTGAATACCGTATACTTTGTTTTGTTTTTTTGACCAGCATTATTTTTTTTTCCTTTCGCCAGAAATGTCACCAATATACAGATTTTAACAGAATTTTTTTCACCGTGCATTATGTTTCTATTTGCCGATTGGCTGGGGGTATATAACAAACCACAAAAGAGAAAAAAAATATTAATTTTAACTATTTGCAATTTATTTTAAAATGAAATTTGAATGTAATAAAGCTCAAATTAAATCTTAATAATAATCTAAAACAAAACTAAATCTCCCTGGCGTGACAGCTCATAGAGGGCCAAGGTCTACTGTGAACCATTTCAGTTTTTTTGACCATGGACTCTGGGGTGCAGGAGCAGATGTACCGGTTAAGTGGTCAGCCGAACGCGAAACCCAAGCATGCTTGGTACTCATTTATCGATCCACTGAAGGGATGAAAGGCTGAGTCAACCTTGCCCGGCCCGAGGATCGAACTCAGGACAAGTGGCACGGGAGCGCAAAGCGCTACCACTCAGCCACCGGGCTCCCTTAATAATAATCACCTGACAGTAAAAAAAAAAAGAAATTTTCAGCAAAGCGTATTACTCTATACTTATTCTAAATTGTTTTGCAAATTATAAAAGCTATTGTAACGAGCAAATAAATCACCCTTGCAAAAAATTTATTTTTATGGTTAAGGCTTTTGTGATTAAAAAATGAATGCAAATCGCTTATCCAAAATAAATAACATAAAAATTATAACTTTTTGTAAATATTCAATATTTTTCATTATTTTATTTATAATTAGTCAAAAAAAATTGTGAATTTTTTATCATTTTAAAGAATATAAGTTTAGTAGGCAAAATACAAAACATAAACAAAATCGGCTGAATTGTTCCTGAGAAATGAAATTTTAAAAAAGCCATGTTTTGAAAATTTAATTTCTCAAAAGCTATTCGACCGATTTCGCACGAATTTTTAATTTTGCATGTAAAATTACTTCTTTTTATGATGTAAAAATAATTATACATTAAAATATAAATTTTTTTCTACTATTACTAAATAAAATAATAAAAAAAAATATTTACTAAAAGTTATATTTTTCATGGAATTATCTAAAAATAAGCAAATTTTATAGGCCATATTTAAGCTGTAGGAACTTTGCAAAAAAAAGAAAAAAAATCTTTTTTTTTTAAATTTTTAGAAATATGACAAAATACTCAAAAACTCCAATAATGCAAACCGGGTTTGAATCCCGGCAATGGCTGGTTGATTCGTTTTCATCACCCAGCTCGCACTGACCACAGTGCTGACGTAGTGCGTCAGTGGTAGACGAATCATGGGTTAGAGTCTCCTTGCCATCAGGATGATCATGGGAGGTTTTCGCGGTTATCCTCTCCACTTAACGCAATTGCTGTTTAGTTCCATTCAAATGTCCGCCACGAAAGGCAAAATTCTGTCAATACTTCTTCCAGAAGATTCCTTGTGTTCTCAATTGGGTTCAAAATTACAAGGATACGGAGTTGAACATTGGTAGCCGTAAACTGAACATTCAGTCAGATGTTCAACGAAGGCAATGAAATAAAATAAAATTAAGAGAACCGTGATATCTCATGTGGTAGCCCTTAATGTTAATTCAGCCATATCTCGGGAACGTTTCAAGCAAATTGAAACCTTTTTCGACGCCATTATAAAATTCGTTAACCAATGATAATTCCATGCAAAATATAACTTTTAGTAATTTTTTTTTTTAATAATTTTATTTAATAGATGTCCAAAAACTTTAAAATTGCAAGGTGCAATTTTTCTTATGTCGTTTAAAAGAATATAATTTTAAATAGCAAAATACAAAATGTGAGCGAAATAAACCGTATAGTTCTAGAGAAATCAAATTTTGAAAAATTCGTATTTTAAAAATTCGTAAAAAAGATCAATAAAAAGGTATGTTTATTCAGTTAAAGACTATTTTTGTGCCTGATTCCGTAACTTAAAATATCGTCTGCATTAACTAATTAGGATATTTGAGGTCACCCCGTCGAACGATTAAGATTGAGTTCAAAGTGCTCCGTTTATTGATGAATTTTTTTTTACGTAGTGTACATTAATTTTATGAATTTGTTGCGATTTTTTAAATGATTATTATTTGATTATTTGATTATTTATGATTATTTTTAAATGATATTCTATTTAGAAATGAAATGCTTCAAAATGAAGATAAACTATACACAGATTTGTCACAATCTGTAAATATTTTTTTTTTTTTTTTATGTTAGTGAAAGTTAAGAAAACGTTGACGTTTGATGTTTGATTTAACTTGATATGTCATTTGAAAGAAATGTGTGTAAGATAAGACTTTTGGTTTTTTTCCAGTGGTTGCAACCCTGATTTCTATTATATTACTCAGATTAGTTCATTCAATGAACTGTTACTCAGTTCATAACTTTACTTTTTTTTAAAATTATTATTAGTGCCGTTATATATTTTCGGTTCATAGAAGAATTTTTAAATATCATATGTATCCTAAAGAAATAAAAAAAAATATCATTTGAAGTCTCTTTTATAATACTAATTCAATGAGTTTAACTCTGAGAAGTCTAGACATTTTCAGAATGGTGAATTTTCTTAAATTTTGCATCAATAATAATTATCTTTATTATGCCTCAAAATATATTGCAAATACAAATCTGTACAATACAAATAATCAGTTACAAATACACTTTTATATCTAACTAAAATAATATAAAAACAAGAAATTATACATTAAATAATTTTTCCAAAAAATGCGTTTATTTTAAGGTTATTTCTATTTTTCATGTAAAAGTTGAAATGCATTTTTTCCTTATTTGAATAGTTGTTTCTTATTCAACTTTATTCATTTTTCCTCAGTTTATAGATAAAAATTTCATTACTTTTCACTTATATAAATTGTAAAACGGTAGAGTAATCAGATTCTGTTTCATTTCTCAATGAATTGGGATTTTTTATTATTTAATCTGTTCATAGTTACAGAAATAATCTCGATTTGAGTTCAAAATAACAAAAGTCATTTTTAGTAATTTATTACAGAAATGCATTTAAATAATCTCAACAAACAATGCGTCTAATAATTAAAGGTTTCCTCTTTCATATGTCTAATAAAAGTTTCTTCCCCAATTTACCTATCTTAGATTCTTACATTGATTTCTTTAATTGAAATCAAGTTTAATATGTTATTGAGAAGATAATAGGTCAGAAAAAGAAAAAGAAGTACTAGTTAATGAATACCCCATTGGCACGTCTTATTCTCTAACGGGAATTGCAATGGTCAACCTTTCTCCCGATTGAGATTGTTAAAGACATAGAATCCAACGTGACCCCCTCTCAGTGTATCCTTTTATCCGAAAACGGATTGTGTTTTGGACTCCGTCTTCGTCTTTTATTTTCTTTTTCTGTCCACTTTCGTGACTGATTTGTTCTTTCAGTTGTGTAAACGAAGAATTGCTTTAGCGTTAATTTTCTCAAAGTACTAGTTTTATGTTGAATAAAGCGATTCCAGTCTTGATTTGTTGTCTGTAAATTTAATTAAATTGTATTACTTTTTTAACGTTGAAATTTTCCGTTATCTATATTATCACTAACTAACACTTAACATATTTGAAGCTATTCAGGAACTATATTCCATCTCCGGTAGATACTTAAGACCACCTAGCTTCTGTACTAGCTAGTCATGGAAGTAAGAAAAGACGGTGCACAATACTGAGCACATTGGTGCAGTCATGCTATTGGTCTCAAACTTGTCAAGATTTAACCCTCTTGTTGAGTCCCTGTCAAACTTGGCCAACAATGGCTGTTGCAGGAGTCCAATAGGTACAATAGTTTTTACATTTGCAGTATTTTAACCATTTTAACTTTCTATCGGAAAGCGTGAATGTGTAAATTAAATTTTTCTGGCCGATCAGAATCAGAATTCTGTCACAGGAGGCTACTTCCAAACCAATTTAGCATCATATCACCGAATTCTGCATCCGACTCGCATTGATCACACTGCAGATATAAAATATCCTCAGTGAAAAAAGTATCGTGGGTTAGAATGTCATTGCCATCGGACAAATAGGGAATGTTTTCGTTATTTCCCTCTCCATGTAACGCAAATGCGGATTTGTTCCATCAAAAAGTCTACCACGTAGGCAAATTTTTTCTAACACTTGATCCAGGAGTTTATTCATTTTTTGTATCATACGGAGTTTAATCTTGGTTATCATAAATTCCAAATTGGGTTGGCTATTCAACACAAGTTATAAAATTAAAAAAACACACCAAGTAATTATGGTGGCTCGGGTATAGAGCACTCACCTTCCATTGATATAATCGGGATTGGAATTCCAATGACTGCTGCTTGATACGATTTCCACATTCGTCTCGCGCTGACCACAGTGCTGATTTAAAATTTCTTCAGTGACACACAGATCATGGGTTAAAGTCCCCTTGCCATGAAGCTATGAAATAGAAGATTTTCATATTTTCCTCTCCATGTAACACGAATGTGGGTTAGTTCCTTCAAAAGGTCCTCCATGAGGACAATATTTATCCCAACACTTGATCTAGGAGTTCTCTTGTCTTCTGAATTAATTTCAAAATTACAAGAATACAGAGTTAAATATTAGAAGTCGTAAAATCAAAACTTGTTCCGCCTTTCAATGACGGTTGTAAAACATTATTTGGAATTACTGTAACAATACTCAAATAATGAAATAATTTTCAAAAATTTAACTTTGTTAAAAAGCACAACAAATATGAAATTATTTTTGTGAAATAAGGATTTATTTCTTGAAATTAGTGTTATGAATGAAAAAATTTTCTACGATATGATTTTTCTGTTTGAAATATATATTTTGCTTTAGTTTTTCTTGACATTTCGCTATTTCTTTTTTCGATTAAAGTTTGGATTTTACCATTTTCTCGCTGTTAAAACTGCTTCCGTAACAATCAGAAATACGTAAAACTGTAATTTATTAAATAAATCTTTTGCATTTCCTGGTTTTTTTGCCATTCAATCTTTCAATAAATACAATATTTGAAAAAAAATATAAGCAGCAGTTTATTCAAACTCACTTTAGTTTCTCATCAGACAAGAAAAACAGAACATTTGTAATTTAAAACTTTCAATTTTTTACGAACAAGATCAATCAAAATCTGGAAGCGAAGTATTTCTCACTGGAAAATTTGAAATTTCATTTAAATTTCTCACTCGAATATTAGAGGAGCTTGAAAAAAACGCAAGGGAAAAGAAAATGGCAGCCATAAACGTATTTAATTCCGATGATAGATTTCTAGTTTTGTGATAAGGTGACAGAGGAAAAATCAACAAGTTAAAAAGAACCAACTACCTAGATATGCCGAATACGCTCAAAAAATTTATAAATAGGTGGTTTAACAATAGTTTAGCCGCTTTTTTTCGACAACAATTGACTACCCTGTATTTCTAAATTTTATGTTTGGGTGCAACTCTTCGTGTTATTAAAAAGTTTGTTGAAATTATTTTTCGTTCGTAAACATGACAAATGTTACGTAGTTTTCAATTGAAACTTTAAATTTTAATTTTTTTTATGTTTGTCATTTACAATATTTAATATTAAGCAATTTAGCCTTTTCACACATTCATATTTTCATTTTCACAAGTATTTTGATTTTAATATGTTCGGGTTTCGCATTTTTACCTAAATAGATATTTCTAAAAATATCAGCACTGAAACTGAACATAACAAATGGCATATAACAATTATTATTAATATAAAATAATTTAAAAAAAGGGTTTACTTGAAATATCAATATATGCTGATAGGTAGTCTGAGGTATTATATATATATATATATATATATATATATATATATATATATATATATATATATATATATATATATATATATATATATATATATATATATATATATATATATATATATATATATATATATATATATATATATATATGTGTGTGTGTGTGTGTGTGTGTATGTATATATATTTGATATTTAACAATACCTAACAAACTTTTAAAGGATAAATAAATATTCCTTAAAAATAGTAAAATGTTTAAGTTCATTCTTATTTAGTGGAACTTACAAAAACTTAAGTATACGCAGCCTTAAGCAATCTAGAAAAGTAATTAATCAATTTCCTATTAATTTGCCAGACATAAAAAGGTAAAAATTTATCATATCAATCTAGCCTAACACATAGTGTAAAACCGATATGCTGTAAATTGATAGTCTAAATATTTCTCTCGAAAATCTTATGCTTTTCTTTTTATGGCAAAATTAAGAAAACGGAGAACAGGGACAAAGAATTTGAAAATTAATATCTCCACACTATTAATAGCTTGATAATCTAGGAATACGCAAAAATACATCGTTGCGTGTTTAAATACAATGCAACGGTAATAATTGATAACTTCAGTCAAAAAAAAGCTTGAACAACATCAAAAAGTGAAGAATCTTGTGCTTGTTTACGTTATTGCTGGTGCTTTAGTATTTTCTTCAACAACTTTTCAGATTTAGTGACATTCAAATAATTTATGTTGCTTGGTTAAAGTTTCTTTTTCTTAATAGATTGAAAGCATTTGCGCGATAAACCAATGTGAACCAGCGGAGAGTACTGTTTTGACAAGAAATACTTGTACAACAATAATGCATTGACATTGCTAGATACAAACTTTGGCAGTGCTGTTAATATTTGTTGCAAAAACATTAACCCCTTTTGACTATTTGTAAATGTATATGCACTGAAATAAATTATGGTGAAAACTTGTTGATAATTTACTATGTTTTCGGTTTTATGAGAAAATCAAAAAGCTTTGTAATATTTACCAAATGTTTCAGAATTGAGTTTTGTAAATTTTACAGTAAAATAATATTTTTGGAATGTGTGATTAAATTAAGTAATGTTATCATATATCTTAAAGTTGGACACAGAAACCATTTGATTAAATTTACTTTTCAGTTTTGCTTTTTTAGCTTAATGTGTAGTTACATGAACTATAATTTTTAAAACAAGATTTTCCGGTATACCGTTACCATTTGAACGAAAAAACTACGAAACGAATGGTTTAAATTCTTCGTATTCCGGTTTCTATCCCCAAATTTATTTATTCTCTTTAGTAGGAATGTAAACTCCATACAGTAGAGTAATTTTACCAGATTTTTTTCTTCGTTTGCATCACTTTTGTAATACGTTTCTTCAATATTAAAATTCTTTTTAATCTTAAATAAGTTAGTAATTTTTTATAAACACCTTCTGCTTTTAATTTTATTCTTTGTATGATTCAAAGTGTCGAAAAGGTGTAAAAATAATAAAATAGTTTAACTATTCTTATAAAAAAAACTAATGTAATTTCCAGGAATAAGGAAACGGAAATGGAAGTTAATTTAATAGAATTGCACAGCCCCTTCATATACACCTATGAGCCATTGCATTATGACCACCCTGCTAATAACATGTAGGACCACCTTTAGCCCTCAAAACTGCTAGCACACGCTGTGGCATTGATTCCACAAGGTGCAGAATAGTAGTCTGACGTATCTGGCACCAAGCGCTCACCAACTGGTCCTGCAATTCCCTCACATTGCGAGGGGGTTAGCGTGGCAGCACGAATTTGGTTTTCCAAGTAGGACCACAAATGCTCTATTGGATTAAGGTCGGGTGAATTTGGGGGCCAAGACAAGACTTGAAAGTCACTGGAATGTTCCTCGACCTAATCCATGACGATTCAACCTTTATAACATGGTGCATTATCCTGTTGGTAAACACTATCCCCCGCAGGAAAAACTGTTGCCATGAATGGGTGAACTATGTTCAAGTAGCTTATAGACGTCAGGGATTGTTCTAAGAGGATTATGGGTCCTAATGTGCCCCATGAAAACATTGTTCCTGGGTGAGAAACCATGAAAACCTGGGCGAGCCCATTGTTATAGATGGAGGGTGGTCATAATATAATGGCTCTTCGGTGTGTAACTCGCAACAAAAAGTACAGACAATTGAAATGTATTTTTGAGAATCTGATTACATTTTACTTTTAGACATTAAATTTTTTCTAATAAAATTTTTTTTCTTTCCAATTTGATTAAATAATTTTATTTTTGAAGCAACCTTTAAAGGAAATCATGCAATCTTCATGCATTAAAAATCATGAAAAACCTTCAGAATTTAATCAATTAAATTCCAAGAGTATAATTTTATTTTGTATAAAAATGAATTACTTTTTAAATATATATCCTATAATTTAAAAAAAACTGGTGCACTTTCCATTTGTCAATATTCTATTACCAAATATAAAATAGATGGTTCTATTTTGCATGCCATCAGTTGAATATGATTGATATATCCAAAGAAGCGGGAAAAACGAACTTGATGCATCGTGAGTTGATGATAGGGAAGAAAGAAAAACATTCCATTCTGAAAAAGAAACTAATTTTCTCAAAGCCAACCGTTTTCCAAGCATTTTGGATGACTTCCCGATGATATATTGAGATATTGTACCATAAGATATTTCCTTTGAACTGGATAGTAAGATTTCCATTGGAAGATTTGTCATAGGCCAACAAGCTTATTATGATCCAGGGAAAAAAATTCTAAAGATATTTTAGAAATTTTAGTACTGTCATTTATTTTCTATAAGGAGCAGCTTAATGTGGTCTTAAAGTATACTTTTTCGAAGATATACTTCATTTAAGATGTCTTTCTAGTTGCAACAAATATTTGTACTTAAAAAAAGTATACAGCATTCGAATGATTTTGAAATGCAATATTTATAATTTTCTGAAAACATTAATTAAACAAACGTACTATTCAATATTTATAAGATAATAGATAAAATAAATAATATTTATAATTACAAAAATATAATTAGCCATTCCAGTGGCATTTTTTTATACTTCGTTGCTCTCTAAATTCGCCAGGATACGTAATTCTCTAATTCCAAGATGACACGTCGTGGTTTTACACTAACGTTTATAGATTCTAGAGCTAATTTGGATTATACAACACTGCATTTATTAATACAGCAACACATAAATAAAACATATAAAATCAACTTTGTAAAAATGTTTGTCTAACTGGCTCTTAAATTTTAACAACTTAAAACTTACACAATCTTCTAAATATTATAATCATCTGGGGTAACTAGGTTATCGGGATAACCATTTCTTCTGGATGTGTTTCGGTAGTTGACTTTAGCAACAACTATTTCGTGTTTGATTCGTACTTTTTCCTCAAAATTTCATTGCTTTAGCAATATAATAAATCATATACTTTAATACTGTGTTTGTTTGAAAGGTAAGTACGTAACTATACATATATTGAGGATAATTTCATAATGAATTTATACAATGCCATAACTGTCCTCATTAAACTAGAAATTTTAACTAGTAAAATAGTTTTTTAATTATAATCCCAGGTTGTCATTTTGTGCTTGGTTAAATGTATTGATTGAATTGCTATTTTGATTTCTTAATTATTTCAAATACAATGCTGCGTGACGTTCTGAGTAAGAAAAACCCAAAAATCTTTACCTCAGAACTGATACTTCCAGGATCGCACTAGAAGTGTGAAATCCAAAAGATTACTTGAACGAGAGATGTTTAAAATAATCAATTATTTTATTTTATTAAAAAGTAAAGGAAAAGTGTAATTAGTGTTATACTCTAACATAATTTATTAGATGTTATAAACATTATTTAACAAAATAAATATATTATGTTTAAAATTTAAGCAATGATACTTTTGTTACTACAGTAATACGTTTAGTCAATAATAATATTGCTTATAAAATACATAATATTCTGTTAAAAAAATTTTTTTTTAACTTTCGTAACTGATAAAACAGTGTTAATAGTCACTTAAACTGTTGTTATTAAATTCAGTTAGACTACGCAGTTGAAGAAAATTACGTGTTTGGATATTACTTAATACCTTATCTTACTGAAACAAATAAGCAAAAAATAATATTTTTTATTCTTTTACATGTACACTTATTTAAACCCTCATTTGTTCCATCTCCAACTAACCTCAAACCAAATCTTAAAATCTTATTACTTGCCTAAGTTATCTCAAGTTGCAGAGTAACTTAGGCCACCGTGTTTTACTCATTTTTTGTTATTAACGAACGCGTTTTTTGTAAACTCTTCATACAACCAAACAGAGAGTGCAAATGTATTAAAAAGAAATCTTATAGAATAAATTTATAAAAGCATCTTTTATATTTTAATAATTTCACATTTTCTTTCTCAATACTAGTGTTATTTCTTCATTTGTTAACAAAATCTGTGATTCCTTTTATTTAAAAAAATTTCATATTTATTTTTTTTGTATACTAGTTTAAATGCATTTTTCGAATAACTGTCTTAGAGTTTTATTTTATACATCAATAAGTCATTGAATGTTATCATCTTTATTTAGTTAAAACAATAACCGTAAAGCATTTCAACTAATTCAAAATGAATTTCAATGTTTCTTTTTATTCGTAATGTATTTAGAATGATTGTTAAAAAACATTTTAATTGATTTCTCCGCACTTTACTCATTAAAAAATGAAATATCTATCACATGATAACCATAAGTATTTGTTCCACTATTTTGGATAGATTGAATAAAGTTAGATATGTTTATCTATTCATGTTATATGTGTGTTAGTTTAAATAAACTACTGAAACCTATTGTTATCGAGAGATTTTAAAACTGAAATTTAAGCAAATGTCAGATTTGTTTCATTCAAATATTACTTATTCATAAAGAAAAGAGCTTCAGACACTTAAATCAGCAATTCCGAATTTCTCTAACCTCAGTACCTGCCCTTAGCCAATCAGCTTCAAATGAAACCATGTCTTACAGGAGTCAGGGAGACGACAGGCAATGTTAATCGAATAAATAACATCCAGTTTCTCTGACAGGTCGAAGTGTCAAGTGCCTATTCCCTTTCATCAATAATGTTGCTCATCCGAATCTTCTGTGCTGGCATTTCTAATATTCAAGAATATGCCAAACGGAAATAGTTTCTAGCCACGCAATAGATTTATATTTACTTCAATGAATATTTAGTAACAGAAAATAATTGCTGAAAGCATTAAAGAATTGTAAAAATTATTTCAAATAGTCTGAATGAAACAAAATACTGACAAATGTTTTAAGTATATATGTCACGGCGAAAGACCGAAATCGGTGGTTGTTGACTTTCACCGGTGAATGTCGACAAACACAAAATACGTCGGTGAAAGATCGAATATTTCATTACATTCTTGTACATTCGGACCCTGACCGGTGTATGTCGACAATCACAGATATGCTTTGGTGAATGTCCCAAAATATTTATTACATTCGATTTGATATGAATTTATTCGCGGATATAATTACATTTATTCAATATTTTAAACCTACACTGATGTTTTTTTTAAGGTTAAGTGCCACTGCCCAGTATTCATTTGTCCGGTATACCCTACACTGATGTTTTTTTAATGTTAAGTGTCACTGCCCGGTATACCCAACACTGATGTTTTCTTAAGGTTAAGTACCACTGTCCGGTATACATTTGCCCGGTATACCCTACACTGATATTCTTTTAATGTTAAGTACCACTGCCCGGTATACATTTGCCCGGTATACCCTACACTAATGTTTTTTTAAGGTCAAGTGTGATTGCCCGGTATATATTTGTCCGATACTCCAAACACTGATGTTTCTTCCAATCTATCGTCAGTAAGAATTAAAATATAGAATAAATATATCAAATAAATATAATAATATTAACGAATAAATTAATATAAAATTGGATATAACAAATATTTCGGACATACACCAAGCGACTACGCAAATGTTGACATTCACCGGTGAATGTTGACATTCTCCAGATTTCGGTGTTTCACCGTAACATATATATTACGTAATGTTTTTCCATGTGTTAGCAGGCTATTATAAACAAAGAACTATTCGAAAGAATGAGAGGGAGCATGTGCCAGTAAGATCAAACGCTTTAGATGATTTTTGTGAGAATATTCTCTGTACGTAATGCAGAATTGCAGACTGTAACAACTTTTAAATCTAAGTTACCTCTGCTTTAGACAACGTGAAACATTCGTGATGTTGCAAAAAAAACCCGAATGTTCCTAACTAAGCTAATTATTACAAATCCGAACAGCTTTCTAACCATACTAACAATTTTTATGTCCATTGCAATGAGTTCACATACCTTTAGGTTTATCGGCAAATATATCATTTATTGCTGAATGTGACAGATTAATTTTATACAATAAAATCAGAGTAATGAAGGCTTAAATTATATTGTCTTATTACATCTTTATTCCAATTAACCTGAACAAATTCAGTCTGAATGAGAAACAGTTTTATCAAATTAGCCTAATTGTATACATGAAATTATAATATGTCTACAGAACCTCTAACATATTAGAAAACACTGGAAGCTTTTCCATTCGACTATAGAAAAGAGTGGACTTTGTTTTAAAAAATTTGTTTGCAACACACGTTTTTAAAGTATGAGGTGAAATATATAATGTAATACACATTTGCTAGGTAGGGTTGCGAAAATATGAATTGTGCACAAAAATAATGATAATAACATGAAATGTATTGGCTAAAACTAATTATTTACTAAGATAATGGAATAATATTTTTAAAAAATATTTGTGTTATGTTCCTATTGTTTGTTGTAGTCTTCTAAATTATTTTAGAATGTTACGCTACTTTAAGAAGAAATCTAAAAGGATGAATATACATGCAATATATATATATATATATATATATATATATATATATATATATAAAAATATATATATATATATATATATATATATATATATAAAAATATATATATATATATATATATATATATATATATATAAAAATATATATATATATATATATATATATATATATATATATATATATATATATATATATATATATATATATATATATATATATATATATATATATATATATATATATATATATATATATATATATATATATATATATATATATATATATATATATATATATATATATATATATATATATATATATATATATATATATATATATATATATATATATATATATATATATATATATATATATATATATATATATATATATATATATATATATATATATATATATATATACATAAAATTCAAGTGAAAAATAACAGAAAAAACAAAATTGTAAATTTAATGTAGTAATCGACGTGTAAAGATTTGTAGCAAATAGCTCGAAAAGAACCATAATATTTATTTTTAGTTTAATATTTGTTGGAATCTAATTAGAACTGTATATAATAATAATTTACTTTGTATTTTTTGACTTAAAAATAACTTTCATAAACTTTATATCAAAAAAGAAGTGATCGTTCTATTTTAAGAAGTATAACAAAACAATGACTAATGCAATATTGCTATGCATTCTATTGTACTTAGGTGTAAGTATCGAGTTTTATTTTTGTTAAGTTTCATTTCTAGACGCAAATGTTATATAATATATACGGTTACAATAAATATTGGGTTAATGAGTTATTGAAGGATAAATTTCGATATCAAAAGCAATTACAAACCTAATTAAATGTAAAATCCAGAAAATTCAAACCTCAATTTGCGCTTAAGTTGATAAAAACAACATTGTTTAATTTATATTATACATACAAAAATAACTTACAGCCTGATATGAAATAAAAGTAATTCACAAAATTTTGTTTCTTTACAAGATTATAATGATATGAAATTGTTTAAATACTTTTATTTTTTCAATACTTTCATATTTTCAATGAAATATGCAATAACTACTAAGAAAAGCGTATTTATCAGATTATAAAATTACTATACAAAAGATTTCACTTGTTGTTAAAAAACAAATTTTGTCTAACTTAAAAAAAAAATAAGTTTTACTAATAACCACATTATATTAAAAAGGAATAATAACAATGTGTGGGAAAGGAGTAATAAAGTATAATAATAATACATTTGACTACCTGTAATTCTTGTTGAATCTTATCATATTATAGAACACATTATAAAAGGTAATTTCTGACAAAATCTGAACAAAAAATAATTAGTCTTTTATAACATCTACGTTTTTGTTTAAGTGAAATACTATTTTAAAAAAGCCAATTGCTTTCTGTTTTAACAGAAAAATAAATGTTCTAATTATATAAATATGCTTCTTTAGTGCATTCGTTATATTCTATAGTGTCATCAAAATTTGAAAACGAAATATTAAAAGTTGATCATGATTTTATAAATATTTTGGAAACTTTTAAATATTTTTTCTTTAATAATTTGCAACATAAACACGTTTCATGAAACAGAAAAATCCTCCTCTAAAGTGCAGAAAATATTTAACATATCAGATCAAAAATGTAAAACACTTTTCTTGAATTACAACTCTACTTATTTTTTTCATTCTTTAAGCAGTTTAATTTTTCGAGACTTCTAAAGTAAAACACAAGCTGAAAGTTCTACATAATTTACAGAAGAGCTCTTTTGTATTCATCTGTTTATTAAAGAACAATAAAAAGACTTGAATAATAAAAGTTAAAACAGTATTTCTTTTTCTTACTCTTAAAAAGAAAGGCACATTGAGAAGCAGAAATAATTGGGAAAAAATAGAAGGGGAGTAATAAAGATAGTAGAACAATAGGATGTCGAGAAGACAAACGATGCCATTTTTGACAATTTGTAATTTTTGCTGAAACTTCGCTGTATTTCATGACATTATTAAAAAATGTAATTATGAAACAAAATATAAGTAACTTTTGTCTTTTATCTCTCATTTTTTCTTAATTTATGAGGAATAACTTTTGTAAAGACGGCTAATTGTATTGCATTTTGAACGAGGAAATGAATATTTTGATGACGATATGGCGATCCCTTATTTGCTTGCTTTAAGCTTCGTGAAAAGATTAGAACATACTCGATGATTGAAACGTAAAAAAATTATGATTAGATATTTTAAATTCAGTTTAAATTTAATAATGCTTTTGAATTCTTTTTCTTACAAAATAAATTAAAAAACTATTTTTTCCGCAGCAAAAGAATTTTTTTAAAAATGAATATTATTACTTTATAAACATATAACGTTAGTACGTGAGAAGCATTTCGAAGTTAAAATAATTTATGTTCTAGTAACTTATATTTTTACCAACAAATTTCACCACACTAATCTGAAAAACTATTTATTAGGTGGTAGTTTGAACCAATCACTGCATTTTAGAGTACTTAGGTTTAATCATTTGTAGAAAAAAAATGAGAGTCTGAAGTCAGCCATATTGCATCTTGTTTAAAAAGATTGAATTACTTTTAGAAGTTAAGTAAAATTCCAATGTTTAATATTAGTTTACTTTATCCGTGCTAATTACCCTATGCAGTGATTATATATTATATATTTTAAACATACGAAGTGACTTTTATTTTTCTTGTGTTTTTGAAACTTAAATATGACAATTGGAATTTAAATTATTTCGGCAATTTTTTAAATTGCAATTTTGATATGTTTTTTACTCAATTTCAACTAACTAGGAGGCTCCGCCCCCTGCTCGCTAACGCTCGCCAACCCCCGAGAATTGCTACGCAATCCTATGTGGTTCACGCCGTGAACCATGGCTCGCTGCGCTCGCTCGCCAATGAACACAATGTTCTAGCACAAAGACATACTATATTATCATCAAAGACATAGTATTTTATCATCAAAGACATAGTATTGTACTTATGTAGAAGAATTCTACCAATGTTCTTATTGGCTTTTAAAAAAGTATATTAGCTATTTAGATTGTACATGGTGAAAAAATCAAAACATTAGCTAAATAAGAAACATATTAGCAAAACAAATTATCAAATATTGCTTCACTAATATTCTGCATTTTAAAGCGTGAAAATTCAATGCATAAATAAACGCGAAATATAAAAAAATTCAATGCATTCAATACAAACACTTAAACGTTTTTTAGCGGTTAAGGTAGTTCCCAGTAGAAAAATATCAATTCAACAGCGGCCTTTTAAAGCATTCTCACTTCAATTAATTAAATAATTCCTAATTGAGTTTAAATAAAATATTGTCATGTTTTTAGTGCATGAATCTGAATTGAACAACCTGATAATGCTCACTCTGGTTATTGTTATCTGGTTGCTCACTACGTGCTCTTGCGCGCCGAATCCAATCAATTAAAAATGAAAACTGTTGTCAGCGCGAGAAGAGAAATATCATCGGTTTTATTGATACATACGTACGTATTAGCGTTTTATATAATATAGATTTTCACTATTTCATTAGGTAATCTGTTATGTCAGATTAAAAAACAAGTTCACAAAGTTACAGTCTCGAACGTTTTTCAGAACACTATTTTTCGCTAAAAAGTGCAGATATAATTAAAGAAAATACTGTTTTTTTTTTGTAATTATTTTTTTTATAAAACTTCTCGTTATATCACGTATGCCTTTTTCTAGAATAAGTATAAACTGCACTGTAAAATCTGGGACGTAAAACACGTCTTAATGGAATATTGAAATACTCTAAAAATTGCGTGTTACTTAAAGTCAATACCGAATCGAGCATTCATACACACTTTGAAGTGTGTAGTTAAATCTGAACATCAATAATTGGCAAAATATGATACCTTTACTCAATTTGTTTGCAATAGGGCTAAGGATGTGTTGTTGACATTTTTGAAGGTTCAGTAAATTTTGGAGGAAAAAAAAAATATGTTGTAAGTGATAGAATTGGTTACAAGAGATTCCAGTTAAACATAATTAACCAGTATATTT
This sequence comes from Parasteatoda tepidariorum, assembly GCF_982258835.1. Classification (NCBI taxonomy): domain Eukaryota; kingdom Metazoa; phylum Arthropoda; class Arachnida; order Araneae; family Theridiidae; genus Parasteatoda; species Parasteatoda tepidariorum. Next base: position 21,366,658 of record NC_141761.1, read on the forward strand.
AATTGCCAAATTATAAAGGAAGTTTTAATTTTTTTTTTAAACTTTCGATCCATGATGACGAATATCGACGCCTAACTTGAAGTAACAATTCTAGTACCTACTGGAGATCTACTTTATTCCCCTCCGAATACCTACTTTACTCCCCTCCGAGAACCAACCAGTGTCTGAAACCCACGTTATTTAACGAGTGAGATGAACTGCAACAAGGACTTATAAAATGCCTTATTTCCTGTATAAAATCACAGACCTGTATATCATTACGAAGAGGCCATAACCCTATTAATTTGTAGCGTATCTACCACTACAAACTTTCAACTACAATTCACTACCTTTACATTAAAGCATTAAACTCCATTCTATGGTGGGGTACCTTTTCATAGCTGAAGGTTGACGTTGTCTAACACTACTATCCCCTCATTGGGGACTTTCGGACGTGATGTGACCACGCCTACCATGGCAGTAACGCCCACTTCGATATGAATACCCGTATCTTGACAGTAACGCCCACTTCGAACTGGAAACGCCTACTTCGATGGATGGAGCACATTGAATAGTTTGACTTGCTGCTTGTGACTGCGACATTATCCCTCTTCTTGCTCTGTTGCTACTCAGTCTCGTCTCGATCACACACAACGTCAACCTGCATACACCCGACTGCTAAGGGCTGCACCGGAGCGACTACGACCATGATCTTAATACAGCTCTCATGACTAATGTTCAAAACCCGGTGACCTTAATCCAGCTCTCCCGGTCTGTCACAAATACAGCAACTAGTGGTATCCATGTATCGAATTCTATCACAGCTATAATTCTAGTGGGGGAGTACTGTAGCGTATCTACCACTACAAAATTCCAACTACAATTCTCTAGTATATAAGACATGTTAACTCGACTCTATGCCGAGGTACATTTTGATAGATGCCGGTTGGCATGGTCGATAGCTCCACCCAACAAGTTCATTTGTTTTATTTAATTCTGCTATCGCTCTTTGATACCCTCCGATTCTGATGAGTTTTATACATGATCATATTAGTGCATGTATTTTAAGACTGTTGAATAGTTGTTATTTGTGTATTTTTTGAATCCATGTTCAAACCAAATTTTGTTACAATCTATCCGATAGTTCCGGAGATAATCAGCAATATATAAAACTTTTCTTAATTTTGACACCTAGGGAACTCTTTGTGCAGTGCGCATGTTTGATTATTTAACTAAATTTCCGAGGAAATATTTTTCTGATTGCATACTATGTTATTGATTTTTACTTTATCCTGTATCGTAAAAATAAATTTACTGACATTTATGTGTATCATGCCTTGCAGTAATTATAAATTCCGGTGTTATTGCATAACATAAATGCTGGCAGCTACTTTACACCAATCAGTGTAAAATAACAATTTTGTTTCTTCAATACACAAGGATCCTTCAATACACAAGGACCAACTTAACACTTCAGTGTTAAGTTGTTGTCACCATTTTCGGTGTTGAGATGCATTAATTATTTTATTACAGTGCATACTTTTATGATTTATTTTAATAATTTGAACTGTGCAATAAAGAAACAACTAAAATGATTTCAAAAAATAATCTTCATCTGAAATTTGTCTCCATCTTACATCTCAAACTTTTTTCTTTATAAAATTTAATACTTTTTAAAAAAAAAAACTCAAACTTGCAAAATCATACAAATATATACAAAAGTTTTATTTTTCCGTTGACGTACGCTTTCATTTTATTAGACTTTTTCTTTTCTTCCTGCAGCTTCATGTTCTCCATCATTGCATAAAATGAAGCGAAATTACAGCTTTAAAATTTTCTACTTGGGTTGAGGGCAGTAAAATCAAATCCTTTGAGTGACGATGTTAAAATAAATAGGGACGTAATAAGGACCGTCTGGGAGCCTCTGGAAGTTTTCATGATAATCTAAGTATACAAAGTTGAGAATAGTGCACTTTTATAGTGATATAAAATCTACAAACCTCGAGAGCAAGTTAAAGCTCAAAGAAAAGAGGGTGGATGTAAAGGGTAATTGGAATTTCTGATGTAGATTGAAAATTTGAATATTTTTTTTAAAAGCTGTAAGTGAGAAAAAGGTTTTCATGTTTATGACATTTTCTTGGAAATATGCATCCATAAAGCCATTTGCATTATTTTATTTAAAGTCTTAGCACCGTCACAGTAAAGTGCTGCCTTAGTTTTGATTTTTTAATTTTAAAACAACATAAAGATCATACTTGTTTTAATCGGTGATTCAATTATTGGTTAAGTAGCCATGACTAACTCTGTTATTGATTCTTTTTATGAGTAATACCACATCTGCTGTAAAAAAATAAATAAAGTTGAGTATTAAATATTTTTTTTCCACTTTCTGAGACGCAATTCTTAATTTTTGACAATTCAACAATCCGCAACTGCGTTTCGTTATTTCTAACAATCTTTCTTCACTTTCTTCACAAAATCAAAAACGCGTGTATTTTAATAAAACGCGAACTCTCAAATATTTGACAAAAGTGGCCTCCACTCATGTGTCATCTTCTTGTATTTTGGAAAATTGCCAACACTGTATGGCGACAGTATTTAATGCCCGCTCTTGTCGAGTTAATACCGAATCGAGTTAATACCGAATCGGAGTTAAATCTAAACACCTAGGTTATAAGTGAATGAATGCTGAGAACATATTCAACATACATATTGTATGCTGCATTTTTTAATCATATGTAAAATCCACAGATTAAGCGAGAGTAATGTTTCAAATTAAATTCATATCCTCAAACAAATATAAATTGCAATTTCTGAAATTTGGTCGAAATGCTTGAAGCATATACTTGTACACTATTACAGAAAAAAAAAACCTAATTCGATGCAAAGCTAAAACTATGTTTAGTACTTTGTGACAAAAAATGAGCTTTATGCTCCAATTTATAAAATTTTGTAGTGTTCTGTTTAGGTGAACATGCCAGTAAAACTATGTCCTATGTCTCACCATAGTAGTTTTGTGATGAAAAGGGGTAACGGAAGTAAAGATTAAAGGAGCCATAAGTTGTTTGATTTCTTGCAAAACGAACTTATATTTCTAATTAATTGAAATAAAGTTTGAGCATAGCGAAGATGTAAATTTTAGAAATGCATTTATAACCTTATTATCTTTAATTCTATTAAATCTAACTCTATTAACTAAAACAGATTAACTTTATACATTTTATAAGTAAGGTATATGGGATTTATGATCGTTGCGAGTGCAAGAATTTAACAACTATGCTGGAAGGCGAGAAATGCCTGTTACGTAAAATTCTGCAATATTCGCTTTTCCTTTCGGTTTTATCTGTGTGAGTAATTATACGTAGCTCGTCTAAACTCTTATCTCTTCGTAACAGGGCGAGTCAAACGGGAATTCAAATGTTGCAATTAAATAAAAATGCCACAGCGGGTTTATTGAAACTATGGCAATAAGAAGCAGTTAAGATGACTCAAGAAGAGAAGTAATTTCAGAAAACTCGAAAGGATATCATGTTCAAAATTTCTCTCCAGTCCCAATTCATCTTTCATTTTCCTCGATAGGTTGATTCATGGATAACGATAAAATTTTCAGATAGTTGTACAGAGATTTAATAAAATGATTCAAACTTTAGGTCGCATTTGACTAAACACAGATTATCGTGTGTTAAAAAAATATGAATAGAGTTTGCATAACATAAATAATTGAAAATTAAAAAAAATCAGAAAATAAAATTTCAAAAAAAAAAAAAAAGAATTAAAATTTTCTAATATTGAAATTGACCATTTGGCAGTTGGATGGTATCTGCCAAAAAGTCAAACATTTCTAAAGATTGCATCTATGGGTAGAAAGCAGAAATAAAAACGTGGACTAAGCCAGTTTTGCAATTGAAATTATTCTCATTTTTTATTCTTACTTATCATTGAAAAATAATAAAAAACAAATAAATGAATAAATAGTGTATTTTAAAATCATAAAAAAGTAATTCAGGATCAATTGCTTTGATTTTGCTTCATGTTTCTCGATCGCTGTAAATTAATCAAATCTATTACTATATTAATTCTTCTCAAACTTTTAATTGGATGAACATAGTTAAACTAATTATATCAGTTCCTCATTTGGGTCTCACGATCTTCACTGACCTTAAGTATAAAAAAAGATACATTTTCCGGAATGTCACGTAAAATTGCTGCTGGCGATTCCTATATATATATATATTATATATATATATATATATATATATATATATATATATATATATATATATATATATATATATATATATATATATATATATATATATATATATATATATATATATATATATATATATATATATATATATATATATATATATATATATATATATATATATATATATATATATATATATATATATATATATATATATATATATATATATATATATATATATATATATATATATATATATATATATATATATATATATATATATATATATATATATATATATATATATATATATATATATATATATATATATATATATATATATATATATATATATATATATATATATATATATATATATATATATATATATATATATATATATATATATATATATATATATATATATATATATATATACATATATATAACCTGTCTAAATTGACCACCCTCGGGACCAAGTCAAATGGTCACTATATAGAGGTGGTCACTTTACGAAGACTCTTTAAAAAGGACTCTTGAAATATAACTTGTAGAGAATGGTCACCTTACTCAGGCGTTCACTTTACCCAGGTGGTCACTTTTACAGGTTCCGTATATATATATATATATATATATATATATATATATATATATATTTATATATATATATATATATATATATATATATATATATATATATATATATATATATTTATATATATATATATATATATATATATATATATATATATATATATATATATATATATATATATATATATATATATATATATATATATATATATATATATATATATATATATATAATAAATTAATAATCTGTTACAGATAATTGTACGAAATAATTAGCAAATGAAGTTATACAAGAGATCGGCTAACTATCTGTTTATAGGCGAAAAGTAATTTAAGTTTCCAATTTGAAAATGAAACAACCTAAATACTTCAAAATAATTCAAAGTACTGAGGTTATGGAAGCGCGAAAAAATTATCAAATAAATAAACCAGTAAGAAATTAATAAATCAAAACGAACTTAATGAGTTTTAAAATGTTATTTGATAGTGAAACTGTCACCTATGTCATCCTAACACTATATTATCTAACAGCCGTAAATCTGATTTACTCCAGTTTCTGAAAAACAACCATAACGTTTAGCTTTCTAATTACTGTCTAATGAAATTTGTTGGAATACCTTTTTTCACTGCCACCCATTCTCTTCCGCAAGCATGATTATATTGGCGTAGATTGAGAAATAGGCATTAAGTGAGGTTTGAGAAAGCATGCGTTTGGAACAGATAGCTGGAAATTTAACAATACATTAAAATGAGTAACAACTCTGATCTTGATAATAATCCACTAGGTGAACATTTTACCCATTATGCATTACTCATTTATGTTTTACCATTAACTAACATATTGAATTTCAAAATTTTAACTATTCAGTGTGTGTTCTAAGTAATGCATAAATGGTTTGTCACCATGGATACAATTACCCCAAAAAAAGTAGCTCAATAAGCTCGTGTGGCCAAACAATGACCTATTTCTAGTTCTCCGTCTGGATGTTGGAAGAAAACTGGTGTGTATGATGACAAACTAAAGAAATTAGGAGATGATGAGAACACCAGTGAACTAGAAAAACCAGTTGTACTTCCGATGGTTTTATTTTTGGGGTACCAAGTGTTCATAAAGTTTATTTCTACAATTTCTTCAAGAGATGTTCTTTGATGAATTATTCGAAGAATATTGGCATTAAATCAGCAAGAATTGTTCGATTTAATGAAAATAAACAAATTCTTTATTCGAACATGCAAAGAGATAAGGTAGAAATAGCAAGGGGATTTTGATCCCAGTAATGAATTTTTATCAGTCACGGGGGAATCACAAGTTGTGTAAAGTTCCTATTAAATCCTGATAACCCGGATTAAACCAAGAACTACTCAATGTGAACGATGAATCAATGGGGTAGAATCACAAAAGAAAGACATTCCAATACTACAACCCAAACTGACTTCATAATACAACAAATATTTGGGTAGAGTTGACACGATGAAATGGTGTGATCGAAAATACCGGATCCGGATAACAGCACAAAAATGGTATTTTTTCTTTGTCTACTAATAAAACACTGGTGAATCCTCGTGCACGGTTTTACATATCAAATGATAAAATTGCATTGTTAGAATTTAAGAGAATGATCACAATAAGATAGCTGGAATTATCTTCATAACTCTTCTATACCATAAAAGGCGGAAAGCATTGTTTAGCTAAAGTTATGTTTATAAAACTGATCAATTATGTTCTTGTTGTCATCAAGGAGTCTGGTAATCATTAAGCGGAACGAACAGAAAATGGTGAAAATCGAAAATGTGAAGTGTGCAAAGCAAATAGAAAAGAAATCAATGCGACATTTGTAATGTCGGATGTGTCGGATTAATGTAGAATGCTTTGAACATAGGCATTGTAACTTAATAAAAGCAGCCATGATCTCCAGTTAAGAATCAGATTAGATAAAATGCCAAAGCTTTTGAAAAAAATAATGTTTTTCTTTCAATTTCGAAATAAACCAATATAATATATGAAAAAAATAGCAAACAATTGCGAGTTAATGATAATTTTCAATAAAATGTGTTAAAATAACAGTTTTAGGCATGCGTTATTTGCTTGTAGATTCAGATAGAAACAAACAAGTTAAACTCCTGCAAACAGAAATATTTATTTAAATAATTAATATTTGCTTTCCTTCGAAATTCGATCATGAAAATTGCATAATTAATCATTGTAATATCTAAAACAGTTATATAATAAAGTTTGTTTTATTTATTTAAATCAAAATCATTAATGTGACATAATATTTTTATCGTCAGAATTTAAAAAAAACCCAAATGCAATCCAAATAGAATACAAAATTCCAGGCAAGACATCCGAGTATCGCAATTTAACTGTTTACTGAAGATTTAATATAATCCTTTCATTCAAAATTCCATATTTTGCAATGCATCATTCACAAGAGCTAGTTTAAATCTTTTAGTAATGTATTCTAAGCTCATTATTGATCGTTAAATATTTACATTCCAGACGCATATGCATTCTCTGCACTGGAAGTTCAATTAGTAAATAGATCAACACTTCCTAGTCGCCTTTATCAGATTTCCCAAAATACCTTACTTGACTTTATGTTACAATTTTGCTTTGTATTCGACACATTGTGCAGTGAATCTTTTAGATCTATACTAATCAACTAAATCTGAAAGCTTCTAACTTCAATAAACGATACTTTGTACTTTGTGACAGACTTTTATGAGTTTCTATCGAAGAGTCCATTTATCAAATTATTTAATAGTTTCACACTTCGGTATGTGATAAAATCTCTAAATCTGTGCAGTTAATTTTTAGTTGCAAACTCATCTTTGTATGATATTTTTTAAATATTTCAACAATTATTTTTAGTAAATTATTACAAAAGAAAATTTTATTAAAAAGATGGAATTAAATTGAAGGGAACTAAATTTAAATTTTTCATCAATTATTGTAATAATTAAAATGTTTTTAAAGGTACGAAGTAATTTTGGACAAATAAATGACTAACACAACCGATTTGCTAGGAACCTGGAGATATCAGAAGCATTTGTGTCTTGTGTGTACTTTGCTCCTTACAGACCGCTCTTAATATATATTTTTAGAATCTTTATTGAAGATGAAAACAAATAAATGTACTATTTGGTTAACACAGAAAAATATTTTAGTAAACGAAACAAAACGCTAGAGTAATTTTTTAACATTGTCTAGGAAGGTAGTTGGTCATATAAACGCACAACATATTATGTAACATAATATAACATTATATAACATCACAACATGTTGATTCGTGTTTAGTACTTTTTGGTTGAATAATCGGTTTTCAAACCCTTTCTTCAGTTTGTAATAAAGGAGGTTTTGCACAACTAACATATGCTTATCAACAATGTTTTGCAGGATTCGATTTTTTTTGCTATTTAGCAATTAATTTGTAGCCCTGAAAAAGTATACTTTTTAACTGTACTTTTTGACAATGATTTAGAAAATATATACTATACAAGGTGCGCGGCTTTAATTTATTACTGCCATGGAATTATCAATATTAAAAAATTTTAAATTAATTCGATGTTTTTTTTTTTTTTTTTTTTTTTTTTTTTTTTTTTTTTTTTTTTTAAATCCTCCACTCCAAACTTTGAACAGTTATAGAGCATTCAGAGAATTATGCATAATCATGATCTATACACTGAATTACAACAATGAATTTTTGTAAAAATAATTAAATCATGCAGAGTCACATGGTTGAGAGAATCTATCTATGTGATAATCCAGTCCCAACCAAATATATAACATTTTCCAAAATTTCAGGGACGAAAGATCATATCCGCCATGCAAGAGATGGTTCAGAAACATTATCCTTTGTTTGATTCAAAAACCTGCATGAAAGTCTTATTAATATATAAAAGAATATTCCAAAAAGTAAGAATATGTCAGATATATATTTTAGAAAACCGTTCACAAAAAATAATGCATATTGCATTTTTATTGCATATGGAACATAAATAAAGCTCAAAGAATATTTTGCAAATCTAGACAAATCTCTAGAAATGTATAGCAATAGTGAGTCTGATAGGAACTGCCTCCTTCGAGTTTTCTTACAATAAGAAAACATAAAATCTTAAGAAAAGTTTAAGAAAGAAAAATACATAAAATTCTTAACGTGATTTTCTTTTGTGAGTCAATCTTTACACAAGAGTCGTTTGATCGACTTTTAGGTCCAGTGTGAAGACAATTCGATTCGATTTAAAAAACGATGACTCTGTTCACGTTTTTGAGAATTTTGTTTTCAATTCGTTTCCGTAGGTTATTATTGTTATTTTCATTTTTTCTTCTTCTTTTTTTTCAGAATCCGAAAGAGAAAAACGTGAGAAAAAAATCAAAAGGTCTCGAAACCTCAATTTTCTACTTTGCGTTAGATTTTTTCCCCCTCCTAGCTCTCTGATCGAATTCAACATCGATTTTTTTAAGCAGTCAGAATATGAAAAAAAGTTCTCAGTTTTTGATATTCACCTTTTCGTTTTATTCCATTCAAATCATTTTTTTTTAACTTTGACTTATAAAATTGATAAAAAAAGCATGCAGCACCTTTCAAAAATATTCATGTAGATTTAAGACTGTTCTCTTCTAAATAAAATGGTTTTGCTTAAAGTAATTAAAATACTTTTTTTTATTTCACTTTTATATTTTTGTTTTATTGAAAACAATATGAAATACAATACTATGATACACTCGAAATTAAGATTATATACAACACATAATACGGATGAATAACTAGCAACTCTTTTAAAAGAACTCTTCTTGCTTCGCACACTGACAGAATTTGAAGCGAATGATGCAATATCATTCAAATTAATAAGGTGCTAAGCTCAACCTTATTATTGTATTTTTTAAATTTTATTTCACAATTCAATTATTTAAATTGAACCGATGCATAATTTAATTTTACAAATTACTGATTTTTCGACAAATTCGCATTGTATTATGGTTCAAAATATTGATAATGCTGTCTTTGCAATTTTGAAAAAATGAGCAATAAAAGCAACAAAAAAAATAATAAAAATATTTTTTTTTTAAAAATGAATAACTTTTCATTAGTGGTCGATTCTCAACGCAAAACGACATATTCTTAATGGTTTAAGGGGATGACCTCAAATATGTTAATTAGATGGTCCAGACGATATTTTAAGTCTCAAAATCAGACTGAAAAACGTATTTTCTCTTAATAAATAGACTTTTTTTCAACGGATATAGATACCGAATCGTTAAAATACAGTAGCCTCAATTCTGGGAAATATGGCCCGCCCCAGGTCAGGATAATGGTAAAAAATTTAGATCCCTAAACGTTAAATTCCCTTCTTGCGAATTTCGCCATGTCTCGAAAAATTTTACGCAAATCTAAGCTTTTTTGCAACAATTATAAACTTTATTTTTTTTTAAAAATATGTTCATGCAAAAAATGTTTTTCAATAATAATGTATTATTTTCTAATAATAATGTATTATTTTTTAATAGTAATGTATTATTTTTCAATAATAATGTATTATTTTAATAATAATGTATTATTTTTTAATAATAATGTATTATTTTAATAATAATGTATTATTTTTTGATAATTATGTATTATTTTAATAATAATGTATTATTTTTTTAATAATAATGTATTTTTTGATAATAGTCGATGAATGTTCCAATTGTAAGGTATACAAATTTTTATATCGTTGAGAAACTATGGCAAAATATAACATTTGAAAGAAATCGGTTGAATGGTTCCTGAGAAATCAAATTTGAAAAAAAGTCTTATATTTAAAATTTGATTACTCAGGAATTATTTTACCGATTTCGTGCAAATTTTGTATTTTGCCAAACCAAATTATATTATTTAAATTAATGTAAAAAGTTCTAAACCTTATAATTCCCAATATTCTGGAATAACTTTCCCAATATTCTGGAATAAAATAATAAAAAATAAATGAGTATTAAAAATAAATATTTGCTCGGAAGTGTCTTCGGAAAAATGAATTTTATAATGCTGTGCAAACATCTTTCAAGTCACTTAAATTCTCGAGACATGGCGAAATAGTAAAATTAACAAGTCTGAAACTTGAAACGCTATCCTGACCAAACTATTGGGACCATACTTCCTAAATTACGGATACCGCCTAGATTCAAAGAATAAAGAATCGAAATGCATCGGAAATAATAGTTATTTTTATTCATAGAAAGTACGATTTGTGTTTTATTTCGTAACATAAAAGTTTGTGCTGTAAGTAGCATATTTTAGGTCAGCCGTTGAATCTTAAAGATTGTGACCTAGAACGTGAAAATCCGATCATCAGAACAAAGTTTATTTAAGGTGTCTCGCTTAGTTTTCAGTATGTTACACAAAAAGTTTCATTAAATTTTGACTCAGTAAATACAAGCTGTTTGTTCATAAAAATTCTGGATAGCATAATATGGATTCGTGTCTTATTTTTATTAACTTATAGGTTTTACATGTAAGTGATGCTCATATAATCGCTAAGGATGAAATTAAAATTTTATTCTGTACTTAAAACTATAAGCTATCATACTGCAATTCAATGTTTTTTACATCGTTGTAAATTCAAGTAAAATTGATCAATAATAAAAACAAAGAAAACTTAAAACACTACATGAATGAATGAATGAAATTTACTTCATTTTTTGTTGTTTTATTTAGTATTATTATTTTTTTAATATTTTTTTTTTTTGAATTGCTTTAACGTTCAAAGCCAAATATACAGAAATATGTAATCAAATAATTCTAGTTTAAATAAACAAACGATGAATTAACATTTAGATTATTTAACTTGGAAATTGTAAATATTTGAAATTAAATAAGGTTAAACTAGGTTTTTTAGGCCTTTTTTTTGCTGTTGATATTTCATGTTTAAAAATTTATAAAAAAGTTTAAAATTCTATGAGAAGAAAAATTAAATATAGCGAATTGCTGTTTTAAATCATAAAATCATTTCTTTTAAGAATTTAAATGTTTTCAAACTATTTTAAAATAATAAAGAAAACTATTTTCGGAAGGGAAAATAACTCTCTCACAGGCGAGTAAGTTCGAGAGTCTATTGAAAGCTTATTCAGTTTTAAGTGCCTAGATTTAAATTAAAAATTTGAAATCGTGCTCAAGAATGCTCACTTTTTTGTAAACCGGAATTAAGTATTCCTTTAAACAATTGTTGAAGATACTGCGAAATACTTTTTACAGTTTAAGTATTCTGTCTAACTTTTTGCTATATGCTTCAAAAATTATATTTTTCAATGGAATGATTTACTTTCTGACATCATCTATATAACAAAACCAAATCATACTGTCAAAAGGTTACTTAAGAGTCAGAGATGCAAAAAATACAAAAATGCAGTGAAAATCAACAGTAAATAAGGCTATGAATGTTGATTGTAACAGTCCTTTTTCTTTGTTTTCTAGGAAATTTTTCGGTTGAAGTTTGTGGGCATTAAATATTACGCCACCAAATGATGTATACCAATACAAATTAGTTTTAAGATGTTCAGCATTCCATCTAAAAATTATGTTATGGTATTAATAAAATCAAATGTTCAATTTTAATATCTGAATACCAAAAATAGACATTCTCTGCCACATCATAATTTGATAGTAACAACAATATGCATTTAGAGTTTTCTAGAAGTGCTCAGAAAACTAAATCTAGTATGAATAGACAAAAGCCACCATATATTTATGCTATAATTTGCCAGAGGAAGAATATTGAACCATTTCTTCCCCTACAAGGCTTATTTAAGCAAGAAATAATGAATCTGCAGCAGAGTTTCAAGAAAGTATAGTTTTAGAGGATCCAAAGATTAGGATGACTTACAGATTTTACATTAGTTTTGTGTTATCTTTTAGTTTCCTATTTTTACTCTACAGTGATTTAGTTTTGCTAATATTGCAAAGATATTTACTAGTCAAAATTAAATTGAATTACACGCTGAATAATGGGAATTATTTTTTATCTAATAGCATATTTTCATATAAAAACATAAAATTTATGGAAAGCATAGATATTTATAACATAAATGTTTACTTATTTAAAAATAAAAATTTCTTAAACTTATTTTACTTAACTAAAAACATTGCTTACTTGAAATTATAAAGATCATTGAAGTATTTTCTTTCATAACTAATTTAAATATTTATATAAATATCAAATTTATTAATTGTTTGATAAAATCAAATTTCTAGTTCTTATTTTATACACTTAAGTACTAGCATAATTTCGATCATTATATTTACTTTAGTATCTCAAAACTTGAGTTAATTTTTTTCAACTGTCCTTTCACAGATTATGAATATAGAATTTTAATAATGTATATTTGCGAAGCATTTTAAAATGATTAAATAGTTTTCCGCTTAATGAGACATGTTTTTTATTATTGTTTGAACTGTGGATAATGTATTTGTTTAGCAAAAAAATATTCTATTCTTTATGCTTTCCAACTGAAAAGAATTTTAAAAAATCTTCCTTTTCTAAAAGAATCAAGGAGTAAACACAAACAAATAAAGAATATCGTTCAATAATTAATACAATGCATATTTGTCTCTGTGATAGAAATAAAAGTTATATTTATTGAGGATACAAAGTAAATAAAGTTCTCTTTCTGCTTAATATAAAAAATGCATGACACACGTAATAGTTCAGGTTTTTATAGATTGCTTTTAAAATGTATGAAATTCTTCTAAAAATGTTTTTAATTAAATAATAATTTTTGCCTCTGAGTTAGTTTAAACCTTGTTTTTGTTTTCATAGTTATTATTTAATTCAAACTATTGTAGGGTTTTCTTGTTGCAGTTGTTATTTTTTATTTTTATCATTTTGTTTGCATTTAAGTTAAGAAAAAATCACTTATGTGTAACTGCTTACCAGTAAAAACTGACATTATTGGTTCCAACTTCCCTCTTCTAAGCAGTAAATTCTTTCAATTTTAACATTTCGAATTAATTTTCCGTCCGTGTAACAAAGCAAATGACTTATTTTTAAACTTTTTCTTGTATTCATGAATAATAAAGGCATTTTAATCAATCCTTTAATGAATCATCTTTTCTTAACTTTTAAATTATATTTAAAAAAATTTAAGTGATAAAAAGGTGCATTAAAATTCTAAATACAATAAATTATTAACATAATAGCACAATTTTATATTATAATGATATACATTGCTTTTAAATATATTTTATGCATATGTTGTAATTAAATACCATATTTAAGAATATTTAAAACATTAAAAAAAAATGTTTGCACAAATGACTTTTTTATTAGACCAGCGACGGATGTTTGAATTCTAAAATAAAGGGTAAACACTTTTTTTTCTTCAAAACATAACTAGTACCTGTATATAAATATTACTTATAATAATTTTCATTCTGAACTCTTATTTTGCTTTTTAAAACTAACTTTTATACTAGTAATAAAACGCAAAATTAGAGACAGTAATTTTAAGCCCCCTCTAAAATATGCAGTATTCGCATCATTAACATTTAAAACATTTAACATTTTGTATCTTGAAGCTTTATAATATACACACATAAAAAATAAGCATCATTAAAATAAATAATTTTGTACGTATTTAGCAGTCATATATAATTAAAGTATTATGCTTACTACTTCTATTCTTTGCATTTTTTTAGTTTGAATTGTTTATGAGTGATGTAAATTAAGGATGAATGGTGTAAAGTATAATTTTTTATTTTTGTGTTTATATAAATACAATTATAATGTTTCTCATTTTCCCATTTATTTTGTTTCCTGCCAAATATTTGACCGACTTAACATTTAAATGGATTTTTCAGTATTTAGTTTTGATACAAAATATTAGCAGTGTAAATATGAATATTTACACTTACCAGCATAAATGAATTTGAAGTAGAAGACAAAATGCAAAAACCATCTCCAAAGACATTTTATCCACTTCATTTCAGCACTTCAAAAATAACTTTTTTCAATAAAAAGGAAAGTTTTTAAAATGAATTCCTACTGCAAATTGTTATTTTTCACAGTTTTCATCATTACCAAAATTTATCCTGATCAGTATCATTAAATGTTCATGCATTAATTTTATTTTATTTTGATGTTTACATTGTGACTCAAAGAGTTGTTATCCTATATTTTATATTGTTTGATACAGAATAATAAAATGCATTATTTGACGCGCGATATATTGGCAAATTATTCGCCAGTCATCAAAAGGAACACTTAGTTTATAAGAGCCGGCATTCAGAAGCGCATGCCGTCCGTATCCAATTCCTCTACCGAACTGTCGTCTTATTATCCAGACTAGCCGACTACAATGGTTGCCAAAATCGTAAATTGAATGAAAGTCGCCAATGGAAATTTCGATGCATCGCCAAATTTAGGGTAGCTTTTAAAATATATTTGTCAAAAATGATATTTATACAAATGCTTTTTATTATCAAAAATAAATTATACTTTTACAGGACGTTAATATTATTTATCATTCTTGAAGAGAAAATTATATTTCAAATACTATGAAAATCTTAATTGGTTTTAATTTTAACTTATGAAAATATATTTTTTAAATCTTTATCTTGTAAAACTTTTCACTGAAAACATAACTGCTCATTCACGAAAAATGAATTCCTAGGTTTAATAAGCGAATAATAAATTAGATAATCTATAGTTACATAATAAATTTAAGTCCATAGTCTAAGAACTCTTATAAATAAAATAAAATAAATTTATTAAGTATATTTGAGATGATGATTGGAATGAAAGATTAAAAAATCAGCGCTACGTATATGCTCAAGGAATTATTAATTTTTTTTATTATAACCTTACATTAAACTGCTCTTACATTTTCAATATTTTAAAAGCCATATTTTTAAGAGATATATATTTTATTTGCTATTAACTAACATATTAATATAGATTAATTTTATACAAGTTCTAATATACCACTTGTATAAAATATCTAAATTACTAATTTTCTAGCCTGACGAAAACTTAGCACTGCTTTTTTAACTATTGAATATATCTCTGTCAATTTTTAATTGTGTTTTTTAAAACATTTCAGTAAATTACTTACTATTTATTACATTCAGTATTTATTGCCTTCAGTATTTACTACACATCAAAAAACGATACTGATTGTAACTTGTGAATTTACATTGAAGGAAAATATATTTTTTCGAAATCAATTCACGGAAAATATCTGCTAATTATCTGCTTGGACTGTATTTTCCTTAAGAAATTTCTAAGCATTTGAAAGTATTCATGCTACATTTCGTTGCCTGAATCATATCATTATTTGAAGGCTTTATTCTTCATTAAAATTTATAAACCATTTTTTTTAAATGCCTGTGAAAAATAAAGATTTTAGTATAAAATATTCAGATACTCCTATAAGCACTTTTAATACTTTATTATAATTTGCAATAAACAGAATATAATTAAAACTATTATTTAGAGAAAGTAGAATGTTTTAATGCTTTTGTAAAAAAATGTTTTTACTATTATATCACGCTCCCAAATAAAACGCAAAAAACGGAAATTACGAGTGAAAAAAATTCTAAGGAGTATCATCTTACTTCCATTTAATTTTTATTTCGAAAAATAAGAATTATGGAAAGTTCCAGTTGAGAAAATACGCCGTTTTGTTTTATTGTATAACCGAGAACAACAAAATTAAACTTGGATATTACATACCTTTCTATGCAACTCGGAAGGCAATGGAACATCATATTTGTAAAATAACTACACCATTTTTATTATTTATCCCAAAAGAAAATAAAAAGAAAATGAGATAAAATCTCAGAGAAGAGTTTGAGAACACTAGATTTTATCCGTGTTTTATGACTGTTTTTTAATTTTTTTTAATGCTATATTGAACATTTACTATTTTTTAACTTTTATATCAGTTTACAAACCATTTCTAAACGTTAAAAATGCTTTCAAAAATAAACAGATTATGTATTCTTTAACAATGAAAACATTTCAAAACAATCTTTATATCATTTTCTTAAATATAGTTTAAAACGAAATATTTTAATACTTTTGATAACAAGATATTTTTGATCTCAGAATCATCTCAGTAGATATTCTTTTCGTTAAAAAAATTGGTATTCAACTTCTTTTTTGTAAATCTATTATACTTTCTATATAATATATTTTCTTACTCTCTATAACACTGTCAAAAACAGTTTTTGTTGCTACCCGTAAATTTTACTTTACACTAAATAACCGATCTCCATTTTAATTAAAAGATAGTGCATAATTGTATTTTTACTTCAATTATTTCAAATTCCGAAAGCAATTCTTTACATAGTTGAATTTAGTGCAGAATAAAATATATTTTTAGAGATTCCCACTACATCTGTAAAAACACTAGAATAGAATTCGAGAACCGTTATATGATAGCTAACGTTTCGAATTCATTAAAATTTGTTATTGATTCTCCTACTTTCGTTTCCGCTAACACATTTGAATGTTTAAGGTTAAGAAAAAAGACCTTTGGCAGTAAATTAAATCAAATATAAATAGCCAATCCATGCATTCCTTAACTTTCCTCGGTGAAAACTTTCTAACTAATAAATAACACTTGAGTCTTTTTTTTGTGTGTGTCCTGTGCGACCTAACCCTGCAGCCATACCCTCCGGGTCATTTTCAAAAGTTATTATACTTACTAATTTTTGTGTATAGTGCGCAAAATAAAAATAAAAAATTTAAAAAAAACGAACCAACTTGAATAACTATTTACTTAATGTTCGGATGCTAATTAATAAGTGCAGACTTTTAAGTTACGAAATCAGACACAAAAACGTACTTTCTCTAAATAAATATACAGTTTTTTTCAAAAATTCAAATTTCTGACCCCCAAGACAAAGAGGGTAATAGCATTCTTTGAAATATGATTTCTATAGTTTGGTCCAGAGAGCGATTCAAATTTTAGATCCATTAATGTTATTTATACTTTTTGCTTATTCAGGCATATCTTGAGTAGTTTTAAAGCAAATTGAAAAATGTTTTCCTTTTATTATAAAATTCGTTTACCCAAAGATAATTTCATGTAAAAAGTAACTTTTAGTAAATATTTAATATTATTTTTTTAATTTTATTTAATAATAATAGAAAACATTTTGAATTGGAAGGTATAAAGAACATACTTTTGCATGACAAAATATAAAGTTAGAATGAAATTGATCAACTGATTTAGTTTTATATTTTGTCATGTAAAAATATATCCCTTAAAATGATATAAAGAATTGTATGCCTTACAATTCAAAAAAATTCAACAAATATTAAGTAAAAAATACAAAAATGATAAATATGTATTGAAAGTTATATTTTGCATTGAATTATCTTTGCATAAATTAATTTTATAATTATGTGCAAAAATGTCTAGAAATATGGTGAAATACGCAAAAAAGTAAAATTAATATTAAGGGGTCTAAACTTTGAAACGCTCTCCTAACCAAACTATTGGTACCATATGTTCCGGTTTGCGACTACCCCTATATACTGGTCAGAAATACTTTGAAACTAAACTTCGAAACGCTCTCCAGACCAAACTATTGGTATCATATAAACTAAAGTAAACAACGTTTAAGAGCACAAAAAATATTTATAAATGTAGACAGCTGTTTCGGATGCTCAAAGGGCAACCTTCATCAGTGCAACAGAAAGAAATGAGAGTAAACAGGGTAAATATAGAGAAATGTGACGTCAACACGGCCAATAAGAGGGAAGGGTGAATGGATGACGACGAATGGGAAGCAAGGAACAAAAAAGGAGGGTTAGTTAGGTTTAATCATAGATTTCCAAACAGGAGAAAGATAAGGAACGCTGGATAGTTCATTGACGAACAGTTGAAGGTTGCCCTTTGAGCATCCGAAACAGCTGTCTGCATTTATAAATATTTTTTGTGCTCTTAAACGTTGTTTACCTTAGTTTGTATTTTAGCACAAAGGACGCCCACTTGTGTATTTATTGGTACCATATGTTCCAGTTTGCGACTACCCCTATATACTGGTCAGAAATAAGCATTCGTCACAGAAAAGGAATGTGTATTCAGAGAAAGTACCTTTCTGTGCATGATTCCGCAACTTAAGATATCGTCAGCACTAATTAATTATAAATTTAAATTAAAATTTTTAAACTCTCTCTAAAAATTAGCTCTTTAAAATACTCTCTAAAGTTAACTTCCTATCATTAGATCAAAAATTATAAAGGGTGATCTGATATTTTTATTTTGCCCACTGTACATAAAAATGAAAAATCCTCTTTACTTTGGAGCTCTATATAATTTTCTAAAATAAAACTATTGTAAAATTCCTTTTTTAAAATTTTTATTATTTTTCACAATATGATTCCTTACTGCAACAATTCATGATGCTTAAAAAAATAACTTGCCAATATCAATTTGGAATAAATAATGGAGAATTGTAAATACATCAATAAACATGATTCTTCAGCTAGTGTTCATCATCATAAATTCTTGAATAAATTATTTTCACCATAAACATGGTGCCTACCACACGGAGTTCAGCATATCCCCTTAATATTTCTCTTCCCATTGTATTCCATTATAAGTACCCTTTAACCAAATTACTTTTTGCATTACTAGTATTACTAGTTATACTATTACTAATATTGTTCCTAGTTTTGGTTGCTAGGATTTATGATTTGCCTGCTTATCTATCAAATTGTTGAAATGCCTGCATCATAGAACACCTAAATCATTGTTGTGAATAGTAGAAGCAATCGTGATTTAATTTTAATTTAATTTGTAATGATCTAAGTATTAAAAAATATCTTAATATGCTTAATGGGAATTTTCTTTGATAACTTTTTAAAGCAAAATATCAAAAACTCATGATTTTAAGCCGAAAGAAAGAAAAAAAAACATAATTAAATACATTTTTTTAAAAAAAATAACTGTAAATGCAATCATTTGGTGACATTTAGGCCATATTTCAATTAAAAGCATCCGCCACTTCAAACATATGTACTTTAGAGTATTAATCATTTATTGTAAGGATGACATCAAGCGTAATTCTGCAAACTTTCGATATTTACATGCATGAAATTTTTTTAAATCACACATGTTACAGAAAAAATTAATAAGCACTTTAGTTAAAGCAGTAAGAAGTCAATGTCGGATGGTGTTTGGTGATGGAAGAAGAGATATGTAAATTAAAGGAAAATAATACTACTTATAACATTTATTAATTAAAATTAAAGTTTTGTTAGTATTTTTCCTTATTTAAAAAAGAGAATGAAAATTAAAAATAAAAATATCGTGAAATGTTTCTTTATATATATATATATATATATATATATATATATATATATATAGTATGTAGGACTCATAGAATAAGTTCAAAATATAGAAAAGAGAAGAAGAAAATTATAAAAAATTGACATTTATTTAAGAAAATAAAAGAGAGAGAAAGAAACATGAATTGTTCATTGTGCACTAATTTTTATCCACCGTTTACCCGAAATTAACACATGATAAAAATATGTAAATTGGCAAAGAAGATTTTTGTAAATCTATTTATAATAACTCGCAATTAACTCAATGATTACTTTAGTTGGGTGTCCGCTATTTTTCATCAAATTTTGAAGGATTTTGTCTGCTTATTTTTGGATAAATAAACATTACCACATATCCTTTAAATTCTATTAATTTGATTAAAAATGGTATTTAAATGGATGTTTTTAAAAACAATAAAATTCCAAGAAATTAGTTTATTTATATTAAAATTAAAATCATTTCTTTTAACGTATAAATCAACAAAGCAGATATTTTCTTCTTTTATAATACGCAAATCCAAAAAATTTAAATTAATATTATCATCATGATTACACATGACTGCACATTCTTTTAATTCTATTCATTTGATCAAAAATATGGATGTTTTTAAAAACAATAGAATTCCAAGAAATAAGTTTATTTATATTAAAATTAAAATCATTTCTTTTAACGTATAAATCAACAAAGCAGATATTTTCTTCGTTTATAATACGCAAATCCAAAAAATTTAAATTAATATTATCATCATGATTACACATGACTGCACATTCTTTTAATTCTATTCACTTGATCAAAAATACTATTTAAATGGATGTTTTTAAAAAACAATAGAATTCCAAGAAATTAGTTTATATATATATATATATATATATATATATATATATATATATATATATATATATATATATATATATATATATATATATATATATATATATATATATATATATATATATATATATATATATATATATATATATATATATATATATATATATATATATATATATATATATATATATATATATATATATATATATATATATATATCGACTCTTTTAGTGTATGTTTAAAATTAAAATTTTCGAATGCTAAGTTTTTTTCTTTTTTTGTATATGTATATGTTTCTTGAAAACCATTAGACATTGTTGACCATTTTTCCTTTGTTTGTCGAGGCATGGAAACCAGAAAATGTTTTCTCATATTTCTCAAACTCAGCAGATCCAGTGATGAATTCATACTTTAAAATATCATTCTCTGAAAAGGCAAAAATACTTTTTCAGATAATATGTAAACAATTTTATGTAAATAAATTGTATACTATCTAAAATGAAACAATAAAATCAACTTGAACATAAAAATCTGATTCGTAAGTATCGTTATTTGTTATTTTCAAAAATTATATTTTTCGAAAGAATTATTGAAATCTCTAACGTTTCAAAAAGCGAGAGATTTTTCCATTCGATGGTGTTGGAGAATCTGGCAGTCAAAGATCCCATTTTAGGAACATTTTGCAAAGATAAACAACTAAATTTTCGTATTGTTCAAAAAATCTTATTTTTACATTATGGACATACTTTTAATCATACTATTTTTGAAACCTTAACAAAATTGGATCTTAATACAGATGTGGCTAATATGTCAGGTATAATTTTGACTTCTTAAGCCCCTTTAACCGAAACGGTACTAAGTCAAAGGGTTATTATTACAGGTGCTGAACCTGTCAAACTTTTGTTCTTTGGGAGCCAAAAAAACCGCCAAACTATTATTGACATCAGTGATGCTTGATTAACAATTATGACAGGTACTACCTGCCATTGTGGTAATAGGTTCCTAACGTAATTATGGGTAATTAATAAAGGTGCCTAATACAGCTGATGTGATAATAGGTTTTTTAATTAACAATTAATAGATTTTTTGATTTTTAATTTTTTTTCTCCAAGTTTACACCCACTTTGTGCAAAACAAATGAATCCTGCTGGTTCATAGAATATTGATTTATAAATGCGTGCATGCGAGCAAAGCGGAGAATAAAATCTGAACAGTCCAATTTAAAATTAAAAAAATATCAGTCCCACCATTAAACCACAGTAAGATTCCGACTGTCATTTGAACTGAACAATTTTAAATGTCGGACAATATTTAATAAAAGTCATAAATGAAGATACGGTTATTTTCAATAAAATGACCAACTGCTGAAAAAAATTAAAGAAAAATGTGTTGATACAAAAAATAATGCAGTAAGCTTATATAACCAATTTTTAATTCGTTCTAAAATTTAAAACTATTGACGAATTCCATGAATATTTGCCCCTGCTAACTGGGGAATATTGAAAACCATGTTTTAAAATAACTGCCATTTGCAACAACAGCATTATGCAGTAAAATTTATAGCCGCTTATATTGTTAAGTGAATCTGCATTGCATGCAACTGAAAACTTTGTTTTATAGATTTTACATGGTCAAAAGTACGATTATTTACGGATTTTCTATCAAACTTCGGAAAAATCTGGTTTCTAAAGAAAACAGCAGTCAGCCTCACTTTGTTATCACCATCTGCAGTTTCTCGAGCTTTTTTCTCCAAATCAACAATTATTTTTGGATACACGATATAAATCAAGCGAGCGAGTAGAAATGAGAAAAAAGCTGACTTCGTAAATTTAACTTGTAATGATAATGAAATTCACTCCAAATGAGAAAAATAGAGGAACGTCTTCAGAATTTAAAAATAATTTTGACATGCTTAGAAAGAAGGCTGTTTATAAAATATTTTGTAATAAAATAAATTTTAAATAATCAGTTTCTTCCATTTTCCTTAGAGCTATATTCTTTTAAAAATAATAAAATGTATTTATATATAACCAATTTTATTTAAATATTTTACATTAAATTCTAGACATTAAAATTGCCATAATCATTAATGATTTAGAGAATGATTTAGAGAATATAATGATTTAGAGAATACATTACATTAGTTTAATTTCTCTGGAGTTATGTAAGTTTAAATAAAGAGTATTCTGATTTAGATATTCAAAATGAACTAATGTCAGATAAATTAAAAACTGCGTTAGTTTTAGCTAAGATTTCATAACTAATAAATAATAACTATTTTTTATTGTTATTAGATATTGGAGAAAAAAAATGATATGGCTCTGCTTTTGAACTGTATTAAAAAAATAAACAACAAAGTCTATTAAATGAGCAAGAATGATTTTTGAACATAGTGTTTTAAAAATTATGTATATTTTTTTTGAATAAAAAACAATATTTCCTCAAAATATGATATTAGATAAAAAAAATTAAATAAAGAATTTGCAGAAAATTCAAAATAAAAGAATTAAAACTTATAAAAATATTTAAAACTTATAAAAGTATTTAAAACATACAAATTACGGTACTTAATGCAAATACATCAAGTTGAAAATAAAAACGCACGTTTATAAAACTATTTTAATTTATTTTCTATTTAAAGATCAAAAATTTAGCATCGGGCATAAAAAAGGATAAAATATCGTATTAAGTATATTTTACAAACATATTAAAAATAAAAATGTATTTAGCTTAAATCATTTGTTGGAGCTTATTCATTACATGCATTAATGAACAGCGTGCCAAAAAAATTAACCACCTTAAATTACTTTTGATCTAATGATCTGATCATCGAGTTCTTGGACTTATTCTAAATGATTCGAGGTGTTGACTTCAAATATGCTAATTAATTAGTGAAGACGATATTCTTAGTTACGAAATCAGGCACGAAAACACACTTTCTCTGAATAAACGTTCGTTTTTTTTCCAACGGATTCGGATTTCGGATCCCTAAAATATAAGGGGTAATCGCAATCTGGGTAATATGTACCCCATGGTTTGATCAGGAGAGCGATTCCAAATTTGGACCCCTTACTGTCAATTTTACTTTATTCCTATTTTGCTATATTTCGAGAAATTGAAAAAAAATGCGCGCATTTATAAAATTAGTTATATTCGTAAATTCGTGAAAAAATTTTATTTCAATTAATATTTATTATTTTTTATTATTTTATTTAAAAATAGTCGAAAGAATTTTGAAATGTAAGTTAAACAATTTTTTACATCGCTTTAAAGTAAATAATTTTACTTATGAAAATACAAAATTTGAGCGAAATCGGTTGAATAATTCTTGAGAAATCCAATTTTAAGAGATTCGTATATTTAAAATTCGATTTCTTATGTAACTATTTAATCGATTTTGCTCAATTTTGTATTTTGAAATGTAAAATTACTTACTTTAAAATGTTGTAAAATATTGTATGCCTCATAGTTCAAATTTATTTCGACTATTATTAATTAAAATAATAAATGTGAACTAAAATTAATTTTCTCCATGGAATCATCTTTAGATAAAAAAACTTCATAATTGTATGCAAAAATTTTAAATTCGCTAAAAAAATTCTCGAGATATGGCGAGAAGTAAAATTAACATTAAGGTAAAAGTGAAATTAAGAGAAAAGTAAAATTAAAAACAAATTAGCATGAACTTTGAATTGCTCATCTGACTAAACCTTTGGGACCATATTTAACAGATTATGGTTATCCCCTGTAATTTTGGGGTCAGAAATATGAATCTGGTGAAAAAAAGATATGTTTATTCAGAGAAAGTGCGGTTTTGTGTCTGAATTCGTAACTAGAAAAATATCGTCTGCGCTAATTAGGTAGCATATTTGAGATCGACCCTAAAACCAATAAGATTGAGTCCAAGAACATGTAGTTCCAATCATTAGATCAAATTTTATTCAGGATAATCAGCTTCTTTTTCTTTTGCTCCTTGGCTCTCTGTTCACATTCTATTCGCTTAAAAGTTTTTAAGATATAGCCGAATAAGAAAATGGCCAAATTAAAATACCGCTATTATGTAATTTTAATTTCACATTTTGCTGAACTAAAGTGATTAACTTATCGGAATAATATTTTCTAAAATTTCAACCATTTGTACCATTGGAAAGTTGTATGCCATGATGTCCAACAGCCGCTATACAAAGCTTCCTAACTCTCCTTAGACTGAAGTGTACAGCTATGGTGGTAGGAGCATCAACTACGAACCTGGAGGATCTTGGTTCGAATCCTAACGGCACTCAGCAACGATCTCTCTTACACACATTCCTTCCTCTACATCACTCTTAAGACTACGTATTTTTTTTATCGAAAATTAGTAGATGTTGTTTAAATTCTTATTACACGGTGTTTTCGATTACGACTATATCTGGTTCGGAATAATTTTGATTTGAATTTTGATTTATTTTTTTTGCAGTGTAGTTGGAATAACATTTAATCCTAAATGTTGGGCAGACTGACTAAAACAACGTCTCGATATTTTTTGTGGATTGCTTTTAAAAGATGCTTGATTGTTTAAAATATAATTTAAGGAGTAATTTCAAGTTGTTTAATAAATTATGCAGCTTTGTTTAAATAAATCAAATGTTAATATTTTAGATAATTTTTGAAAATCAAAAAAAGTGTTTTTGTGGCTGCTGAAAGTGTACACAAACAGGGTGCCTCGTTTTTTAACTTTTCTTCGAAGCAAAATGTATTACCCGGTAAAAAAAGCCTATCTACGTGGACATTACTGATATACATTTTTCCAAATAAAATAACATCTTCTGCAAGAAATATGGACTCAAAATTTCGAAATATTGATTGAAAACACCGAAGTTTTTAATTCTAGTTAGGTAAAAACTATCATAAAATTGAATCAAGTTCAAAGCAATACTCCTTGTTAAATACTTTCTTTCAATCTCCAACATTCAAGTTAAACAAACTTAAGAGGACTGAAGTGATTCTCGTTGAAATGGAGCTTAAATGGATTGCAAATTTTGTAGAGTTGCCGCTTTTTGCTCACTTGACCAGTCTTGCTAGCCAAGCAAATAAGTACCCGCAACGTATATATGGCTGTACTTAGAATTCTAATTCTACAGCACAAACCAACCACATAAAGGACATTCTCAAAATCACTGGATTTCACCGCTTTTTGAATCCTTACATTTTGGAAAAATTGTCCCTAATTGATATTTTTATTTAAGAATAAGAATATAAGGTATAAGAATGAATTCTTTAGTGATTTACCAGGCGAGAATTAGTTGAGAACAGGATCTTGATTCATTTCTGTGGATATGCCATAAAATTTGTAGTCAAATGCTTGGCCTCGTCACGTCAATATCTTCAGCAAGGAAATAAATATCACACCGTAGTTCACTCAAATAAATAAACCTTTTGTACAACCAAGGAGATAGTCTTCTCACTATGATAATTTATTTTCTACTTTTTTTTTCTTCAAGATATATCGAGAAGGCTCTCAACAATCGATGCTCTACGTTCATCATTCTATTTAGTGAAATGGCATTCTACAGTTGAATTTAACAACGAGGGATTTATAGGCTAAGTATAATTGTATGGCATTATCTAAATAAGAAGGAGTGCATCCTTATGTAAAACACTAACAATGGTTTATTCAACAACTATTGTATAAGTGACTTATCAAAATATCCTGAGGTACGCACCGGTGATAGAATTATTTTCAATAGTGAGTGGAAAAAAACAACTTCGCACAATGCATTTGTGGTCATGCGCAAACGAGCACTTGTAAATAACATTATTTCTCAACAAATCCAGGAGATGCCACAACAGTACTCTCTTTCAGAAAAGCGTCAATGCTAAAATTTAAACCTTTCTGGTGGTTTCAATATTCTACCAGATTTAGCAAGAATTTCCTGTGATGGAGCACCTAGAGTGAGAGAATCTCGTGATTCCCGTTCTTTTAACATCATGTATGCAGGTATACATTGAACATAAACTGTAGCTTCTTTGTTATTGTCCAAAGAGAATAAACGTCATAAACGCTTTATTAGTTCTCGCATAAAAAAAATGGTCCTTAAAAGGTGATTTAAGCTTCTTTTTTTATTCGACCAGTTCTCAGAAACACGTGACTATGAGTGTTAAGTCTTTTTGAAGAAAAGTTGAACGTTTACTATGATCTGTCGCAGAAGTTTGTCTCAGTGTTGCCATATATTTTTGCAGAAGACACTCGAACTTAGCTTGAAAAACTTTCGAAATTCTACATCTTTAGAGGAGTTCACCTGGTAGCTTTAACCCACTGCTTGTAAGTCTTCTCATATGGCAGAGAGAAGAGAAAGCAAGAGCATCGGCAACACCTCAGGCCAACGCATTGGATCCACTATAATCAGAGTAGGGTTCAAGACTCGGTTCCACCTCTCCATCATATGTTTAGAGGTGGAAAAAAGTTGCAGGTGTTTTATTCACACTAGGTTGTTCAAAAAGTGTTCGGAATAAGGTTGACTCAAAATTACACCCTCGATCTGTCATCAGCGCATCGAGAACGCTAAGTTGCGAAACTCATTGGCTGATATAAGCATATGCAACAGTTTCAGTAGGCTGATTTATTTTCGATGGGGATCGCCTCTGGCCCCCTTTTACATCCATAAGTGATGGTTATTAGATACCGATAGCCCTAATTCAAGCGTAACGACGCCACAGGATTACACCTCTATGAGTAGATCCGAAAGTCTCACCATAACTAAAGCTCAAAATCCGGTGGGAGAGTAATGTGGGGACTACACTAAAATTTACACTAAAATTAACACTACACTAAAATTTTGATGGATCGGTGATCTTAATACAGTTCTCCCGGCCACTCACAGAACAGCAATGAATCAACTAGTGATATTCGTCCATCGAATTCAATTACAGATAAAATTCTTGTGGGCAGTCGTAACTACCACTACAATTATTTAATTCCCTTTTACTGGTACATAAAACATGTTAACTCGATTCTATATCTTAAGGTACCTTTAGATAGATGGCGGTTGACAATGTCGGCTGCCTAGCTCCGCAGATTTCGGAGATGTGAGTTACTGGACAATCACTCAAGTGCCTGTTACTAAATCAACAGTCCTAAGTATGTAATAGAAGAATAGTTTAAGCATTGACAGACCTTCGTTCTTTACAATATTATGAGAACCAGAATAGCCCTTTGCTTCCATTCCAAGCCATACGGAAAAAGTAAGACTTGCATTTACAGAAGAAGACTTTCTGGTATGTCTTTGTGAAGGTTTATATTATCACAAGATTGACTTTACCTTTTCCGCCGGATGCTTTAAAATACAAATGTTTGACAGAAAATTTATATTGATATAAATTAAGCAGTTTATACACGTGGTTGGTTGGCTCAGCAGGGATTTTGAAAGATCCTTAAATGCAACCACCCTCACTTGGTGTGTCTTGAATCCTAGCAAGCATCACTGGGCAAGTGAGCACAAAAAGTCATTTGTATCGAAAGCGTGCTCAATTCCAACTTTGGAAGGCATTTCTGTCTTCTGAATGATATTTAACTTGAATTTTAAGACTGAAAATAAATTTTCAACGTAAGTATAAGACCATTTTAACCTAAACAAAAGTAGTGATTTCTTTAAATTAAAACTTTGAAATTTTGAGGAAATACTTCTCAATGAAGATTTTTTTTATTCGAAGAAAAATTATATCGGTAATATCACGTGGAATGAACAACAAAGTTGAAAACCAAGGCCATTATTCATCCACCCTGTTAACAAGACAATTATTAAAGATATGTTTTTGTTAATAGAAAGATAAAAAAGAGTTATAATAATTTTCTCCCGATAGACAAGTTTGTTCCCTTAAGAATACAAAGTTAAATTTAATTTGAAAAGCCAGATACAATACTTTCATATCTAAATTGTCCTTGCATGCGTTTCTCTTGTCTACAAGTCAATAAATGACAAATGTCATTAAATAGCTAATTCTGCGTGTGGAATTCTAATAACAAGAAAGAAATCATCAGAAGAATGGCAATTCTGCCATAAAAACTCCTGTCATTAAGACGGAAACATTATCTTAACACTAGGTTTACGGACGTTTCTTATGTACCTATCTCTACGGACACACGTCAATTTGACGTATGAAAAAATTGTGAGTCTTAATTTAATAAATTCAATTTAGTAGATTTTTATCCACCACTATTTCTAAATAATTCGCAGGCCTATATAATTCACCACTTCATATTTCAAAATTTACTTTGTTGTTATTTACCATTTTTTAAAATTATTTTCGCGTGTCCGGAGCAGTTGGCATCTCTGCACTTAGAAACCAATGTATATGTATACTATAAGAAAAGAAATGAAGATATGAGATATATATTTATGAAATATTCTAGTATTTTATGTTTCAATACTCGAACTAAGCAACTGAAACTTTCAAAATCTGACACTCTGACATCAATTGACATTCTGCGTTTGTTCTTTCTATTATTGCTTATCGGCAACAGTTGTTTATAACTTGTTTTATTTCAGATATCGAATCGAAGTATTGTCGGTACATTCCTATTTATTACTGATGTGATAATTGCTTGTTTACTTAAACTTTTGTCTAAATTATGATCGCGTCAAATTGACGCATATCCGTAGAAATAGGTATACCACATAGAGAATTTCAATATTTCAACGCTTTTGAGGTAAATAGCATTTAATATATATTTACTTCGATCAATGGTTAAAAGTCATTGCAAGAGATAAAATAAAAATTCAAACGGGTTTTATAATTTTCCTTGCAAAAGTTGAAATCCGTCAAAATGACGTGTCCCGTAAACCTAGTGTTAAAATACAATGTTTACAATATTTAACAAAGTAAAAATTTTATTTTATATGGATTCATTTTAAATTAACAGAATGAATTACATAAATCGTATTGAAAATTATTTATACTCCCTGTTATTTACGGTTCAACATCGAAATCGTTTCTTTGAGTTTTTCCTAGATATTGAAATACATTCTTCGATATAATTTCAAACAAATTAAAGCTTCGAAATTATTATTCAGTTATATGCAATCTGTTCCTTAAATAATATGAATGCATTGAACAAAAATTGTTACTAGTAAAAAAATATAAATTGTATTCATATACGTGATTATGAAAGCAATTTTTTAGAATATGGATATATTTATTCTTTCAATATGAATACATTACCATTTTAATTGAGAGATTTTGAGAATAAACATTTCAAATTGTCTTAAATAATTCAAATTTGAAATAAAAAGCAATTATAATATGTACATTTATTTAATTTTTATTTATTTAAATTATTCGTAAAGAATAAAAAAAAACTCTTACGTAATAAAAACAAGATAGCTATTTTGCTAATTTAAATATTCGTTCTTCGTTTTGCAGCTTTTAAATACGTAATTATCTAGGTTTTTAATAAGTATCAACAGAAATTAAAAGTATTGTTATTGCTCATAGACTTCGAATTTTTTTTTTAAATTCATAACTTATTTACTATATTCACAGTTATAATTCAATTGTTTAATATTTTTTCCGTAATTTGGATTTTCTTTATTATACGGAATTTCATCTCTCTATTTTCCTTTTTTGAAAAAAAAAGGTTTTAATGTTAAAAAAATGGTTTTAATGTTTTTTGTAATTAAAATACAAGTTAATTGGTTACTTTACATATAAACAATATTTTAAATTGTTTTGGTCAAGCATTTAACAGCAAATGGTCAGCAGTAAATTTATGATGAACGGAATTTTTTTTCTGTAATAAAGTACACCTACTGTACAAAACTGAGGTCTGAACAATATATGAATAAAGCACTAGATAGCGCCACTAAGCAAAAGCTTTGAAAAGATTAAATCGAACACAGTAGTTTTGCTCCAAATAAATGTATCTCTATCATATTGGATAAAACAAATGAATACATTAACACTACTGGCAGAAATTGCAAAAATTGTTATTAAATGTAATAGCATAGTTTTTATGGAGAAAAAATTTTAAACAAATTCGAATTTACATTAAATACTTTATTTTTTACATAAGAAATTGGATTTTCAGGAGAGATAGAGAAACTTTAAATTTTTATTTGTAAGAAGTACCTGTATTTATAAATGAAAAAATTATATTTGAGAAAAATATTTCTGTTTTTTACTTAATATAAAAATTATATTTTTTAAGAAATTTTACCTTTAAAAAAAGAAATAAAACAATATTTATAAATATGATATCTGAAAAGCTAACTGATGAGATTGAGAAAACAGATATCACGTTTTTAGAAGAAGTTAGAAAAAAATGTTTAATACTTATGTCTGGTTACATTTAAACCTATAATCATGATTATATGAGGAAGTTTATGAAATTTGATTTGAAAGATAACATAAAGATAAAATCATTTATTGAAAATCCTTTTAGCTACTGTAAAATATTAACAAGGGATGCATTTAATCATAGAATGATTAAATGTATCCCTTGTAAATATATTAGGATAATTAAAAGGTAAAGAAAGCTTTAGGTAACAAATTTAAAAATAGATACAAATAATTAAAGAAAAATAGCAGCAAAATTAGTGTCTTAATGTCTTATATCTGCATCTATAAAGTTTCAATTTATTACGTCTGTTAAATAATAATATAAAATTTCATTTGCTTTGTTTGTTTTTTTAAATTTTGTTGAAGATTCCAAAAAAAAAAAATAATAATAAATTATCCATTTTAAACTAAAAACTTTATTGTAATCAAAATTTCATTGAAATATAATGATATGATTTTAAAATTAAACAATAACTAATGTAATTCTTAGATTATTTTTTTAACATCCCGAAATTTTTTTTTATTACAATCTAGAAAAAAAAGAAGCAAATTGTTTGAAACAACGAGTACAGTGGCGAGTGCCTTAAAAGACAGATTTGATATATGAACTTAACAATTAAGAACAGATAACAAAACTTACGCAATATATACAACTAAGGAATACATCTACTTAAAACATTGAAAAAATGATATGTACGTAGAATAGTTTAATAATTTATTATTAGAGTAAAATATTTAAGTATGTATCCTACATTCTCAGAATATTTCCAAAGTTTTTTCTTGATAGTATTGGTAAATTCTTAGGATATATTTGCAATTCTTATAATACATTTATTTATTTTTTTACAATGCAGTTTCTATTAATATACGATCATGGATTTATACGTAATGTAAAAGATCAATTGATGAAATAAGTTTGATTTTTTATGAAATATATCTGTATTAATATATGAAAAAATGGCCCACCCATCCACCCATTTGAGCATAAGTAATA
Source organism: Parasteatoda tepidariorum (assembly GCF_982258835.1). Taxonomy (NCBI): domain Eukaryota; kingdom Metazoa; phylum Arthropoda; class Arachnida; order Araneae; family Theridiidae; genus Parasteatoda; species Parasteatoda tepidariorum. The sequence continues at coordinate 21,398,896 of NC_141761.1, forward strand.
TTCAAAATGTACCAATAGTAAATAGTTGTTTCCCATCACAAATTATCAGATATCTCCTTACAATATCTGCAGTTTGAACTTTTTTAATATGTTTTAATTTTCGATTGTGATTCTTTCTTTTATCGATCTGAATATGAATATGTATCTGATTTCTATCTCTAAATATATTGATAAATAATGACGTTCACAAGCATTCACCAAATAATACATAATGTTACTTATTTAATTTCTTTTCAATCAGTAACAAAATCAGATTTATTATAATTTCAAAATGAAAGAAGAAAGTTCTTGATTTTCTTTTAAAAGTAAATAATGCTTGATTTTTTTTTCTTATTAAGCTGATTTCAGTTCTTAACGTCACTGTGGAAATATCCTTTTCCCCAGTGATTATAAATCAAATTTTCTTTTATTCTTCCAATGTTCATGTACAAAACATTTTATTAGAATCCTTTTTAACTTGTGTACATAATTAAAAACTTTCTGTCGTGCTTGAGTGAGAAGATTTGTTGTAGACCACAGAATTAATTGCCCAATTCAATCTTCAGTTTACATTACATATCCATGTAATGCACATCCAACTAAGTTTCGAAATATTTGCGGTATTGAAATCATATGTGTAGAGTTTTATTCCCAATTCATTGGATTTTTTTATGCTTCCTTCATGCATGTGTAAATACAGATTAATGAACGAAGCTAAAATCTTTAGAAATAGTTTTAAAAAATGCTTCTGTATTGGAATATTTCAGAAAACATATATTGGTTGAACGTGAAAAATTAATGAGATATTCCAGATGCTTTACGACTATTTTTAGGATGTCAAAATTTTAATATCGCAGATACGTTTCTGAAAATTTACGGAACGCTTTTACCCCAAACAAATATTCACTGTCCTGAATGTGAATTTAGTAAATTTAGTCGAAAATGAATGGCTTTTAAAAAGCGTGCGTTTGCTATTGTATTTGAACAAGAAAACTAAGGAGTTTTCTTGTCTTTGTTAACGAACGTTTACGTTGGATTTGTATACCCATTTGATAGAATCGTTAGATAGATTAAAATAAATTGTGAAATAAACTTTTCTGATAAATAAAATGAATCTAAAGATAATATAAATTTTCAGAAGTTAACACAATATACTTAAAACAGTTTTTACTGCGGGTGAACACCCTTGTTTGGCATCCATGTTTTATTAAAAAAATATCTCACAGTTTAATAATTGTTCAAAACAATTTCTTATTTCTAATTATATGCATATGCAACGTATTAACGTTTCTTTATTTAATTAACTTTCGAAAAATAAACGATTTCCACTAAAATAATATTTCAAATAACCCTACATCAAATAATAAAAAGACATATTTAAACTTTAATGAAGCGCTTTGAACTTTTTATGCTATGATATGTTGGGGAATTACTCATTAATAATTCATTTTCTTTTTAATCCTAAATAAAAAAAGTGATAAACATGTAGCGCTCAACAACCCTACCATAAAGGCTTCTTCAAGGACCCTTCTAAAAATCCTTCTATCGAAACTGAAGCCCACTTTTAAAAATACATCACTATGCCCTTGCATTTTTATTCTTCATTTTCTTTTACCTATCATTGCGGAATTTTTCTAATCTAATTTAATTAAGTGTTCGTGTAAATACTTCAAAGGCAACAAATTGTTTCCGATATAGAAAGAACGAAAAGAAAAGGGGGAAAAAAGAACTTTCATTCTTATGTAGAGGCCTTCGTTCGATTTTAATGTCCTTACTTAAACATGTCTTTGTTTAAAATTAAACTGCCTAATTAGCCCTAATTATCGCATTGGAATCATTCTGTTAGGAAAGTATTATAATTAACTAGCCTAGAGTCATTTATCAAGCATTTTTCTTTATATTTCTGATTCCATTAAAACTGTACTGGGATAGAATTTTTATCTCGTACCGCTTTGATGATCTTAAAGGGGTGCTTAAACGGCTCTCTGTGAGATTTAATTTTCTTCTCTTGGATTGTAGGTTCTGCTAAGTTCCCAATCATTGAATGAGGCCATTTTAGGTAATGGTGGCAGTGCGTGTAAGATGGATATTTTTTTCCCTTCCTTTTAAAGTAACTGATTTTGGAAATACGTGTAAATTTTAATTTGCAGGTAAAGCTAATTTATTTTAAGAAAATGTTCCCTTTTTCAAATTTCATTTCAAGAAAGTATACAAGGGAATATAATATTACATTTATTTTTCAACTTTTAGTGAGATTAAAGAAATGACTTTTTATCTATTGAGACAATACTGCCTTGAAATTATCACAAAACTCTACGCATATTTTCAAAAACGTGATCAAGAAACATTATTAATTATTTCATAAAAAAATGTCGTTTAAAGATGTAGTAAGGATGCAGTTTTTTCATTATATGATTTGTAAGAATAAGATTTATTTTTAGAATATATAATAATTTTTAAATGTCACACACCTTTCTCCCAAATAACCCTTTTTTACTAATAGCACAATTTATAAATGACATTTTTTAAATATAAAAGGAATTTAAGGATTTGTCGAAATTTATATAAATTGTGAACTCTATGGCTCGTAATGATGGGGCTTTGAAAGTTACAATCGAGCATGTTTTTTTTTATCCTTACATGGTTGAATGGGTCCTACGAAAGAAATGTTCAACAAGTAATACATAAATACACTTTTTTTTCAAAATTTCAATAATTATTTATAGAATGAAGTTTCCTTATTGTCTTATCTTCACTAGTCATATAAAAAGTCGAACTTAGCATCTGATTTGAATATTTTAGAAAATCTAATAAATTTACAGCAGCTATAAATGCCTAAAGTTTGTATAATATGTGCCGTTAGAAGCTTCTCGAAAAAATGGTTAAATAACAAATTATATATTTGTTATTTTACCATATCCAGGCAAAAGAGTCAAATAACTATAAACAAGATATAATATTTAAGTCGTTATCTGTGAGAAAAAAATGCCCATTAACTGCAAAGTCCAGTTAAATTTCCTTTTTTGAGGTTTTGAAACCATGCTAGTTATAAATGGTAAAAAAAAGCATGCAGTTTTGTATTCATGGTCTGTACGATAAAGAACGTTTTTTACAGTAAACTTTACAGTTCGATGAACCGACTGCTGCTGGTTATTTACCATAATTTTAGAATGAAAATTCTAACAGTCAGCGTTCCTACATAGTTCCAAAGGTTTCTTGCCTCTCTTGCATGTGAAGAGGAATTAGTGGTAATATAGTTTATTGAACATATAGGCACACTCATTCGCCTTTATTAATATGCATTCTGAAAAGATATTTGAGCAAGTAAAATAAATATTAGGGATATATTTTGTAGAGTAACGTAACCAATATCAAATATAAAATATGTGTATATGTGCAAAAATAATCTTGTGATACTATATAAATATAATACGACTTATGAATACAATTCAATTTATAATTGTAAAATTTAATTACATACTTACATCCAGATTCGAAGTATGCAAAAGAAATATGAAGTTTAATGATATATAGCATAAATTAAGAAAGAAACTTAACTATGACGCATTAAGGAATTTTGAAGAATGATTCTTTCCAATAATTTAAGCATACATGTTTGTGTTGGCTTGTTTATATTCTTTATTTTTCTGATAAAATTGTATTTTTCGTTGTTATGATATTGCAGTACGTATGTAATTTGAAATTAAAGCTTAATTATTGAGACATATATCAACGAAAGTATAATATTTATGTACCGACTTCATCCAAAGTAATGCGAGAAAATATCTGCGTTACAAAAATTTTGTGTTTGTTTTATAAATATTTTAGGTCATAATTTTGTTTTTTTTACGATAATTAATAATTACTATGAAAAACAAATATTAATTACGGATTTGCAGTTGACCTAAATTTTTCAAATCCCATTAACTCACTATAATTTGTTGAGGTATTTACGTATCATGAAAATTATTCTTCAGCCTTGTTTGCATATTTTAGATGTAATTTGTATATTAATCTAAATCCGAAAGTTATTTTTTAAGATATATCTTGAACAAAATATTTGGAAAAGACTGGAGTAAGTTTAAGTTTGTAACGTAAGTTTTTGTATGCATAAGTTATTTTTAGAGTGTATTTGGTCACTATAAACCTTACTTAACATAATTCTGTAAATACTAAATAATACTAAAAATACACTTACTGTTACATCCAAAAATGTAGTTTTTCAAAACATTCCCACAAACAGCCAGCAGATGTCTAATTAAGGGTTTTGTAGGTTAAGTCTTCGCAATTTCGTGACCAATGGCATTCACGTAACAATATATGATCAGCATTGGCAACAATTTCTTGTTTACTTGAAGAACAGTTTGGTATTCATCGTTATTAAGCCATTCGGGCTTCCAGCCTCCAATGGAGATCGAACCTAAATCTTTCTCAATGAAAGCTCTGTGTTTTAACCATTTAGCTTTCAATGCTCTTTACTGTAATATTTACAATGAAAGTCTCATTATTGTAGTATTATGACATACATTTATGTTACTTACTTTGTCACAGCTAATTTTGCGGAAGAAATTAAACATACTGCGCATGTTTGAGTACTTTTTTTTAGTTTTTTTAATTATTCATATATAATTTTCGCTATTTTCTCATTTTTTAAACATTAAAAATGCAATAACTATAAAAGTAAATTTAAAAACTGAAATCAAAGATTCTGACATCTTATCATATTTTGTAACTGAGTGTCAAAATGGAAATCTCCATGACATTCTCTGAAAGTCAAAATTTATTTGCTTCCTATATTTCAGTGACAATCGTTTCGATTTTGATTACAAACCCATAAAAGTAATATCACTACTCAGTTTAATAGCATTTTCGGATCCTTGACGGGATAAGGATTAAAACTAGGCATCGATTCCCAGAAACTTAATGATTCTCCGATTTCCTCTGCAAGAGGGAAGCATCATTAACACAATACGTACTGGCTTTTCAGTGATTTGTTGGAGTCAGCCAAAAATAGAAAACTAGTCATGCGTCCAATTGTTATCCGATATAATTTCAGGATTCAGAAATTTCTCTTAAAAGGCGAAGGGTTCGGAAAATTGCGATACAATATATGCCCTTTACATTACCTTACTCTTAATGATACATCATCTTTTTTTAGATAATAATGACATTTACGTTATTGCTAAAAATTTTCAGTACGAAATAATTATTTTATATTACATGAGTAGATTAAAGGAGAATAATAGATTAAAATGTAATAATAAAATTAAAAAAGGAAATAAAATGAATGAATTTTATATGCTTTTAGAAAATTATTTTTGGATTGTTTCTTCTTTTTTTTTAATCCCTTGGTATAATATTCTTCACATATTCTCAACACTGTGATAAACCGTAATTTCACTGTGATAGTAATGTTTTTTGTATTATTATTTCCAAACTCAATTTCCTAACTACTAAGACACAGAGTAAACCTTTTAATTTTAATATTTCCTATGAACAATATACATTTTTTTCATTTTATTTGAAAGAAATGAATGCTACATTTACTTTAATTCAAACATACTCAACATAGTTTAATAATCAGGAGTTAACCTTTAATCTATGAATGCTATTGCTTTAAGCCAAACAGAATTTTTCCATTAAGTAGTTTAAGAGGCAAATTATTTCCTTGTTGAGTGGTTGAAATGAAGAATAAAAATGAAATAAAGATTAAAATGCGTAATTATGAGAAAAGGTTCGCCTTACGCTTGATATTTTATAGCTTTTACGCTTGATATTTTATAGCACCTCCAATATCGCAAAATAATATACATAGCCCTTTTCTATAAGCGTTGTTTTATCTCGCCCAGTTTCAAATTCTGGCGTATAATTGTCAATTAGTATACAGTTTCTGAAACGCATCCGCAGCAAAGCTCACATTAATTATAAACCTTAGAAATCAGGTAATTGGTTAGAGTTTCATTCCCCTCAAGCCAGTGGAAACAAGAGTTTTGGGGCTTTCTTCCACGCAAGTTATCTCACACTTACTCTAGTTTTCTCAGATCAGTTCAAAGTTTCGAGGATATCAGGGTAGAGGCTTAGGGGTCATTCTCAAATATGGGTATATTTATGCATTGGGAAAATAAATGGTAATTAACACTCGTATAGTAAATCTTTTCCGTTAAGAAAAAGTGGTTAAAAATAGAGCTCCAAATGTTTTTCATTAAAATATTATTGACACTGGTATTTTCTACAGCATGAGGATAAATATATTAGAATGAACAAATATTTGTGTCCCAACAATTTATGGTAAACATCGTGGTACTATTGCGAGAAATTTCATTCTGCTTAGTAAATAATAAAGTGTACAATAAAATAACAATCTTTCTCTCATTAATTGCGAAGAAGGATCAGTAATAGAACCACGGAAAAAAGCTAAAAATTTCAAAATATATTTTGGGTTTGAAGTAACAAAATGCGGTTACTCACACATATTAGGAGGGAATACTATCAAAAAAACTTAATATTTCAAAATATATTTTTGGCTTGAAGTAACAAAATGCGGTTACTCACGCATATTAGGAGGGAAAACTATCGAAAAAATCTAAGGAAAAGCTTAATATTTCGAAATACATTTCGGGCTTGAAAAAACAAAATGCGGTTACTCACAAATATTAGGAGGGAAAACTATCGAAAAATACTTAAGGAAAAACTTATCGGAAAAAACTTAATTGAAAAATTAAGTAATCAATCCTTTTTCCTTTTTTTTTGCTGTGGAAACTTAAAACAGATCAATTATGTTTTTTTTTCTTCATATATATTTCATAAATGAAATATTTTAATATATATCTTTGTATTGAATTATATAAATCGAATCAATATAAAATTTACAACGATATAAATTTAATATCGAATAATAACTCCGAAAAAAATTGAAAATTGTGAAACAAAAACAAAAATTATCTAATTATCTTTTTATTCATCAACACTTTAAAGTTTCCAGTCAATTACAATCAATTTACGGGAAAATTACTGACTTCTTAAGCGCCTGTACTGAAAAATATATCTTCAGTTTTGTTCATGATTTCGTTGTGTAGATCAATACCAATTTTTAATGTAATATTTTTTCACCCTGTAAGACGGTAGGTGCGTACTTTATTTACGCACACTAGAGCTGCACAATGGGCTATTGGCGACGGTCTGGGAAACATCCCTGAGGATGACCCGAAGACATGACATCGCAATTATATTCCTCTGCAGAGGGCATGGCTTCCCTGCCTTGGTAGCCCGACAACCTGCACGTGAAGTTCAGCACTTTGCGGTAGAACTGTTTAACGATGCCGATACCTTGCATCCTCAGTCCCTACACCGGCTGAACAAAGTGATCACCCACCCGCTTACTGACCACAGCCATTGATGCTTTACTTCGGTGTTCTACTGTTAATCGTGTCTTTACGATCAGTCCACTGAGGTACGCACCATGTAAGAAGTGTAGGTATATTCGTACAGGGTGAAAAACAAGGCTCAGCCATAACATGACATCGCAATTAGCTATTAAATTCAAGTTCGATTAATAGTTTTTTAGAGCTTTGGAAATAATTTGGAGTAAGTGTTGGGTTTACGTTGATTTATTTCACCTCTATTTTAATTTTACACAAAATAATCTTAATTTAAAAATATCCTTACCATGGTGACTATTACAAAAGGGTTTTAAGCACATGGAAACGATCTCTAAATACATTGCATAATTAATTAATTTGAAACTTTTGAAAAACCTTATAAGGACCATGGGGACTAGAGTTGGAATAAATATTGAACATCTATTCATTTTGTTATAAATTAGATCAAAGTAAAGTTAAGCAAAAATATATCATTACTAATGTGTAAAATCACCATGATAAGGAAGTTAAAGGACATATTAAAAACAATTTCAGGTATTTTAATCTGAGATGAGGGAAATCAAGTATCTTTTACAGTCAAATGTATTATAACATCACCAAATAAGTTTCACCAAATATCAATTTCTATTGCATTGCATAGATGCAAAAATTAAAATGATAATTCCATACTACTAAAAATATGGCAAACGATAACTACAATAATTGTTCCATGCTGGAACAACAAAATATTTCCATTTCCATTAAGCAATCCGAAATAAAATAATACATTTTATATTTTTTGATAAATTATTTCTTACTATCAAAATACATTGTTGCAAATAGTTCAGCTTTGAAATTTTGTTAAAAAAGATCCCTTTTTAAAACCAAAGAAATATGAATGTCAAGTTCCAAATTTAAAAATTTTAAAATAATTTTAATTTCTGTTTAAGATACATATTTTTTTAAATGATTTTTTCGTGAAATATTCCATGGCTTACCCCAAAACTTCAAATTTAAATACAAGATAAACTCTTTTTGGAAAACTACTGCTTCAGTTAAATTAAATTTTAGTACATATTTTAATTATGTTATGAAGATTATTTAAATGACAAATTTTTGCCTGGATATAGCTCAAAATCTTGTGTCAATATAGTTGCAATTCATTTTTAGTGTTCTCAAACAAGTACCTAGCAAAAAGATTTGACTAGAAATTCTGATTAAAATTCTTAAAACAAAATTCAGTTTCAATTCATTAAAGTTGCATAATTGATTGTTGCAAAACATTTTAAGGTTATATGCCTAGTCGATTTTCAGAAAATTCTCTCCAGCGAGAAATAACCTCTTTAAACGAAAATCAATTCAACTATGTTCTTTTTTAGTTCTTATATTTTTGACACATTTCAGAAGTTAAATGTTATACATTCAATAAATCTTACAATAAATATTTTCATAGTCATAAAGGCTACAGCTAAATAAATTAAACTAGGCATTCCGTGTTAATATGAAAATTCTCGTTTTGCTTCGATTTCGTATGTTTTAAAATCCATGCATGATTTATTATTTGCGTGTTTTTAAACATAAAAACATGGGCATAATGAATCAACTGACGTGACTTAAGAACTTAAATACTGCTTACGCATTAATACCAAATGATTGATTGGTATTTATAATGAGGCAAGACCGAAAGCCAAATAAATTACAAATTATTCTCTTAGCAAATTTCTGGTTCAAAACGTGTCTCCTTTTGTTTGTCTTTAGAAGAAAATATTATTATTTTTTTTAAATTGTCCCTCAAGTCCTTAATGCACTAGCTATATAAAGTTTTATATCACGGTTTTGTACCATAAATATTTAAATTTTCGTCTGAGTGATGCTTAAAGAACTCGAAAAGAAAGTTATATTGCCTTTAAATATTAAAAGAAAAAATAAACTCCCTTACTGCAGTAAAATTCGAATGAAGTTTAGAATGGCTGTCATCCGATTTTTTAATTAACTTGTTTGGACACAGCTGTTTTAAAAAGCAATTAGAAGAACGGCTCTGACAGGATGTGGAGAATTCATTCTGAATTACAACTCTCAGTTGTTTTAAGTTTTAATTAGTTATGTATATTAATAAACTGAGCTTGTTTGCATACAAAACAACATTTGTTTTTAAATTTGTGTTCTTCGGTTGAGAGAAGTATACGTTATAATTATAAATGATGTTATATCAAATTCCATCGATTTAAACTGATTAACAAAAGAAAAAAACTGTTTATTCCACTTAAGCAATTTAGACAGGAGATACAGTGCTATACAAAAATATTTAATTAACTATTAAATTGGTGTAATTTGAACATCAGGCCCCTGCTCCGTTCTTTCATCAACCAACTGAATATTTTCTCATTCCTCGCTTTTTTAAAGTTTATGAAGTTGATATTTCCCGAAAATAGAGAATATTTTCGACAATTATGGTTGTATTGTAATTTGATGTGATAAAATTTGCTAACATAATTAATTAAATTTTCTATCGGCACGAAATGAACTATTACTTCCGGACATGAAAAATACTATTTCTGAAAAAAAAAATCTTCGGAAAGCAGTTTGTGACACTAAATGAGATAAAGTAATTGAGAAGAAATTTTACTCGTTAACGAGACTTATGTTATTATAACAGTTCAAATAGGTCACTTACATCATCATAGCATTTTAAATAGGGAAGTTTCATTTTTATCTCACTGGAATTATTCCACATATTTTATTTCACACTCACACTCAGCTAAAAATCGGAAGAGATGTATTATTGCTGTTGTTGACGTATGCCTGTTTAGGGAGAGGGGGTGCGATTGTTCTTGTTTTCCAGTGGCGCCATCTATGGCCAAGAATTTGACTTACGCCACACCATTTGTCATACCCGTTTATAGGACGGACCCATTCATTCTTCCACCAATCGTAATTTTGACCTGAATCAGAGAACGATCGATCTCCAATCCAGTACCCCCAGAGGTATTGATCTGCTATGGGAACATGGAGGACTTTTGCGACTCGACAGATTTAACGTACATTAGTCACTTTACGAGTCTTCGGTCGGTGGGGCTCGAACCCACGAACTCTCGGACATGGGTCCAGCGCCCTACCGACCAGGTTATCCAGGCCCAAGAGATGTATTAAATCAGCGAAAAATGATAGCTGGATTTTCCCATTGTATAACTTGAGAACATTTGTAACTTGACAAATAGCCCATATGTACTTTTAATAAGTGTAGATATTTTGCCCCTGTCCACAGTGTAGATAATAATCCCTTGTCATTTGTTTAACTGGAATATGTATTATGTGTTTTTCTAAGAAATTTCTACAGATTCAGCAATTTCGATAGATGAGGCAAGATGTGTATGGGGACTAATTTTTTTCTTCTTTATGAGTTGGTTTACTGGTATCGTGGGAAGAACTGTAAAAAAAATGACCTTTTTTTTCGCTTGATCACAGAATAAGAATTCGATTCCATTTATGTATTCTGTTAGTGAAGGCTGTTGGAAATCATGTCTAAACTTTATGCAAAGCAAGAAACTTGTTTCCTATTGTTTTATTTTTTGTATTCAGCCTATAACTAAACGTTACAGCAGTTAATGTTACTTGAGATAGTAAATTTAGTACAAAAAATTGGACAAAAACCTAGAATGTAATGCAATTTTCAAGCTTTATCGACACTGAGAAAAAAATTCTGGTAAAATTATTGTATTCCATAATGATTGCATTTTAAGCAAATAATAATATAAAATCCCATAATTCTGGTAAAAAAAACCAAAATATTCGGTGTTAAGCCTTTCAATTGTTAATTAAAGAAATTCAGGTTTTAAAAATTATAATTCTAATTTCCACACATTTCAAAAAATACAAACTGAAAATTACATTTTACCGAATAATGGTTTTCATGTTGTAAGGTATCATGATAAAATTAGCAAATTTAACAAATTTTTCATGCGTTATTAAACTACATTTTATTCTTAATTTTTCCAAATTCATTACCAAAGCGCTTTTGCCAAAATCACTGTGCGGTAATTTTGGCCAAAGGTTCTCATGCAGCCAGAAGCACTGTAATGTTTACAATAGTCTTGTAGATTTGACCAAACTTTTTTTTCTTAGTGTAGACTTACATTTTGCTGTTTAGATCAATATTAAATTACTATTTTTTAGTCCTTATGTAATTAACTGCATTTTTCAGAAAAGTACACAAATCATAAACAATTTTACAAGATTGAAAAATAAACGCGCTTTCATAAGCATACTAACATTTTCACTTTTAGTACAGAAGTTAATTTATGGAATATGTATCTTACGTCATCTTCTTTTTCTTTAGCTGCTTTACAGCTCTTTTTGGGCCCTGCTTGTTCCGCAATTCTATTCCATACTGCACTCTGTTTTGACTTCTTCCTCCACCTACTGATCTTCATCATTTCCATGTCATCAATAACGTTGTCCTTCCAACTTTTGCTTGGGCGGTCTCTGGACCAAGTTCCCATAGGTGTCCTGTTGAGGTTTTTTTTCATCTTAGGTTACAGTAAATATAATTATCTATAAATTTCTCGGACTTACAAGAAAAACAATCTAGACTAATATGGAGAATTAAATTTAACAAAAATGAAATTTCTGTGCTCCATCCATTTCATATTAATGAGATTCGCCTGTATATAAATAACGGCAAAAATGAGACAACTACTTAAGTTATTTTAATAAAAATAAGCGTTAAAAACACGTAAATATTCATGGTGAAAAAAACGAATTTAAAGAACCAAAAATATACGTAAATAGTTTGGTGAAAAAAACGTAAAAAATACGTTAAAAAAGAAACCTGCTTGGTAAAAATCACGTGAAAAATTGGTTACGAAATTCACATTAGTCAAAATAAAGGCAAAAATCGGTCATTTTTACGTTAAAAACAACCCAAATATTAACGTCTTTTTTAACTAATTCGAGGCTACCACTTTAAACGGAAATAAAACGTTTTGAAAAAACGTTTTTTTGCTCTAAACCTTGTGGCATTTTAACGTTATTTTCACGTAATTAATACTTATCTCTGCTGCATGGGTTAATTCCAAAAACCAAACAATATCTTCCGCTTTTACTTTAATTCAGTGTCACTTCAAACTGATACCTTTTATTGCGCTAATTTATCTGTTTATTTTATTTTATCCGAAACTCGAATCTTTTTTAGTAAACTACCTTCACTTCAAAAAATCTTATTGAGACTAAAAAACCAAACTGTAAGTATATTTCAAGCAGAATTTCTCTACAGTCCCTTTTCGACAGGAATTTGAAAGGTGGATGTAAGCCAATTCTTCGGTATTGTACCTCAAGGCTTCCAATCTTGGAGAGGTATTAAAGGGGATATGAAAGACATTCTTTTGACAGGCGCCTGACCTGTTCCTCATCCAACCAATAAACGGTAACAAAACCGTACCTTTTATACTGATTTATTTCGTGGCTTAGTCGACGCTATAAAGGTATTGCACTGTGTAAATTGGCAAAAACTTTCATTTCTTTCCGTCGTAAATCTATTTCTTTTATTCTTCATCTACCGAAAGAAAAATCACTGTACCCTGTTACATCACTTAGATATATGTTGTTGTTTTTTTTTCAAATTTTATATTCTGTGTATGGCAAAATTCTTTATTTCAGTAGTGAGAAAAATTTAGATATCGACTTTTTAGTTTCTTGTAAGATCATTTGTAAGTCTGAATGTTAAAATTTTTTAATACTGTGAAAAGCAGGGGTCATCTGTTGAAAATTCTTGATAACGTTTTTGTTACCATAATAAACTTGGTTAAAGAGAATATTATTCGATATAATCATAAATATCGCGTTTCTGCAGCATGGGATGTAATGCAATTATTTTGCAATATAAGATGCGCTTTGTTTTTCAGAGGCTGTGCAAAGGAATGTAACTTTTGAATCAGTTATCTGCTTCTGTAATGCTAGACCATCGAGGTTATTTTGACCGTTTTTTGCCATTCCTTGTGTTATTTTTGAGGATACACGAGAGCTTCGAAGCTTTTTTCTAAACTTTTTCTTAAATTGTTTTGGTTTTGTTTTTATCCTTTCTGTTAATTAGTAAAATAAATAATTATGGAAATGCCTAAAATAGACTAAAGGGGTCATTTTAACCCCAATAAGAAAAATGTTCAATTTTGAAGTTTTATGTCTATTTTTGATTTTGCGTCATGAAGAAGAATCGTAGAACAGGAATCCGGATCCACCGTGTTAAAAAATGTCACGCGCTACTGTTTTCGCAAAAGTATATTGTATCTTAGATTCGATAGCCGAAGTGGCTGAGTTTACTAAGCTACACTGAAGAGTAAAAAAAAACTGGTATACCTGCCTAATATCGTGTAGGGTACCCGCGAGCACGCAGAAGCGCCGCAACACGACGTGGCATTGATTCGATCAATGTGTGAAGTAGTGCTGGAGATAATTGACACCACGAATCCTGCAGGGCTGTCCATAAACCAGTGGGAGTAAGAGGGGGTGGGAATATCTTCTGAACATCACGTTGGAAGGCATCCCAAATATGTTAAATAAAGTTCATGTCTGGGGATTTTGGTGGCCAGCGGAAGTGTCTAAATTCAGAAGAGTGCCGCTGGCCACCAAAATCCCCAGACATGAACATTATTGAATATATTTGGGATGCCTTGCAACGTGATGTTCAGAAGATATCCCCGCCCCCTCTTATTCCCACTTATGGACAGCTCTGCAGGATTCATGGTGTCAATTATCTCCAGCACTACTTCACACATTGATCGAATCAATGCCACGTCGTGTTGCGGCACTTCTGCGTGCTCGCGGGTACCCTACACGATATTAGGCAGGTATACCAGTTTTTTTTTGGCTCTTCAGTGTATTTCATTCTTTTTGAATAATAGTTTCAAGTTTGAAACCACATGCACGCTGAATATAAATGGTTATATTTGCTATAAACGTGAAAAAGATAGTAATATTGATAAAAAAGAATTGTCATGTGAATTGTTATGAAAATGTATTGTATCACATTCAAGCCACATAACTTTGATTTCAACTAACGAGAAACATTTTTTGAATGGTTTTATCCATTTGTGTAAGTTGAAACACTGGCAAATAAATTACAACATGGGAAACGTATAGTGCTCTAATTATGGAACCACACCTAAACTCCAGGCTCAGCGAAATTACTGTCTTTTTTCCTCAGTAAAACCTGCAGATGAATTTTTTCTTAAAAAAAAAGCTCTACATTACAGGGATATTACGTTTCAGCAAAATAAAATTTCCTAATTTCTATGTAACTTCTTCGCCATGACATTCGTCTTTTGAAGTGCAAAATGAAAACCAAATTCTTACTATATAGGTGCAAAATAGCATAATTCCGAATAGTATTAATGCGAACGTGTTTCCAAACGATATCACAGAGTAGATGTAAAGCTCTATCACTTACTAAAATAGTACGAAATGTGACTTAGGCTTAGCAGACTAGATGCTAAGGAATTATTCTACAAGAGCAGTGGAACTTGCAGTCGTCTTGCATTCCTCTACAACGTTTGTAGTACTGCTGTTCTCAGTGCTCAATCCCTTACCAACCCAATTACTAATGACGAATTCATGTTGTTGTTGTTGTTGCTAATTCCCATCTGGTCTGACGGGGTCAGACCAGATCAATAAATCCGTTGACATTAAGAAAATCCGAAAGCAGAATGGGAGAGGAATGAATGTCGTTCCAGTCCAGCCCTAAACAGTTCAAGATATGCTCAGGTGATGAAATCAGTTGACGAATTCATTCTTGTGTTTGTTGAAGAACTGTAAATTAGCACTTTGAGCATCAGATTTATTAACAAAATTCAGTTCCTAAAATACAAGAAACATGACTTTTAACATCAAACGGCTCAGAATAAAACGAATACTAGCTATGACAATTGTAGAAAAAAATTTGTCCATCTTTTGTTGTCACTTTTTCGTCTCGCAGATATATTGTATACGCCTACGCTAATGTCTCACTAGTGATGGAACTTATCACTTTAAAATATGTTATATATGTACTATTGTTGATTATTTATATCCAAAATGTTTGTTTAGTTTCGAATTACAAACAATATCACATTATAATGTAATATTGTCCTTGCGATAATAATAATTAAAAAAGGAAGAAAAAAATAAAAACTCCAAAAACGCGTCATGTTGTATTTTCAACAATATTCATCATTTAAATATCCTTTACTTTGAAATAACATCAATTTCATATAAGGGTCAAATTGACCCCAAATGGCGGTTCCAGGTAAGTCCAAAATCCTGCTGTTCCAGTGTTAAGTTAAAGTGAATAGAAACCATTTTTAGTATGCAATATTTTTTTAAATTTCTCAAAAAATACTTAGAGGATTATTTTGTAACTTTAAAGGTAATTAGTTCATGCAATTTTTCATACTTAGGGACCGACAATCAATTACGGAAGTAAAAATAAATATTTCCGTACGTCCAATGGCGAAAAATCCAGCAATAAGGTTTTAACTTGAACCGATTACTTTGACTGTTACTTGCAATAACTGCATTAAATTTCATAAACTCAACTTTATAATTTATGGAGATATGGATATTTTGTAAAGAAATTTTTTTTCCGTCTTAGGATTTCTTTCCACAATTTTAAATATAATCAATAAAATTAAACAAACTTTTTGAAACAATTAAAAATTAATTGCAAAATTATTGCTTTGAAAGTTGAAAAGAAATCGCGAAAAAATGCCCAAGATATGATTTGTTAAAGTAGTCCTTTTGTACTGCACATGCGCTGAAAAACTGAAACAATAATTTTCAGAATTTTGTAGTGAATCGTATTTCACAACTAATGAAAAAAGTCTGATTTAAATTTTCAACAATTTAACGAGCTTCAAGAAATTTTCTAAGTAGTTTTTGTATTTCGTTAAATAAAGTTCAAAATGATAAGGGACTTCCAACAAATATAATTTTGTTTCATATTTTTTTTTTATAATGAATGATACTTCAATAAGGATCCGGACACCAAACCGTGAGGTTGTAATTTAAAGAAAATAGACGGAGGAAAACGCTCTTTCATGGGGATGATAATCCACAATGCCGATGTCTCTTTAATAAATCATATTTAATAATACAAAATGCAATGCGTGGAAAACCCCATATCATTTTGAGTTATCTCTTAAAAAGTTTAGAAATTGCCTGACACTCATTAAACTTTCAAGATATTAAAATCAAGCTTTTTTCATTAGTTGCCAAATGCCATTCACTACAAAATTATAAAAAAAAGATTTTTTAAATTTTTTCGTGAACTACTTTAAATAATCATATCATAATTTGTTTCGAAATTTTAAAACATTAATTTTGTAATTGTTTTTGAATTATTCCAGAAATTTTGTATGATGTTAGTGAATAGTTTTAGAATCAGTATTCATATCAATGAAGATTCCAGGACATAAATATGAGCTGATGTGACTGTGGTGGAAATCACTTTAGCATTGTCGAAATTGAATTTATGCCCAAGATTCCAACATTGTGCATCATAAGATGATTTCTCGAAATCTTGAAAACGTGTTTCCTACCTAGCGTGTTCCTTAAGTCTACCTTTTTCCCGTACCATCTATCATGTTCTATATGTCTAAATGTTAACGCGCGCTTAGTTTGCCTGATGTAGCCATGGTCGCATTTACTAGGAATATGGCCATTTTCTTAGCTTAAAAGATTTTTAAGAGTCTTAAAATTGATTTTGTTAACAGGCCTAAAAATGACTTTGAAGTCAAAACAAGTTAAGATATTTAATATTATGGAAAACGAAAGAAAAAAAAACTGTAAAATAGCAAGTTTTCTGCAAGAATTGAAAGAAATAGGGCGTTTGAGTCTAGTGAGAGCTTAATTGCCTAGAGAAGAGTTAAATCCGCGGTTAGCAACAAGCGAGCGGATCAAGTTAAGTTCGGAGTTCAAAGAAAAAGAGTCAGATCAAACCTTATTTTACAAAAAAAAAATAATTATGGAATTGCTAAATTTTATTTAACATCTTAGACAAGACTCAACACTTGGAGCTAAGACTCCAAAAAGTAAACTACGAAAGAGTTAAGTCATAAGTGTGAACTGATTTTTCATCCGCAACAGAACTGGTTTTAAACAGTTTGCGACTACGACTTAGCGCGGCTTAGCGTAGCTACGACTTAGAGTGGATATTAGAGTCTCCCCCCCCCCTTTCGGGAACGGAAAACGTGCTAATCTCTGATTCTCTAACCAAAAATCAGCCCATTATGGTATTCTCACAAAAAGTTGTCGAGAGAATTTTTGTAAGGGCACATGGTGTGCAACTTCATCTTTTTCAATCGATTCCTAAGAATTGTTTAGTAGTGCTATAATATTAGATTATAGTAATTTGTGATCCGATGTTTCAAAAGAGGCCTGTATTATCTAACTATATAATATAATAATAGTGATTCAGATGGTTTTTGAACCATCATATTCAGTATCATTTCGAATAAAAATTTGGTGAGTTTTTGTTATATTCATGTTCAGTCCATCCATCTTTACTTCATGTCTTAAAAACTTTTTGCAATTCTAATGGTTATTCAATGACTTAGTAATATGCCTGCCAGTTAAAGTATCACGTGCAATATAAATGTAATCAGGTTAAAGGCAGCGATTCCCAACCTGTGGGGCGCGCCCCCCTAGGGGGGCGCGATCACACTGGAAGGGTGGCGCGAGAATATTCAAGAGAAAATATTATTTAAAAAAATGTATTAGCTGGATGAAATGAAAGCGCACATACACATAGAAAACAAAATACATTTCGACATATTTAATAACTTATTAAAGTGAAACAGTTTATTAAATCAAAACTTAAGGTGGGGACTTTGCTTTGAGGATTTTTCCTAATTTTCTGGTCAAGTCTGCGTGGCTGAATTTTTTTCTGTAACATCTTACACCTATCTCTAATATATACCACGCATACTTTTAATTGTAAAATAAAATTTCATTTATTTTATAGTACAATTTCAAAATTGTAACTTCAGCGCCTAAGGATTCCCACATTTTCCAAAGCTGAGCCATATATTGAAATCACTTCTTCACTTACTCAAATTATCTATACCAAAGTTCCACATTTGCTTAAAACGAAATAAATCAATTGGCATTCAATTCAATCATTCCTTTTTGAGAAATAATATGCTACGTAATGATTTATAATTAATTCTTTTATAGATTTCACGTTTGTTTCCGAAGGTGGCCCACGGGTCCTCAAGGTGGCACCGGTGTCGGACCACCTTGGCAACATGCATATTGTCTCTGTCACCACTTGCACGACTTAAAACTATTAATCTGATAGATTAATTCGATTTAAATTAATGTGGTTGAAGAAAAAGAAATGAACTTTCAGAAAACGTTTCATAACTCAAAGTTTTAAGAATTTAAACACATATAAATTACAATATTTTCTCACCCAGAAATAAGAACGACAACTGCAAAAAATTGAATCACTTCATAAAATGGAAGCCATTCATGGAAATATCTTTCAATTTAGCCTCGTGCACCTCTGATACAAGATTTACAATGCAGCAGGGACATCTTATGATTCAAACTAAATTTAATTTTACTTTGGGGGATGGGCTACTTTAGGAGCACTAGCCACCTTTGGCTTACCCACCTTACTTAACACGTTCACGCCGGCATGACCCACCAGTGGCCCACGCTAGATTGTCTCATCGGGCGGTGCACCGGAGTAAAAACTGGTAACAAATAAATTTCATTTTTCAGTTTTTTTTTCGGGAATAATAAAAATCCATAACTACCAATTGTTTTGAACGGATGCAATTTTTACATTGAATTACTTCTTCGCCGGGACAAATTTCCTTACAGTAAATTGTTATTGTTGAGAATAGATTAACTCCTCCCGAATATTATCTAATATTGAAATAGTTCTTCTACCAGTATTTTCTCTTTTCCGTCCCGCTTTCGGGCCTAAACACCCGGCGTGAAAGTGAACATACTAAATTATTTTTTAAAAAATAATACTTTTTAGTGTCTTTCTTGGGCCTGTCTTGCCGAGCAAAGTTTTTTGAGGTGAGGCTTAATATTAGAAATAGCCACTCTCAGTTCAGTTTCTATATTTAGCCGTTAAGTATATTTTGTCTTCAAAGAAGCCACAGCAGAAAATCCAGCTTCTCAAAGTTAGGATGTTGAAAATGGTAATAGAATGCGAAATGTCCTTGCTTTTAGTGCAGAAAAATCATCCTCCTGCCCGAAATTCAAATAGTGATTTATTAAATTGTATTTTGATTTCGCCACTTGTCGTGAAGTCTATGAATTTTTCTTCCTCATCAATTGAGAGTCTTTCGGGAGTCTTATGAAATGGGTTCCTAACCCACTCGTAACTTGCTATCAGTTTGTCGTCAGCTGGAAAATACTTTTTAAAATTCCTTGCCAGCATGGCTAAATGATTTTCAATGGTTGCAAAAACAACTTTTACATGTTCTTCTTCAGCCTTAAAAGTTTTAGTACAATTATCCACATTTTCAAACATTGTTAAGTTTTTTTTGCTTTAAATTTCTGCCCCACAATTCCAATTTTTTACAAAAAGCATTTACTTTATCACTCGCATCCAACATATGCGTATTTACTCCTTGGAGTTGAAGATTCAAGTCATTTAATTTCTCGAATATGACGACCAAGTAGCTCAATTTCATCACAAATAAAAAATAGTGAAAATTCTCGGTTTCCGGTCTGTTATCTTCTTCTAGGAAAATGGCGATTTCTTCTCTTAATTCATAAACACGCTGCAAAAATTTCTCACGCAATAAACATCTTGCCTCGCATTTAAATAGTAACTCTGAATGTACTGAACCCATGTCATTACAAAGAGCGGAAAAGATTCTCGATCTCAGGGTTCTCATTTTTATATAATTTGCAACGGTTACAACAGTATTTAACACAATATTTAAACCAGGACGCATTTCTTTCGAAACCAAGTTTCTTTGTGGATCATGCAATGTGTCCAGACGCATTGAGGCGATTTTTGTTTTACAAGTATACTTTCGAACCTTCCGAATATTGAACGAGCACCATCGGTGCATATTCCGATGCAATTTTTGCATTCTATGTTTGCCTCATTCATAACATCATTTAAAATAACAAATAATGCTAGCGCTATTGTTTTGAGCTCTATTGATTTGCAGAAAAGTAGTTCTACTACTGACATATTATCACAAAATCAAACATAGGTTTTTAAATTAGCATCTTTATTAATATCTGTTGCTTCATCAAACTGTATTGAAAACATTTAGTCACGCAACATCGAGAAAAGCTGACACTACATTTTCAGCTGCATCACCAATTCGACAAGCAACAGTATTATTTGAAAGAGGTATGGACTGAAATTGTTTTGAAAAATTAGTTCCAAACATAGTCTCTACAATCTCAATTGCTGCTGGCTTTTACTTTACTTTTGTTTTGGCAGTTAGTTAAAAATAATTTAAAGACAGAATTCAAAATACTCAATATACATTATTGTTGTATACATTTTACTGCAAGTGGGGGGCGCGATGAAAATTATGATTGAAATCTGGGCCGCGAATATTGAAAGGTTGAGAAACGCTGGGTTAAAGGTAATTAATATTATTATTTCTCATACTAGTACTGTAGCGCATAAATTAATAGTAATCGTTTTAATCTTTGCACTTAATTGATTTGATAATTATGTGCCTTTTAGGTGCTCGTTTCAGAATAAATACTTTTGATAACTTGATTCATTTATTTGTTAATTTCGTTACAAGTGCAAGGAATCAATTATTAATATTATCTCTGTTATCTAATTGATTATTTTTTTCTAGCTTTATAAACTGACGTTAATGGCGTTTTCTAATTCAATATCAATATATAAGTTTTCCCAGCACCACATTAGTCAGTTTAATTAATTCAAAAATTACGCCAAAACCGCTTAATATAAATGCAGACATTTTCTGACAATTAGAATTAACATGAACGAGCAAAGAGGCGGCAAAATGTTTACGATAAACGAAAGTCGAAAAATTATCAGGGTATTTAGTTACAAAAACATCTAAAAAAGTTTGATTAAAATTAATTTCCGCGTCTAAAGTAAATTAATGTTGGGGAAAATGAATAACACTTTTAAAGTAAATGAATATATAGTAATAAGTAGTAATTAGGAGGGAAAACGGAGAACGAAAATAAAAATAATTTTGTCAAGTTTCCTGAGTTAGTTTATTCAGGAAAAAAAGCTTACTGAAGTTGTTTTATGAAAAATATTTTGAATATTCTCCTTAATCTAATTAAATAAAAAATCCTTAAAATGCTAAAATTGCATAAATAGATACAATTGGACAAACGAAAAAATGTGTGTGTATATTATCAGAATGGCAACTGTCTAGACCAGATAGCATTTGATTAAAATAAATTTTGATTGCTGCATTTGAAATCAGTAAGATTAAATTTCGAAAAGCTACTTCTAGAAAAACAAATTTGAAAAGACAGATGACATCTTCAATTTTGAAAGATAAATGTGAGCAATTTATTTCAAAAGTTAATAAAATCTTCACAAAGTCAGTAATCGATTAGGATATTCCTTTATTTTTTCTTTCCTTTTAAAAAGTTACAGACATCTTTTAGAGAACTAAAGAAATCCACTTTAAGCATTTTATTTTTACGAAATCGATTAGATACAAGAAAGTATACACTGAGAAAAAAAAATAATAGCCGAAATTCCTAAAATTTGGTAAAATTTACCGTGTTATTAGCTCTATAGGAACATGCAAAGTCTCGAGAATTTTTTCTGCAGCGTTATGATTATGATTTGTGAAATATAAACAATAAAATATAGTTCTATAATATGTAATAAAATTTAGTTAATATGGTAAAAGTTTGTAATTTATCATGCTAATTTAAAATAACGCAAAAACATTTATTCGGTTTAACTTACCTTACAGCTTTGTATTGTATATTTTCACCATTAAATAGTTTAAATATTGTTAATTTTGATTTTATTAATCAAAATTATGTTGTCGTTTTCTTTTAACCAGAATTATCATTACCATACAGTACGATAATTTTGACCGAGTTTTTTTTCTCTATGTACATAATGCTTTTTCTTGATTTACCTGCTGAAAGCTCAAAATAGAAATGTCTAATGATAGTTGTTTAATCTAAAACGAGTATTGAGGGATTTAAATTTTTAAAAAATAATGAAATAACTAAATCCTTAAAAAAACCATTTGTATATCATTTGACAAAGATTCTTAGATATTACATAGATTTCACAATACTTTCGGTTTAGAAACTTACAAACAATGTAAGTAAGTCACAAATAAAAAATTTAGGCTTTTAAAATATTAAAGAAATATTTGAATGGGTATTTAATTCATTAAATAATAAACGTTTAAAAAAATATTTGGTACACCCATTACTTGATTAAAATTTTGTTCATATTCAGATGATTATGTTGATGAAGTTGCAGTTCATTTACGTCGCACTAGAGCTGCACAATAGGCTATTGGCGACGGTCTGGGAAACATCCCTCCGGAAGATCCGAAGACATGCCATCACAATTTGGATCCTCTGCAGAGGGGATGGCACCCCCGCTTTGGTAGCCCGACGACCTGCACGCGAAGTCGAGCACTTTACTGTAGAATAGTTTAACGAGGACCAATACCACACACCCTCGATCCCTAAGCAGACTGATCGAAGTGGTCACCCACCCGCACACTGACCGCAGCCAGTGATGCTTGACTTCGGAACCGTGTCTTAACGATCAGTCCACTGCGGATCTCAGAATGATTAAAAAAATTTAGACAACATCAAACATACAAAACTAATAAATAATAATATAAAGCATCAGGTAGATTGGAAAATGTTTTTAGGCGTCCGAAGAAGAGTTAAAATAGCATAAAATTACATCCAGTCATCTTTAGTGCATTTTCATTGGTGCGCGGGACCTCACGCATAACTTCTGGGTGGCGACTGTGCGGTTTGCACGTCCGAGTGGCCAGGGTCCTTCTGACATTCGGAATGCAGGAGATGTTATCACACAGTGGTCGTGAAAGTCGAATTGATGTTTCACTCAGTGTTTCACTACGACAAAATCAAGGATAGTTCTGGTGCAGTGAAACACTTTGGTGTAAAATAGCCATCACCATGTTTATTACTCAGTTACACTTGAATTTACAATCACAGTAAGTTCTGTTAGACATAAGAATCATTAAAATTACTTTTACGATACAATATAAAGCATGAATCAGAAATTTAAGATATCTATCTATCTATCTATCTATCTATATATATATATATATATATATATATTGTATTAATTTATTGTATTAATTATTGTATTATTGTATTATCTATTGTATTAATTTATTTAGCTTTGGCTTTATTGATACAATATCAGAAAGCACTCTGTTTTGCGGATATAATCGTGTGGGCTGAAGAAAAGATTATATCCTTTTTTTTCCGGTTTTTTAATTAACATTTCATGATTTTTTTTTTTTTAAATTTTTTTAATTTTTTTATTTATTATTATTTTTAATAAACTGTTGTTTGTTATTTTTTACTTATTATTTCCCCCCCTTTTTCATATGTCTATTATTTTTCTTTGTTTTGTTCTTCGTTATGAACATATATATATATATATATATATATATATATATATATATATATATATATATATATATATATATATATATATATATATATATATATATATATATATATATATATATATACAGCACAAGCAGAATATTAATATGAATTTGAACAAAACCGAAGTGAATGAAAGTTAAATGCGTTAAAGCTACCTTATACAATTCATACGTTTATGCAAATCTGTTAAGAACACAATTATCTTTAGTACACAACTGAAAATAATAATGCATTTTATGACAGTTCATGTGTATAATAATCAATCTAATTCCAAATATTCAGTCACAATCACTATTTGTTATCATTCAGTAAAGAGAATCGAAACTTACTTGGTGGTGAATATGATATGTCAATACAATCCGACACGAAGAACTCACAAATCACCAGTACATTTCAAGTAAGCAAAGCTCCCTCTTGTCCGCCATATTGACATATCTTGAATTTGAGCAATTGTTTACCTTTGAAGTTTTACTAATGGTTAAAAAGTATTTGTTATCTGCTTAAAATATGCCCTACAATCATTCCACACAACAATAAATTTAAATAATTTAAGTTTACAATAATTATTAGTCAAATTTACGGAGCTCTGAAAAACACAACTTTCTCCCCAACGAGCTGCAGATAAATGTCAGCTATATCCGCACTGTTAAAATTTTCATTCTGATATTACGGTAAAATAAACTGCAGCAATCTATCCACCCTATGTACCATAAATTTAATGGTTAGGAACATTTTTTTACCTAAGCGGTTTTTAATCCATTTATAGCTGGTACAGTTAAAAAACTGTGAATGCCAAACTATACGGTTTTGTAATAATTTGCAATTGCATAGTTTCTAAACTATCTGAGTAAAACTCAAGTGGATATGGGAGCTCTGCGGGTTTTGCACCATTTATACGTGTATGATAGTCTCTAATAGTCTTAAGTGACAGATTGAATAGTGTAGGATACTAGAAACTCTTGATGTATTGAAGGCATGGAAGAAATGTGGTATCAACGCTAGGATTCGAACCTTTGTTCAGTTGATCATGAGATTGGCCAATTAACCCTCTCAGCCACAATATGTTACCAGCTGCACAGAACACAATGACTGCATAAGCAGGCATGAATAAAATTATTGTTGTTAAACAGTATTGGGAGAAAAACAATCAACAAAATTGTTTTTCTCACACATAACAGTTTGAATATCCTCTTTTTTTGGTAAATTTACTGTTTCCTTTGAATATGGTAAAATAATATTTAAATAAGTTTTAACCATTGTTATTTAACAATTTTTAGCGAGAAATTTCTAACAGAGAGATTTAAATACATCCTTTGAAGTGGGTAAGAGCTCTCGATTCAGCAATAAATTGAAGTAAAGTAATAATTTACACATTTTTTTGATTTTTTCGACACTAAATTCGGATTGGTATAGCACCACATTTATCACAGAGTACACAATATTATTTAGAGCGAACATTATTTGGTATCCCACATTCAGAACAGTATTCGGCACCAAAAATCATGTTATTGATTACGGCCAACATGTAAAGATTTTAAACGCCACGTTATTCAATGAATTGGCACTTAATGTACAACTTCAAATGTTAATTTTTGTTTTTTGTTTTGACAACACATTATTTAGGTATGTAGACAAAATGATAAGAATCTAGTTAAAGCTCAAATTGTGATCTTTTCTTACCACGTAAATCATCCACGCTGATTCCACTTTAATATTCATAAAATAAGTAACCAATGTGCAATAATGATCTGAAATATGTGTTTAACTCATTTTTGATAAAATAAACTGTTTGAGTAAATAATTCTAAGCTAGTATAATTGTTAAATATTTTCTCTATACATTAAGGAATTGCTACCCACGCTACAGCTGCCGTTATTTTGATGCTCAACTTAGCATTGCATTTTGCCCTGCGCCAATACTATACAACTTAATGTCAGGCAATTTAACTATCTGAATTAGGTAGATAAACTTATGAAAGTCAGATAGAATATCAATTTGACAGTTAAATCGAATCGCAGCTTTCTTTATACGATGTTCGAAACCATAAATTAATGGCTGAAAAACTAGAGCAAGTATAGAAAATAATCGTAAAATGATTTGAAAAAAGCTAGAGTTTTCGTACGGTAAGCAAATTTTCATGGCAAAAATTAGAGTTTGATCGGACAGTTTTAATCTCTTTATGATTAGTCTGAAAAACGCAGAAAAACCGTTTGTCAAGAAAACAGCTTTAAATAGTTGAATACTCAGGGAAAGTTTTTTAAAAAAAAGGAATTTTTTTACAGAGTGCGGATAACGGTTGAAAAAAATCTGCATATTTCTTTACACAGTTATTTTCAGTGAAAAATATGTTTCTTCGTTTTTACGGTAGAATTTACTGTTTTAACAGTGTAAACTTCAGATTTGTTCGAAAGTTATTGCCATTTTAAATGTTTCATGGCAATTTTTTCGCATTTTCTTTTTTTTTTTGTTACGTTACATTTTGTTTTGATGCTCTGAAATACTACGTTTTATTAATTTGAAATTACTGTGCGTTGCAGAAAAATATACAATACGACGGAATGAAAAAACAAATTAAATTCGTCAATTATTTCAATGGATTTAACTGTTAAACTTGTAGGGAAAAGTACCATGCTCAGTCAATTTTTCTCTGAAATGCAACTAGAGTTAATTGAAATGCCCGAAAGAATAATTTTCATTCACGAATT
The DNA here is from genome assembly GCF_982258835.1 of Parasteatoda tepidariorum. Classification (NCBI taxonomy): domain Eukaryota; kingdom Metazoa; phylum Arthropoda; class Arachnida; order Araneae; family Theridiidae; genus Parasteatoda; species Parasteatoda tepidariorum. The sequence goes on from NC_141761.1 coordinate 21,425,585, forward strand.
TAGCACAGTTTTTCTCTTTTTTTCTTCAAACTCCTTTTTGTTTATTGAATTGGAAATTTTAAAAGTTTCTCCCTTATGAAGAAGGAAAAGCCAAGGGTGCCAATTTATGTTGGGATGATGGTGGAATATTAAGGTGTGGATGGAGTTTTGTATTCGTATAGTGGGCCAGTTGAAGATAGTAATGAAAACAGAAGATGATGAAAAGAATACTTGAACTGGATCAGAATTAATAAAAAAGCTTTTATTTAGTAGTATATTTGCAGAGCTCGAGGTATCAAATATATATATCATCCATACAAATTTCAGTTGAATAAATTTTACATAATAATATTTTTAAGGACAGGCCATGGGAGACAATTCCCCCACAACCTGCCTAATCAAAAGCCAAATTAAAAAGTACATGTAATTTGTTTTCGATCGGACACAGGAGCATGGGTAGGAGATCCAAAATTGGCGATTTATTAAAATATAGCATAGCCAAAACAAAGCCAATCAGCACGAGTCGCCAACAAGTTTATGAGAATTATTGCAACCATGCAACTTAAACATTTAGCCGTTGGAAAATTAGAATAAAAAGTTATAAATAGATTTTTGTTTTCGATTAAAGGCGACAGTGAATATATAAGTCTGCATTAGTAATGAAATAAAAAGAAAGTATCCGTTACATTAATCTAGAAGAGAAGAAATAAATATTTTATGTTTGTTTTAAAAAGATTAAGTTTGTGATTTATTTTAAATATAATTCTTCTATTATTCTAATAAGCTTAAGTAATGAAAAATATTTTAAAAGGTAGAAAATAAATATGTGTATGCCAATTGTGGCATCACATCCCTGATTCTAAATATTAACTATTTATTCATTGTTGTAAATAAATTATTTTTACCTTACGAGATCTTTATTTCATTATTTCATAAACGCACGCTCGAGTAGTTGTCAATCAAAAGTAGCAAAAGTCAAAGAAAGAAAAATACATGTTGCCCGATGCAAATCTTAACATTTATACTGAAACTTTTAAAAATAAATGTTTTGTATTTTGTGGAAAATATTGACGTTTAAGAAAAAAACAAAACAATGAGGAATGAGAGCTACTTACAGTTTTTTTAAAAAAGATATAGCCTAATAGTCACACTCCCGGTTTTTTAAGTAATTGAAAAAGAGTTGCTTGTTTGCTGCTGAAATTACAACAATGCATTCTGCTGAACTAAAGTTATAATACTGTCTAGTCCAGTCAATGTGGTAAGTTAAATTGTCAACTCTCATGGCTTGGGTGGGAATAAATTTCCCGATCTAAAGTCATCTATTCAGTAATCAGTATGTTAACGAAGTTTCCCAGACTTAATTATGTAATATATTTGATTTAAAGTTAATAAATTGCTTTATGTTAGGATTTAGATATTTTCAAAAATAAAGTTAAAAATAATCATTTTAAATTTAAAAAAAACTGAAGTTTTAAGAAAACGTATGGTGACTTAAAAGTTTCAGAATGATATTCGTGATTGATTGCAATTAGTTATATGTTCTCTCATGCATAATTAGATAATTATTGATAAGAAGCATAATACAAATGATAATACTTTAACTAAGCTGCTATTTGATTTCAATCTCAAAGATTGAGAAACCTCTTCAAACGCTTCATTTAACTCTTGCTTTAACTTTCTGTTTACTTTGCAGAGTTTTCTTTTTCAGTCTTTGAGTAATGGTGAACATGTTTCTCGAATAAAAATGGTATCTACTACGTTCAAAGCTTTATTTTTGTTTTCTTTTGTAATGCCCCAAAGGAAATTCCAGAAATGGTCTTAATTTTTTTTCTTACAACCTGGCTAAAATGGTATTTCTTTTGAACAATGATACTGGAGTATCAATTTTTATTTATTTTTGTAATTGCGAAACATTTATTTCCAAATATAATTAGTAAATGCTATGTTGCGTTAATGAAATATAGTTTGCAGTTGATTGAACAAATATTATCTATCTTCTGTAGATAATGAATAACATGCCTCCAGTATGATGTATAACAAGATAAATACTTACAAGATTAGCACTTACTTTCCTCTCATTGCATAATATGTCTTATAATGTATTTAGGAAAACGATTGTAACTTTTATTTTTAATCATTTCATATTCTTATAAGTTATGATATCTAGGACGCTCAAGTATCACGTGTCGTTCATTATTGCAATTAGAAAACTTTTCTTTTCCTTCCATATATAATTAGTAAATGCTATGTTGCTTTAATGAAGTATAGTTTGATGCAGATTGAACAAATATTATCTATCTCCAGTAGATATTTAACATAGTCCCGCAGTGGACTGATCGTTAAGACACGGTTCCCACCAGATCACCGAAGTCAAGCATCACTGGCTGCGGTCAGTGTGCGGGTGGGTGATCACTTGGATCAGTCTGCGTAGGGACCGAGGGTGTGCGGTATTGGTCCTCGTTAAACTATTCTACCGTAAAGTGCTCTACTTCGCGTGCAGGTCGTCGGGCCATAGAATATATAATGTGAGAAGAAGTCTAGCTTCTCCAATACGTAGCAGGGGCCAGCAAGGTCCCTCTGTATGACAAGAAAAGCGCCAAGGTTTTTTGAGCCGACATATGCGCACATCTTTCATCCATCATAGCGTCTTTAAACTTGTTTAACAACAAATTTTTCACAATCTTTAAAGTGACTGTTTAAAGTGACATCTTTAAGTGACGGATATCTATTTAAATTATACAACTATGTTAAAATAATAAATTATATTTATCTTTTAATGAATTCGTCACAAGTAAATATTTTCCTTGTTTAATAAGTAAACCTTTTTTAAAACCACATAAGTCTGTAAAGAACAAACGCAGACGGGGTTTGAGTCACTTTTCATTAGCTGTTTACATCTAGGAGAAAGGTGTTTGTTGGGAGGGGAGAGGAATGGGGTTGCTTACGGGATAAGGACGGAGGGACCCTCTGTAAGGAGGCAGGTTGTTTTCCTAGCAATACATCCCCACCTCGATGGAGGTAACCGTTGCCTCCGGAACAGGTTTACATGAGGGCCTATGAGAGCTGGTCTTCTTCTCACTTATATATTGTTTGGTCGGGCTACCGAAGCTGGGGTGCCATCCCCTATGAGGAGGATCAAAATTGTGACGGCATGTCTTCGGATCTTCCTCAGGGATGTTTCCCAGACCGTCTCCGATAGCTCATTATGCCACTCTAGTGTGACGTAAATGAACAAACCAAACAAGCCAAACAGATATTTAACACACGCCTTCAGTCACATAATATCATAAAACTTGTAACACATAACACTATAATACTATAAAATAATAAGTCGCAACGATTAATACATACTTTCTTCTCATTGAATGCTATGCCTTACATTTCATTCTGAAAAATTGATTGTAAATTATATTTTAATTAGTTATATACATTTTTAGAAGCATTTGTTTAAAAGACAAAATGAGATTGTAAGCATCTTAAAAACAACAAAATAATTAAAAAATATTACCAAATTTACAATGCATTAATTGCAAGCAAGCAAAATAAATGATAGAAAATAAAGCAATACTGAATCATTTTTAATTATATATTCCGAAAATTTAAGCTAGATAGATCAAAGAAAATAGGAATTTATCTAAATACATTGGGCATTTATCTAAAAGCATCTTATCTAAATACTCAGACGATCAAAAATAGTTTTATTTTTTCGAAATTTATTGATCACAAATATAGCATCTGATATTTTATTAGCTAAGTTTATTCACTAGTCTAGTTCACTATTTTATTCACTCATTCTTTTTAGAAAATGCACATATAGTCTCGCAAACAACGCCATTAAAAAATAAGCAAATTTTATGCTCATGCTTTATTCTACAAGTGCTCGGTTCAGAGTTTAATTGCTAAAGTTTTAAACCGCATTATTATAAAGAGAGATAAACGAAAGTATTAAAAATTAAATTATGTTACTTTTTAAAAAAATGTTTTGCTTATCCTCGATGCCGTATTCGGAAAACGATGGAGATTATTTAATAGAAATAAATTATTTTTATTATTGTACTAAAAACTAGACTAATGTGTTCCACCGAAGGAGTAAAATAAAAAATATCTACAATAAATTGATAATTATTGCTCATTTAATAATACTGTTTCAAGTATTTGTACCAGGTTTACTGCCTTCAAAAATAGTTCTATTTTGTTTTTCAATTTCCTTTGGTCAAACTGATGGATTGTTAAATGTTTCGATGGCTGTACCAGGATTTAATCTGACCTCTAATCTTGCTGACATGCATTAAATAATTAAATCAATATTAAATTCGATCCCATGCATAGGAAAATATAAATTTCTAATAATTAAAATGAAATACTTCATTCCATTCTTTTTGCACAATATGGGACACAACCTCATTAAACGATCAGATGAGCGCAAACGCTTCAAGATTGCTTCATTGAGCTAGCGCCAGTGACGATTAGTTTCAAAACTTTCAGAAATACTCATTATTCAGAGATATCCTAACTCCTTTTTTGTAAAAAACAATTAAACATAGCCTATGATTAATTCAATTACGCATCTGATTCATCTTATCACTTTTGTTATTAACACAAATGCTTACGTCATTTTTATTCCTTCCAAAAACTTAGATTATGCAATTCATTATAAAAGAAAGCAAAAAAAAAATTCACAAGTTTCTAACGTCTCTGTGTGAGCCAAATAATTTGGATAAATATTAAGTTCTGAAATTGTGCAATTTCTGAATTTAAGTGTGCAATTTCATGAATAAGTATTGTGAGTGATCTTGATTTATTCCTTATGAATTGCAAAAAGAAATGGATGGTTGATATTTGTTTCCGCGACTGTGTGGTATTTACATAAGTAAAATTCGGTTTCGATGTTTTTTTTTTCTTCTTTTTTTTCCATTTTTTTTTTAAAATTGAATTTGATGAGATCTAACACAAGTCAATACTGCAAAACGTTTCGGATCAAATTAAGATAAAGGACCGGCACTGAGAGTACCAGTACTTTTTTTTACTTTTGTTTGAAAATAATTCACCCAAGTACTTCTTCTGAAAATAATACTCTAAAAGTGCTGGTACTTTATACCTTTATACCGTAAATTTATCCAGAATTTTTTTTACAGTGTACGGCTTATAAATTATTAACGTTTCATGAATAAAATGTACATTTTTTTGCATACACCTGCTGGCCAGTCTGAAATAGCTATTTAGGTGAATAAGATCTTGTTTTTCTTGTATTTTATCACGCTGAATCGAAAGAGACGGTGTCAGAGAGTTACAAGACTTTTAAGCATGGAAAGAAGTATTTTTGATTTGTAAATAGTCGTGCGCTACAATTACTTACATTTTTCAATCCAGGCAAATCCAATATCGTGGCCTATATATTTTTCCAAATTGAATCAAATCAAAACAAACATGAGTTACTAGGAAAGATATTTCATGAGTTTTGTATAGCAATTACTATTTTTGACGAAATTTTACTCACACCTATTTTTGTAAGTTTGGCTTTTACATCCTGGTACCTACCATGAGCTTCTACGAATGATATTCCATCTGGAAATGACGACATGGCCAAATTGGAATATTTTTTCAGCATCTACACAGAACCCTCATTCTTGCATGGAATGATAATTGTTAATAATGGAATACAATGTTCTAGTAAATTTGTTAACATCTTCTACTGTACAGAACACAATAAGAAATATCTGTCAGTATTTTCATTCCAAAATTATTGTAAAATAACTGGTAGCAGTTTGTAAATTCCGATTGACCGTGAAGTTCACTGTAAGGACAATTATCTTTACGTGTGATTTAAAAATGTATGCGTACTAGTAGGGTTAAAAATGTACTAGTAGTTTTAAAAAACCATAAATACATAATTATACGGTTTTTTAACTATTTACATCTAGCATGTTTTGAAACCGTAAAAAAGAAGTGTAACTGAATGTTGAGGATAGTTCAGCAGTTTTACAGTGCTGTCATCTATGTGTGAATGGTGTTCTAATAGCCCAGGGAGAATCGTGTTCTAATAGTCCAGGGACAAATATTGAGCAGTGCTGGATACTGAAAACTTTTACTTCGCTGGAGGAAATGGAGAAGATATTGTGGTTTCAATGCCGAGACTCGAACTGCTATTCTATCCGTCGTGAGAATGGCAGATTAGCCCTCTCGGCTGTGATATGTACAAATCTGCCCGCAAACTAAGTGGTTTCATTAGGTGAACCTGGTTGGTGCGATACTATTTTGGTTGTTTAACAGTATTAGATGAATTAAGATAATAAACAGCTCCTCTCACAGTTTACATACCAATTTATTTATGGTTATCTGACTGTTTTGTTTGATTACCGTTTGATTAACCGTTTATTTCCCAGAAATTTTTAACAGTATATGTCTTAAAGAAAAACGTGTCCAAGTAATTTTAAAGACGATATTTGAAAGATAAATAATTTGTTTCATTATTGCATATAAAAAAAGTTATGCTTAAAGTGTACTGAGAATTTACGGTCTAAGAAAAATAAACTAATTTTTCCTTTTGTTATAATTGTTAATATTTTTCTATTATGGAAAGACTTTGCTAGTCCATATTTCTTTTTTAAGTCCCAAGGATTTCTTTTTGATTTCCTATTTATAGACTGAAAATTCATAAGAACTCCATATTTATATCATGTAGTGTTTCTTTATTTAATCGACAAACGCAATACAATAATCAACATTTGTGTGATGTATTTTTTGCGTGTAATTAGCAATTCGGGTGATATTTTAGAATAGAAAACGAATGCTAACAAAAAAATTAAAAAATATATGTGAATAAAAACTTTTCGAAAATTAATAATGAAGTATCAATTTATTTCTTCTTCTGTACATTTAAAATTTTTTGAGTTGTCATTTTTCGATTAAAATATGCAGTATAAAAGCAGTGACTGTAAAGACTTTTTGAAATATAGTTTTACAAATAAGTATTTTATATAAAATGATTTTACAAATCATGACAAATGGCGTTTAATCAAACCGATAAATGTATTCAATTTTATGCAAACATATTCAGTTTAACTATTGTTAAAATATTTCGATTCCCAAATACAAATATTTGGTGAACCATGAGCTTAGGACTTTATTTTAAGAACGCCGCGAAATGTTCATGACGAACATTGTTGATATTCATTAATATAATAATATACATATTATTAATACAATATTATATTATTAATGAGAATGGCAATTTCATCCATTTTCTCATCAACAATGAAATACATAAAACAAAAAAGAAAATTTATGAATTTTTCTGAAATTTATTTAATTAATTTTTAAATGATAAATGTGCAAATAATATTTTTTCGCCAGCAAAAAATAAAATTTTTATTATAAATTATTGATTTGGAAATGTTAATATATAAAACCCAAAATGGCTCGTATCGACTGGGATTCGAACCCGTTTCGCGTCATTGGAAAGTTGACGCGGCTCTGACAATTTAATTAGGGTAAACATAGGCTGAATAGTGGCTATGAAATATCGGGTGAATAGAACATTTCTATATCGGTTCAATATTGACAAAATATATAATTTTTTTTTATTTCCTGTGAGCTGCACAATCAGTCTTCCCGATGAGCAGACCTAGTGAGTTCACCAGAAGTGGTATTAAAGTTATTCACTCTTTCAGGACCACCACAATGGGTGAGTTACCGTTGGTCATGTTAATTTGGACGTCTAGTTTCTGCCACACTAGATGGCAGCACCGAGACTCCATTTGGATGCTAAAGTGCACTAGGAATTTAATTTTGCCGGAAATGCCAGGGATACTTAACATGCCGCATAATCATACGACATGACCGCTGAGGATTTTCTACATCCCGAAAATTCGGTGTTTGGGCCGGGGATCGAACCCGCAGACTTGGGCTCAGGAGGACTACGACAAACCAACTGCGCCACCCAGCCACATTAACAAATCATTAACACAATATTGGCCTTTTAAAATCTTGTTGAGCAAAGATTGGTGAATATTGACTCAATGAGTTCTCAAGTTATTATGCTGCTAGAGATTTCTCGAAAAATTTGAATTGTCCAAGCATATTGTAGCAGGCTATACTTCTATAGGAGACATGGTAAGACTTTTTATCAAAGGAAAATTGGCAAACAAAATTATAGAAAACTCAAAAAGGAAGAACATTATTTCTTGCATGCTGAGCCAGAATCCTCATATTTAGGTCAGATAATACCACTTTCCGTTTCAGGTAATTAAATAGCATTATTCATAGTTAAATTATTTTTGTCTAGAAACATAGATATTGATAATTTTTTTATTATTTGGCAGTGATGGTACAAATATAAATTCAGGTTATAAAAAATATGTCATAAATTGTTTACGACACCATCTAAATCATCCCCTCTTATGCTTATTTGCATAACTATAATGATCATCCGCTTTGGCATTTATTTAGACACTTAGATGGAGCCACGCTTAGACTATGATAGTTCATCGGACGGATTAGAAGAAAATTGCGAGCAAAAATTTGCGGTAAAATTTACCCCATAGCCTATGTTCTACCTAAAGTCTATGTTTAAATTTCTAATTACAGATCAAAAATACCTAGATGAAATTTGTCTGGAAATATCCTTTCGCATATGTGATTACAGTTTATCTAAAAATCATCCTGGAAATTTTTCCCAGCAACCTGACTCAAAATGGAAAATTCAATATTAAGAATATATATTTTAAGTGATAAACCATCAGATGAATTAAAGATTTTAGTGAAATTTATTCTAAGAGCTTATGCACCATTATTGTTTACTATTAGACTAAATTCATCGTGCAAAATTGAAACATCTCATACCTACAAATTATTTTAATTGAAAATATATCTGTTGTAAATCTGAAGCAGTTATTGATCCCATCAAATGAATACATGCTTTCTACCATCATCTTGAAAACTTACTTCTAGCTATGATCAGTGATGAACGTCAGCATATCAGAAAACTAGGGTTACGAAGTATTTTAAAAGCCAGAAATAAAAAAAGACGAGAACGGAACAGAATTGACTGTCTTTAGGATTCTAAAGAAAAACTTTCAAGCAAAAACATGGACTTAATAAATTGGGATATGTGTGTGGTCATCTCGCCACTAATTCTGTGAAAGATTTCAAGCTATGAAATAAAGAAATTCATAAAAATGAAAACAGCTCCATACATTCATTTATGTCACTTCCTTTCTCAATCTATAGAACATTGTATCAAACTAAAGACTGAATATTCAATTTCTACTGTAGATCCAAACAAATCGTGATGGGTTTATTAGAAACACGATGAAGTCACAAGAAACTATGCAAACATTTGAGATAAAAAAAAAAAAAGATTTTGGATAATTTTGATGAATTTTTAACGATTTTATTTAGCTACAATGCTTTTGATTTAGTGTCCTATACTTTATTTTCTTTTAAATACTTCTATATTATAACTGTTAAATTTTCTCTTTATTTCTATAAAAGTTAAAGTCACCAAAATCTCATTGAAAATATTCCCTTTTTCTCCATTTTGAACCTTTTCAGTATTTGGTCGAGATGCAAGACTTGTTCTTCTGTAGATATGTTCTTTTTCTATCTGAATTCCGTTTTTCGATCGCTGGTAGACCCTTCAAGATCTTATTTAATCGGAAATATATTTATCCCATTTACTTTGTCTCATGTAGAAGCAGATTTTCAGAGCTATTATTTATATATAATTCAAATTTTGTTTAACATTATTGAACTGTAGGTCAGAATTTCTCATTCTTAATTAAAAGAAGAAAAATAAAAACTTCGTTTAAATGATGGAATTCTCTTGTATTCACGACTCGAGAAGTATTTTCAGGGATCTCTCTAGTCCCATGTCTCAAAAATAAACTCACCAACACAATGCATAATAAAATTACAATGAAAAAAAAAAGAATTTTAAAAAAATTATCAAACAGCATCGGTTGCCATAGCAACGACTGCAATGACGACGCACGCGCACTGTTTCTCTTTAACAATTGTATAATGGCAAACTCCATTGATCAACTAAATTTTTTCAAACCATAGGATAATGGGTATTCAGCTAGTTCTAAACTATCAACTCTTAGTTGATCTCATTCCATTCATCTTAAGAAAAAAAAAATCGGAAACAATCGAAAACTGACATATATCAGTATTTTATGGTTTCTCACCCCTTTATCTACTTTCTCTAAATCCCTTTTTTACATATTTGTCCTCACTCAAATCAACGTGGCAGAAAAAAAAGGAAACAATATTTCAGTTTTCTAGATATAATCAAGTTTTCTAGTTTGCATGAATGTATGCATATCAAAAATAGATATTTTAACACGTAGAGCCCTTATCAACCCTAAACTATGAATTTTGCAGTTTCGGGATTTGTCTTATTCGATTCCACGTTACAAATTACATAGGAAACAATACCTAACTTGCCTAAATGAGCAAATAAATATCTATAGTAGGCATGCACCTATTTATGTGCTCGATTATGAATATTATTATGCACATAAATAGGTGTATGCATAAAATTGTACATTTTGTACATAAAACCTTAATTGGTTCTAAATTGTGTCTAATTAACTCATGTCATCATATCATTCAATTCTGTGAAAAAATTACGTAGGAAATAATTTCTCATCTGTCTGTAATTTAATTGATTTCCTCTTCAAACCCTCCGTTTCCCTCTTACCAGTCCCCATCAGCTGGTTCCAGATGTCAAACACTATTACGTCTCTTCACTAATGAAAGAAATAAAATCCACTTAAAATACTAAATCGCAAAATTGCATACGCGCCAAAAATTAATGCAATTAGAAAACCTACTAGCTACATAAAGCAAGATTTTAATATTTTTTTACTTCTGCTATTATGTTTAAAACTAATTATCGCAAACAAATATTATTTATTTAAAAATTAATATCGGTGGATATTTTTTATGGTGTATAATTTCTTCGTAAGTTAGTTTTCCTAATCCCATATATTCTGCGTTCTTTAACAGATATTTTTAAAAAATGCAGCTTATGCTATTTGAAATTTATAAGCTTTGCTAATTACTACTGTCTTACAACGTAAAAAATGCACATGATTCTAAGACATACTAATCCTAGTATCATATCGTTAAAAAGTAATAAAATTAATCAGAAAGTATCGTACTAAATTCTCATTTTTAAATTTTTTCTTGCATCTCATGATTTATCTACTTACGTATTTCAACTATGTAAAATAAATTGAAATGACATTTTTTTAATGCAGTTATATTATTCTCTTTATTTATCTTATAATAATTAGTTATGGGAAAATAAAATAAATAATAAAAAATTTCTCTCATTCTAACGTAAGAAAGCAAGTTCAAAAATAAAATCAAATAAAATTAACAGTATTTATTTTTTTAAATTTAAAAATAAGTGTAAACAAAACTAATTTTGAACAGTCAATAGTAATTATACATTAAAAGCAAGTATGATATTGCTGAGATCTTCAGGGTTAACGCGAAAATCTTCAAGTTTAAATGCGTCAAGAAACGTCGGAAAAACTATTGAACAGCTTAATTTTTTTTTCCTCTCAAAATATCCCAAACTGATAGAGCTCCGTCATATATTTTCAAAAATTTACTGCTTTTATCGATACTTTTTTTTCTATAAAAATTTTAATCTTATTTTATCCATTTTTCTCTATTTTTTTCTTCGATTTTAACATGTTAGGCTAGCCTACTCCTTCCATCATTGGCTTTAAAAATTTATTTTTTAACGTGACTTCTTTTAGTCCATTTTGAAAAATCGCACTTGCTTTTCAAGCAGCGATGCATTAAACATTAGTCAAGCGCCCTCTGTGGGCGCTTTCTGATGTCACGGGCAGCTGACCTGAAAAAGACAGTGATAGACTTGCCGCCCAAGACTGCACGCAGAGGGCAAAGAATGTTCTTCCATCTAAAGAAGATTTTTTGAGTTCCGTAAAAAAGAAGAGGTGAGGAACTTGAAGGATAAAATACAAAGAAGATTGTGAAAAGAAAAGAAAATTTAAACAAAAAATTTAGAAAAAAAATGGGATGTTGAATGAAAGTAGCTCCGCACAAAGTTTAGTATCCTTTCTCTAAGTGTCAGATGTTTAGTTTTCAATAGTAATAGACCGAAGATAGTTTTCTCTAAAGAAATGTTTCCTTTCGTGGAATTTCTTTTAAAATTGACTTCATTTATTGCATTTTGTTTTGTTCGCGATAAGCTGATTTTGAACAGAAAAGACTAGACTTTTGAGCAGAAATATGCAAGGAAGAATTTATTAAATAAACTGTAATTCTTAATAACGAATGGTTATCTGAAATACACAAAAGTTTACAGAAATAATTTCGGAAAGATTAAATTTTGGAGCAAAATTATTTTAATGAAATGTGAGCAAAATTTTTACCCATTGGCAAAATGGGTTTTGGTTTGCATTTAATGGCGTCCTGACACAACGCAACAGTGCGCATGTGTCTTCATAGCATGCGTTGCTATGGCGACCGCTGCTGCTTGATATTTTTTTAGAATTCTTTTTTTTTACTTTTAATTTTGTTATGCTTTAAGTTGGTCAGTTTATTTTAATTTAATTTAATATTTGTAAATTTAAAATTTCTAAATATTTAAATGTGCTGATTGAATTAATTTATTTAAAGCTATATCAGGATAAAAATATTACACAATTCGCGATCGCAACGAACTATAGGGGGCGTTGTTGTATGAGACTAATACCTGCGATTTCTATATGAACAGTCATTCAGTTACTCTAGAGACGTCGTTAATGTAGCACGTAGCATTGCAACGTTCCTTCTTTATTGTGGCTAATTAAATTTAAAAAAGAAAAATGCTTGATATTCTTTCTTATTCAAACGAAAACAAAATGGTATCTCTTTTTATTTGAGAAGGAATATCCAAAACACATCGGAAAAATATTTGTACATTATCAGAAAAAAATATTTATATTCTTATAAGAGTTAAAACCTAATGCCCGAGAAATAATTTAACTAAATTTAATGATATAACATGAAAGGCCCATTTAAACTTTACATTCTATAGTTTTAAGAATCATATTACTTCAAAAATTAAAATGAACAAAAAGTATACATAAGCCTCATAATTTTATGAAATTTAATTTTGTAAACAAAGTTTTTTGACAGCAATTTTTATCAAAAAATTTCAAGTTTCAATAAAAATCATTATTTAGAAATTAAGAAACGTAAAATAAAGAATGCTGACGAAACAAAAACAAAAAAAAAACAATTCTTTTTTGTCGCCATTTTTAGTGCTACAAAAATTCGTCCTTGGGATTTGCCAAAAACAAAACAAGATGCAATTGTATTTTTTTAGGAGGGAAATATTTTACCGAAAAGACGAAAATGTACATATTCCCACAACATAAAACTTTATCTTGGTAAACGTACGTTTTGGAAATGTTATTTCATTTGGAATATTATTTATCAGAGTTCATATGGCGATATGATTGTTTTGAATCTATGCTAAACTCTATATCGGCTCATTTTCCACCGAAATCCAATTGACTATTTTGATTTTAAATAAAGTGTTTTATTTTATGAATTGTCGCAAAAATTTTAAGTGTAGATTAGCGGCACTTAAAAACCGCCAAATCTGTAGCGGCGGTGGCGTTAATACGTAAGTACCGAATTTTTATTCCATACTTTTCTGAATCATATTACTTCAAACATTGGAATATACAAGAAGTATACATAAACACATAATGTTATACCATTTAATTTTTCCAAAAAAGTATTTTGAGAACAATTTTTATCAAAAAATTATAAACTAAAAAACGGAAAATAAAGAATTCTTACGACAAAAAAACGATTTTAAGAATTCTTTACATTGAAATAAAAACTTTCATATTGTTTCTTTTTTTATTATTCTTATAGTTCTTAATCAGACGTAAAAAAACCATTCTGCAGAGAACCATCATCAAATGAAAAAAAAAATATTTACAGGCAAATTTTTTATTGTAAAAATCATTGCACTTACCTTATTTATAATTCCCGGAGGATTCCAAAATGATAAGTTCCTTGTTTGAAAACTTTATTCTCAAATAATAGATACATAGTTCATCCCTTCATTACTTTTAGATAACATACTACACAGCAAAATTTTATAAGTGATATGAATTTGAATATGTAGCTAAAAACAGAATAGCTGAATTCTAGTTGAACTTATTCTTTCAAAACTAAAAAATACTTACCAAGAAAACGATTAAAATTAATTAAGAATCAGCACAAATGGCACTATTTCAAGTAACTTGGATAATTTTTTATTGTTGTTTTCCGAATTATATGGATACAGAAATATATACTATTCTATAACGAAGAAGAATATGTTATAACTATTACAATTCTGTATGTTCTGAATTCATATTTATTCACTGGAATGACGAAAGCAATGTTGACTTCACTTTAATTCGTAATGAATTGAAGACAGAAGAAATGCATTTTACCTTAATACACACATCTGTAACAGTATCCGAAATCGGAAGTCATCAGTTGCAAGTTTGTTGATAATAGAAATAAAAAATTGTTGAGGAATTTTTCTTGAAATATTTGGCGTGTTCTGTTCCTGAAAGATTTACTAATATTCTGGAGATTTTTTTTCAAGTTCTTCGGCCTTTTTCTTAGGGAAATTTTGTTTCTTATTTGCTGCTAAAAAATGGCGTCTGATTCTGTCAATGATTTCGATGGAACTAAATGAAAACGTGATAAAATAATGTCTGATATTTACAGGCTCCCGCTAGACGGCGTACTCGAGCGTTGCGATCGCGAATAATACTTAAAAAAAGACGAACTGAATTATTATATCTTAAAATCAATTTAAGTCAAACAAACAGTAGAGATTTTTATGCATTTTATTAACAGTCTCTTTTTTTGAAAAAAAAAGCAATCGATAGTATTAAATAAATAGTCCTAAGAAACTGACGCGATAAGATATTAATTGATTAGAAGCTTCATTCGCTTTGAAAAATCATTCGTCTTTATTTTCCATTTTTATTAGCATATTTAGATTTTATATTTCAAATCAATTTGTTTCCTCTCATTTACGTCTGACAAGTCTTGAAAATGGGTACCTATTTTTGAGAGCTTGAAACATGACATCAATCTATTGTAGTATAGTGTGTATTTGTATCATCCATAAACTTCGTGTACCTTATAAGTAGGCAAATCAAACTTTGCGAAAAATCATTTATTCTCAAAAACTCTCTCATGATTTTATGAAAAAAAATTACATTTAAAATTTGAAGAATACTGTTATCAAAACTTTTTATAGGATGCTTAATACATTTCTCAATTAAATGGCTACAATATAATACTTTTTCGACAGTGTGTAAACAGCATAAAGTTAATATTTTTAATGCTTTTATTTAATAGAAATCTATATATATAAAAGAAAGTCGTGTTAGTTACTTCACTTATAACTCAAGAACGGCTGAACCGATTTAGCTGAAAATTGGCAGGGAGGTAGTTTAGAGCCAGGAGAAGGACATAGGATACTTTTTATCCCGTGCGATAAACCGTTCCAGCGATATCAGTGAAAGTCGAAATGGAATTTTCTGATTGGTTAAAAGCTAGCCATTGTTTTAAATTTTGCTATAAACGATTCAATTTTCAAATATCTTGAAGATAACAACAGTGATATTTTCTATCTTATAACTCTATTCATTTAGAAAAGTAAATTAAAGTAAATTGCATATACTTTAATTTTTAATTCGCGCTTTTCTTTATGTCAGGTGAGCACAAGCAAGTAAAATCAACGAGAATAGATTTCTTAATTGTTGGTCGTATCACGGATTCAGTACTGTGAAAACTGTTTAATAAATATAAAGACAAAAGCAAATTTCATTCAAATTGCACGTTTTCAGAAATATTTATATTTAGTACGTAATTTTAGGTTAGCAAAATTAAATATACTTTTCGAAGATTTCAGTGCTGTGACAGTTGTCATTTGAAAACTATTAGTTTGTTTGTTTATTTATGCAAAGTTTTCGAATTCATCCATTTTATTTCTTTCATTTATAAAATTGATTTTTGTTTTAAATCTTATAATTTTCATATTTCTTATTCATCTCATTTTTATTGCTCTTTTTATTATTTAAAATATGTATGTGATATTTCGATTTAGCAAATTTGCGACCACTGCCAACTTTTACATTTCTTTTTCGTTGTCAGAAAGAATATTTGCAAAAATATGCCGCCTAAGCAAATCGCTCTTAGTCGGTCGACATCTCAAGCGCGCAAAAAGAGAACTACCCGTGTTTCAGAAACATCGGAGCAACGGGAAAAAGACTTGAAACTAATCGAGAACAGAATGCTTTTGCCCGTTCCTTAGAAACGTCTGAGCAACAGGAAAGAAGACTGTCAACAAATCAACTACGAACTACACAAGCCCGTTCGTCGGAAACATCAGAGCAACGGGAAGCAAGAATGAAAACCGACCGAGAACGCATTTCGCTATTCAGACGCTGCCAATACTCTGATTTGAATTTCAGTGCATTTCACTATGATCCGACAACAAACTATAGTCTTCCCCCAAGTGTCATCATCGGAGAAATATATCAATTATGTATGTTTTGTAATGCTCTCAAATTTAAAAATGAAACAGCTGAAATTTGCTGTTCTAGAAGCATACAGAAACTACAAGATTTTACGTCGCCTGCCGAGACATTATCAACCTTCGTATCAGGTCAAACAAACCAATCGAAACATTTTTTGGCGCATATACGCCGGTACAATTCGTGTTTCTAAATGACTTTATTCGGTGCTACACGTATCCTGAACGAGAATTACATCCCAACATTCAAAGTGCAAGGCCAAATTTATCATCGTGCAAGGATCACTTCAATGCCTAACGCAGATCATAAATTTCTACAAATTTATTTCATGGATAACACAAATGATCAAGTCAATCAACGTTGTCAGGTAAACAATGGCACTAAACGAAAAATTGTTACCGTATTACAAAAATTTTTCGATCAACATAATCAGTTAATTAGGCTGTTCACAATTGCCCTAGACTAAATGTCATCCGATATTTACAAAGTTGTTATTAGAGCTGAAAAAACACCTGTAGGCCACCACAAAGAAAAATACAATGCGCCAACATTGGATGAAGTGGCTATTGTTATAGTTGGCGAAGAATTTACCTCCCGCGATACACTTCTTCATCGCAGAAATCGTGACGTTCAAAGAGTTCTCAGAAACGTATCGATCATATGATGCATTGCAATATCCTATTTTATTTTGGTGAGGAGAGGAGGGATATTATTTTAACATAAAATTAAGAAGTCCGCAAACAGGCGAGAAAACCAATAAGAAAGCAAGTGCAATAAGTTTTTATGCATATAGATTAATGATTGCCAAAACGCTGATAATCATACTTTAAAATGTCGACAATTAGTTCGTCAATACATTGTCGATATGTATGCGAAAATTGAAACTGAACGCCTACTGTATATTAAATTAAATCAAACCAAATTACGTTCAGAAGAATGCATTCATTTACGGGATGCAATAACTAATGATGGTAACGTTAATCCTAATGATGAAAATGATTATATTGCCGACTACATTTGCAGGGAGAAAAACTTGGACTCCCTGCAAATGTAGTATTCATACATGTCTGAGTATTCATACATGTGCCTTGGACTCCAAGGCACATGTATGAATACTCACAGGATGCAATGACATATGTTCTCGCATATGGGCTCCTAGATTTATTTATTACATTTACGTGCAATTCTGCTTGGGTTGAAATTAGAGATATTTTGTTACCAGGACAATCATCATCGGATCGTCATGATATTACAGCACGTGTGTTCAAACAAAAATGATAATCTTTACTTGATTTCATTGTGAAGCGTCATGTTTTTAGAGAGACACGGTGTTGGGTGTACTCTATTGAATGGCAAAAACGAGGATTGCCTCAGGCACACATTCTAATTTGGCTTATTGAAAAAAAACCACCTTCTAAAACTGATCAGATATCAGCAGAAATTCTTGATGTCACCATAGATCCAGTCTTATTTCAGATCATTGTCCAAAATATGTTTCATGCTCCGTGTGCATCACCATACATGTCTGTTTGAAAATGCACTAATGATATCCTAGAGAATTAACTGCTTTTTTTCACCATTAAATAAAATTTGCATTTCAAATCATAATCGCAAATGTCATTTACACACTTAAATACAAAATTCAAATTCAAATTGAAAGCGTTGCAACGCACGCAGGGTACAGCTAGTATTAACTATAAGTTGT
This sequence comes from Parasteatoda tepidariorum, assembly GCF_982258835.1. Taxonomy (NCBI): domain Eukaryota; kingdom Metazoa; phylum Arthropoda; class Arachnida; order Araneae; family Theridiidae; genus Parasteatoda; species Parasteatoda tepidariorum. The sequence continues at coordinate 21,443,855 of NC_141761.1, forward strand.
TATTTTTTTTCTTCTAATTTTGTCATTTTTTTTAGTATAGTAAAAAATAAACGCTTTGTTTGCATTATGAAATCTAAACAGAACTTGAGAAAATATATGTATCAAAATATTTAATGTTTTAATGTCTGTTAGTTTCAAACAAATATTGGCGAAAGTAAGACGAATCGTGCTATAAATGAACACATTTTTTACATGTTTCAATACTCTTTTCTTATTTAAATTCTTATGCTAACCAATAATTAGATTATTCGAGAAAATGACGACACTGGACAAAGATGGATAATTAGTTGTAGTTCTACTGCTCACTGTCTGAAATTTCTCGAAAAAGAATGGATAAATAGCAATATATTTAATAGCTGTTTTTTTCATATTTAAATAAAACAGTCAAATAACCATAAATATAATGGTATTCAAACTATTTACTGTGAGAAATACCGTTATTAACTGCTTTCACCTAATGTGGTTAAACAACCAGAATTTTATTGGCCTCTCTGGTCCACCCAATGATGCCAATTAGTTCCTTGCAGCTGGGTTCATACTATAGCAAATCTGTCAAATCTCATAACCGGCAGAACAGGAGTTTGAGTCCCAGCGTTGATAGTACAATATTTTTTTCATTCCTTTCAACACATAAAGAGTTTCTAGTGTCCTGCACTCCCCAATCCCCGATTTGTGACCCTGTGATTTATTAGATTAAGACACTCTCATCCACGTATAGATGGCAGGCCACAAAATCTTCCAAACACACAAAAAAAGGGATGGGAAATTGTATTTCCCATCTCTTACGATAGGTGAAACAACCAAGTAAACTAAATAAGCAACGATTCATTTGATAAAACACAATTTAACCACAACCTAACTCCAATGTTTATGTAAAGAAAAATCTAGATCCAATGTCGAGCTATTATTATTTTTTTCAATGGTTTTAAAACTATACTAGCTGTGAATGGTTAAGAAACCATATAGTTTTGTATTCATGGTTTTTCAACCATACTAGTTATAAGCGATTTCAAAACCATAAAGGTAAAAAAATACTTTTCACCGTAAGTCTTACGGCTAATTGTAACCGTAATTTTAGAATGAAAATTCTAACTTTAGAATGAAATTCTTTAGAGTGATAATAATTTAGATTTATACAGCTTTTCAGGTTGTTTATTTGCTAAGTCAAGTTGCTTTATTTACAAATTTCCTAGCTTTAGGTTCTTATTTAAAATAAACTCATTTATGTGCACTGGAAAATTTTAGAAAAAATAAATATTCAACACAATTTATGCTTTTTTTTGTATCATTTTCAAAATGTTTATAACGCATAAACGCACATTATTTCCATAGCAGTTTTATATTGTGTACTTTTATATACATTTTATGACGCTTTCAGCCATTTAATACTGATTCATTAAAAATAATACCATACCTAAAAAAATGACAAATTTAACTTGATTAGTAAAATAATACGATTTTTTTCCAATACCCACCTGTGTTAGCATCCGTCAATTCATGCATATACAGGGCGATTTTGTTGACCTCTCTTACAGGGTCACCATATAGGTGGGCCAACGTCGCTACCGCAGCAAGGACAGATAGTACAGAAAAAGAAAGAACATCCATGCCTTGCCCGAGATTCAAACCCAGAACCTTTCTGATGCAAGAACAGTTCCCTGCCCCCTGCACAAACCGGTCGGCGTAAAATCAACTATTTCAACTAAAATATCCAATATAGATCTTTAATGATGTAGATTTCTATCAATTCTAATTATTAAAATTTAGAATTAAAATTTAACACAAAAACGACAAACATCTTACAGAACCAATTTTATGCTAAAGCATATATCTTACAGAAACAAGTGTATACTAAAGAAAAAGCAATTGTTATGATTAAAATCTTTGTAACAATAGTCTGCTATTACATTTATTCAGTAATGAAAAAAAAAATATTTAACTATTTCATTTATATAAGAAAAATTATAATCATTAGAAATTATTGAAATTTTAAACTAAAATTTAAAAAAAAAGGAATTGCATCTAATGGCAGAACTCATAGTTTTTAGTTGTGTGTCGCAGGGGACAAAACCTGCGGAGTGTAAATTTCCATATATAAGAGGTCATTGCTGCTGAGGTGTTCCTTGCATTATGATGATGTTGAAGATCAAGAAAATTAGCAAATAAGCTGATGGAGAAAAATTATGAAAATCAGCAAGTAAGCTGATGAAAAAAAAATATGAAAATGAATAAATAAACTGATGTTGAAGATCAAGAAAACTACCAAATAAGCGGTTTATTATTGCATTATTATTATTATAATTATTATCATTATTATTATTATTATTATTACAATTATTATCATTATTATTATTATAATTATAATTATTATTATTATAAAGATTAAAAGCTTCCTCTAACATAAATAGTGGATATGTTAAGCCTTTGTGCAGGGTAAAAATGCAAAAATAGATTTGAGGACAGAAGGAAAACTTTATTTTTAATCCTTTTTAGCAGATCATTTATATAAGATTAGAGCGACACGTTAGAGTATCGCAAAAAATTTTCAGTAGATAATTATTAGCAGAAGAATAAAAAAAGGGAAAAAAAGCTTTTATGTCGGTGTGTAATTTGCCTTAGGCAAATTGAAAGGAACATTTTTAAAAATATTCATCAATTAAAATTAACACCGTCACTTCCTTGGATATAAATGGTTTGAAAACTACATCGTCTGAACAATGTACATTTCATAAACTAATTCATAGTGAAAAGTTCAAATTTACTTTGGTTCAAATGTAAAGACTCTTTTATCCCAAATGATTGCAATTTTGCAACGAAATGCTTCAAAGTTTTTTTAATTTTTTTTTTATTTTCCCCCAAAATTAAGTCAACATAGCTGGATATTTTACCAATGTCATGCTTTGTTAGAACTGGTCGCTTCATGCTTGTATGTAGGTGTATATATATATATACATATATATACACCTATATATACTGGTTCGATAGTTAGTATCTTACCTTTGTTAGAAAATTCAAAATGTTAAACCTTCAAATTTTCTTTTGCATGCAGCAAACAGAACTGAAATCGAAACTTTTGGTATTAAATTGATTACTTTTAATATAAAATTTAAACAATTATTTGACGTTTATTTCAGCAACCTTTTCTTGGTTTTCCTAGGTTTATTTTCTTGGTCGTTTGGTGTCTCACGAGAATTTATAAATTAAGCGAATTAAGAGCAAGTAAATGTTTAATAAATAATGTTTCTCAATAAATAGTTATTGTGTTTTCTGATTTCTCAGTTAAAAATTCCTATCGTAATTTTCAAGTCATTTTAAGTTATTTTATTTTTTAAATACAATATCAATTTTAAATATTATATATTCTTACATTTAGATTTTTACAAGTCAAATATAATAGATACCGTAGAGCTACGTAAATCTTAAATCCTAATAAACAAGTGCTAAAAAATGTTCAAGGTGTTCCTACAAAGGAGATGGAACTTGCATGTTTTAACAAGCAAAGCGTGTTATTTTTCTTTATATTTCTTTATTTGGTAACTAAACATCTTATTTAAAATGTAATGCACCTGACAACTATTTTATTCAAAACTTTTAAGGGTTGCATCGTTAAATAAAAATGAATATAAGTTATTCTCTAAGTTCGTGCATGGCGTCTCTTTTATCACATGAGTACTGTAATCATTACCGTAATTGCTGGAGGAGAAATTTTCTCTGGCTTAAAAAGAAAAACGGAAAAAAAAAGCACGGGAAGATTTTGAAGGCTCATATTTTTTGAATGGACCTTGCAAAACTTTTGTGAAATTGAATTCCCTTTTCAAAGCGATATTGAAATCGGAGATTTTTATCACGAACATAAGGAAATACTGCTTTAGATCTAGCAGGAATTCTATGACTTACGAAAATAAAGTTTCTTTCTTTTATCTTATTTTTTTCTTTCAAGTCTTACTAGTTTTCGTTTCTTCTGTTATTTTTATTTTATTAGTTGCCTAGATTTTATAGTTTCGTTTTTACAGTTTGAGTTCTTGAAGAAATTTTTACTTCATTTCTTTTGTTAAGTAACATCTGCGAGGAAAGATTTTTGTTCTGTTTTTGGTTTTATTCTTAGATTACTTTCATTTAAATCCTATTAAAAGCATTTCATTGAACAAAGATAGATATATTTGGAAATCAGTATTTGCCGATCTATATTTTAAACTGTAAATTTCTTCAATATGTTTTAGATGTCGTTGTATTTATTTATTTTGGATACATTTGAGTATGAAATACTTGGAAAAAAATCTATTTTTCTCCTTATTTTATTTAACCTGAACAGGACTAAATATTTCCATCAAGGAAGTTTCTTTTATTGAAAATATATTAAGCACATCCTCATGCACTTTTTTTCACGCAAAGTTTACATTTGATGGATCTAAATTTTGAAATAAATTTATTATTAGACATTACAATAGATACTAAAAGTGATTAAGGGGTCACAGTAGCTTTGCAACAATTTTTTTTTAAATAAAGGTATAATCATTCATTTTGTGGATGCTCATTTAACTTATTATCAATTATTTATCTTCAGAAAATAATTAAATTGTTTACTTTTTTTAAAATTTTAGAAAAATTTGGAAAAATTAAAAATTTTTGAATCCTTAAGGCTTTTTTATTTTAACATATTTTCATAATTTTTTTCCTTAGTGCTTACAATAATCATCTTAACAATTTTGTGCATTAATTTGCTGATATATCAATTAGAATATTTTTTATAGATTATTTTGTAAAAAAGGTTAAAATTTCTTATTAGGTATATATAACATGCTGTAAAAATTTTAGTACTTCATAAAATGCTTATTCCATGCGCAGTTTAAATAAGGGCATTATACTTAAGGTAAAAAAAGTTTACTTCAAAGCTTTGTCGTAAATAAAAAAATTCCTTAGGGATTTAGTTAAGATTAAAACACAAAATTTTTATCGATGTGACAAAGCACTTTAAAGTCTGTCTGCTGAGCAAGTTTCTGTATTAGGACAATCTAAAATCATTCATAACTTTTCTAAAAATGTAGATAGAGAGGTGATATTTTTCAGTGCATTTTAAATAGTTTGAAGTTTTAATATAAATAATAAAAGAATGTCGAAATTTTGGCCATTTTTTGCTACTGTCAGCAATTAAATTAAAGAAAAAATATCCGTAAAAATCCATTTAAAAATTTCATGCGAGGCCATCATAAACTTCCACAAACAAATCCTGTTGGATACCGGCTTTTTCTTTTTCATTTTCGAATATGTCTTCTTTTTAAGTTTAATTTGACTGTTCTAATAAGCCATATTAATACGATATGTAACATTTTAAAGAGCATATGATTTAAAAAAAAAGCCTCTACAACTCAGTATACTGAAGAACAACTCTTTTTTTAAACTTGTGACTCATATTCACGAGTGTCAAATACTTTATAATAAATTTACAAAACATAAATATTAACCTATTATCTATAGAGAAAAGCTTTATATTTAGGTGATTATCTAATGTAGTTTCAATTCCTTACTTAGAATTTCCAAAATTCGAAGTAGTTTGGAAACTCTAAGTAAATTTCATTGCAAAAAACAACTAAAACATTTCTGATGTGCGTAAAAAGGGACATTTTCATGTGGATAAAAATAAAAATTTGTAAGTTTTTATTTATTTATATTTTATTAGAAAAAGTGTAAAAAATATAAAGTTAAACAGATCTTGAATTTCGACTTGGCTATATTTCATGAAATTAGTTCTTCACAATTTACTCTTTGGAATACTCATACTTTTACTCTGTAAGTAGGACTAAATAAGCTAATTTGATATATGGGTAATTTATCTAGGAGTTAAAAAAAATAACTGAAAAGTTTGAAGATTAATGAATGAGTTTAAAACATTTTACAGAAGACGGAAATTAAAATAAACCTGCCATTTTATCTCTTATCATAATAAAATTAACGTTTTCATCCTTGCTCGGGTTTTAAAACTTCGAGCTAAGATTTTCTTAAGCTTTAACAACAATGAAACAAATATTTACAAAAAGCGGCAACTATGTAAACAAAGCAAATATGTTATTGTTTATAAAGTGATAAGTAATATCTTACTAAATTTTCTTCACTGTTAATGATATAGCAATACATATTAGATTATTGTCTTCATATTTATATCTCACTCATTCGTTTGCTTCTTAAAGTTAATAATTTTTTCATTTGCATAATTAATAATTATTATTCTATTAATTAATTCATTTGTTTATATATTATTAAAATTATACCTTTTAAATAGCAATTTAATAAATTTCTTTTGCGATTAACATGCTTAATCATTCATTTATTCTGTCTTCACTTATTCATTTATTTACTCACACACTGAAGCTCTAACATGAATTTAACGGTTGTTCCTTTTCACATGCATACTATGCTTTTTGGCGACGTTGTATTTTAAATAATGGCTTAAATTGTGCAAAAAATGGACCACTTTGGAGAATAACTTTTGATCTAATGATCAGATCTTCACTTTCTAGACCTCAAGCATAATAGTTCGAATGGGTGACCTCAAGTTTGCTAATTAATATTTGCAGATGATACTGTTCAGGATTTTTTTTATCTGATTTGGATTTCTGACCCCCAAGATCTAGGCGGTAACCGTGATTTTGGAAATATGGTCATGATAGTTTGATCAGGAATGTTGCAAAGTTTCTACCCCTTAACATTACCTTTTTTTATGTTTCATCATATCTCGAGAACTTTTTAGTGAATTGAAAAGTTTTTGAGCACAATTATATAATCCCTTTATCCAAAGATAATTCTATGCAAAATATAACTTTTAGTGCCTATTTAAAAATGAGATTTTAAATAGGCTAGAATTTTTAAAAATGAGATTTCTCAAGAACTATTTGATTAATTTAGCACAAATTTTGTATTCTAAAATTATATTCTTTAGAGAGATGTAAAATAGAGTAAACTTCACAATAAAAAAAATTTGACAGTAAATAACTACTATAATAAAAAATTATAAGTATTTATTAAAAATTATTATTATGTGCATAAAATTTTTAATTTATTTAAACATTTCTCGAAATGGGCTAAACGTAAAATTAACATGAAGGGGTTCAAACCTCGCACCGCTCTCCTGACCGAATTATTGGGATACCGTTGCCTTGAAATCGTAGAGCATTACATAAAAATAATTTATTCGTCTAAATTTGTCTTTCATTTTTGTATTTTTTCAGTAAATATGTGTTTACTAATGTAGGATTGTGGATCATAGTTTTGAGTATCAAAATTCCATGTAAAATGTTTCGATAAGAACGAAAAATTTACCATACGAAGGATTCAAATACTATACATTTATGTTATATTATTAGTATTACCCGGAAATTTCGTGGTAATAAAATTTCCCGCAAAGTATGATAATTATATCAGAATTATTTTCTTCCTGTATGGGCCTTGAAAATTTGTACATCATTTTGAGGTGTTGGTAAGTACTGATTAAGTGAATATTCACTTTTTTACACTTAATAAATAATATCGCATTAATTTACCTGTAAATAATAAATCGAATATAATTCGTGCTCGCACTGTTTATTTTTTTCATTGTTGTTCATGACCATTCACTATTTCTTTCACTTCAAGCACATTCACACACTGACAGGTTCATAGTTCTTATTGAAATAACATTAAAATAAATATTGTGTTTTGAATCAATCGCAAATTCTTGTTAAAGTAAAAATTTATAATCAATGTATGAAATATATTTTGTGTTTTTTTAAAATTTTAATTAAATTAAAATTATATATGTAGAAAAAATCATAAGTTTTAAGCATTTTATATTTTTAAAAGTTATATAAAGTAGTTACGTGCTAAATCTCATTAATGTCTTAAAAAATATGTCAGAAGGGCAATGTACAGTGCTTTTATTAATTTTTGATCTTCTGGTCAGATCTTCACGTTCTAGATCTCAATTTTAATGGTTCAATAGGGTGACTTCAAATATGCTAATTAAGTAGTGCAGCCGATATTTAACTTACAAATTCAGACACAAAAATCCACTTTCTCTGAATAAACAAACCTTATTTTTGATGTATTCGGAATTTTGAATCCAAGATATCGGGAGTAGCTGTAATCTAATAAATATGGTCCCAATAATTTGTTCATTAGAGCGCTTCAAAGCGTGGATGTTAATTAATTTACATCCAGGCTTCACTTTAGTATTAGTTTTACTTTTTACGTATTTCGCCTTATCTCAAAAACTTATAAAATTTGTTTTCCCAAAAATAATTACTTGCAAAAGATAATATTAAATAAAGATAAAAATAATATTAAAGATATTATAATAAAGATAAAGATAATATTAATAAGTAAATATTTATCACTTTATATTATTTTATTTAGAATTAGCCAAAAACATTTTGAACTGTACCATACGAATACAACTTTCATGCAACTCTGTATATACAACATTTTACATCATTTTAGAGAAAGAAATTTTGCATGACAAAATAGAAAATTTGTTTAAAATAGGTTGAATAGTTCAAAAATATCAAATTTTAAATATACAACTATTTAAAATTTGGTTTCTCAGGAACTATTCGATTGATTTCACTCAAATTTTGTACTTTTTCACGTAAGAATACATTAATTAAATTTATGTAAAAATTTTTATACCTTATTATTTAAGTATTTTTCGGCTATTATTTAATAAAATAGTAGCAGATCCAAAATTATTTTTTTTTGCTGAATTAACTTCCTTGTAAGTTTGTCTTAGAAAGATCTCGAGATATGGTTAAATATGCAAAAAGTTAAATTCACATCAAGGGTCTAAATTTTGGACCACTTTTGACAAGGTTATTGGGACGACATTCAACAGATTCCGTTGAAAAAAAGATACGTTTATTCAGCGAAATTATGTTTTTGTTTAATTGTAGCTTAAACTATTGCTCTCACCAAATAAATAGCATATTTCAGGTTACCCCTCTGAATCATGACGATTGAGTTCTGGAACATAAATATACGATTTTTGGATCAAAAGTTATTCAGGGTGGACCGAATGTTTATTACGCACTGTAGATATAAAGCTTTCTCGGAAAATTTATACGTCTCGTTAAGTTTGTATTTTCGAAAAGAAATATATTTCAAACTGGCATTAAAAATCATAATTTAATGCATCATTATATATCCTTTTTATGAAGATTTCAAAACTTGAAGTAGGGCCGTTATCGCTCTCTCCGCTATCGAAGATTACGGATATCAAGAAAATTCAGAATGCTGATAAAAATAAAAGCATGTATAGGAATTTTAAAAGTATTTTTTTAATAACACTACTCATATAATCCAGTAACATTAAAGGATGTCAAATCGAAATAACATTATAACATTACATTTACTTTTTAAATACGTGTTTTCCTTCCCTTAATATTATTAAGGAATGTAAATAGCTTTATTTAATTTGAAAACGTAATAAAAAACGAGAAACAACATTTTCTGAAAGATCTTTTAATTAAAGCATTTTTAAAGACATTAGAGACCTTTTTATTTTCAGTTCATTGAAAGAACAAGCTCGCCCGTGCTAGCCAAGTAAGTATACATAATACTCATGTCTACTCGAAAGTTAGTATCCACTTCTGTAGGTAATTTATGAACATGTTAAAAAAGTATTTCTTTAAAGCCCTGTATAAACTGTGCATTGATTTAAACTTTTAATTCAAATATCAAAATGGCTAATTTTGATTGTTCGTTTTTTTCAACTCAAAAGGTTTAACTTAAATGGAAGTTTCTAGCTCTGCTTAAAACTACTGGAAGGACTAACTGTTCTTTATATTTAGAGTTCATGTACATGTGTATGTCGTACACGCTCAAAAAATGTTTCTTTTAGAAAATATGCATTTCTTTTCATCTTTGTGCATGATTTTTTTAAATACAAGTCGGTCTTCCTATTCTGTCAGAAAAATTAAGTTATCTATGTTATTGTTTCAAGTTATTATCTGCAAAAGTATGAGGGAATTTCTATTAAAATTTTCTACAAACTTATTCTTCAATTCGTTTTAATTAAAATTATGGTTTACCACATTCGCAATATTGACTGCTTTGCTTTTATTTTACCTTTTTCACCCATAAGCCAACAAAATAATTCATCTGTATCAGAGTTTCATATCTACATTATCCATTTATTTATACTTATCTTTACAATCTTATGTATCTTATCATTCAATTAATTTTTAAATTCAAATATTCATTCAAATGAATATTTCAATCTCGAAAACTAAGAGCATAAGTATCAATAAAAGCATTTAACATAATGTAGTCAAATTTTGTGTCAGCACACTAACGCTGTAACTTACTAATATAAACAAGTTATTGTAGTTTCATATAAATGAACTATAAAATAACTAAATCACATGTTTTTTAAGCTTATTCTAGGCCATTTCTAAATTATTTATATGGAATTAATAAAGGAAGGGAGTTTTAATTTTATATATTTTCTTGCTTTGTATAATCTTGCAAATAAGTAATCTAAGTAGTAACAAAGTTTACCTTTCCAAAATATCCATTTAATGTTTTTACCAAAACATTAGCAAAACTTTAAAAATGCATTTCAAAAATGTATTGTACTATTTCTCATCAACAAAAATTGTCTTTAACAGTGAAATACAATCGGAAACAAAACATTTTCGTTTGTGACATTTGCAGCTGATGGCTTTTCATTGAATTTTCTGTCTGTCTTAATGGAAAAATCGTTATCCGACACGGGAAGAACTGAGTTAAAATTCACTTTACGGCTGCCAAATTTCTTTTTGATATCCACGAGAGGGAAACGTTGTACGAAGTTTTATTGAATGTTTACTCTCCTCTGTCTCCAAAATTATGTGTATTTAAATAGTTCGGTTGAATAACTTCGCTTTCCGGATTTATATTGCTTTAAATACGGAACTGAGACATTTGCTAATAGAGACAATGTACATACAAAAGTTGAGTTTTTTTTAAACAACATTCCACACCCTAAATCAGTTACCAGCGATGAAACCGTGTGGATATGCGTTCCTAAGCATTGACAAGAACAAGTTTTGTGCTTTTACATTGCTACTTTTTAAATTTTGCAGAAATGTTAACAAAAATTATTTGAGGAATATTTATTTAGTTTAGCTATTATGTTAACGAGCTGCGAGTAAACTAATTTGCATAGCGAGAATAAGGTAATGTTTGCAAATGTTTAGCAACATTCAATTTTATTTTTCGAAAAGAAAAGGAGAACTGGATGTTTCTTTTATTTTAGTATAAAAAAGTGCAGCAATAATGAGTAGTATATCAATAAAGTTTAAAAATTAATTTAGAGACAAATTAAAATAAAAAATTAAATGTACATTAAATATACATTGATTTTTCGCCATCTACGTTTTACCACCTATAGCAAAACAGTAATAGCTGCAAGCCATTGTTTTATAATTTTAATGCTGTATGTTAAAAATTCTGTGATGATTAGTAATTATTTAAAACTATGTAAATAAACAATATATATACACTTTTGAAATTATATACAATATTTTTGAAATTGTATTTGAAATAATATGTATACTTTTGAAATTAAATACATACTTTTGAATATTTTGAAATAGTTTGGATCTTTTGAGGCTTTATGCAAGCATTTAGTAGGAATAAAAAATTGAAACTCCTTCCAAAAAAACTTTCGTAATACAAAAATTTGGAAATTAGAATTTGGAATTTTCAAATTTCACGAAATTAAATTGGATGATTAGAATCTAAAAAAAGTAAAAATTAATTTGACCCTTCATTTCACACCTTTGCATCTCTTCAAAACCAAGTATTTTCTCCGCTATTCTCCATAATTCAACGTTTGAAACTGCTTTGCACATCTGCAAATGTGCTTGTTTTCATAAGGGAAAGGTGTAAGCAGTCAGGGGTAGTTTCAATGTTGAAAGACATGCTGTTTTCCACGTACTGCTTCGTTAGTTAGGAGACTTCTACCATTTCGGTAAGAGGGATAACTTCTGTTCTGATGCTTTAAGATAAGTTTGCAATTTGCAGCTTCAATCATTTTATTTCTTATATTTCAATTTTTATTTCATTTTTGATGATTTTGAACTTATTGTTTCAAAGATTCTATTGTTTAGATTCACGTGGAGCATTAGTGCGAATTTATAAAATTTTGCGGGTATGCAAAGTGATTAAAATGCTTTCAAAAAATGGAATTGATTTTTTCTTGCGTTCATCGGCCAATCCTGCATATGAAAACAATAATTATTATTCGTAGCTTTCAAAAGTGTGGAATCGAAGGTTAAACATAGACTACTCATTGGCTACAATGCATATCAGACACAAAAAGATACAAATTCATTTTCATCAAAGAACGATGGAATAAAGGCATTTATCTGCATTTTATTACTGTTTAGTACGAAAAAAATAAAGACTGCTGATAAACTAATTTCAGAAAACTAAAACAAAATGCATAAAATAAAAGAAAACTATTTTATATAAACTATGTAGGGTTAACAAATTTCAATTTTTTTCTGTTTCAATTCACTAAGAAGAATATACTAAAATGAAAGTTAGGGTTTGAGTGAACAAAAATTGTTTGTAGGAAACATTTTTCTCTTTAAGCATTTGTTTCAGTCATTGTTTACAACTGGTTGACTCAGGAGTTAGAAGCTGTTTAAGATCAAAAGAGAGCAAAACATGATAAAATATATTACTCTGATTTAAAATCAAAGCTCTCAGGTGATTTAACTTGTCAACTCGAAATTGTACTGTTGATTTTTGGTTTTCTATTTTCCAAACTTATTTTTACCATCGCCTGATCAGTTTACTTGGATTTTTTGTGTTTTCCTTTGCTTAGTCCAAGCATACAGTTTAAATAAACTCACATATAAATGCAACATTATGAATCGTCAGTATTTATACATATTTTATTGCAGGTCAATATCTTGATGTCAAGAGAATGTTAAGCAAACATACAGCTATAGTGAAAAATTAAATAAAAATTTAAAATATAATTAGCATATTATGTAAAACAAAAATTTTACGTAAATGATTTTTCATTAATCCATTCTGAATTTGTCCTAAATTTAATTAACTAATATTTGGAAATTATCAAAAAGTTTTGTTTTATATTTTTCTATTTTTATTTTGCTGGGTATGAAAAATATTAAACAAATAAAAAATAAGAAAATAAATTAAGTAACAATTGAAAAATATTGAAAATATATGTTTTGTATTTCACTTTTTAATTTGCTGAATATGAAAATAAAATAAAACACATATTAAGAAATTAATAATATATTTGCAATAAAGAGTATGCCCTGTGAATTTATTTAAAAATAGCATGATCATTAAATGCACATTTTTAAGAAGTAAAACTATTATTACTGTTCCTTGATATTTTTGTATAGTATAGGAAATGGAAAAAAATCAGCACACATTTTACTTAAGGTTTACAACTGTCAAAGCAAACAGAAAAGGAAAAGACAATATTGGCAAAGATAATTTAAAGAAAAAACATTTGTAAAAAACATTTCTTGAGAACTAGTTTATTATTTACTTTTCATTGGTAATAACTTTAAACGATGTGCAACACTAATGTAATTTTTTTTCATTTTTTTATTCTTTATTTGTAAGGGAAGGGAAATGGAAAAGGTGCATTTAAAAGTCAAAAAAGTTAAAATGGTTCTGTAATTATTTGATATTTATCTTTTAGGATTTCAGTATTTATACCTTTGTATATGTTGCAAATTTTCAATATTATACAGTTCGGCAAAATGAATAAATAAATAAAATAAAACCTATCTTCCATGTGTAAAATATATTTCTTTATAAAATAAAAAACGAAAATAACAGTAAGTTCTTCAAAATACTGCAAACCGTTCCTTTGGCGGTAAATCTAGTGTTTTTGCGCCAAGTTGGCATTAGTACTATTTCTAAACTTTCCTTCAATCTTATCTTCCAAACATTTGAAGAACACCGAATCATTTCTTCTAGTACCTAGATATTCATTGAATGAATAAATGAATTTTTTATTTCGTTCAAAACGATAAAAAAACGAAATCTTATATTTTTCAAAATTTGGTTTCTAAAGATGTTTACATCGTGAAAATAAATTAGATAATAACTTCAAAAATTTCTGAGTGTTCCCTCTCACTGGGTGCTCTACAAAATTTATACTGTTTATCTCATTCATTTTAAAAATTTTGAACAATATTTAATGATGGTTTTACATTGGACATTTATTTTGTTGTGTATCGTCAATTTTTGCGCAAGAAATCTGAAGGCTGGTAAGACATTTTATATTGTATTTATTTAAATATATATGAATGAAATATCTATTCTTTGTATATATTTCACATTATAAAAACTATTAATTTTAACCAAAAAATAGAAATAAAACGCATTTTAATTATTTTGTTAGTAAGTTTATATTTTGATAGTTTGAATGAAACTTATGTGAATTTTTTTGAGTGAAATTTATATTTTAAAATTTCGTCAACATAACATATCTTTAAAAAATCTTAAAAATTTCAAATTATTCTACGTCTTCATTTGTATTTTATACCTTAAATCTGCGCATTTATGAGGCATTTGCATTTTATGAAACTTTTTTAAAGACAACAAGAGGTTCTTAAAGTATTCATAGTGTTTTCTTGTTTTCCTTAAATATTCAATTGGTACCTGATTTTCCTATATTTGTAATTTCGATTAAATTACAAAGATTTGAAATTTATATGTATAAATTTGCTTTACAAACTTTAGTTACTCTTTCTCTTAGAAGATATTTTAACCAAGTATATATTATGAAGAAAAGTCAATGGATTTTAATTTAAATATGGAAATAATAATTTTTGCTTGAAATTTTATGCAAATTTTGGAGAATAATTTTTAATGAAAACTAGGAATATTGCAAGCAAAATGATAAAAAAAATTATTAACTCATATTATAATTTGTGCATAGAATATTTCAAAATTCAACATCAGTAAATGCTTTCAATAATTTAAATTCTAGAGAAAAAACATTGCATTGACATCATTTTAATACACATATTTATAAAAAACAATCGTTCAAAATGTCATGATAAATGTGATATTACAATTGTAATACGAAATATCTAACTACCTATTAAATTTTTACATTCTAGAATTGCAATAGGACCCGTTCTTACTTTAAATTTAAAAAAATTCATGATAACATATTTTATTTAAGACCTAATTTACATATTTTAACCAAATCTTTACGTAGCTTCAAGTTGTTAAGGCTACAGATTTTAATCAAACTCAAAAATTATTTTTTTAATTAAAAATTTCAGTTCTAAATAATAAGTTTCAACTTCATTTTTTTTTCTTTTTTGTTTTTTTATGAAAATAAATGCAATTTCAAGCAGATACGATATTTAAATAAATGAACTTTGCTGAGTTTTAAATACTTTGGATAATAAAGCAGCTGATAAGTCAATTAAAATAATCTATTGAAATATTTAAAAAGTATGAGTATATTTAAAAAAAAATCTTTCAAGATTTGGAAAGCACGCTTAACTAAAGTTAAATTATTGAAAATATTTTTGTTTTGGAGGGCATTTTAGTTTTTCTTTCAGATAATTTAATGGCTATTCAAATGAATGTGGATATATTTCTTTTGTACAATTTTTTAAACATAAAGCACAGAAAATTTAAATTTGGCTTTTTTATAAAAATGAACCCAACTCACATATTAGTAAACTGCTTTGTTTATTTATATGATGACTGAAATGTAGTGTTTTGAATACTGTACGAAGAATAAGGAAATTTCAGAACGTTAAGAAAACGTACAGAAAATGTACATCAGGCTTAAATCATATAAAAATGAACCAACCTCACAAATGAATAAACTGCTTTTGCTAATTTATATGATTAATACTGCAAGTAAAATAAGGCAATTTCAGAATGTAATGTAACAAATATCAAATATAACGGTCAAACATAAAATTTCCCTTTCATTTCGCATCTAAAGTAATAGCTGTGATTTGAGATTTCCCTTTTGAATTAATTTACCGATATCGTTACTAATGACCACTACATATACATAGGCTCTAATTACAAACATTTCCCAGAAGAAAAGAAACCGTGATTGTAATTATCTTTAACGACCCATATTGCTATTAAAGACATTGAAATTTTTTTCCCAAATAATAAATTATGCAAGAATAAAAATATTCTCTTCGATATGTGGAATTCTTATAATTAAAAATATACATCTTCAAAATTTGGATTTTGTTTTCATATGATATCAGAATTGATGGCCTTATTTTATTATTTAATGCCTCAATGAGAAAAAAATTCCAGTAAAATTACTGTGTTTTATAGAAATGATATGTCTGATAAAAAAAAATAATGATTGTGGTTAACAAAACCAAAATAAACGGTATTTAAACCATTCATTTGGATTTATTTCAATTTATATTGTAGTGGTTTACCAAAAATTCTGGTATTATTAATTATATTTTATTGCTATACAATTAGTAATTAATACAAAAATTAAAATTAAATTTAACCGAAGAAATTGCTTACTCTTATTTGTGAAGAAGTTACCAATTTTTTTTTACATTTATCAAAGTTTTTCACAAATTATAAGACCATTTTTTATTATTCATTTTACAAAATTCATGACAAAGCTCAGGGACAAAAAATAATGAGCTTTTTTGAATTCCCATAGAGCAAGAAGCACAGTAAATTTCATTATATCCTGCTAGTTGCAATCGTACTTTTATTCTCTGTAATGGTATACCTTTTCCATTGACCTTAATGGTGTAGTTTTTTTATAATCATTCTTAGAAATATTCTTTTTAAAATACGTGTCCAAATGTGAGAAACAGCTTTTGAAGAATCTACAGAGTGAAAAAGCAAAATTGAATAAAATGTTGTTTGAATTTTTAAACAAAGTTTATTTCCCAACCTTAATTTACTAACCCTTAAGAATTGTTCGTAAACTCGGCTGCAATTTATACAGATAGTTGCTTTTTAAATGTTTAACGATGTATGTCTTAAAAAAGTACTCAATTATGATTATTTGATTAACACACACACATATATATACAAAAGAAATAATTGAATATTTATCTAATTAGAGCATTAAGAAATATTGGCTAAAGAAAAGTAAAAACTATAGATTTAGTTTCATGCTATCGTTAAGAAAAATTATACTTCAGAATAATGAATATACATCAAAGCATAGTAAAAATAATTCTAGTAATAAGTTATACGGTATAAAACATAGCATTTGGTACAAAACAATCTTTTTCTTATAATAATTGCTTAAAAATAATTCAATTTAGTATCAAAATTTATTTTTTCGAAGCGAACTATTAAATGAATCGAACAGCTTCTCGAATTATCTAATGGCCAGATTTTCGAAGGTGTGATAACCTCTAATACTGGGTATAAAATCCCGATAGAGAAGCGTGTCTCATTGTAAAAATGAAATAAATCTATTTTTCACTGCATTATTACCTAAAATGTATATTTATTTGCAGTTTTTCTGATTTACTTTTCGCTGTCTAATGACCTCTTCCTTGTTATAGTCAACTATTTTTTATTCTATCATGAATAATCGAAACCGAAATTAATATAAATTTTATTGAAATTCCTATTGATTTAAATGTTAGCATTTTATTTGTAAACCAAGCATTAATCCAAAATCTTGAATGATTTAAAACTTTATAAAAATAATTCAGTTAAAATATGTAAAAAAAATCCAAAAATATTTAATATGTTTTCTAACTGTTCTACGCTAAGAGCATCAGAGGAAATATTTATGAAAGTTCTTAAAGCTATCATAGGTTTTGCAGTGAATGTTTCTAAGATTTTTTTTCTGCTTGGATTTATCAGTAAATTACTGAAACCATATGACTAAGGGAATTGAATATATGTATGTATTAAATAGAAAGAAAATGTACTTCTAAAAGTAAAGCCTTTTCTTATAACCTGAGCATTTGTTTTAGAAAAATAATCCGTAACACTATTTTAAATTATCATATGCTTTGCAATAAGTGTTTCTAATCAGGAGTCTTTTTTTTCTGCTTAGGCTTATTGGTAAATGACTAAAGCTATAAAATGTAAAGAATTAAATATTTGTGAATATAAATAAAAAGAAAATAAATATATAATTCTAATAGTTAAAGCATTTTTTTAAATATAACCTGAGCACTTGGTTAAGAAAAATAATCCTTATCATTTTAATCCTTTAGCACTTCCATTCACTTCAGATCCTTAACACTTTTTTAAGTTATCAAATGCTTTACAGTAAATGTTTTTAATCTGGAGTCATTTTTCTTCTGTTTATATTTATTAGTAAATGACTAATACCATATGACTTAAGGAATTGAATATATGTAGGTATTAAATAGAAAGAAAATTTTCTTCTAAAAGGTAAAGCCTTTTCTTATAACCTGAGCTTTGTTTAAGAAAAATAGTCCGTAACACTTCATACCTTAACGCTAATCTGGAGTCATTTTTCTTCTGTTTATATTTATTAGTAAATGACTAATACCATATGACTTAAGGAATTGAATATATGTAGGTATTAAATAGAAAGAAAATGTTCTTCTAAAAGGTAAAGCCTTTTCTTATAACCTGAGCTTTGTTTAAGAAAAATAGTCCGTAACACTTCATACCTTAACGCTACCATTCACTTCATATCCTAAACATCATTTTAAGTTATCTTATGCTTTGCAATAAATGTTTCTAATCAGGAGTCTTTTTTTACTTTTTGCGTTTATTGGTAAATGACTTAAATCATAAGACTTAGAGAATTGAATATATGTAGGTATTAAATAGAAAGAAAATGAATTTCTAAGAGGTAAAGCTTTTCTAATATCCTGAGCATTTGTTTAAGAAAAATAATCCGTAACACTTCATACCTTAACGCTACCATTCACTTCATATCCTAAACACTATTTTAAGTTATCATATGCTTTGCAATAAATGTTTCTAATCAGGAGTCTTTTTTTACTTTTTGCGTTTATTGGTAAATGACTTAAAGCTGTAAAATTTTGAGATATAAATATTTGTAGGTATTAAATAGAAAGAAAATTTCTAAAATTTAAAGTTTTTTTTTATAAACTGAAATATTTGTTAAGAAAAAATAATCCTTACCACTTCATTCATAGTCCTACACCAATAATTTATATTCAAGGATAATCCAATCCATATCTCATGAATGTTTCGTTTTAGGAAGCTTTTTTCAAAGATTGAAACTTTTAAGCGGAACATTTATCTTTGTATTATATCTGAAAATCTGTAGTGCTCGATTCTTTTTGTGTGCTTCAGCGAAACTATCAAACAAAAGTAATTGTGAGGTCTGAATAATGATCCTGTACTACGAAGAAAAATTACACCCAGGAAGAAAAAAAAGAAAAAAAACATAAAAAGTACCGTATGAAATCAAGAATTTTCCTTTTTGGTGCTTTATTTTTTTCGATCAAGAGATCGGCTTCTTCAGATGACAGATGGTGTTAATCTACTCATCCTGAGAGGTACGGACTTTGGCGACAAGCCCAAACCACAGAGTTTTATGATGGGTAAGCGAAGGAAAATAGAACTTCCAAAAAGAAAGTGTTGACGGAAAGAAAGAACAGAAAGCTATAACCTGAACACGTTAAGGATATTCGAAAGAGAAGTTCCGAAACTTTAAGGAAAGGATTTTTTATTCAACTTATAAACTTATTATTTAGGTTTGCTTAGAATGCAATGCATAAAACTTACTTTGAAAAATAAATTTGTGTTGAATATTAAATAATATACCTATATAATACCAAATCTATGTAATAGTACTTTATATTTCTATTAAGTATTTAATTATATACCTACCGAAAGAAATGTAGAAATTTAATTCGTTGAGTTTATTTTGTTTCTAATACGTGAAGATTTTGTTTTATACCACACTGCAAAAAAATACGGTGAAAACTATCAGAATATGGTAAAATTTAATGTATTTCTGGCTCAATGGATTCACCAAAAAGGTCGGTAAGCTTTTACCGAAGCTCTTTGGTAATATTAACAATAAAATTTGGTTTTATAATTAGAAAAAAAATTAATTAGTAAATACAATTAAATTTGGAAATTTTACCATGATAACTAAGAGGATGGCATAAAACCCGTTTTCTTGGTTTGGTTTCTTTAGTTTTGTATTTTTTCCTAAATGCGTGGTAATAAGAACTGTAATTTTGAAAACCAGAACTAACCGCTGGACTGTTACCATATAAATGAAAAAATGACTTATGTGTCGTAAAATTTAGTTTTATTAACCAGAATTATGCTTACTTTTTTACCAAAAATGTCATTAGTATACAGTAGTGTAATTTCACCATAATTTTGTTTCGCCGTGTACTTTCGAAATGCGATGATGTTAAAACTGCATAGAACTCTCAAAAACGTTTTCCAAACTTCAAATATCATGATACCTAACTTAAGAAAACCAACACTACAAATTCGTGCGGCCATTTGAAGGGAAACGAAGCACAAAGCGATAGATCAGAAACGAGTCTAAAAATGCCCAAATACTATTTTAGGAGATTAAACGATACAAAAAGTACTGTTCAATTATGTTGAAAGTATTCTGAAACTGAAATGAATTTGTAATGAATTTGAACAGTCTATCCTTAGCATTGTGTAGGCAAAATGAAGAGAAAGACATCTTCTCATTAAAAATCCAGTTTTGAGACAAAGGTAAACTAATTAATTAATATATATGATTAAGTATTTTTTGATAATAAATACACAGTGTTGAAAACAATTTCGAAAATTGATCAAAATGTGTCAAAATAGCTCAGTAATAAGTAATATTCGAATATGAAATGTTATGTTATCAAAATTGCAACAGCATATGCTCATATTTGCAGAAAGTGAATTGCCCAATAATGATGAGGAGGGAAGAAAGTGTGAGAGATATATTTATTGGCAGCCAGCAGGATTCAAACCTTGAGCCTTCAGATTCCTATAGTAGGATGCTCTAACCGCCAAAAATGTACACCCCATTCAAGAAGAGTTAGAAAGCTGTATATGCTGGCTACCGCAATTACGCATTATCTCAAGCTGATTTTCGATACCAGTGGTACAAAGGGTCTTAATTTGGAAAATGTGAACCCAATAGTCAAAAGGTTGGTCATGTTTATTTCAGTTTTTGCTCATTTCGCTACATCATAAGAACTTCTAAGTGAATGGAATGTAAGTTAGGATGTGTCATTGCCACGGAAGCTGCTTAAAGCTTCCTAACTCTCTTAGGTGTAAAACTATGGTAATTAGAGCATCTAACTGCAATACCGGCGACTTCTGTTCCAATCTTGTAGCCAACCACCGAATATTTCTCTGACACCTTCTTCTCTCTAGAGTATGTAATTTTCACACTAAAGAGTACTTGTTATTTCAGTTTTGAATACAAGTGTTTTTTAAAACTGTCGATATTTGTTTCGGAGCTATTTCGACACATTTTTGCTCAGTTTTGGAAAACTAATTTTCACAGTGTATCTTACACTCATGAAACATATTTTTCATTTTTTGTTGAAGATAATCTGCATTTCTACTACACAGGCAGAAAATCAATGAAAACATCTCATTGCTAGCATGCGGCAAAATATTTAAACCTGTATTCTTTAAACGACTAACATTATTTTTACATCAACACTCCGGTTGGTTTAAATCAGGAACAGAATTTTAATCCACCAACCGTCACTGTGATTCGAATCTGGGTTTATTTAATGGAAGGCGAGAGTTCATACCCTGATACATCACACAGTAACATACTTAAGCAGAAACTAATAATGATAATAAAGAAAAATAGAAAATATAATAATGATATTAATTTTATTTATTATTTGCTCTTAAAATGCGGTAAATAAGGTGGTTTCCCAATACATTTGTGGCATCACAGTGTTTCCGACATTGAATTAAACTTCACCTTTTATTTCATGATATATCTGAAGTCTTATGATCATGCTTGATTTGCAATTTTACAATTATATATCCAAATATAAGTTACTGTCCAAACATTTAAGCAATAGCTTTTATTTGATTTATTTTCGAGTAAAGGAGATTCATAAAACATGATTGATTTTTTTAATTGAATAAAGTAATTATTTAATGTACTAGACAATATTATGAAGATTTGTAGGCATACACATTAAATATCATACACCCACTTAAAGTGATAATTTCAAAATCGCTCATAAAAGAAACAAACAAGTTAATATATTTCTGAGTAAATCATTAAAATTTCTTTTCTCAGAATAAAGAAAAACTTTTATGAAAACAAATTTGCAATACATTAATTGGCTTTTATTTTAAAAGACTTTAGATTAAATAAAAAAGTAAGTAAATATTTTATAATATAAGTATGCTTTCGAATCTTTTGCTTCTTCGGAACTATTGTTTTTTTATTTTACGCATTGCATTTCACTGAATGTAAGTCATGAGGTCCGTAAAAGATATTTAATTGATTTAATTATCATCCAGCTTTTTTTGTATCAAGAAGCTGTTCAACCATGTTTTCAAAATCTCTGACATTAATCATTTAGCGCAATTATTCTTTTTAACATAATTAAATAGTAAAATTGTTTCTTTTTATTAATGCAAAATTCACATTAGTTAGTAATCTATGCAATACTACTGAAGATTATTATTTATTTCGTTTTTGGGTTAAGTGTAATTTTTATATTTCATATAATTTAGAAGTTGAGAATGGTTTCTTTGCATACTAATGTAAAAGTTTTCACTATATATAGTTAAATTGTATGAGGTTGTAATATAATTTTAAAGTTTAAGAAAATACTTTTTAAAAATAATTGTGGTTGTAACAGAAAAAATTTTACTTCTTAGAGACTTTTTAATTAATTCACATTAGCTAAATATATTGAATTTTTTTTATTACTCAAAGAAGTGCGAACATTTTTACTTTTTTCGTTCACAAAGAAGAAAAGTTTGATCAAAATTACCAGAATCTGTAGTATTTATAGTGATTCTGGCCCTATGGTAACACCAAAGTCTGAGTAATTCTTAACAAAACACTTTGGTAATATCTTTGGCAAAATTAACAATGAAATATGCTTTTAAAATATGTGATAGAATTTATTAAATGTGATAGTTTATCATGATGCATTAAAGCATGGCATAAAAATCATTAATTCTAAACTTACTTGAAGTTTTTCTTATTTGTTATTAAATGTGTGTTAATTAGGAGTATGATTTTAGAAAAAAGCAGAATTTCCCGCATACCGTTACCATATAAACGGGAAAGTTAGCAAATAAAAGATTAAAATACCTAATATGTTAGTTTTATTAACCAGAATTATGTTTTACTTTTCACCAGAAATTTTATTATCATACAAGTGCGGTAATTTTACAAAAAAGAAGTTTTCTATCACCTGTTTTGGGAAAAATTGCAAAGTAAAACTCATTTTTTTATCTACTGTTTGAGTTGCATGCAAGAAGACCATTTCATTGGCTCACAAGTCAGTAGTAAGCCAAAGAGCTAACTTTCTATAATAACACTACGTTTACGATTCAAACTGAAGTAGAGGGTAAGAGAAATTATTTCTGCATGAAAGGGTAAAATCAATTCATTGTTTTCTTTGCGAAATCGTTGCAAAATAATCCAGAATTTATCAAAAGGAGTTGACGGCATTCAAATTCCATCCACGTGCCCACCCAACCCTGCAAACAAATATAGGCTTAGGTTTTTTGTGATGTAGCAATCTTCCACTGTATATTTTGCCGCAAGGTTATGAAACAGTAAGGTTTGCTTTTCCCGGATCCTTTTTTTCTTCTTCTTCAGAGAAGCGAAGTTATGTCGTCACATACTCATAGACTCTTTCCAAGCTATAGTTTCTCTCAATGTTATTCGTTATACTAACAACTATTTTAAGTCTCAGTTTTTATTTTTTCTAGAAATTCTCGTAATTTGTAATTATTTGAATGCAATTTCATTAACAGTTTTTTATTTCTTTTTTAGTTTATAATAGAAATTTGGAGTTATATAAAGGAATTCAAGTTTAAAGATAAAGTTAAGTTTACCCTCATGTTTTCAATGTAAACGTTAGAAGTATATTTTTACACATCTTAACCCAAGATATTGCTTGTGAGATTTGATTCCTTCCGAAGACAAATTTATATCATTCTCAGGACAGTATACGAAATTGAAAATACAATAGTAATAGAAAAAAAAGTAAACCGAAGTGAAATGAACAAAGAAAATTACTACATATAAAATAAAATTAACCAAGATTAGTCAGGGCAATTTTTATTAAATTTTATAGCAGGCTGTGCTTTTGTATAACATAATCAAATACATTATTTTCTTGTATTTGATTCATTTTGCATTAATCATTTTTCTAATAAAAATGACTAAAGTAAAAACGTATTTTTCGTTTAGATTTAATCTATGATACTAAATTAAATATTATTCATATACTTTCAAATTTAGTTGTTTCAGAATTTTTTGTAGTATTTCTAACATCTGTTTGAAATAATAAATATTATAATCACAAGGTGTTTATAGCTTCATCTAAAGGGGGTGGAGAGTTATGACATCAACGCCGTCTTTATTCCTTGAAGTGTTTTTTTCTTTTGCTGAGGTATGCATTTTTATTCATTATGATAATGATACTCACATAAATGTTTTTGAATTGCAAGCGTTAAGTATCCTTTTGATTTGTGTTGAAATCCATTTAACGTTTAAAACAGCATTCTTTTTTATAGCTTTTGTTGATGATTTTTATAAAATTTAAAATAAAAGTTTCATTTAAGAACAAATAAATATATAATGATATAAATCTAGCATATACGCCATTGCAACATGCAAAATCTGGTTCCAAAAATCAAAAGGTAAAGGAATTAGTTATCATTGTTTTCAAAAACAGGAATCACTTTGAAAACTTTGAGAAGCGAAATATCAAAGAAAAGATGCATTTAATCCTAGAACATCATGTATTTGCTCAGAACATTTTAAAAAGGAAGATTTTATGAGAGACAGGTTTACCCAAAAAGAGGCAATTGACACCAAATGAGCTGACACTCTAGCTGAAATTAGCCACTTTCAAATAATGACAGTGAATCTAATAGATCTAAGCGCTACAGAAGAGAAAAACTAAAGAGATATATAGTTGAAGAAGTTTTAAAATCTGCATTTGATAATTCTAGAAAAATAACAAGAAACGAAGAAACTATTAATTCATTACAAGCAAAAACTATTTGGCTTAAAAAAGAAAATGAAGACTACAAGAGGTTAAGATTCAATATGATTCTGATGGAGAAAAAATTACTGAAAACAAAGAATATTAAAATGGAAAAACAATTAAAAGTACGTAAGAGGAATGAAAGAAGTGTAATGATTGGTCGAAAGTATGCTGAAAATTTATTATCTAAAGTATCTACTTGTAGCTTTAGTAAGATCTAAATAAAATAAAAGCTTTAGTAAGCTCCAAAAGCGAGAAATGGGATACTGTGGATATGTGTTCAGCTGTTGCCTTGCTAGCAGTTTCAAGAAAAGCCTGCTTTTATTCAAGAAAAAAGTTTAAAAATGCCCCTTCTAGCTTTATCAACAATTAGGAAATGGACCAGTAAAATTGATATTATTCCCGGTATACAAAACAAAGTTTTAAATTTAATGAGGCACAAATCAGAGCAATTAACAGAAAAGGAGAAATTGACCGTTTTGTCAATCGATAAGATGAAAGCATCAAGAGAATTGTCCTATGATATTAAACGTGACGAAATTTTGGTGCCATATACCTACGCATGCATTTGTATCGGATGCATTATGAATTCCTGAAAACATTCAGTTTACTTAAATTTTGATATCCAAAGTAAATTTTTAAAAGAGGTGATCATGAAAATAATCGAAACCATTGAAAGCACTGGTTATCTTGTAACGGCATTAGTTTCAGATTTGAGAGGTTTAAACCAAAGGTTTTGGAAGGACTTAAATATTAGTTCTGAACAACATTTGTTTTTATCAATCCTATTGCAATAGAAATAAATGTCTTTGAGGATGTACCACATGTGATGTAACTGTTACACAATTCTTTTTTAGACTCTGGTATGAGGTTAGAAAATGGAACAGAAAATAAAAGATCCTTATTTGAGAATCTTTTATCTGCAGATAATAAAGAGTTAAGGCTCTCTTGTAAAATATCACATAAATATTTGGATGTCAATTGATCATGTAGACAAAGAGTTAAGTTTACACTGCAACTTCTGTACAAGAATACGGCCAATGTTCTGCAATATCTTTTTCCATCTTGCTTCAGAGAATCAAAATTCATTTAATTTGTGGTTCATTTTTTGATGTCATTGATTCACGACTCTTATTCAGCGTTAGGCGTAATAGATTGGCTTTACGCCCAAATGAAGAATTATAATTAAGAATTATTGGAATATTAAATGAAACATGTGAGGAACTTTTATCGATTCTTGCAAAAGGGAAAAGAAACACTCATTGCGGTTTTTCATAAGTTTTATGGATATCGATAAATTTGACTATATCTTTATTTGACTTTTTGAATGAAAACTATAATGTTAAATATCTTTTAACACATAAATTTAATCAAGATTTGTTAGAATTTCTTTTCCAATCATTAGGTCAGGCGTATAATCATTTAACCCCTTACAAAGTAGTAAATCATACCAAATTGTTCGTGTTGGAAAAAAATCTGAATGAGCTGAAGTTTGCACTAGTCAAAATCTAGAATCCGATTCTGACATCAATGACTATAATTCTTTTTTAATAATCTCTTTAGCTTCAGCATTTGTTCCTGAAAATTCGAACATTGACGAAGACAAACAAATGTGTTACAGCAAATTGATGATACTATTTCATACCTGCCATTAAAATACATAAATTTTTTAAACTTAAAACTACATACCTGGAAATAGCAATAAAAGATGCTGTTTCAGATTTGTCCACTTACAATAAACTTTAAATCATCAGAAAAGAGGAATTACGGCATCCCACTGAATAAAAATTGTAAAAAATCTAGAATTAATGTTCAATTATATTCATGACGAAAGTTTTAACAAGATATTGCAACTTATGTGAGCAGGAAATTATCAGAATCTTACCCGCCAAGTCTTCATCCCGCTATTTAATTTTTTATCAAACACGAACAATGATTAGAATGAAATTTCTAAACACCAGCCTCTCCAAGAAGATATTCATAAGAAAAGAAAACTACAAGGGATCATAACATAAATTCCTCAATTAAGTTTCTTTTAAAGCTAAAATTAGTTTAAATATAAATTATACTTTTATTAAGTTTTAGTTGTTTATTTATTTTAATTCCATAAGCATAATTAATTTCCGTAGCTGGTGATGAATTGAATTCCCTTGGGCCACAAGATAATTAGATAAATATTACCATTTTTAATTAGAAACTATTGAAAATAAGGTGGTTTCGATTTTCCGTGATAAAGTTTTGTAACTTCGTTCTTAATATCAATTTCATCAGCTGAACAATGATTTAATTGCTGTAATACTTTTGTTTCACCTTACAATTTTTATTAAATGTTGTATAAAAATCTTTTTATCGTATTATAAAGGCTTTTTAACATTATTTTAAACTTACATATTTTTATTTGCTAAATAGAATGAATGCTTAATAAAGTGAATGATTAATTTGAGTACTGAAAAGAAAACTTGTTTTAAATTGCAGTTTTAGAATTATAAAGGAACAATCCATTCATTTCACTGTTTATTTATTATATGCATTTTCTCTGTTTATTGTGAAGAATGACATTCACTCGAATCAAATTGCGAAATTTTCAGGGTATATTAATGTTCTTCACATGATTTTGTTTCAATTTTTTTTCGTACGCATTGAATTTTTATCAATGAGAATTTAAAGATTAAACTCAGTTTTAATATCTTTTAAATTATATTGCTAGTTTTCTAACTAAATATTCTACCCGGATACTATCTATATTTATCATAATAAAGTTAAAGTAACATTAAAGAAAACCGTAATGTAGAGTTGCAATTGGTAAAGTATATATGTTACCGACAAAGTATGAAATCCGACACTATATACAATGCCTAGGCATTGTATATAATGCCTAAAACTAGCCGGCAAAGTATGAAATGATTTATATTTCACACATTGCCTAGGCATTCTATAGAATGCCAAATGCTATTTAGGCAAGTATGAAATAAACGTCCTAATGAGGTTATTATGTAAATGATGGGCATGTTACTGTGAATGACCGAAATCGGTGGTTGTTGACTTTCACCGGTGAATGTTGACAATCACATAGTCGCTTTGGTGAATGTCTGTAATATTAATTATATCTGATTTGATATTAATTTATTCGTGGATATAATTACATTTATTCGATATTTTAATACTTAATGACGATAGATTAGAAGAAACATCAGTGTAGGGTATACCGGGCAAATGTATACCGGATAGTGGCACTTGACCTTAAAAAAAGCATAAGTTTAGGGTATACCGGGCAAATGTATACCGGACAGTGGCACTTAACTAGATCTAGTATATATTTCTGACATTTACCAAAGGTCTGGTCACACTAAGTCTAGTTAAGTGCCACTGTCCGGTATACATTTGCCCAGTATACCCTACACTGATGTTTTTTTAAGGTCAAGTGCCACTGCTCGGTATACATGTGCCCGAAATCCCCTAGTTTGTTAATCAATCATACACACTAAACAGAGAGAATATTAATATTAATTCAAACTAAGCTTAACATATCCGAAGTGCATAGATGTTAAATCTTATAAAATTGCTTAAAATTATTGAGTTATTTATGTAGTTCTTCTTATAATGACTTAAATATCTTTAACATACATTTAAAAAACATAAAAGATTCTCTTTACAGTTAAATGATCAGTTTGTCAAATTAATCCGTCAAGAAGATTGGAATTGCTAGAAAAATAATAGACTAAAATCAATATTCTAATTCAATAATTAAAGGTGTTTCAAAATTACTTGGTATAGTATAGGCCAGGGGTGGCGAACCTTCATGCACCAACGTGCCATTTTTTCTAAATTATATTTAACTGAGGTCATAGACGTGCCGACAAATAGTTTTCACTTCGTGATTATTGGGTAAATAATAATACTAAATACTATCAACTCAAAACTCTTTATTTATTACGAAAAAATGCAATTCTCAACTTTTGCAATGTAGTATAGGCCAGGGGTGGCGAACCTTCATGCACCAACGTGCCATTTTTTCTAAAATATATTTAACTGAGGTCATAGACGTGCCGACAAATAGTTTTCACTTCGTGATTATTGGGTAAATAATAATACTAAATACTATCAACTCAAAACTCTTTATTTATTACGAAAAAATGCAATTCTCAACTTTTGCAATGTCTCAGTTATACACGTAATTCAACTTAACCGGTTATCGCCCAGCGTCATATATTTAGGACAGTTCCTTTTTTCAAAGACATTCATTGTGGTGGGAAACTTTTTTCAGAATTTTCATTTATCTGGGTGAATTAAAAGATTCTCAGATACCATAATTTATTAAAGATCTCTGACTAGATCTAGAATTGAAAGGAGCAAGTACTTTTTGAACTACCAAAGACTTTTAGAATGCCCTAACAGTAGAAAAACCAATTAATTTCGATAATATATTATACCACCTTTTCTATAAAACCACTTCTTGTATCATTTCAACGGGTTAACAAAACGGGTTAAAGTAACATCAGTGTGACTTCTGTTGCAGATTTGATGACAAATAATTTATTTTAGGGTTATAAGATATTATTTTAAGCAGAACTGTTAATGTTTTTTGCTAGTTATTTATTGTTCGCTTGTTTTTTTGTGATTATTAATTTCTTTTTTTGGCATTAATTGTCCTTTTTTGTGTGAATTTTAATTGAATAGTTAATATGCTTCATAGTAAACTTTTTGATTGGTGGCGTGCCCAAAATATTGCGTCGCGTGCCATAAGTGGCACGCGTGCCACTGGTTCACCATCCCTGGTATAGGCTATGACTAGTGTGTCAATTCACTCTAATAAGAAATTGAAGTCACTATAATATAATATAAATAATGGACTAAGATCTTAGAATTTTCACTCCCGTACGTACTTTGATCGATAAATAAAGTTAGACTCAATCAAAGCAGGAACGTAAAAAAAAAGTTCATGTGTTATAAAATAATATTGTTAGTAAAGTAAACTGACTCATTATGAAGCTAGAGTCTTCTTACATCGATTGTATCACTTTTAATACAAATAGCGTAACAATTTACCTTTATTTTCCAAAAATTGCGAAACATTCAAAATCGATAGCAACACTCTGCCCTGTTGCCAACCATTAAAGGAGTAAATACATCTAAATTGGTGTAAGATTTATCAATTGTAAGTGTTTAAATTTAAATGCACTCTTTAACGTGCCTATGAAAGATCGATTCGATATAAGCTTGAAATAACATATAATTTATAGAGTTTTTCAGCACAGAATTCAGATAAAAATTACACCACAAATTTTATAGTTTGAATTCAATTAATAAAGAATATTATACTTTCTATGACACATATTTTAAGTAACTTTGTTCAAACAACAAAAATTGAATGAGAAACTTTTAAGTAAGGCAATGTCCTTTTCTTAACTATCATCTCATCTATTAGTGTTTCTGGAGAAAAAAAAATGGTTCAGTCCTTTTATTTACTTGTAAAGCTTCCAAGTAAAAATCTTATCGCAAAATGTACTCCTAATAGCTTTATAAGCCTCATTAGAGTTTTCCTTGTTTCAGAAAAAAAAATGCCTGGTGAAGAGAAATCTGGGTAAGTTGATTTAGCAAGAGGAGAAAAAAAAAGGATTGTAATGTGTCACTTTCTGTACCTATCAGAGATGATAAGGGTTGACGTTCTCTAATGTGCGCCTGGGTGGTTTAAAAAATATCATTTATTTTGCGCAGAGAGAGTGATTAGATTTCTTTTCAAAATGTATTTCTGACAAAAAAAATATTATCGCTTCTCTCTTCCTAAAGGTGAACAGATTTTTAGCATAATTTCGAAAAATGAACTTAGATATAGGTATGCAAATATATTTATAATTGTGCTAAAACTTTAAGCTTAGTAAGTATTATTTCAAATAAATTTTGCTCATTAAAGTATCTTAGTTCACATTGACGGAGAGAAAATGTAAGATTTTTAAGCTTTCTAAATGCCAAGAGCGAATCATATCAGATTATATAAAATAAAAATACACATTTACTGCCTCCTGAAAGGTTGCCTTTCGCCTTAGAATTTCTTTATTGAAGCAGAGGCAAATTGCATTATATATCTCTATGTGCTTCAGTAAATAATCTGAATGATATCATATTCCTTAAATTTTAGAATTAATTATTCTCCCAAATGAAAATGCAAATTGGAACAATTAACGACAGTACATTAAGAAATGTCTTTGAATGAAAATAAATAAAAGGAAACTAAAGTGAAATTAAATAAATCAGTTCAGTTAATAAATAAATAAATCAGCTCAGTTAATAAATAAATAAATCAGTAAATAAATAAATAAATCAGTAAATAAATAAATTAAACAAATCAGCGAGACTAACCTTCTCAAAAATATGCAGCAAATTAAGAAATGCAAATTATTTTCAAAACAGCCTATATCTAGTAATTTGTTTTCTTTGCAGCAATATTTAGCAGTCTTCGAAAAATAACCTGCATGATCAATTTTCTATACATCATTTTAAAAATGGAGCCTGCCATTTGATGAACTTATTATTTTCATGTATATCATTTCGGAGACATTTTAATCATTTTGAACATATTATATTGAAGTTTTCATTAAACGTACAATTTTGATTTTGCTTGTAACGATTAAAATATGAATCTATTAAACATGAATTTCTGCGGGAAACAATTTAGATTCATAAGTATTACTCAAACGTAAGATGTCCTTTATAAAAATTACAAATAAAAGAATGAAATTTGTAAACCGACAGTTCACCTAAACTGCGTGTAAATTTAAAACAGCCATAAACAGCGTGCTTGTAGCTTTGTTTTTATCGCGTTAATCTTGTCAACATAACGTAGAGATACGTAGTACCTAAAATAAACGCGAGCATGCATAGTTGTTTTAAATATTACGCACGAGAGCGTACGGAATCTGACGCATAGGTGGGAAATCTCCGTATTGTACGCTCTTATCAAGCAACACGAGTACAAATTATAATGAAACTAAAAAATGAACTTTTTTTAAAAAAATGTGTACGTCATATATTTGCTTTTATTTTTCTAAACAGAGTTTATTTATTTTAACACTGAATTTAAATTTAGTGTATCTGAACGCCAAAAATGGTGGTAAGCTTCTTTGCACTAAAATGATGTAAAATCAAAGGCATATCTTGGCGTAATGAAATATCAAAAATATTTTTACTCGACATAACTTAACTTACTCGACATAACTTGACTTAACTTACAATATATTTATATCGAACTCGCGCCAATTTCCATTCTATTGAACACTAACATTGGTGTTTCCGGATACGAAAATATTTAACATATTATGCAAAAGCACGTGAGCTTTTTGTAAGCTTCTTCCATTATAATAATAGATATATTTGAACCCTATAAATGTATGGAAGCTCAATTTGGTGCTAATTTAAAAAAAAAGTGTTTCTTCACATAATATTTTAAGTTGTTCAACATCGAGTTCAGAGAGATATTACTCCACAGTTTTTGCATTGAACAGCATAAATTATACATTTCACAAATGAAATAAAATTTTATTCATGAATATGATGTTTATCCACTATTCACAGATTCTATTCACTATCCACTATCATCTTATGCATAAGGTTCACAGTTTCACACTATTCACAGATTCATATCATCTTATGCATAATTGCTCGGCTACCGTATTATAACAACAATATAAATACGGTGGGTCCATTACTTCATTCTTTTCTACATCTTAATTTATAGACTTATTTATATTAGTTTAGTAAGAGAGCGATTTTACGAAACAAACCAATCTAAACCTTTCCCTGACACTGAACAGAGTTACAAACAAGAACAAAATTGGAAATAGTTAAGTGCCATTTTAAATTCACGCACTTAGAAAACTTAAAGTAGATTTTAGAGCTTTAAACTAATTTTCAGAGTTAAGAAAATCCTAACTATCATAAATAACACTGACACATTGAGCGAATGCA
Source organism: Parasteatoda tepidariorum (assembly GCF_982258835.1). Classification (NCBI taxonomy): domain Eukaryota; kingdom Metazoa; phylum Arthropoda; class Arachnida; order Araneae; family Theridiidae; genus Parasteatoda; species Parasteatoda tepidariorum. The sequence continues at coordinate 21,477,007 of NC_141761.1, forward strand.
CATAATTAAAAAAAAGTGCCAGCCTTTTCTTCTGGTCTTCTACATAGAACTAGAAAACCAAGTGTTTTGAGAGAAAAAAAGTAAAATATTTATTTTTACATAAATCTTTAAAAAAAACGGAATTTCCGTCTAATAAGTAGAAAAATATCCATATTAATTCCTTTGAATTTAAAAATAGATTAGAACGCAGTGCAAAATTATATTAAATAACACTATTTTCTAACTTAAACCCTAAGCTTCAAGGTTTGCTTTAACGAGTAATTGACGGAAATTCTATCTCTTTCATAGAGATTTCACATCAATTTGCTAAATTTGATTAACATTTTTATTACAAATTTTAAAGGTTTTGAAAATAAAACATTATTTTAAAAAAATGCGTGGCTGCAAAATAAGGAATATGCGAACACTAAATAAACATTTAAATCCATTTTTTATTTCTTTTTACTTTAAAAAAATTCAATTTAATTTAAAATTCCATTTAATAGAGGAATAGATTTATTTATATATTAATCTAGTAAAACACTGATTTAAAAATTTTATTTGGGTTGCACTTTATGCAATTTTCTTGAACAGAGTAACATATTTTGATACAAATGTATACAACATAATGTGGAAGTTTTATGAACTGTCTTGTTAATTTGTATTTTCATAAATATAATAACCTCAAGCGAAAATTAAACAAAAAAAAAATCTCGCATTTTTCAGCCATAACCATTCTACTAAAATTAGCGTTAATCATAATGAACTATGTTTTCATAAAAAAGTGCGGTTTTCATAAAAGAGAACAATATTAACCTCAAAAAAGTTAATAAATACTTTTTATTCATGTAAGAAATAATTATTTGCGACATGTATCTAACGTTTTGAAATAACACTTAAGAAAAAAAGGTAAAAAGAAATACGCCAAGATGAATAAATCTTCTTTATTGTTACCAACAAGGATAAATTCTTATGCTTCTTTGCACATTGTAATTCATTGGCTGACAAACATTATTTTTTAGCAGGAATAAAAAATAAAAACCTACAACAAGATACAGTAATTAATGACTTTCTTTTCAAGCTTATTTGTAAACGGAAATACTACAAAAACTCTGAAGAATAAAAGAAGATTATTTATAAAGATGTTCAAAATTAATTAATGTAAAACCCTTATACTTAACTGATAAAAACTATTTGTATATGAAGATTTAAAATCAAACTCAAATAGCTTTTTTTACTGATTGATAAAATGTATTGTTTTTATTTTTATTTCGCATTGGATAAATATTCATTATAAAAAATATACTTTTTATTAGACAAAAAAATTTTTTTTAGCATCTACTCTAATGAAAGGGTTTTAAAGTAAAATATAAAACTCATTTGATACTGAAGTTAATTTTCTATATTTCAAATCATTATTTTTATTTTTTTTTTCAGTTTTTTTTATATTCTTTGGATTCAGATAGTTTTTAAGACTGAAAGCATTTGCAATTCTTTATATCATGTTTTCGTATTCATTCCTTATTATTCCTTATTCTTTTTAATCTCATGAAAAGGAATTTGAGATGTACCTTCTGGCAATTTTAAAGTCTGTTCCAACTATAGTGTCTATGGTGTTATGTCGATTTTTTTTATCACACATTAATGAATGGTTAACCCTTTCACACTGTAAAAGAAATCCGTTAAATTTAAAGAAAAAACTGTCAGCTGGTATGTCAATATAAATCCGTTTATTTTGCAGAGAAATACACTTATTTAAAAACGAATGCATGTTTTATAAGCAGATAAGTACTGTTACTTTAACAAACAAACTTTGTTATTTTGACAAAAATATTATAGGATAACAATTTCAGTGATTGCTGATTGTGGTCAAGATAGGTTTATCTTTTTCCCGTACTTACCTTCGGTCAAAACAAAATGGTATCCACTTAATTCATAAAAATGCAAAATATTTTTTTGGGAAATATATTACTAATTCAAATTCTTTAAAGCACAAAATGATCATATATTGAGGAGATATTCTAAATATTTTTTAAGAATAGTTTTTAAAATACGTCAGGAGGAGCAAAGTGCACACGTTCATGATATTTTTACAAAAATGTTGCCATCTTTTTCAGTTCGTTCAGCTCAAAATTTATCTCTCTTTTTCGATTTTATAATAGGGCTTTCATTTTATCTTTTTTTATTCACTTGCACTTGAATCTAGAATTTTATTTTCCTCTTCATCTTCTTCAATATTACTTCTCAAAACAATATTCTACAGACATACAATTCATTTATTTTTTATGTAACAATCAAAATTCCGAGTTCATAAAGCTCCAGATTATAAATACTTAGATCTTCCAAATCTGAAAAAAAGAAAATGTTACTAACAAACCCATTGTTTGTTATATTGTCATGCATCTCCTTAGACATGGTGCTAAGAGCAAGCAAACTTTGTAAATAACTTTTAAAAAAAAGCGATCAAGTTTGTTATTCTCTTTAAGAGGAGCGCCATAACACGGAAGAAATTTTTCATGCTGAATTCTCATTCATCGCGTTTACTAATGTAAAAAAAGAGAGTTCAGGAAATTCTAGAGTAAGTCCGAAGTTTCAATGGGTGAAAAAAAATTCAAAACATCAAAATGCAAATTAATTAATGGAAGAGAGCTTCCTCATTGCGTAATCCTCAGTTATCTTCTCATTATATATTTTCATATGAATAATTTAACAATTTCTTTTCAGTATTCGAGGTGACGTGGCCTACTCTAAGTTTGTCTGAAGTGACTTTTTCCATACTTTAAATTTTTACAGTTGTAGATCTGTAAAGGGGCTAAAAGAGAATTCGTAACGAAAAGTTTCTCACGTGGTATAACTTCCTCTTAAAACGTTTCTATAAACCATATTCTCCTGTGATTCTTGTGCTTGAAGATATAAAGAAAATAAATAGGATTCGAAAAGTTTCGTTCTTCTCGGAAGTTAATGTTATCAGCGTCGAATCCAAAGGGGCAATCAAAAAGACGTTTTATATTCATATTATTACGTATTATATTTATTAGACGTATTATATTATTTGAAAGACTAAAGTTATTATTAAAATTACTATTATTAAAGTTATTAGAACAAATATTTCGTCAAGACGACAATGTTATACTGTTGCTAAAATACTCTGGTGTTTTTATTTTTGGAAAGGTAAATGGGCTGCACTCAATACTTAAATAGGCAAAATTTCATTGCTTTCGAATTCAAATTTTTTTAAAATTTCATACAATTTAGCACCATTTGATTTGTTATTGTATCGCGTTTCTGCAAGATGTAATTTAGAATTGTATGACTTCTAATTTTCTCTAAAATTTAAAATTGTTAATTCTTGAAAAAGTTTGAAAATTTCACACTTATCATAACTTTAAAATTGGAAGTAATCCCACTAATCGTCAATTCCTTAACGTTCGAAACTATTCAAGCGGGCAAAACTATAAATTTTATACTAGCGTTCAATGAATTTGATAGAACATCGGGAAAAAAATTTGCTGCATTTCCTAATGATTTTGATTTTGAAAACCAACCATATCTGTAAAAAAATTATCTGGTCTCTCTTTAGCATAATTTATTTCAGATATTGTGCTAAATTATTTTTAATTTGATAATTTTAATTGGAGGATAAAAATTAAAGTGAAATTAATAATCCCGCAATATTCCATCCAAGTCAAGTAAGTCAAAATTCCAACGCTCGAGGGTTATCGAACTTTATTGTATTTTTTTAAGAGTATTGTGTTTTTTTAATTGAAGTATGAAGTTTAAACTACTTGATTTAATTATTTTCTAAATTGAAGAAAAATTTCGGGGGAAAAGTTTTATACATTAAAATTTCTTTTTTTCGAGATGTTGAGAAAGATTCTGATTTATTTGCTGCGCTATTCTACGAAATTGTCTTTTGTTAAATATTTAATTTGCAGGACTGCAAAATCATTTTTGCTTTTGAAAATAAATTGAAATAACTAAGACGTGTTTAAGACAGAACTAATTAGAGAATTTTCCGAAACTGTTACTTCAATAGAAATTCACTGCAAGCTTAAGAAACGCGAAATGCCTAAATACATAATACAAATACAAATCAACAATGAATATAATCAACAATTGCTGGCCAGGTGGCCGAGTGGTTAGCGTGCCTGACTATTAAAGAATACTAATCTAAACATTAGTTTTCTGTATTTTTGTTAATTCTCAAAATTTCTATAAATTAACGTATCCTTAATCCTCACCTAAATGCTTAGTCTTACTCAAATGACAATGTTTTGCACATTGCAGCCACACTATAATTGTACATATTTTCTAAATTTTGTTAACGTTAATCTACGTTAATGATACTACGGTATGCTTTTCTCACTTACTCTAAGCTGTCTTTTATATTGTTATTTACTATTTTCCTTTCTTATTTTTCATTTCTCTTTACATCAACAGAATACTTGCATGTTTTCAATCATCTTATAAATCTTAAATGTAAATAATCATAACCTCTCTTTTATACAATTTTCTCAAAATTACGTTTATATATGCACTCATACATCTGTTTAAAATGTATTATACAACTATGCATTATTTTTCTTTGTAACTCTGTAAATTTCAATAAATACTTGTTGACTTGACCTGTTCCCTGGTTGTGGCTGGGATGGACTAGTAGCCAGACTTCGGACTGTACGGTTCAGGATCTTCCATGACCTAGGTATGGGTCCGAAATTTGGAGGTTATCCTTCTATGAATTGTGCCATCATGCTTTTACTTGACAAAGGTTTATAAGCCTTTTTTGAGCACACAAGCCTGCAACTGTACGCTAAACCAATAAATGACTAAATAAAAAACAAATAGGAATCAATATTAATTCATACGTGCCATTATGTCTTAGTAACTGTCTTTCAACTTCAATGCGTTGCATACATGCAATTTTTCAAGGCATTTATTGCCAAAGATATGTAAGATACTGTTATCCCCGTTGCTAATGAATCTGAAGCTCTTCAGTATTTAAAAATTGTTGAGGTAGATCGTGAACAATCCATTTAAATTTCAGACTAATCACAAAGCCACGTTTTAGAAATAAAATACTGACTTTCCCAAACTGTTTTAGGTATTTTTTATTAAATATCCACACGCTCACACAAACTTTTACTAGTCGAAGTTGGAGATTTAAGGTTTTAAAATTAAATGTTTTTAAAGAGCCTACCGAGAACCATATTTGCTATATAAATAACTTCATAACAAAATACTAAAGTCCAATCTAAATTAAATGTGGATAGATAAAGTTTAATTTTGGAACTCTGTACCAGTAAGTCATTCTAACAAAAATAAATGAATAAATTAAAACATTGAAAGGGCCTATTAGTTGATTATTAAAAGAAATATAAATTCAAATTGATTTTAAAAAACATTCTTCCAGGGAATATGAGTGTATAAATATATCGATTTAATGTCTCCAATAAGTAAAAATACGATCAATAACTCATACAAGTTTGGATAATTTTTCCTAATCAATTATATATATTTTAAATGCAAAACATATGCTTTCTACGATATTGTAAGAAGTTTTAATATTCATTTATATCTTACAAAACAACAGACCCATAATGATACCATCTTATGAATTAGTTTTATTACCCGATTAAAAGCATGCCCTTAAGACAAAGCTGTTTTTCCGCATGATTTAGCAACCACAAATGCAACCCCCTCGTCATTATCTTTCTTATTTTCCACTACCCACAATCTTTATCCTCTTCCTTCAAGCAAAATAATTTATTTGAAGGTTGGCTCCGCTCGTGGATACAGGACCGGTTTATCGACCCGTAAACAGAACCGGAAAAATCTTTAGCTCTCAGTAATTAATTTAACAATGAGTTCCATGCTGGCTTTCCATGGCGAACTTTTAAGCCGTGTTTTCCGCCTAAAAAGATTTCTCGATATCCAAGGATTTGTTGGGAATTCCGGAGAAAAAGATAGAGAAACTCTGATCTCTTACTCTCTTGAGAAGTTCTAATTTTCTGTTGAGTTCGACTTAAAGAGTTGAATGATGATCACCCATTGAGAAGTCAGAAAAGTGAGCTATCGAACTTGGTGACAAGGCTCATTATTCACGAGAAAGCTATTTAATCGGAAGGAATTTTGTTCTTTTCCATCAGTTCCTTTCCTCCATTATAAAGCGGAAGGGAAGCCACCATTGAATTTAATATTTTATTCATATATATATATATATATATATAGAATATTAAATTCTATGCCCTGCACAGGCATTTATTAACTTATTAAAACCCAACACAATTGAATCTTAACTTATAAAGATGGAAGAAGAAGAGAAATGTTTGTACTGGTATAAGTTAAAACAAAAGTATCGTAAAAATATAAAATTTTAATAGTTAGTATAAACTATTATGATAATTGCTACATCACTTTTTGATTTTTTAAGAATCAATTTAGTAGAATGAAGGTTTTAGTTTATTAAATGATTTTTTGAGACCTCGTACCGAAAGCATTTGTTATATTATAATATTCTTTACACGAGCACTTTTTGAAACCGATCATAAAGATATATGTGGATATCACTAAGATGGATGTTTTATCATTCCCCTCGTATGAGTTAAGCTGATAAATATGTAATTAGGTCAAATTTAAATATTTAGAGTAATAATTGAGCATGAAGATTTTACTTTATCGTCTTATCTTTAAGATAAATTGTTTAAAATTGCAATGTTTATCTCATGAAGAAAAAAAAATCCGTTCGTTAGCGCGTAGCAAAGCACTTTCGAGCTAAATCACAAACATTTTATTCGCTTAAATAAATAGATCGAGGTGAAAAGATAATACTTATTTATTTATTTACTTTAAAAACATGCTAATAGGAAATAACAGTTGACATGTTTCAAGCGATCAAAAATAGGCGCCCATTTTGAAGACTTGCGAGACGTGAGTGAGAAAAAAAAAGTGAGCGAGAGTTCTAGTAGTTAAACATTGACAACGAAAGATGGAAAAATAAAGACTACTTTTGCTTTTCGTGTTCTGTTTTTCATTTATTTTTTCTTTCGCTTACTGTGGTTCTTCTAGTTTTGTTCTCCCCTAAAGAGTCACCTAAGCTGAAAAATTAAGTATGCTGCTTTTTTTTTCTTTCAAAAAAACTATACCGTTAAACTTTCAACAAAACTATATATTTGAGTTATGATTGGGGCTGACTTGAAGCTGCAATTAAAATGCTCTCGAAATTTTTTTGTGCACATGCAGAGAAGCAACGAAAAATTCAAAATTCAATTTATCATTTATTTTTTAAGCTGAAAAATATTCATTTAAACAGAAACTTCACGTAAAAACGGAAAAAGTATCCTTTCTGGAAAATGCTATTGTGGCCTTAAGCCCCCAATAGCTCTTATGGTACCAAGAGTGCCATCTTTTATATATAACATATAAAACAGCATAACCCATTCATTCGTTTGATACTTTGCTTTATTTTTTTTTTAATTTACAGGATTTGCTAATAATTTGTCATAAATTCAGATTCATAAGCAAGTATTAGAAATTCTTTGTCTTTCAAGAGTTGATCATGACATATTTTTTATGACACTTGACCATAACTTTTTCAATTTCAGATTCTATAAAATACTTTATTTTTCCAAAAGGATTATACATATTTATTTCAGGTATTCCTGGAATAAAAATAAAGGCTATAAGTACAGCTAAAGACTCCTCAGGTAAGTTATTTTTACTTCAATTTTTTTAACTTAAATCACTATCAATGTTTTATTTAATTGATACTAAAAATTAAAGTATACTTGTGTTATTGAACATAATAAGAATGAATGACGAACTTGAGAATGGAAACAAATTTATGATTAAAATCATTTGCAGATATTCAACAGTCACAAGCAAAATTTCAAACTTATTTATCAGAACAACTGTACAATTCATGCAGTAGAATACTTCCAATCTACATTATTTTAAAAGGAATCCTAGATAATTTCTTCCATGAAAACTGTTTCAACATATTAAAAATAAAATATTCAGGGCGTGCTTTTTTTTAGTTCTATAATAATAGAAATTAAAGTTACACCAAATTTCATCTTGCATTTGTAAAAACTCATTTGAAAGATTGGAAAAAAAACACTCAAGTGTTTTTGATTAAATAGAATAAATGCTGAAATTCTCTTTCAGTTTAATTAATTACTTCTAAATAATGTTTTTTTAAGTAAGGAACATACCGAATAACCATCTTTTACATACCGAATACCATCTTTTACAATAAAACAAAAATTTGAGGGATATTTGTTCCGTAAATTTATCGTGCATGCACTATTTTACGCCTGCACTAAAATTTGGAACTTACTAAAATAATTTAAATTTCCTAATACTTTAATACCTTGTTTAAAATATCTTCTAAATCTCGAACTTGCATTTATTTTCCTAATGAGTTATAATTTTTTATTCGTTTCACTGAAAATATTCTTCCAATTTGCTTTTTCATTAATTGTTGTTCTTCTATAAATGGATTCTCTTTGAAATTTTTGATTCAGACTTACGTTTATGTAATTTTAGGATTGTCATGAGCTCACATTTCAAAAATTATATAGTAATTTTCATTAAAACAATTCTTTCATTAACTAAGAAACTTTTTTTACAAAATAATGTATAAAGATAATATGTAAATCAGATACTACAAAATAAGTATGTATATCAACATATTAAAAATAAGATATTCAGCACTTTTTTTTATCAATTGTGCTTGGGTATTTTCCCCTATGTCGGAGGGATTGGCCTTAAAAGGGGGGAAAAAGGAACAAATTGATGACACATAATTTTTTTGCATACCTCCTAAATTAGGATACGACGTTATGACGTGGCGAAATACTAATTTATGTTTTCAAGTAAAATCAGGCTTGTTTAGTATTAATGCCACTGAAATGTTAAAAAAAATGACGGAAAACAAAATAAATTTTCCAGAAAATAGAAAACGGGTGATATACTAGAATAAGCTAAATAAGGGAGGGTGATGCAACGGTAATAAAAAGAAATCTTAAGTATTTGGTTGTAAGTGATGCGCTGAACATTAAATTATGAAACTCATATTATTGTGATTGTTATTTTGAAGTCCACCATCGAAACATTGAATAAATTTAGTTATATTTTGAATTTTTGCACTTACAGATTACACAGAATTATCTGCCTTAATAGGATCATCAATTCATCTCCCTTGCAATTTAAGCCAAGATTCTAATGAAGATGGAGTAAAATTAGTTCTGTGGTATAAATTAGACTTTCCCAATCCAATCTATACCCTGGACATCAGAACTAACACCATTGAAGCCAAACATTATTCAAGTAAGATCTTTGGTTCCAGAGCTTATTTCAACGTGACAAAGCATGCCACCGCTCATCTAAGAATAAACCCACTTAAGGACGATGATGAAGGAGAGTACAGATGCCGAATAGACTATAAAAGAGGCCGAACGATAAACCGAATAGTAAAGCTCAATGTTATTGGTAAGTTAAAGGAAACTATTTCACTTTGATGCCATGGAATGATTTGGAGGTTGCATGTACGGCAGTTGAAAGGTTTGATAACGGTTTGGTCGAATTCAAGGTTTAGATATACGGTAATTAAATTGTTTATTTAAGGTAGTCAAAAATTTTATAAAGCATAATTTTTTGATGCAAGTAACTCAATGCGCAGCCAAAGCGTCATAATGGTCATAAAATTATTTAATTTAATTAAAGGGTGCTAAGAATAGATTTATTTGTTTATATGCTTTTTTAACATAGATAGAAAGATTTTTATCTGAATGTTTCTGAGATGAAGCACGTTGCTTACTGAGTTAAACAGTGAGAACACAGTGTACCCTAACCTTTTTATCTCCCCGGACTGGTCAACGTTTGATACTTTTACCACGGCGGTTGAAGGAGGTTCTTGATTGTTTATATTTTAGATTGTTTTGATTTACTTTCTTTAATTTAAACATCTATAAATATGCTTACAAAATAAAACACAATTTCAAGGCTGGGTATTGATGAGACTTAAGTTGACAACTCTCAGCTCTCGGTTAACCTCTCGTCCATAGAAAGTCGTACACACCCGAGAGAAATGCACCACAGTAAATGAAATGAAAATAATTTAATGTTCCTTGGACGGCCGGTTATCCTTTGATCCATGGACTGGTACCAGTCCGCTGCCCGGAAGTAGGAGACCAGTGGTATAGAGTATAGGTGTTTAAACTATTTTGCTTACTTGAGACTGTAACAAAGGATTAAAAAACATTTCAAGCTGCTGCAGTTTTTTAACAGGTATTTCATGATTATGTTTTATATAAAATAACACATAAATCTTAGGGTAATTTAAATAACGTGAGCGGAGATGTGCTGCAAAAACACAGATAGGCATTTGAGCAAAATTGAATAAGTGAAATGAATTTTTTTTTTATAATTTTTTAGATTTTAGAATTGTGAAAAATTTTAATCTTCATCTAACATGCTTTTCTACATGTCTAGAAATTTTTGAGCATGTTAATCCGTAATAATGTACAGCAAAATTAACATAGTGCCAAATTTAAGCACATTATCCTACTTATTGACTGCATAACACGATAACATTGTTCCTTTTAACAATGTATTTAGATTGCAGCCGATTCATTTTGTATTATGATACAAGATACATGTTCATACACTGGTATGAGCGAATCTAGTCCAATGTTGAACCCATTTTTCTAAAAAATCACTGTAATATTCACTTAATATGTAATTCAAAATGAAATCTATGTTGTTTTTTTTAGTTCCTGTTAAGTATGTAAGAATAAGAGGTGAAAGAAATATTACCTATTCTGGAGTAATTGGACCTTTTTCAGAAGGTCAAAAGCTAACTCTCATTTGTGAAGCAACTGGAGGTATATCCCTTTTAAGAAGTAAAATTATATTGTTTTAAAGATATTCAGTATATCTAAATACTTTATATTGAGTATCTTTATATATTTTCTTTAGGCAGACCGACACCTCGCGTTTTTTGGAAGAAGGAACAAAGGGAATTAGAAAGCACTACATACGTTGATCACAATGGTATGGTGATGAATATCGTTGTTATTGATTCTTTAACACGAGAAGACTTATCAACCATTCTAACATGCCACGCAATGAACAATAATATTACATCACCAGTTTTTTCTTCAGTGATGTTCAACATGAATTGTGAGTACGTGCGCATTTTATAAACTTTTACATATTTGAATTATTAATTAAATATTTATTGCCTCCATATAAATTTTTAATTTAAAAAAAAATTCTTTCAATAATAAATTTTCCTTTATATTCATGAATTGTAATTAATTATTTTTAATTTATATGGTCTATGATTTCAAGACTTTTTTTTATTTGTTTCATGTTACTATTAAAAAAGTAAAATATGCTTGTTCCGAACATAATTTTTAGTGAATGTAAAATCTTTAATAATTCTGCAGAAGTGGATCCAGCCATGAAATGTCTACTACTTTACTTAAAAATTTATATCTGCATACTGACATTGTGAAATTAAAGAATAGTTTTAAAAAAATAATTATATCATCATACATTTTTCATAACTAAGATGCGATTTATGTCTTTATTTCAAACATTTATGCAATCCTTCCAAACCAAAATAACCACCATACTGCAATTCTTGTAATATTTCAGTATATTTATGAACAGGGATTAAATTTTTAAAACATCACAATTTAAATTTTATAATAGATATTGTGGTTCAGGGCCAAACTTATGAAGATAATTTCTATAAAACATGCCTGTGTTTTTTATAAAATTCGAATTAATAGAGCAAGAAATTATTCAAGATTTACTTTCCCATTCGAGAAAAATAAATATCACATTTATCAATGGTTACTTTAATACATTTTTGAAGTTGGTATTTGTCTTGAAATTATTTATTCAAAAAAGAGTTAATGGAAGAAAATGAAAAATCACTTTTTACAGTACAATTTTAGTTATATTTCAAATGCTTCACGCGTTTTATTAACGAAATGAACATTTATCCAAAAAGATCCAGGCAAATATTGAGCTTAAATAAAGCTGGAAAATAATTTTATTGTCATAATTTATTTTAATTTTACAGCTCTTACCGAGTATTCTGATAGTAGTAAAAAATTAAATAATTATAATAAATACTCGCAATTAACTTGCTCACAAATACATTTTATAGCTCAGAGGGACATTGAAAAATGTACAAATTATGTTTATTCATTAAACTGTTTTCAGTTGTTTCTTGCTCCTAAAACAGTTAAATGGCATGTACTTAAGATAACTTTTTGTCCGTTTTACAAACAGGCAAAATATTCTTCCTTTCTTTTAAATTTCACTGTCACATATTTTACTAATCATTGTCTTACATACCTGTTTTGGAGCTTAATCCATCTGTTTCTTTAACCTTCTTTAAAAGGCTCTCTTGTCCACATATGCTTAACTTGGGGATGGTGCTAGTCCTTACCCCCTTGGTCTTTTTAAAACGATATATTTCACTGATAAAGAGAGTATTGATTTCGCGATTTGATTATTTTTTAATTAGGTAAAAAACGTATGATGATGCTTCAAAAATTTCACTAAATACTGCAATTGGCCAATCTGTCTTTAATTTTGTAATAACGTTTTTTTTTTTTTTTTGCTGTAATATATTAATTTTTTCCTCAGTTTTAGCGTATCCAAGAATGATCACTATTTATATTCATAATGAACTTCAAAAAAAAATTTTTTTTTTAAGTTTAACTTTTTACAAAGACGAATTATGATTTTGCTTTCATTTCCCCCGTTTCAAAAATTTCCGTATGGAAAGATTTTAGCTTTATTATTTAGTTAAATGTTGTTGAATTCGGGCAATCGACAAATTATTACATTTACGACCTCATGAACCATACAATACGTCTATAATGAATCTTACATCCTGCTGTCTTCTGTTGCAAATTACAATTGCTTTCCGAAACATTTTGGAATATCCCGTACATAATGAATTATGTATGGTCACACAAAATCTAGAATCTATCGCTATTTATCACATTTATAACACGTTTACTGGGAAATTTATAAAGTAAAAGCGCTTCCAAAGCACAATCGTATGAATGAAGACTACATCAATACATTTTAAACTACAATGCGTGTAAAAGAAATGTGCTTTTCCCACTCTATTGCGATTTTTCCAGAGAACATGTGCGATTATGATACTGTGCCTTTAAGAAGATTACCATTTAGTGTTTAATTGTTTTTAATATAAAAGAGAAAAATATTTTGGAAAGACAAATGGAATGTTGATTGTCATTTTAAATGCATTCTTCTAAAGGCGTAATGGATGGAGTATTAAAGATTATTCAAGGTGTGCAATTATCGGAAATAATAGGTGATTTGGGAGAAAAATAATATCCTGAATGAGAACAAATTAACCTTCAAAATTATTATTATTATTTTTTACGTGATACAGATTTTTAAATCTATGCTTTTGTTCTATTAAAAATTTTAAGTCCATATAACAACATAATTTGTGAAAGAAAAAGTAATTGATATTGATTAGTGGTTTAAAAATTTTACAGTTTTATTTTTTAAAAATGATAATTTTTAAGTTGAATTAATGATAATATTTCAGATGATTTGAAACAGATTGATGCATTGTTATTATTATAAAAAGTAATTTTATTTATTTTGATCTGTCGATTCTTGCTTTAATAATAATGTTCTAAGTATTGAAATATTTTATAATTATGACAGTGAAAATACAAGATGTTTAAAGAGTAATAACATTTATTGAATTTTACTGATAGTTATTATTTCTTTCATATTATATTATTGACAAATAATATATAATGAAATATTATAATAGTTTTTCATAATTCAGCATAGTATAATAATATATTCAAGGGAAATATTCTATTATTGAAGTAAATTTTTCAGGTGCTCAAATTCGAAATTTAATTAAAAATAAAATATTTGATTTTTGTTCTCTTAAATATAATGTTAAAGTCATTTTAAATTTATTAATGCCTTCCGGAAGATCTGACTTTTAACTTTAGATGAGTTCAACGTCTACACATGTCTGAAACAAAAGTGTGGCGAAAGTAAACTTTTTTCTCTTGTCTGTATCAACACCACCAACTGATAAATTTTTTATTTTATATCTGAGATTCAGCACTGTTGAGGATTACAGACCCTTATCCAACAAACATTACGCTGAAAATACTAAAGTCTTAAACTTCAGAAAAAAGAGCACTGTGTCATTTTCTTTAATAAGATATACAATACTGCAGACTTTCATTTTAGATTGAAAATTTTTCCCACAACAAAATTTGTCAATTATTTTTCATATTTTTAAATTTAATATCTTTACCATTTTTATATTTTTAAAGTATAAATAATATTTTCCATTTTGAATGAAAAAATTATTTGAAATGTGTTATAATGAAGAATATTTCTTCAGGAAAAACTTTCATCCTGCACTTTAAACAAATAAATTTGAACTGAAGAAAAATAAGCGAATAAAACTATTCAGAATGAAGGCCAAAATCTTCAATTAAATAGTAGAGCTACTATAACACTTTTTTCCTTTTCATCATTTCAACTGAGTTAAATTTTTATCCTTTAAACAAAAGTGTGTTTTTTACATTCTATATTACTTTTATCTATTGTTTCTATGTTAATATTACAATTTTTTGCCTCTTCATGATACGTAATGCTTCTCACGTAGGGATGTTTTGCACGCAAATTAAAAATTTTGAAAATTCTTAACTGGTAATTCAAATTTAGGGAGAGGGATGTTATATAAGAAGACTTAACACATCTTTTTATGTTGTTTCTTTGTCAAAATTATTTTTCTTAATTCATTTTTCAGAATAAAACAAGTGCACGCAATTAATAATTCACATCATGCTTTAAAAATAGATTGAAACCTATGGAAACAACAACCCTTAATAAAATAAGAAATCCCGTGAGAAAACTCTAGGAAATTATTTTAGAATTGTATAATTATTATTAAATAGCACTTTATAGCACATGTGGTTAAGATTACTTGAAAAATGTTTCCTTTAAAATTTAGTTTAGAGCATATATATATATATATATATATATATATATATATATATATATATATATATATATATATATATATATATATATATATATATATATATATATATATATATATATATATATATATATATATATATATATATATATATATATATATATATATATATATATATATATATATATATATATATATATAAGTAGTATCAATGTGTAAGCAAACTTGTGTCAAAAAATAGTCTACAATCTAAACAATCATATTTTTCAATAATTTAACTGTACCCAGACTTTGTTTAAACAAGTAAAAAAACAATGTTACTAACATAGCTGCTTTTATTTCTGACTAGTGAAGCCACTGAACGTAAAAATAACAACTCATTTAGAGGTCTTAACAAATGGTGAAGAAATAGAAATCAGTTGCCGAAGTGAAGGTTCTAAGCCTCCGGCAGAAATAATTTGGTTACGAGAGAACGATACTGTCTCTCCTTCATCTACTCACCTATATGATCATATAACCATAAGTATAATGCAAATGAACGTTTCAGCAGATGACAATGGAAGGAAAATCACATGCAAAGCTCAAAATCCTCATTTACCTGAAAGTGCCTTACAAGACAGCCTTACACTATTTGTGCAATGTAAGCATTTTTCTGCATAACATTATTGTACTAATTTTGTTATTTTTTTACAGCACAAAATTATAACTAAACATTAAATACATTAAAAAAAATTATTTTTGTCTTTTATTAGTAGTTGAAGGAGAAAGTCGGAATAATTCTTGTAGCTTTTCTTTGATGCAGATGTTTGGTCAGTCATAATTTAAAGCTTTGATTTTTTATCCATAACACTTTTCTAATTTTTAAATTCTTTGTTTTGCTTATAAACAGATTGGATACTAAAAGTTTGCATATTAACCCATTTTAGACAAAACGTAAAAATTTTAAAAAATGGGTTATTTTTATTGCTAAATTAGATTCATCAAGACACAAAAAAATTTCGTGCATGAAAAATAATACTTTTTTTAAAACATGAAATGAAGCGGACATGCATCTTTGTCCATATCAGTAAATAAATCATTTAATTTAATACTAGGTCTCTTATGGCATTGATTGTTTTTTTTTATTTCATTAAAAGAGTTTATTATCTATAATAGAAACACATGAAAAAGCTGAAGTAGAAAAATAATATATTTTTAAAAGTCAAATATGTCAATATCCCTTTCAAGTTTAAGAAAAATAAAAAAAAATAATAAACTAGCGTAATTTAATTTTTTAACAGAAAATGTTTTCTCCAATGTAATTGCTAAAATTTTATGAATGTCTTCAATATACACAAAAAAAAAGTCAGCCGAAATGAGTTAATACATGTATTGGGAAGTAAATTATTCATGTTTTAAAGAGAGGGGTCCCAGAAGTGCAGAAGTTCTGGGTCAATAGGAACCTTATTTTCCAACGTCTACCAGAATCGGTGCTGAGAATTTTGGTATAAAAATCTTGAATCTCATACTACTTTCAAAGAAGCACTGACGCTTAACACAATACAGATTTACTTCACGGCGAAAAATCCTGGCAAGTTAGGCAAGAAATTCATGTTATCAACAGATCTAAAATCCAAACACACTTTTTGAATGACTATGGCCAAGGGTAAAGAACCCTCGATTGAATCATATGTTCGAGGAAGTTTGAGTCATAGGACGTGTGTAATCAAATTTCACTCGTTTATCTGAAATTTGAAATCAACGCAACTATCAGGATTTTTTTTACCAACATATGCAAAACTTGAAGCTTCACAGTGCAAATAGAAAAAGAAAACTGAAACATCCTGAATAACTTTGGATCTAATGAATTGATTTTCACGTATTTGGATTCAATTTAAAAGTTTTTCTATGATGACTACAAATTTTTTATTTAGTGACTTCACACTATGTTACAAAATCAAACACAAAATTTTTCTTCACTTTCTTTGAGTACGTACGTACCTTTTTAGACGTATTTGGATTCTTTAGACTCTTTATGAAGGGGTAACCACATTCTGGAAAATATGGTACCAATAGTTTGGTCAGAAGAGCTGTCTAAAGTTTGAACTCCTTAATCTTAATTTTACTTTTTGCGTATTTAGCCATAGCTTTTTTAAGCAACTAAGATTTTTTTTCATCACGTTTATAAAATTCACTCGCCCAAAGATAATTCCCTTCAAAAATACTTTCTTAATATTTTTTATTATTTTTTTTTCATCATTTTATTTATTTATAGTCAAAATAATTTGAACGGTAAGGTGTGCAAATCTTTGCATAACTTTAAAGAATTTAATTTTAGAAGACTAAATAAAGGAAAATTAAACGAAATTGACCGAATAATTCCTAAAAAAAAAAACAAATTCTAACATTGCGATTTTTTTAAAAATTAATTTCCGAGATGCAATTTGACCAATTTTTCTGAGAGTATTCATCTTTCCAATAATATTACATTCATTAAAATGATGTGAAAATTTATATACCTTATTTTTTAGAAAAACATTTTTCTCACGTAATTATCTTTGGATGAGCAAATTTTATAAATTGTGAGAAAAAATTTCTCGTCATTTAAATTGTTATCGTGGTATGGTGCTTAAATATTCGGCAGATATTCTGATTCTGAGTAGTATAAACAAGAATGCCTTTCAAGACACATCGCAAAGATGTTACAATCACTCATTAATAAAGTTGCAGACCAATAACTAAGGAAATGTGCTGCATGATGTAGAATTCACTGATGCCCTGTCCATCATTTCTACGAAATCTTTGACATTGTTTATTGCAATGCTTGCACCCCAATTACACGACGAGAATATATTCGTGAGCTAACAGAAGAAATAAGCTTTTCGAGTGCCTCCCTCCAACGATAGAGTATATTCTATTAAACAAATGAAATGCATCTTTCATACATACGTGAGGAAAAATAAGACTTTTCCTATCTGCGAGAAATGCCTGAAAGTGGTTTGTAGTGAAAATATTGGTATCGCTATCGAAGATGAATATTTGTACAGCTGCCTCGTTTGTATTATTTGTATTTGTATATTTTGTTCATTTTCTCATTAATCGTACTTCCACGTAATATATATATATATATATATATATATATGTATATATATATATATATATATATATATATATATATATATATATATATATATATATATATATATATATATATATATATATATATATATATATATATATATATATATATATATATATATATATATATATATATATATATATATATATATATATATATTATAAGTATTTGCTTTGGTATGACTTATGGTTTACTTACATTTGGTTTACTTATATTTCAAATAAAGCACAAATTGAAATTCTTCGGCGTTTTCCATTTAGTTTAAAATACTAATATTAAAGTATTTTTAAAGGACTCCGTTGAAAATTCCTGACAAAAATATCGCAAGGTGCAATCCCAATAAGATTAAGAACGAAGCATTTTTTTTTTTTTTGTTAAATGGCCCAGTTTCTTAGATTTGACAGATTATAAATTTAATTGCAAAAATTCGTTCAGATCTAAAAGTTGTATTTGACTCATACTTTTCCTTTTTTTTTGTGATTACCTTAATTTCTATATCTTCATGGCGAAGTGTTTGGAATGCTCTAAAAAAGAGCAATATTATTGCTTATTAAAAGATACCCGAATAATATTGGAGGCACAAAGAGAAGTTGAAGAAAAAAACACGGAATTTAAATTCTTATCAATATGGGGTCCGAAACTAACTCTTCTTGAATTCAGGGCCCACTTCTTCCCTTTAACGTCATCGGGATGTGACTGAGGCGCATGTGCATGAGGCGCACGTATTTTAATTCAGTGTCTCAAAATCAAGAATTGATAACAAAATTTTATGCTGCACTTGATGCCATTTTCCTTTTAGCTCTAAGTAAATACTTCAGACACATAAGCAAATGAAATCATTGACGTTAGAAGCGAATTGTAACAAAAATGTATCGATATGGAATTTAAAAGGAAAAAATCACATACACTTCTGCGAAACTTACTTCCAATGCAAATGTTTTAGATCAAAGAAATATACTTTGTTAGTTACCGAATAAAGTAAAATCTTTATGAGTTTTCAGTCAGACAAAGCTTTTAAAATATTTGAATACTATTGTTTCAAAATCAACTTTTAATTTAAATGTTGAAACATTCATTCCTAAAATAAATTCAAAAAAATAAATAACTCTTCAATCGTCAGTAAATAAATTTCCAAGTTCTTTCAACACGATTTTTAAAATTATACTTAGAATAAAGCACGTATTCAATTTTCATGTTTGCATAAATTTTATGTAGATTATTTTAGCTTTAACTTCTGAGTATAAAAAAAAATGTGATTAATTCAATATTTAAATTGAATGAATTATATATATATTTTTAGATGCACCCCGCCTCTCACTTGTTTTTGGAACAAATGTTCAATATGAACACATTAGAGAAGGAAGTGACGTTTATTTTGAATGCAATGTTCAGTCTAATCCACCAATTTCTGAAATAAAATGGAAGTTTCAGTCAGAAGATCTGTATCATGAACCACTCAAAGGAATCATGATAAAAAATCATTCGCTTTTGTTGCACAATGTAAGCAAGAAAAATAGAGGAATGTATCAATGTCTTGGAGAAAATTCCTTTGGTGAGGGAAAGAGTGAAGAGATCTATCTAAGAATACAATGTAAGCATTCAATCAACTTTATATCAAACAATTTATTTTATCACAGCCTTTACAATAAATCAACTTGGTCGTAGGGTATATTTAATTAATTTTAGAAAGGAAAAGAATATAGAAAGAAAGGAAGAAGGAATATATATATATATATATATATATATATATATATATATATATATACAGTCGAACCCCGCTATAGTGAACCGTCTGCGGACTCAGTAATGTGTCCACTATAACCGATGGTTCACTATATCCAAATTTTTTGAAGAATATTTTTTGCATAAGACAGTTGAATGATTGAAAATTGGCTTTGCAATTTTGCATAAGTTATTTAAAAAATTATTTACTAATTATCAGATAATAAAGCAAAAATTGATGGAAAAAGTAATTACGTCGCTAAATATTAGTTTTATTTTCACTTTTTATGAAAAAAATTTGTGATTTTTGATTGAACACAATTTGATTTCAAATTGAGTTCATCAATTTTCTTATCTACAATGTGCAAAGAATGCAAGATTTTTACATTTTGAACAAGATTTCGAACCATCTTAACAAAGCATCTCCTACGTTTTCTCTTTGAGCTCCACGCAGTTTTTTCGATGAAACCATGTTTTTGTCGTATGCCGCAAGAATTGCACTTCGATTTTTCCAAATGTTTGAAACTGTAGATTTTGACAAGCAAAATTCCTTACACAGTGTCGATTGATTGGTTCCATCATCAATACGCTTTACAATTTTAACTTTTTCCTCTATCGAAAACGCTTTTCTCTTTAGAGAATTTGCCATTTTCACTGCTTTTGAAATAAAAATCTTGTCTCAAATAGATAATGTAAGAATATGAAGAGAGCATCTGTAGAATGAGTTAAATTGTTCCCCTTCTTGATTGTCAAGGGGTGATTTGTAAAGAATATGGTTTGAACAGATAAGAAAATTCCAAAAATTCAGCAGGTGGCCAAGTTAACTAGTTGTAGAGGAAGCTTGGGGAAAAGAGATATAGCGAGGCTTGTCAGGGAGGGGGGAGTATAAGATAAATGATCTGTTTGACATTTATTACAGTATAGTTAAAAGTGATAAGCATAAAGGAGAGTAATATGACACATTTTATAGGAATGCATTCATTTTCAGTCCCAACACCTACAAGTTTAAAGATGGAGGACTGAAAAAGATATTTAAAGAAATGCAATTTGAGTCCACTATAACCGAGTGTTCACTATAGCGGGGTTCGACTGTATATATATATATATATATATATATATATATATATATATATATATATATATATATATATATATATATATATATATATATATATATATATATATATATATATATATTACTACATTAGAATTTTTTCTTAAATATACAGCTCTTATAATTAAACATGTTATTTTTTTTATTATAATATTAAAATTTTATTGTTTATAAAAGTTGTCTTAGTTATGAAATTATCCAAAATATTTTTCTAAGTTTATTTTTAAATCAAATCTTCTTTCAAATTATATCCAATTGGAAATAAATAGCTTACGCATTTATTGATGCATTGAGTTAATCGCTGCTGTATCTCTCCATATCTTTATTGATGTATTGAATAATGAGTTATTTAAAATAATTACACTTTATAAACAGATACGGTTAAAAACCTTTGCGAGTTTTAGTTTGTTTTAATTCATTTATTTATTTTTCATTCCGTACTTATTTTCTAATGCAATACCAATGTTCAGTAATGACAAATCTCTGTAGTAATCAGTTTTCTGAAATAAATTTAATTATCTATTGAAATTAATTGCTTTCTTCCTTAAGAACTTATTATGAGCTTTCTGATACCACATTTTTTCCTTTAACAAGTTACTCCCTTTTATAATCAAATCATTAGTTTATTAGTTTATTTAAGTGAGTTTGCAATTTAAGATCAATATTTTTTTTCTAATGATAAACAACAAAAATATTTTGTGTTTTCGCTAATATTTTTATCACGTTGTCAACATCTTAAGTAATTATATAAAATGTAAATCTCCTTTTTAAATCACGCCTTTAGATTATTTTTGCTTAAGTGTTAAAATTTATAAAGATAAATTATTCATAAGTTTTGAAGATACTTACTTTGAACTTTTACAAGTTTCATCCATTCTAAAATATCATGGAATTGCATAGTGTTGGCAGATTGAATTGCCAAACAAAACAACACTCTTAACTGAAATTAATCATGATCTTTCTTATAGATGAAAAAGTCAATTTCTCACAACATACTTTGCTATTTGCCAATTTTTTCTTTTAAAAAAATAAGAAAAATAACCTAAACGAATTTTTTTGTATCAAAATCTCAGCATTTTAAACAATGTATGTTTTACCAAATCTCATGTTATTGTTCTTCTTACGTGTAATTTTTCTATTAAATTCCACCTTTTATTTTTCATAAAATTGACTGATTAAGGTTTTATCCGAATGTGGTATTGACATTTGTTTCATAGGGGGAGCATAATGATAAATTTTTGTCATGATAAACTCGCGTATGTTAAAAAATTTTTATTTAAGAGGATATTTTGTCTGTCATATCCATAGATAATGGGAAAATAATTATTTTTAAAATTAAAATAATTATTTTTTAACTATGTTTTAATGCATCAAACTACTTAACTTTGCCATATTTAATCCCAGCTTGAATTTTAAATTATAAATATATGCCATTACTCTATTAAATATTTTTTTTTTAAAGTTTCAATTTTTCGTTAACTTTGATGAAAATTTTTTCAAACATTTTGTTATAGATGTGCTAGGTTTTGCATGTAGGATGGAATTATAAATTCTTTAACAAACACAAAATATATGTGTATATCACCCTTATATCATTAAAGATTACTATCCTCCATTTCAAGTAATGTCCCATCCCTAAGTACTCAGCATGTACGTGCAGTTACAATCTACCACTTTAATAATTGAAGTGCACCCTTACATAGATTCTCCTGTCTGCAGTACAAGACAGCTTCGCACATATGGAATCGCTCGACATGGGAGGAGCAACATTTCCTGTTCTGTAGATGCAGACCCAAATGAAGTGAACTTTACATGGACATTTAATGGAAGTAAGAGGAGGGAATTGCCTGGTGCTTCCGGCCATCGAACTGATCGAGGAGCTGAAAGCATCATCGAATATCAACCGTTGACAGTGACAGATTACGGAGTAATACAATGTCACGCAAAGAACACAATTGGAAACATGGTTAAGCCTTGTATATATAATATTGTGCCTTCAGGTAGCCTAATTTTTTGATAGATTTCCTGATAGGTTATTTCGAATAATGTATATGTTTACGCCCTACATTTATTCTTTACTATTTTTACAGAATTTACTTTTCCGAATTATACTGTGATTAATTTCCCTGAAAAAAATTAAATACATAGTTTTTTTTTATCTAGAGAAAATATAAATGCATACAATTTGATTAAGAAGTAGTCTTGAAATATTAAGAGGATACTTTAAGAACGTTAAAAACTCTCTCACTCAGCAAAACATTAAAAATTAAATGATCAGAAACTGTCTCTCACTGTTGTTAGCATCGCATTGTTCAGAAAATCAGATGATGTGGTTCCTAAATTACAATATTTAAAAAAAAATTTGGTTGTCATCTTTGTAAACAAAATGCAAGTAAGTTACAAGAGTAGTTGGTAGCATTATGTAAAACTGCGTCCAGTAAACAGATGCGTTAAAGTAATGAAAACACAATCTTAGTCATTAGAAAGAATTACACTTACTCTCTCTTACTTCTGACAAGGCATAAATTTATCTTTGCAGACTTTCTTCTTATAGTTCATACTTTTTTTAACTACTTGAGTCTCAATTATCAAACCACAAAATCAAAGATTAAACAACTAAAAACTAGATCTCAATTTTTTGTAATCTTTCACTGAATAAACTTCTTATAACAATAGTTTCAAAATGTCCACCATAAGCCACAATTATGTATTGGGTAACGAATTTTTGATACAAGAAGATGCAAAGAAAAACTGCAGAAATAAATTTTCACCGCCATCTGTTGGAAAATGATAGAACTGAAACTTGGAATTCCGGGTGAAAATCATAATTTGTAAAAGAAATTGCTGAAAAAGTTTTTTTGTTGTTGTTATCAGCTAATTAATTTTGTAAATCATAAGTCCAATTTAGATCTCTATTTGGTTTTGGAAAAATGCTTAAAATTAAAATCATTCAATTAAATCATTTTACACGAATATCAATCAATGTAATAACAATCAAATTAATCTTTCAGGTCCTCCTCCACCACTTCTCAATTGCACTATTTTTAAAAGTCCCAATAATTCTATTCATGTATTCTGCAGTAATGGTGACTTAGTACTACCTAAATCTTACCATCTTGAAATATACAACATGGAAGATGAACACTTAGTTACAAATATATCTACTGCAAAAGATCCAAATTTTCTTATAAAAAATTTACCAGCTGGTTCAAATTTCGTATTTGTCATATACTCCAACAGTAATAAAGGAAGGAGTGAAAGCGTTGTTTTAACAACAACTACTACGACTTCCTCAGAAAAACATATAAGTAAGAATTTTATTTCTTTTCCTTTTAATTCTGACGCATGCAGTGTGTGTCAAAAAATAGAATAACCCCCCTGAATAACTTTTAATCTAATAACCGGATCTTCACGTTCTGGGACTCAATCTTGATGATTTGAGGGCATATTAATTAGTGCAGACGATATTTTAAGTTACGAAATCAGACCCAAAACGCACTTTCTTTGAATAAACATCCCCTTTTTCCGTCGGATTCATATTTTTGTCCCACATAATATAGGGGGTAACGGCAATCTGGGAAATATGGTCTCAACAGCTTGTAAGAAGATCTAAAGTTTGGACCCCTTTCTGTTAATTTTACTTTTTGCGCATTTTGCCATATCTGTAGAACTTTCTAAGCGAATTGAAATATCCTGGCACACAATTATAAAATTCGTTTATCTAAAATTAATTCTATGCAAAAAAATAACTTTAATAATTATTTATTATTATTTTATTTAATAATAGTGGGAAAATCTTGAATTGTAAGCAGACAATATTTTACATCTTAATTAATTACATAGTTAATCATAATCAATTTCAAATGACAAAATGCAGAATTTAAGCGAAATCGGTCGAATAGTTCTTGAGAAATCTAATTTTGAAAAAGTCGTTTAGGTTAAAATTAAATTTCTCATGAACCATTCCACCAATTTCGATCAAGTTTTGTGTTTTACCATGTAAAATTTAAAATGATGTAAAAAATTTTATGCCTTACAATAAAAAAAAATTTTCGACCATAAAAAATTGTAAAAAAAATAATAGATATTTGCTAAAATTCATTTTCTGCATATAATAATCTATGGATAAGCAGAATTTAAAATTGAGTTCAAAAATGTTTCAATTCTCTTAAAAAGTGTTCGAGATATGGCGAAATACGCAAAAAGTGAAATTAACATTAAGAGATCTAAACTTCGGATCTCTTTCCAAACCAAAATATGGGGACCATATTTCACAGCTTGCGGATACCCCTTATATTTTGAGGGTTCAAAACCCAAATTCGTGCAAAAAAAGATATTTTCTTTCAGAGAAAATACGTTTTGATTCTGATTTATAAGCTTAAAAAATCACAGGCACTAACTAATTAGCATATTTGAGATTATGTCCTCAAACCATCAAAAGTCCTAGAACTCAAAGATCCAATCATGAGATCAAAAGTTATTGAGGTTGGTCCGGTTTATTTGAAGGTAGACATTGTACATTTTAGACTTAGAAAATTCAAATATGTTACTTAAAAATTATAGAAGAAATGTCACTTGATAAATTATTACTTAGATTTTGCTCAGAAAACGAAATCATTAGGGTTACTCAAGTAATTCTAAATTTTAGAGATTTAAGTTTTCATCCGAAGGACACTATTTATGCAGATAAAAATGCGATCACTTTATTCATATTGAAAGTGTAGGTCACAATATTTTATCATTCATAAATTCAAAAAAATGCATTATTGGATTTATTGCTTTTTATTTATATTTTTATGAGAAAATAGCTTTATGTAAAGATTTATCTCTTATTTAAAAAAATAAAAGCCACCCTAGCATTTTAAAAATTGAATTATATAAATTTAAAACTGACAAAAATGAAGAATTCTTTGTTATAATGTTTTTACGAAGTTATTAAATGCATTCTTTGCAAATAAAATTAGATTACTCCTGCATGTTTTTAATCCTGAAATGAGTTGATATTACTCCTTCGAAAGATGATTCCTTGTAATAAATATTTTTGAATAATAAGAACTATTTCTTTTTTATTATATTTAAATACTACCTGAATATCAATTTTTCCCAAGGGAAGAAAAAAAAGTAAATAACCAAAAACTCAGTGTTAATCAACCTTACGAAATCATGTACAAAACAAAAAGACATTTTCCGTCGCAAGTAATTAAGTTAAAAAAAATGTCCATTTTTTATATTTGGTGCTTTTCCCAGAGACTTCGAGTTATTCGATTAGGCAAAACATATTTTTAAAAATTCATCTCCTAAAGATAAAGTACATTTATATTCAGTGCCATTTGGCACAATGGTATTGCTCGAGGTCAATCTCTTATTGTCATAAATTACTTTAATCAATAATTTTCCTCGGTACTAAACCCTTTCGATGGGCCATGAAAACCAATTTCCATAGTGACTATAGTAGTCAACTTGGAACATGTTTGGTTCATAAATTAAAATTCTTTGTATACCATTTCGCGTAAAGACACAGAGACTCGTATTTAGATAGGCTTAATGATTGTTGATATTTTCAATTCATTATGTTTTGAGGATATTTCAATTTATTATATTTATTATGTCAATTTATTATGTTTTATTATGCTGTGCCCCCTATCAGTGTATTAGCCATTTAGTGCTTTTTATGCTATTTTATTATGCGCCATTTAATGTTTCATTATATACTTATTAATTCAAGGGGTTTTGCTAATCCTCTTAATTTTAGGTCCAAAAAAGAAATTTGCAACGAATATTTTTCTACTCTCCTCCTTTGTCTTTCTTGGAACTTTAGCCGTATTCACTATTATTGCGGGAATAACAGTGCTAAGAAATAAACCTAAAGGCCATAATATAAAAGGTAATAATTTTTGTACTTCACATATTCAACAAATCAATTCTCGATGCAACTCTCGATGAAAACACAAAAATCGTGTCTGCGAAATTAAAAACCCAATTGTTTAGTGTGTTTACGAAGTGATAACAATAATATTGACCAATGCAGCAAAAATGAAGTTTGATTTAAGAAATATATATTTAGTCCCCAGTGGTCATTCATTATACTTAAAAGTTATTTTTACATGAGAACTTGAAAAAAAATAATTTGTAAAAGAAATAAACTGAATATGACCGCTCATCCTTGCTTGATCCATAATCATACTAGTGACAATTTTTCACTTATTTCATTACTAGTGGCATTTTTTTCATTTTTCTTTTTCAAGTTAGTAAGATTAATTAAAATCAAGCATAGTTTTAAAAATATCGCAAAAATATAATTATTAAGTAATAAATGCGATATTATTAATAAGTGATGTTATAAACATTATTATTCATAAAATGCATATCAAATTTATAAAAATAGTGTAGTGTTCCTTTGTTTTTCTTTTGAATAATACTAATTTTTATTTTCAAGAACGGAAAAAAAGGTAATCTCTGCCGTTTTAAAACATTGAATAAATTTTTGTAAAATTTTATTCCTTAAATTACTTATAATTCACTAAACCTTGATGTCAAATGTTTCTCAAAATACAAAAAAAAACAAAAAAAAAAAAACAAAAAAAAATAATGAAATAACAATAATAAGGATTTTTCTTTCTTCACATTAGTTAAATTTTCCTCCAGTAATTAAAGACGATAAAACAAAAATAATTGAAGAATTTAGATTAGCCGACTCAATGTTCATTGCAATTTTTAATTAGGAATGTCTTGTTCCTTAAGAAACTGTTTAAGAGATAAACAATTTCAATACACAAAGGGTTGTTCAAATATTACTTAAGCACTTAACGAAGGACATGATTTGCTTACGTTAGACATTAAAACCCCTTATTTTCCAAATTTTCTTTGGAAGCAAAATAAAAAAAATATTGAAAATATTATATTTTAAAATTAGACTGAAATTTAAAAAGTGAAATAAAAGTTTGATAATAAAAAATTAAAAATTAGAATTGTTTTTCCTTTGCAATGTTTCAAATGTTAACAGTTTTAGCAGCAAAGGAAAACATAGAAATTACTGAAAGAATATTCTACTCAAAATTTTGTAAATTGAATTGAAATCTGATTTATTTTCATTCTTCTTTTTTTAAATTTAAACAGTCCATTTACTCCCACTTCTTTTGAAACATATTTTTAACTATACAAGCATGCATTTATGACCATATTTGATGCTTCATAGCTCGGCTGGTTCCATTGCTTTAGCTGCATTTTTTATGACACGCCTGAAGCACATAGCACTTCATGTAATTTCTGTGCTAAAGTTCCCTTTTCCCGATTAGTTATTTAGATAAAATCAGCACATTTATAAAAGATAAGTCTAAAATTATAATTAAATACTTTAAAGATGTGTTGCAGTGACTCGATGAACAAAATAATTAAGTTTCCCTCTGGCCCTTATCCTCATTCTTTGTATGAATTTCAATAATTACGCTCTTTTGAGGCAAAAACTAAAATAATTAAATAAGTATTTAAATGGAATTATATTATGTAAAATCAAAGGACTTTACTGCTTCAAGTTAATTATTTTTAGCAGTAATGAACAGCAAAAAACAAAAAGGATCACTAAGATCCTTCCGTCTGTCTAGTTTCAGAAGACTTTATTTATAGAAAAA
Organism: Parasteatoda tepidariorum; assembly: GCF_982258835.1. Taxonomy (NCBI): domain Eukaryota; kingdom Metazoa; phylum Arthropoda; class Arachnida; order Araneae; family Theridiidae; genus Parasteatoda; species Parasteatoda tepidariorum. The sequence goes on from NC_141761.1 coordinate 21,505,608, forward strand.
ATTTAAATTTGTATCCAAACTTCAACTGAACACGATTAATAGAGGATAGCAATATCTGCCTAATTGGTTTGTCAGCACAATGCTCTTTTTAAAAGCTAACAAATGCAGTAGATACGCAGTATTCAATTCAATGATAAACTCATTTAATAGGCAACATTTTATCAAATTTTTCTTGAAACATTTTAAGAAAAAAAGTAATGATTTCCGTATAAGTTGACAAGAGAGATGGTGTGTAAATTGAGAATTCTACTTAGAGATATATTGAAAAAGTAAATAGCAAATTCCAATAAAACTAAATATTCAGAAAATTCTTTATATACTGACATTTATGCTGCTAACATCGATTGATTTAAAGTTGGAGAGAACTGGATTATCCGAATCTATAATTTAGTACTCCTGATTGTTTTTATTTTTAAAGCATTTAAAATATATTATGCAATGAAAAATGCCAAAAATGTTTTAAATGTTTCAAATGTTGTTGTCCTGAAGAATTGTAGGTCTTCTAATCTACGTTTTGCATCTTAAAAATGTAAAACGGCCCTAGGATAGAATCACTTGATTTTAATGTTTTAATTGTTATAGAAACTTTACATGAATGCAAAATTCCCTATCTTAAAATTGAGGTATTTTCAGCATTAAACACAATCTTTTAGAATAATTAAGTACTGATTCTCCGAAATTAAAGTATAATTAAAATAATAAAGCTGAAAATTAATAAAAATTTGATTTACTTTACACTAATTGAAATAATTCAACTATTTTTATTAAAATACTTTAGCCTAGTTAAAATATTACTCGTAAAATAATGTATAAAGGAATTTCAAGTTAATATTAATGAATATTTTAAGCGATGTAAAAAAAATAAAGAAAACTAACATTGATTCTTGATAAAATTACCTTATTTCATTTTTTTTAAGCCAATGGTGACAATGCTTTGATGCAATGAAGACTAATGTAGAGTCATCACCAATTATGAATAGACTATCTAAAAATAACAATGAGTTTGTAAAAATGAAAAATCGATACTCAGCCCTTAAATAGAGTAACAATAATCTCATTAGCAAGATAAACATTCTTACTTAATTTAAAGTTTTCTGTTGTATAGTACACAATTATTATCTTAGTTGTTTCCATCTGTCGAATTAGTAGATTTTTAAAGAAACTTATTTTCTCTCTCTTATATATATATGCATTTTATAATTTATTACATTAATGCAATTTTCTGTTTTATGGTAACTTGTATTATAACTTTTCCTTAGATAAACCAACTGATATTAAAGTGTCTGAACAGTAAGTAAAACTTTTGAACTGTTTATAATTTAAAAATTGAAAGCTCATATAAACTCATTTATTTTCAGTTTTTCTAATGATGAACAATTTTTATGCGATTCAGAAGAATTTGTGGATAATTATGTATAATATTGAAGTTATTAAAGCTGTGAATGAGTGTAATTCCTCATACAATTTTATAAACTAATAGTCTCCTAGCTTTAATAGTATAAGGAATTTATTAAAATAAAAAAATAACCATTTTAAAATATTTTTAAATCATTTGAAAATATAATGTTTTTGGCAGTACCTTTGATTGCGTGTTTTTTTTAAAGAAAAATATTTTAAATATTAATTATTACAATTTTATCGTTGATAATACTTACAAATTTGTTTAAGTTTTTGAAGCTATTAGTTTAAAATTTTTCTGATGCAACTGTTAAAAATATTTACGAAGCCAGAAATGTATAGCAGCGCACTGAAAATTTCGAACATAACTCACATAAATAATTGCAAATTGTGCAATGCATGCTTAATTTTTTAGTTTTAAACCTGCTTCTGAGTAGTATAATACAACTGTTTAAATTTGGAAGTGATTGGTAGAAGAACTTTAATTATCTTGCTTTGCGTAAATCAAAAATCAAGAAATTGTCATTATAGACCTACAGCATCTCATAAAAATGATTTAGTTAAAGCTGTAAAAAAATATATATTAAAAATATATGCATGTAAATATCTTATTTATAGTAATGTTTTTTTGGTTACTTCCAGTAAATGTGCCCTTTTTTCGTAGGTCCACTCCAAGAAATAATGAATGCGGTGAAGAAAATTCTTATATTTATAACACTCCAAATATTCAAACAGGTAAGAACTGCGATCGTAACAATTAACATAAAATTGTATCGACATGGGTGGGAACGATCAAATTCAAAGACGAAGGTTCATTCTCACAGGCTTAATTGTAATATTAAAAAAAAATTCGCGATAGTTTATTCAATTTGACTTAACTTAAATGTTTTCTTTCTGTTTTTATTTGAATAGCATAAGAGTTTTTTTTTTCAGTAACTTAGTAGCGTGTTGAACTATAGTACTTTTCAGTAGCTTTAATAAAGTGTACATTTGAATCATGTTGTCAGAAAATTACCGATATGTCTGGGTCTAGACTAGCTAAGTCACCAATAATTAAATAAAAAAAATTGATTTTCTGTGCAATTGGAAATAGGGAGACGATTTAGAAATATATATATATATATATATATATATATATATATATATATATATATATATATATATATATATATATATATATATATATATATATATATATATATATATATATATATATATATATATATATATATATATATATATATATATATATATATATATATATATATATATATATATATATATATATATATATATATATATATATATATATATATTCATTTGCTAAACAACACTAATTAAACCCGAAAACAGTTTTTAGACTTTTCAAAACAAATGCCAGACTTGTTCCGCTCTAAAAAGTTTCAATCCATATATATAAAAATGAATGTAATCTGTCTGTGTATGTATGTCCTTTATAGACTCCTATACCATCTAGCAGAAAGTGTTGAAATTTGGCATACAGATAGTTCCAAGCACGAGGAAGGTCACTGTCAACATTAGAACATTCTATGATAAATCGTTCTAGCGGGATGAGCGAAAATCCTAATGGAATTTTCTGATTATTTAAGCGTTAGCCATTGCTTTAAATTGATTGAATCAATTTTCACGTATTTTAAAGATATGTAAGTGATATTCGCTAGCTTATAGCCTCGTTTGATAAAAAATAATAATTTATTGCACGTGTTAAAATATTTCCTTACTTTATATTCGCTATGCCAAATGAATTCAATGAACATTACGTGGTAGCACGCGTGGTCTACGTCACAAAACTTACACTTTGTCTGATACCACGTACTTTTATTTTATTTATGTTTCTTTTAAACGTGTTTCTAAATAGTCTTATTTAAAACCAACGGTAATGGAATAGAAAAAAATATTTATGTAGCGACCGGCACTGAGTTTGTTCGCAACACCACGGGGGTCACCGGTGGCCTCAGTTAATTAAATGTGTCGCGAATGAAAACAAAAATTAACTGTTTTGTGATAAATAATATTTCATCAAAATATGCTACACATACTAGAAAATCATTTTGGCCAGACGTGCAAGCCATGTAAAATTAGCGTGACATTCAACGTGTTAATGGGAAAGTGGAACTAATTCGTTTAGAAGAAGCATGAAAAATTGGCACCAATGAGGCTTAATTACGTAAAATATGCTTAATTAATTGAGGTAATATATGCATGTTGAAATAAAAGAAATAAGAAATATACTAGAAAACAAAAGAAATGGAGTGAAGATATTTATTTGTCTAGAACTACAGTAAGAAATCGTCATAATCTCATTGGCGACAATGATGCTTAATTAATGTTGGTAATATGTATTAATTGATATAGAAAAAGTAACTTCTGTACTAAAAAGAAAAAAATAAGTAGAAAAGAAACAATTTAAGAAAAGTATAAATATATCAGCTTCGAAGTTCAGGTGTATCGTCAGAAACGACATAAGAAATGACAAAAAATGACCCCAACTGAGCTTCTAGTGTTAAATATGTTCTCGATTTAATGTATACTGTAAGTCAAACGTTATTCTTGTTCTTCTCTAGATTTTCTACAATTAACAAAATTTCCAACAGCTGATAGCTTACTTTCAAAGCATTTAGAAAACAATTATCATCAAAACATAATTGAGGGAAATGTGATGAATCATCATCTTGCATTAGTAGAAGTAAGTTTTCAAGCTCATTTCTTTAAAATGACATTTAAAAAATTCTGAATTAAAGCTTTAATTATCGTTCTTTTGCATTGTAGAATTCCAAGAAATCCTTTCATCTAGTTTTTATTCTGAGTTTAGTTAAAATGAATGTAAAATCAACTGGTAAAATTTAACTGCAAGAAAAGGTTTGCTTTTGATGTGTATATATTACGTTTATGATTATGTTTATAATTATAATGTTTTATGTTTATAATCTAGAAGAACAAAATTAATAAAATCCAAGCAACCTTTTTGAAAGATACAGGGGGGATGTTTTGGTACAACAGAAAGTCATCATTAGAGCTGCAATACAGAACTAAAAAAATACAGAAACGCTACTTAAGCAATTAGGACACATAAAGGAGCCAATGCTGATGTACCCTTAAATTTCAATTCAAGACATAACATCTTCAGTTTGTATATAACCTGTCTCTACATTTCTCTTTTATTTCATTTAGTCGTGGTTGAACTTGCCCTGGCTTTATCGTTTCTCCCTCGACGAAACTTCGCATTGTATCTAGGTTGATTCCGTAGCATTTTTTTTTTATTTTTTTTATTTTACTTTATTTTGTGCTTTGGCACTGATAATGGTACTTCTTTTAGTTCCTAGTCAACTGTGTGTCTCATTTAATTCTATTAATTGGGCTTTATATGCTGAATTCATGATCATTATCTACCACTGGATTTTTTTTTCACTTCCATAAATTTATTACCATACACTAAATGAAGCATTTCAAATCAAATATGTTTGATAAATAAAGTAATTAGTTATTTTCAATATATTGAACTCTAAAACTGATTCTCCACTTACTAGTTGTTAATAATGACACACAGTGAATTTAAATTTTTTATGAAAAAATTTTATGATCTATTAATGCTTTTAAAACTGTTTACTCTATTGTTGTGAGACAGAAAAAAACTGAAATATCAAATAACTAATTTCCTTTTAATTATTTTCAAAATATTTTTACAAAAAAATTATATTTAAATTAATTTTGAAATTTTTTAAAAAATTACCATAAATTAAGAGACGCAAATAAGAATGTTTTTCTTTCTTCCTTTTAAAAAATAGGAAATTGAAATGATAAATTGATGAATTAAAGCAATATTTCCAATTAGGTTGCAAAAAACTAGATTTAATCATCAGTGTTGATGCCAGTTACAATTAATTACTACATTAAAATCCTTTTCGGGGGACAGATCTGTCCAACCTGGTGGAAAATAAGAAGAGAAGGAAGAAAATTACATGTAATTTTTCTTCAAGTGGCTAAATTTGCGTAATTCAATCTGTTAAATATATTTTTTCAAACCTTAATTTTTTTGTACGCTGTTGTTATTTTAAAAACAACGCAGTAAATTAATTTAGAGACGAATATTGCATAAATCAAAATACCACTTAAATCAGAAACGTCTTAGAGTAAATAACATTTATTGATTAATCAGGAATCTGCGAAACGCCTAAACAAAATGTTAAGGAAAACAAATACAGATTTAAAAGTATGAAAGAAGATAATCTTTTTCCGAATTGTGCAATGATGATGCATTTATCTATTATTAAAATAAGCATATTTTTCTTCTTTAGAGCGTTATGAGAATTGTACAGTTCTGTTAAAAACTTTGGAGGGTCCCTTTAATTCTTGGTAATGATGTAAGAAAGAAGAAGAAAGTAACAATGATATTTTAGATTTAAAAAAAAGACAAGGATACTGATACAATAGAAAGTTAAAAAGACGTTTTTTTTTATGTTTATTTGAAAGTAGAAGTCATAAAACTAGTAATCATACTTTTTTTTCTAAATTAGGTTATAAATATTTCAAAATACAATTGTAACACTAAAGATTGTTAGATGGGTGTAAAAAGATTAATACTCCGTTGTTATATCCCTTTTGAAATCCTTCATTGCGAATAGAACATCCTTTCATTGCGAATAGTATCCTTTCTCATTAATTTTATGTTAACATGCTTTCTCATTAATTTCATGCAAAATTTTATAAACATGCTCCACGGTTTTTTTAAAATGCGCATGCTTTTTTCGATAAATATGCTTTCGCTGCAAATTATTACTCTCTTGGCAATTATTTTAATGACTTATTATATTTAACAAAGTTTCGGGAAAAATTGCCATCATTCTCGCTTGCTAGTTTTTCACTTGTATATTTGGAATCAGAACAGTGATTTTAGTTTAAAAATTCTTTTCAGTATAATGATATGCATCGTCAAATTCTCGTATTTTGTTAGAATCGCTTTTAATGTTGGAAATAAGCTATCGACTTCGCATAACTAAGATAATATCTTCTAACGCAAAAAATTGCACATCAGAGAAAATGATCCAACTGATTCGGCTTGATGATCAATTATTTTACAGAGAAAGATTTGAAATAAAAATTTCATGTTTGGTTAAAGCACCTCTTATTTCTTTTTGAAGGATATGAGAAAACGGGCTTTCAAAATGAAATTAATAAATAATGAACGCACTATTTTTCTTTCAATTTTAGAGATGTGCAATAAATTTTAGACATACCTGTTTAAAAAAATGAATGAATCTAACAAAATAAAAATACCTCATTGCATAACCATAATATCAGTATTATGTGCATGACACTTAAACGAAATTTCCGCCTTAAACATTCGTTAATAAGATTTATGCTTTATACCTGCCCAAAAAGCTTGTTTTAAAAAATGTACAGTTTGTCAAAAAAAGAGAACATTTTGAATAACTTTTGGGAACATTTTAAATATCTAATGATAAGATCTTTAAGTTATAGGACTTATTTTAAATGGTTCAATGGAGTGCCCTCAAATAAAATAAATAATTAGTGCAATGGATATTTGATATTATGAAATCAGACACAAAAACGTGCTTTTTCAGAGTAAATATGCTTTTTTCTCAATGGATTCAGATTTGTGACCCCCGAAATATGGCCACAATCTGGGAAATATGGTCCCCATAGTTTGTTCAGGAGGACGATTCAAAGTTTGGACCCTTTAATGTTAATTTTACTTTTTAGGTATTTCGCCTTTTCTCGAGAATTTTTCGAGCGAATTGAAAAATTTTTGAACTAAATTATAAAATTCGTTTAGCCAAAGATAATTCCGTACAAAATACAACTTTTAGTAAAGGTTTATAATTTTTTTATATTTTATTTAATAATAGTTGAAACAATTCTGAACTGTAAGGTATACATTTTCTGATTTAATTTTAAATAATGCAATTTGAAATGGGAAATTGCGAAATTTGATCAGAATCGGCAAAATAGTTCCAGAAAAATCGAATTTCGAACATACGACTCGTAACTTAAGATATCGTTTGCACTAATTAACCAGCATATTTGAGATCACACCCTGCATTGGGTCATAGAACATGAAGATCCTATCATTAGTTCAAAAGTTAATCAAATTTATCCAAGTTTTTTTTATTTTATTTATTTATTATTATTATTTTTTGCGCATTGTACATAGTTTGAAATTAATGCTTTAAAACTGGTGTTGAACAGCCGACAAAAATTTGAGTTTATGACCATCAATGTTCTACTCAGTAGCTTTATAGATTTAAATATAAAAATTATTTTGTGTATTAAAAAAATAGACTACTATGTTATATTATTAAATTAGTGATTTTTCTACACTTTATAACCCTATGCTTTCTTTACAGGCAAGAGAAGATGTGTAACAGAGAATTTGTGTATGGAAACGCTTTTCGGTTTTAATAATAACTAACCTTGGCGAAGTACCAAGATTTTTATTTTATACCTCATGCATCTATATATATATGATACATTTTTTATAATATATATTTCTAGTATGAAACTGTGTCAATAAAATTCATAAAATGTAAATTTAATATTATTTTTTATGAAAATATATCACATTATAATGTAAACGCTCTTCGTAGAATTAAGGAGTACTTTTTATAGCACATTTACTTTTTTCTTACCTATAATTTTACAAGAATTTTTTGTTTTTTTAAAAAATGAGTTGATAAATAATTGCATATACTGTGTTGAAAGAGGAGTTTGATTTTACTACTGTTAAAAATAAATAGTTCTCCTATATTTTTGATGATTTTAAAGAGATGTGATGTAAGATGCAATTGAAACTTTCTGAAATTGAACATATTCCCAAATCACTTTAGTTAATAAGAACAGATTAATCAACATTTTAATTTGCATTAATACGTTTTGAAAACTATTTAACTTTATAACAAGCATTATTTTAAAAGAGACGCGATACAGTATTCAATTGGAACTTGTGGCAGTTAAATAATTATCTTTTTTTTTCTTTGCAAGACTGAAGCGTGTAATAAGTCAAGGAATAATTTTCAATAATTGTTTTTCTTCCAGTTCAACAATTTTTGGTTCCTGAGAGCAAATATCAAGATCTGCTCGCTTTACAACACTAGCACGAGTATAGAACGACCAATACGTTAAAAAGATAATTTTGTAAAAATAATTTCAAGCATTTTATTTCATAAATCTATATTAGGTTTTTGGTATAAAATCTATTATAGAGTTATCCGTTTAGCTTATTTGGGAAAAACCAATTTTCATTATGGTCTTGATGTTACCGCATTTAGTTTCTATTATGAAAAAGAGCTTTATTTGAAAATAACAGCTCGTAAATAACTTATTAATTTACGCAAAATTGTTTGTTCTTCGATAATGATATGCTGGATCTAAATTTAATCGATATTTATTTTCTATTTAATGCTTTAATGCTGTGGTTCATTTTCATGATATTCTTTATAGACAATACCATGCTTTTTGCCTGGAGCAGTTCTTCAACTGTGTCGATACCAAATTCTAGAGAAAACTTGTTACCCCTAACATTCATTTTTTTTATTCAACTTTTCATGTACTCAGGCTCCCCAAGTTTAAATGGGAAAAGCTCATGGTTAAATTATCTGTATAATTTGCAAATCATTAAATGAGTAATGAGTTATAAAATAATATAATATAATACTTTATACAAACACAATTTTTTGGTTCAGTTAAAATCGCATTGCACTAATCTCTCCCTCCCTCTCCCTCTCTCTCTCTCTCTCTCTCTCTATATATATATATATATATATATATATATATATATATATATATATATATATATATAGTTCAAAATGAAGAATAAAACAAAGAAAAATAATAGACACATGAAAAAAAAGGGGGGGGGAAATAATAAGTAAAAAAATAACAAACAGTCTATTTAAAAAAAAAATGAAATTTTAATTAAAAAACCGGAAAAAAAGTCGGAAAAAAAGATATAATCTTTTCTTCAGCACACACGATTATATCCGCAAAACAGAGTGCTTTCTGATATTGTATCAATAAAGCCAAAGCTAAATATATTAATACAATAGTGTGAGGAGCACTCAAAAAATATTTTTATAAAAATAACAAAAAATATTTTTATAAAAATAACAACAAATAAAATAGATCACAAAAAGTAAAAATAACATGTAAAAACAGATAATAAAATAAAAGAAAAAGAAAAAACATTAAAAAGGGGCTATAAAGCGAGTAGCAAAATCAAATCAACTTACATGGACGAAATATTTTTCAAGAATGATTTAAAAATGTTTTCGCAGAAAGATTGCCAGATTACAAAATATGAAAACAAAAGATGAAAACAAAAGCGCAAATTGAGTGTAACAAGAGGGTTTTAAAGTGTCGTTTTACTGCACTGCTGAAGTGATTTGTTATTCTGAGATTTGATTTGTTAGTTACCAAGGATGGGCCCGAAATGGATGTGCGCAAGGTAATATTATACTGGATAATTTTAAAAATTGATCATAAATAGTTTTAGAAGATAGATGTTTATTTAAGAAAAAATATTAAATAGAAAAGAGAAACATAAATTGCCTGTTTTGCAGATAATTTTAGCCGTAGATTTGCACTATATGGATTAGCACATAGAAAAATTATTTAAATTATCAAAGAAAAAATTTTTTTCAATAGATAATTTTGACACGGATTTGCCCGAAATGGATTTGCACATGGAAAAATTAACAAAGAAAAATTTTTTTAGTAGATAATTTTAGCCACGGATTTGCCCGAAATGGATTTGCACATGGAAAAATTATACAAATTAACAAAGAAATTATTTAGTAAATAATTTTGGCAATGGATTTACCTGAAATGGATTTGCACATGGGAAAATCATAAAAATTAACAAAAAAATTGTTTAGTAAATATATCCACCAAAATATACGATTAATTCAATGATTTTATATAAAATTTTATTACATTAGTTGGGAATCCATTGTTTTTTATCAGATTTTGAAAGAGTTTATCGATTTGTTTTTTGGATAAATAAATATTACTACATATTCTTTTGATTCTATTCATTTCATTAAAAGTGGTATTTAAATAGATGCTCCTAGAAATATTAGAATTCCAAGTAACTAGTTTATTAATATTAAAATTAAAATCATTTCTTTTATCGTATAAATCAACAAAGCAGATATTTTCAACTTTCATAATACCTAAATCCGAAAAATTGAAATTAATATTATCATGATAATTACGAAGTAAGATTAATTCCTCAGGGTATATATCACTCAATAAAACAGTAAAATCTAGGAAATTAAAGATAATTAAGTCATCAATATATCTAAAAACAAATTTAATACTAAGAGTAAAATTTTTTTCATAATAATGCAAAAATAAGTTACCTAAGAGCGATGAATAATTAGATCCCTGTGGTATTCCATTAATTTGAAGAAAAATATCCACTTCCATTGTGAAGATAATTACTAAAAAGACAAAAATTAATCAGAATTTCCCAATAATCAAAATCGCAACAAAGGATATTTTTAAAATCATGGTAATAATTCAAAAGGACATCTTTTAGTTTAGAAAGGGGAATGCTATTGAAAAGATCCTGGAAATCAAAAGTCGCAATAGAATTAATTTTATTATGTTTAATGAAATCTAAAATCCTTTAATTATTAGTGATAATCCAAGATTTTCTCTTGGATTATCACTAATAATCAACCGATATATATATATATATATATATATATATATATATATATATATATATATGCTCTTGCGAAAACTTTGCTAAAAAACAATTTTTATTTTCATTTTACATCAATAAATGGCTGCTACATATAAAAGAGGGAATCGTATATCTGTATTTTGAGTCTGTAGTTTTGAGTTTTGAGACTGTTTTTGCATCTGAGGGACTAAAGAAAATTAATAAATAAAAACGCTTTTATAGTCAAAATTATCCTATATTGCTGCTAAAAACATGGTCAGAATTTTAATAAAAATGATATTGATAAATGAGACTTTTTATTGAGTAATGGAAATAAAAAGGGTGTACGCAAATTTAGGGAAAATACAGAATACTTTCTGAGTATTTAGCAGAATGCATGAAACTCAATAGTCATTCTCTAGTTTCGAATCATTATACTTAGTAACTTAAAAATATTCAACATCTGAAGTAACAACAGAGAAAAACTATAACAAAATACATGGCACACTTCATTAGATACCTTTGATAATCCAGAAATACCTGTACTTTAAAAACTTCTGCCGGTTAAAAAAAAACACGTTCTCATATTTTCGATAGTTTCTTAGAGAAGTACGGTTATGAAAGCTAATATCAAATGTTGTGCCCTTAGTTATAAATGGAGGAACGAAAAATTTATTACCATATTCATTGTATACTTTTGCTTAAAAAAATTACTATGCTTTTAAATGTCAGGGAACATTCGAATGCAAACAAATAATGTTTGGAACAATGTCGAAACTTGAAATGCCATTTTGTTTAAAACATAAATTTGATTTTTAGAGATAACGATGATTCTACCTTAATCGTAATTCTTCCATATTCATCTTTTTCATAAAAACTATAAAAAGATGATCAATTTAAAATTTTAACTGGTTTTTTAACATGATAATGTCTTAAATGATCATATTTTGGAAATTTGTTCAATTATCCAGCCCATCTACGCATGATTAGTCAATTAAATACAAGTCTAACAAATGCAGCAAGTTCAGCATATTTAAAAGAGAGCATTATGTTTAACGCATACGCAAGTATTGTAACAAAAAAAATCTAAAATTTAATTTTACTAATTATTAAGAGCACTAGTTTTGATTTGATTCGAATTTGTTTTTAGCATCATAATAGAGCTACACTATTATAAAGTTATTTCCAAAAGGGCATATACACTGATGAGCCAAAGAAACTGGTACAGGCATGAGTATGCAAATAAAGGGGTATGGAGCTAATCAAAGTACAGCGCTGCGATCGGCAACGCGTATATAAGATAACGAGTGTCTAGCACAGTTCTACAATGCCAGGTTATACAGATTTAAATGAGTTTGAACGTGGTGTTATAGTCGACGCAAGGGAGACGGGACATAGCATCTCCGAGATAGTGACAATGCGACACCCCACACGTCCAGCATTGCTACAGAGAGGGTCCAAGAGTAGTCTTCTGAATTTAGACACTTCCGCTGGCCACCAAAATCCCCAGACATGAACATTACTGAACATATTTGGGATGCCTTGCAACGTGATGTTCAGAAGATATCCTCACCCCCTCTTACTCCCACTGGTTTACGGAAAACCCTGCAGGATTCATGGTGTCAATTATCTCCACTACTTCAAAGATTGATCGAATCCATGCCACGTCATGTTGCGGCACTTCTGCGTGCTCGCGAGGGCCCTACACTTTATAGGCAGGTATACCAGTTTTTTTGGCTCTTCAGTGTATTATACCTACTTGAAATCGGAGGTATCGCTTAATTTCACTATTCACTCAATGTAATTATACGATTACTTCGGATAAATCGCTAATTGATAGCTGAATACAAAAATAAAATTTATACATTATGTTAATTATTTGTCAGATAATTTTATTAAAAAAAAGTTTATAAGTTATGGGATAGTTTTATACGATCATTACTTTTCATTTCAATTTTCAATACCTGTAGTCTAATAAATGTACCCTTCACTAATTATAAAAAAGAAAGATTCTGATGGCCTTATCTTGCTTTTCAAATAAAACTAACAATGTTGTTTATTTACGATTTTGGTATAAATAAAGTGTTTTTTTCTTTTTGATTGCAACAAAAACACTATTATAAATTGAAGTGCGTAAATAAGGCCTTTCATCCAATCATTGAAAAGTTTATTTCCTTTTATTTTAAATGTTAACAAAATTCCAATAGTTTTCCATTTTATAGAAACAATGCATTCAGCAATTTAGTAAGCTTTTTCTTATTACTAGTAATAAATTCTGATGTGAAAATCTTTTTAAGTAACTATTTGAAAGAGTCCATTCTCCTTTTTTCTCGATAATAAACTTTTTTCATGGAAACAAGTGCTTCTCCAAGAATGTATTATTCATGGTATGTTAGAAATCGCTGCAATAAATGGACCTTGGTTTGAATGATGCATTTCACATGCATGAATATCCCATCTTTCCACTCGGAAAGCTGAAAACTTGAATTCCAGCACCCTAAAAGAATTTCAGAATCAAGCAGTACCCATTGATCGTCATTGACTATGAAAAATAGAAGGGCGGACGAAAAAGTTAACATGTTCGTGCACGGACTACTTGAGGAATTTTCGAACATTTTTCTAAACCTTCCTCTTTTAAAGTTTTTTTTTTATTTTTTAAAACGAAGCAAATAAAAAAAATTCTTTTCAGAAAGGGAAATAGAGGGAAACCATTTTACAGCACGTGCTGTGATTTCAATCAATACAAATGAAAAAAGCTGTGCAATTTGCATGGAAAGGTAAAACTTGAAATTGCATGTATCTGAATAAACAACGACTTACCTAAAAATCTGTAAACTACATTTTTGGAGGAAAAAATTAACATCCAATTTTTGCTTTCAATATGCAATGACTATGTTGAATTAATCCCATAAAACATTGCTTTTAGTTAATATGAATGAAATATTTCAAAATAAATTTGCATCCTTGTAAAATTTTTACATGTTCGTATTTTTACAAGTTGTTTGCATGTTACATGTTCATTTTTACATTTTTACAAAAAGTTGACATATTCGTGCACGGACTACTTGAGGAATTTTCGAACATTTTTCTAAACCTTCCTCTTTTAAAGTTTTTTTTTCTTCTTAAAACGAAACAAATAAAAAATATTATTTTCAAAAAGGGAAATAGAGGGAAAACATTTTACAGCACGTGCTGTGATTTCAATCAATACAAATGAAAAAAGCTGTGCAATTTGCATGGAAAGGTAAAACTTGAAATTGCATGTATCTGAATAAACAATGACTTACCTAAAAATCTGTAAATTACATTTCTGGAGGAAAAAAATTAACATACAATTTTTGCTTTCAATATGCAATGACTATGTTGAATTAATTCCATAAAACATTGTTTTTAGTTAATATAAATGGAATATTTCAAAATAAATTTGCATCCTTGTAAAATTTTTACATGTTCGTATTTTTACATGTTGTTTACATGTTACATGTTCATTTTTACATTTTTAAAAAAAGTTAACATGTTCGTGCACGGACTACTTGAGGAATTTTCGAACATTTTTCTAAACCTTCCTCTTTTAAAGTTTTTTTTAATATTTTGAAACGAAACAAATTAAAAAAATTATTTTCAAAAAGGGAAATAGAGGGAAATCATTTTACAGCACGTGCTGTGATTTCAATCAATACAAATGAAAAAGCTGTGCAATTTGCATGGAGAGGTAAAACTTGAAATTGCATGTATCTGAATAAACAATGACATATCTAATAATCTGTAAACAATTTTTGAGGAAAAAAATCAAGATAATAAATCCAGTTTTTGCTTTCAATATGCAATAACTATTTTGGGTTAATCACATAAAACATTGGTTTTAGTTAATATATATGGAATATTTCAAAATAAATTTGCATCTTTGTAAAAATTTTACAGATAAGAAATTTAACTGCAACGTAATGAAATAGATGCAATAATATTCAATTCTTTTATTTTCAATAACCATCGCAGCTTTAGTTTCGTTTCTTAACGTTAGTTAAAAAAATACCAGGAGGCTTCTCTTCTAACTCTCCGCCATAGCCTTTCATTAATCTCTTTTTTTTCTTTTCAAAAGTCATTTTTTTTTCTTTTAAAAAGATAGCTTTGTTTATGAAATATGAAGTTGCATATCTGCAAGAAATAGATCAAACAATATGTTTTCTTTTTTTATACTGCAAGTTTAACTATCAATATTTCTCAAAATAATAATTAAATCTGAATTTTTTTCCGTATTTCATCACCGTCTACATATATTTTTTTTGCAATATTTTCTAATAACAAATTTACAACTCTTAGAGTTTTTGTGCACAGCTTATCAAAATGCAATGTTAAGTTGAACATCCAAAACAACAAAGGTGAAAATAAATATTTCAGCGACAAAGTATAAATAATCATTATTTCCATTAAAAGAAAGTTAGAAAAAGTCGAAAAAGCACTTAAGATGATAAAACTTGCAAATTGAAATTTTGAAAGGGAAACAAAAATGGATCGTGTTAAGTTTATATTCAAAAATGGTCTTTGCAACACAGAAAATTGTAAGCTCGATGGGTACAATCTTCAAATGCAGTTGGATTGCTGATTTTTCCCAGACAGTTAATAATAACAGTTAATAGCTTTCGAACAAATGATCGAAAGTTAAATTTTTTATTCCATTGCATTCACAGTACATTTTTCGGCAACCTTCTGTAAATTTAAATTTCTAAGTCTCATAGTTTTTGTGCAGCATAAAAAAGTAATGTAAATTTGAACATCCAAATTAATGGTTTCCATTATTATTTCTTTTAATAAAGTAAGAAATGTCCGACAAGTTTCAATAACAATTTTATTTTTATGAATGTTTTCAAATGTTTAACGAGAAATTCCATTCCGGAAGAAATATTAAAATCTCATTTTGACTGCCTTCCAGTACGTACATTTAATGTGATAAAATAGCATGAATATTTTAATAGCTTATTATTTTCTATTTTAATAAGCTGAGCAATGTCCTCCTAAAACTAAGAACTATAAATGGTGAATAACGTCGGGATAGTTATGCAGAAACGAATCCTAGAAAAATCCAAAACAAGTTGAGCAAGGATCATCTATCAACATGGTAGCTAATTGGATGCATTACCCCTTTAAATGCCCGAATAAAAAAGATTAATTCATATAACTTGAAATTTGAAAAACTGGCTACTAAAAAGAACAAAGACAACAAAATAAAGAAGTAATATGTGAAAATTTCTTAAGTGTGTTTTAAACTTTGTTTTATTTTCGGAACATTGACGTTTGATAGGAGCTCTCCACACTGTTTTTTACTGTCGGTAGTTCCGATTGCCTCAGCTCTTTGGTCGGAACAAACTGGTACCACTTAGAAGATCATGGGAATGTAAAATATTATTTTGGGAAATATTTTGATAATTTTATCGTGAAGTTTCAGAGCTTTGCATAAAGACCATTTTGGAGAAATTTATTTTTCAGTTTTGTACTTTTACTAAATATGTGGAATTATAATTTTAAAAACCAGAATTTTTGGAAAAAGTTACCAGATAAATGATTCATATACCATATGTTTTTGTTTAATTACTAAAATTTCTTTTTTTTTCTTCTTTTTTTACCAAATATATTTTTGACACAATTTTGACTGATTTTTTTTCCCTGTTGTACTCTAAAAATTCTTTTCTGATAATTCAATATGTGGATTAGCAGGCGAAAATCAATAAAAAATATAAAAAAAGAAATGCAGATCAAAACAAATTTCAATGTAAATAAAATGAAAAGAGTAAACTTTAATTGAAAAAAAAATTGTTAGCATGGCCAAAATGGTAGGACTGAATTTGCGGGGCAGAGAAGGCGCGAACGAAACGTCGTGCTTTGAACTGCTAGTACGTTGCAAAATTATATTAACATTTTTAACGTGATATAAATCATTCTCAATACGCATGCAAGTACCGTTGCCAATAATGAAGTCAATTTTTAGTAAAATAAAAGCTGCAGTGAAAACTTTTCATTTGCTGTTAAGAGGATCCTATCTCACTTATTTCCTGCACGAATCAGATTCCAAGAGATAATTTTGAAACAATCCATGCCTAAAATAATTTGCATAATGATCCATAGTTTCGTTTAGCGCGTGAAGTCTATTATTATATTTTCCAAAACTATTTTGTAGAAATGTATTCATGCTTGCTGTATTTTAGTACAAAATGTAAATATATGAAAAATATTAATTAAAAAAGCATGTGGAAAATTTTTATTTCTTATTACTAAAGCATTTCTTTCTTTGCTTTAAAAAAATGAGTTTTTTTAAATAAGAGTAAATTGGAGTAAATAATACGTGGCCCAGAAATATGACTCGGACCTTTGCATTTCATAATTGATGATTTAAACTCAAGAGATTTATATGAGACAAAAAAATTGTAACAACCAGCCTGAGACTCCTTCAATAAAGTGTATAACTCTTTCTCAATATGAGAATAAGAAATATACAATGGTTTCTTTTATGTTATTGATTTTAATTTGGAAGCAAAAAAAAACCTGAATATCAATGAGTCACAATTTTGATAGCATCACTGTTTTTCAGTAAATTTTTTTTTCAAAAAATTAAAATGATTTTTTTTTTGTTTTACGTCATAATTAGAAAATTTATAGTGCATATATTAACTTATTTCGTATTCAAATTAAGGTTCTGGACGCTTTAAATCTGATGGTATGAAAGATATAGAAATACAATAGCGGCAAAGTTTCTATTTAAATTTTTGTTACACTTACATATGCATCAGTCTTGTGGGTTCATTACGAATTACAGCATAGCACAGCGGAACAGCGATACCTCTTTCTCAGAGTTGCTCAAATTTTTAAAATACATTTTCGATTCGCTCTTTTTATATATGAAAAACTCACAATAATTTTGTGTGATTAAGTGTTGCCATCCCATTAAAATTATTGTCATGCGGTATTAAGCTCAGCGATATACACTGTTAAATTGTTCTCAGAAAAATAGTAGGAATAAAAGGTAATAACAAAAGTAACAATGTATTTATTATTTTACCATATTCGAACAAAATAGTCAGATAACCATAAATAAGATGGTATTCAAACTGTTAACTGTTAGAAAACTGTTTATTTACTGCCTTCAACTTAAATGGTTAAACAACCAGAATATTAGAGCATCAACTAGACCTATTCATGCAGCCTCTCAGTTCCTAGCAGATGGGTACATATTATAGCCGAGAGGGCTAATCTATTATTCTAATGACCAACAAAATGGATTCGAGTACCACTGTTGACACCACAATATTTCTTCCATTTTTTTCAGCACATGAAGAATTTCCAGTAACCTGCACTCCCTAATTTGAGATCTTGGCTTGTTAGAACATGATACTTTAATTTTCGGACAGATGCTAGCACCATAAAGCAGCTAAACTATCACTAATTTCCAGATAAATTTCTTTTTTACGGTTTTTGAAACCATGTTAGTTGCAAGTGGTTAAAATACGGAAGAATTTTACATTTATGTTTTCTTTGTGGTTTTTTAGCCATACTAGTAACAAATGGTTTCAAATCCGTAAAGATAAGAAATGCTCTTTACCGTTAACTTTAAGCCTTAAAGTTAATTGGATAGACATACTGCTGCCGGTTATTTTACCATAATTTTAGAATGAAAATTCTAAGAGTCTATGCATTCTTCAAAGAAACATTTGAGATGTGGTAAAAAGATCCGTACTAACACCCGAATTAACCCATATTAGAAAGATAGTAGGGCTGACAGACACATTAAAAGACAATAAAAGACATTCAAAAGTTATACATTGCAAATAATAATTCAACATTCTTCTAACGTTACCAATGCACGCTAACGTCCTATATAAAATACTAATTTATTGCTTTAAGTTAGTATTATTAGTGTCCAGAAAATGAAAAATAGGTACCTCTAAAATAAGATTTAAAAAAAAAACTAATCCATATAGTCAAACCTTTTTCATCTCTCCGAATCACTTGACCTACCAGTCTGTGACCTAACAATCATTCTTTTATTTTAATCCGTCTGTTTAGGCATTCACTCCGAAAATTGTAAGGACACTGAGCGCGAGAGAAAATTAGCACGCTGTGGAACGTAAGGTTAAGGTTGATTTGCGAAGGATCCGAAGTCATAAGAAATTATGTTTTTTCTGCGAATAATTGCTATTTTCCTAACTGCAGTGAGTTGGCAACAATTACTCATGATTCTTAGGTCAAGTGTAGCCTATCTGTAGCCAGCGCTCTCTCTCTGCTTCCTTTGAAAACGTCAATATAGATAAATGCCACAGTTTTGTGAAAATGAAAAACTTTTGTAGTCTAATTTTTTAATATTTTAAAACTTACTCCAATGCTGCATTAGCTGGGCTCATAAAAAAGTTCAAAAACTGAAAACAAGTCAGTGATTTTTATAATTCTCATTTAGGTGAAGAAATTTCACCTAACTGGAATCAGCAAATTAGCATTAATCTGTTCCAAAGCCCAGATTATTCTTCGTGGCAATATGCTATACATACAATGGCATCTGCTATACATACAATTGCAAAATGGCATCTTTGCTTCAAGTGTAAGACACTTAAACTCTGAATGATTTTTTTCTTAGCGAAATAGGTTTCAAAAACTATTTTAACAAAGATAGTCTGCAAAGAACAGCGAAAACCTTGCGGTCTCAGAAGGAGGTTCGTATAGCATTCTATTCAAACAGACAACTAATCTAAAAGGTTAGCTAGACATTAACCGTCATCTTTGGATTGGTCCTGTAACCTATTATCACTAACTCTAATGATACACGCAAGAAAAAAATAAAACAGGAAAATTAAGACTAAATAATTACTTATTTACTCAAAAAGAGAAATATAAAGATTTAATATACCCTTACAATTGTTGAATGAAGCTGAACACACACAGAACGAATTAATATGGAACGAAAATGTAATTTTGTTAACCAACTCAAGTTAGGAAGGCTCAAAATTATTTACATGGATAATGCACTCACTAGGCAACACATTCTGCCAAATAATGTCGATCGATTAACAGAAGGACCGAACTAGAGAAAGGGGATGAAATAGAATGGTAACGATGAGAAGCTTAATTTGCTTATCGCTTAAGCCACCTTGTTACCAGATACTTGAACAACTTAAATCTAGCCTAGTGCACATAGCGAGAAGTTATATTAATCATTCCCTAATTGATCGTCCTATTCAAAGTCTCCTTTATGTCTATGCCATTATACTTTACGTAGACTTTAATTAGTATTTGAAGACTATAAAATCAAAAAGAATAAAAAGTTGAGCAAAATAAAATGTTTGCTTTAGATGTTTGGAAAAGGATTAAATAGATTAGATAGAAAAAATTTACATAAATATTTGTTTAGTAAACTAAATAATTTTCAATCAATACTGTATTTTTCAATATTTCACTTTGAAATAATAATTTTGTAATATAAATATTAAATATAAAATTATAAAATTGAATAATATTAAATTATAAAATTGAATTGAAAATGATAAAATTGAAAGTATAAAATTAATATAAATTTTAATATAATAATAATTTTCCTTTGAAATATTTCGTTTTTTTAGGATTTGGATGCAAAACGAAAAACACAATTTGTGCATATGAGAAAAAGGTGTTTCCTTAAAAGAAAATCGTTTTTAGTAGGGGTTATAGTTTCCCCTGACGGTCAGCAACGTTGAACACCATTGGGGGAACGAATCAATGATTTTATTATTGAGGGACTGAGATATTCTGTCCAACTCCTCTAGAGGAGGCCAGCATAGACCATCAATTCTCCAACCTCAAATCTTATACGTACATGCACAAACTCTGAATTGTTTCTAGTACCATGTTCCCACCAAATGAAAATACGCCTATTATGATAAAAAGAAAAACGGGACATTCACTTCTCCTTCAATTCACATGCTCTGTCACCCTCTCCTTGCAGGCGTGATGGTTCCCTGCTGTTAACGTAACTCACACCATTGGTCGGCGTGTATACAGACAGCGTGAAGGCATTTTCGGACAGTTTGTGTCAAAACTGTGGTTCCAGTAGCCAAGCGAAGGTGTTGTAGATAAGGAGTGGCATTCATATTTCAGTGTCTCCGAGCCGTTAGCGTTAAATAACGCTTTTCATTAGGCATTGTTGCATGTCTACGCCCTTATCCTGATCTTCGGCCAGCCTCCAAAAAACAGTTCCAGATCTTTAAAATCACACTTTCTGAAACTCCAATGCCTTCTGCTACTTTGGCTTGTGTTTTCCCCCTCTAACGAGCCAATAACTCTCCAAGCTACTGATTGGGTTAAATGTTTAGACGTCGCAATAATCGATATAACGTGCTTACTGAAGCTATCATTCATCATCACTATGCTATCAACGTGCTATCATTCATCATCACTATGTCGAAAGCCAAATCAAATTCACTGCCACTAAAGCGTCGTCTCAACGTCAAACTCAAAATTTGCACGCTGCGAAGTTTGAAAAAAAAATGCATTTGTTTCTTTCTTCTTCTATTTTATGCAAAAACAAATTTGCTTATAACGTTGTTTTATCCAAGACTTACCATATCCCTTAAATATTTTTGAGCAGTATATATATATATATATATATATATATATATATATATATATATATATATATATATATATATATATATATATATATATATATATATATATATATATATATATATATATAGTATATATATATATATACAGCCCTCTAGTATATATATATATATACTAGAGGGCTCCGCCCCCTTGTCGCTACCGCTCGCCAACCCCCGATAATTGCTTAATTGCTATGCAATTACATTTTCGTTCGTTTCGCGAACAAACTCAAAGTCATTTTCCTGGAGATTAGCTGGCAATTTTTCTGCACCAACATCACATAGAGAGAATATGATAGGATTGTAAAATGCCAGAGGTGCTTAATATCAACATTATAAACTTATGTAAAGCAATTTTAATACAAATAATATTATAAACATATATAAAGCGAGGAAAGAATATTATTTAACTCAGAGATTAATCTCCGTATCCGTAAAGAATATTATTTAGCCAGAGATTAATCTCGTATCCGAGGCACGAGTGGCAGAGCCTAACTGAAATAATTGTTGATCCGGTAGACTATATTTGAGGGTGCCCCTTGATTTTTCTGAGTAGTGATCCCGGTTGAGCGCCAAGCTGGGCGATGTTGAAATCCAATCGTGATTCTGATTGGTTTAGATTTTAGCGTTATTTCCAAATGTTCAACGGTATATGTAATTTCAAAGGTCCTGTAGTTCTAAGTTGGATACCGGCTGGTAAGGTTACTTTTGCTTCTGGTCAATAAGATCGAAGGTATGTGGGCAGTCATAAAAAGAGACTTTTGAAAAAAATGTCACCGCCAGTCCGGTACCACAGACGCCATTTTCGATTCGTATTTCGCCGAATTTATGTGGACAAAAAATATGCATTTTATCTTCTTAAATAAATAACTTAATAATAAGATTTAAAATCAATCCTGTGTATTTATATTTTCAATAAATTTGTTTATTTCACTTTTAAAAATACTTATGTTTTTATCATAATTTTATTTATAATTTTTTTTTGTAAGTTTTTTTTTTAAATTTTCAGAAACGATAACATGCAAAAAGCAAATTATTACAACATTGACATAATATTTAAATTAAGACAAATGCGTAATTTAAAAAAAAAAGAATTACGGATTAAATCAATTTGCTTGCTTATTACAACAGGAGTAATAACAGGAACTATTTTTGAGGCTCTGTAATTACTCAGCACAGCTTCTGTGGGAAAATTTGGAAGAAAAAAAATCGAGGACAATTAATCGGGATGGATCGGAAGATCATGGCTTATTAATTGAGAAGACAGTTCAATTAACAACATCGTGTTCTGCACAATAAAAATTCACTCAGATGAAATACCGTTTTCACATTCTGGAAAACAATTCTTTAACCGATTACACGCCAATGCTTCAAATATCATAATGGACATTTTATTTTTAATTTAATGAGCAAATAAATTCGATTACGTAGGAATATAATGCTGACACTGGATATTTTTATTTAAATAATATGTAAAGAAATGAGAAGATTCTTGTTCCAAATATAAGAAATACGCAAAATACTGGGAAAGATAAGACTTTTTCGAAATATGTCACAGAATGCATCAAATTGAAAAGTTGCTCTAACTTAAACGTACCGTTTATTGTTTAAAAACTTTCAGCATGAAAAAGCAAAAATAACAGTATAAAAATGTTGCAACATAATATGTAGAGTAGTTCACGAAGTCTCTTAAAAAATCGAGGAATAATTTAAAGTAAAACACGCCTAAGTTATTTTCCTTTATCCCAAAATACCAGTATTTTCCTCCATATGATGCCATATCATGAAATAATCTGTCATAATCTGTCGCTTTGTACGATGTTGTAAACAAAACTGGATAAAATATAATGCAGCAAAAGACAAAAAATATGAATTTATGTCTTATCAAAATTGTCATTTTTGCTTTTTCAGATAAAAACAACGTTAGTTTCGAAATATGATTTCTATTTAAAAACATATTCCACCGCAAAATTATATTTAAGAGTTCTGGAAAAATTTGAAAGTAAATAAAAAACTGATTTGAATACCCATTAAAAAAGCAGCAAAAATATCTTGAAAAGCTTAGACATATAATCAAATGATAAGTAAAAACCATAGACCACAAATTTAATCTCTGTTCATCAACTTTAATGAAAATCATATAAAAACATATTTTTACTAAACTCGAGTTTCTTTTTATTTTATTTCTATTATTTAAGAACACAGAACTTTCATCGTGTCTCTCCATCATTACTAATGGTGAAATAAAAAATTTCAATTTCTCATCAAATAAAAGATTTCGACAAAAAAGTTAAGCTGAGTCAATTATTTTCCAAAAACTGCGAAAAAAATTAGATAATATTTTTGAAATGTTCAGATTCCTCACACAGTTTTTTTTTTTATTACGTTTTACTAAAAAAAAAGGAAAAAAAATCAATTTAGTGGTTATTCGATACCATAACAAGTTGACGAAAGCTTCTTTTTTGATCATTTTTTTTTTTTGCTGCTGTTTCTTGAGAAAATAAATATTTTATTAAAAATAATTTGCAAATGTTTTCTTACCAATATCATTATAAATTTGTCAAAAGAACATTATTTGAAAACTTTTATTTTTCACGAATATGAACTAAAGTATTTTTATAGAAACTCATTAACTTATCCGAATTCAATTACCAAATTGAATACTTATTTGATACATTTCAAAATGTAACAATTATAACAAAATGTTTTTATGTCATTGTAATTCAAAAATCTATTTTTCATTAATTGTAATTAAAAATTTTGTTAATAGTAGAGATAGATTATCTTAATGAATTTTTACGTTATTTATTTATATTATAGCAATTTCTGAAAAAAAAAGGATTTCAAAGTGGATTTTTATTGAATTGTTTTTAAATCGATTTTTATGTTTTTTGAAGAATTGATTTCTTTTATATTTTCAATCATATCCATTTACGTCATTATGGCAAGAAAGATGTTTTAATCATAACTTTATTGTTTCTTATGATTATTACCATTCTTTATTTCCAGATGTAAATTAGAATTTAAAAAAATGATCATTTTAATAAGAAATAATAATGCTAATGAAAAAAAACTGCACTAACATAATTTGGAATGAAATATTTTGTGCAATAAAATAATGTATTCAAGCATCTGGTACAGAGGTACTAAAACGCATAAACATTTATTGATAAACTACAGATCAATCTATAAACGCCCATTCAAAAATCAATATCAGAATTATTTTAGTATTTTAACAGTAAAAGATTGTTGGAACCTATTATGTCCTATTATTAACAAATCGTCAAAGGCTCATTGAAAAACTTAATATTATCTATGCTTGGAAAATGTCCAATTACAGTCTCTGGCCATATTATTCGAATCACTATAAGATTCTATGTAAAATTATAATTATCACGTGATACTGTACATCTGTCTTGTTTTTATTCGGATGAAGCCGGTTTGCATTTGTTTAATCTCCTGTATCAATTGGTAAACATTGTAATGCAATACGTTAAAAATAAATACAAATAGGAAGTATATAAATGTATAAAAAATCTACTGAATAAAAACTGATTACATGTATGTTTAAGTATAAACGTATTGCATATAAACTCGTGCAAATCATGAAATTATATGAAAACTACAGTGCGTCTAATAATTTGATGTATTTATTATAATACGCTAATATAAAGCTTGATATAATAAATATTCCATATTTATATATTATATCGTCTAATTTATCCTATCGTCAAATTTATATTATATATATCGTCTAATTTAACCGATTGTATACTAACATTAACGTAGTTAGTGTTTCTTTCCTTGCCGTTCGTGTTTTTTTCTTTAAAATATTGTTAAAAAGTTTAACTTAATATGCAAAACACTGCAAATTAATTCTTTCCAAACCAATTAAAAATCTGCCGAGTTATATAGAAATTTGTACCAGTACTACATATTTGTAATATAGTTAATATGGAAATAGGAATGTCCAATGAAAGAGAAAAGTACCAAGGAAAATTGCTTGAAAATTTTGACTAGCATAAATTGGCCTCGAGAAATAGCATTCTTCCAAATCATGCGAAATATAGTTCATTTTTATTTTCACGGGAAGAACTACATAAAATTTGTTAAAATCTAATAATCTATGTCCTCCGGAGAAGTAAATAAAAAAAAATAGAATTATTTAAACTTCATTAATTGGTCGATATATGTCTTTCAGTTTCTTGCTTGAATTTTTAAAGTAATTCGGTACACATGTTTTGGATTATTTTCATTCTTTTTCACCCCGGTAGAAGAAAAGACATTCAGCTAATTCCTAATATTGATAAAAAAAAAGATAAAGAAATAAATAAAAACAAAAAAATACGAAGAGGATTAAGAAAAGCAATAAGTATCAATGGATATCTGTAATCAACAATAAGTAACAATATTTTTACTTATTGTGTTCTATTTTATTTGATGTAATTTCTTTGTAAAAATTTTTAGAGTGCTTTTTATACTATCATATTGATATATTTTGCATTGGCTATATTGATGCAAAATTAGAAAGCACTCTTTTTTGCGGATATAATCGTGTGAGATGATGAAAAGATAATATCTTATAATTTACGGGTTGTTTTAAAATTTTTGTCCTTTTTTAACCGGTTTTTCGTTATTTTTATTTTTCTCTTTTTTTCCCAACTTTTTTCATTGTTTTGTAATTTTTCCCTTGTTTTTTTACATTTTGAACTTATATATATATAATATATATAACAGAACATATATATAACAGAACATATATGTAAGCTTAACAGAATTTTTTTTCCTTTTATATTGTTAAATGCAATGAAAATGTGTTGAAATTGTAAAAATAATGTATATTGAATAATCTAAATTTAATGAATAAATAAATAAAATAACATGTCCTACAAAAAAAAAGTGCAAGCTGAAGACTCACGAAACTCAGTTTAAAGTGAAACCGTTTCTAGAAGTATTTCGTCAACTTAAACATCGTCAGAGGTCAAATTTGTTAAAATTACTAGACTTAATTCTACTCATCGATGAAAACAGCTTAACTAAAATGAGAAAGTTTGAGAGTATGAATTCTTATCGTTTATCATCATTCAAAAACGGAGATACTGCTCACAACGTGTGAGCATTTACGCCTAAGCTATTCCATTATGCGGAGCAAACTGTTTTAAAATCAGATAAAAATATGTTGAAGAAGAAGCAAGAGAATAATATTTTCAAGACAATGACTAAAACTCGAGATAAATGTAATAATAACCCTGTTCTACTGTTCAAACAAAGACAAAAGTTTAAATTATACTTATGAAGGCAAAGTTAGGATACACACAATAACATACAAATAAGTTTACAAATTAAGCAGTTTACTTTTCTTTCAGTTATGTTAAATATTATTTACATTGCAAGTATTTTTTCTAGACAAAAAAAAAATTCGATATTTAATAAAATCATTAAAAATGAAATTTAGAAATTTTGTTCAGTGTCTAATTCTTAATATTAAGATAAATAATGAAAGTGAGACCGCTATAATTTTACTTTATCTAAAATGTTTCGATGAAATTGGTGTTTTATAATGCATAGAATAATAGATCATGTAAAAATTTCCTGTTTCGGTATTGAAATATTGCGATTAAAAACAATTTTTCACTGTTAAACAAAGATTATTATAATAATAAACTTACAGATAGTTATCACGCATGTTATAAAAATTGCTTTATAATGATTTATAAGTACATTTTAAATTACTCCACATTGTACATTACATTTTAAATAATAATGCGAGTTCGACAAAGATGGCACTACTAGCTGAGGGGTCTTCATTTGCTTTTCATTCCGATTTTAAAGTTTAATATTCGACTTATAGCTTGTGTCTCCCTCTAGCGTTATCGTTTAGAACTGAGGCTGCACAGCTCACTATTTATTTTCCAAAAAATAAGATGTCAAGAGTTTGATTGAAAGTTAAAATTATATATTAGTAATAAACATGATTGAAAATATTTATAATGTGATAGTAATGATAAAAACTACATAGAAGTAAAGATATTTTTAGAAAAATTATCTTTGATTTTGAATTTTAATATAGTAAATCTAAAATACAAAATATGGAATAAAAAATAATCTGGCTCCTAATTAATACAAAACCCTAAGTCATGAACTTGTTATAGATATTTGATACAGTTATTTAGTGGTAAATAACTTATTTAGAATATGTTGAGAGTACCTATTAGATACATTTGAAAGTAACATAAAATAACTTCTATTATCTAAATTCTAAATTAACTTTCGTAACATATAAATACGATCACAATAAACAATCATAGTTTTTCATAAAATATTCTTAAAAATAATATTTTTAATTTAAAATAGTTTTATTAATTTCTTATTTTGTTTGCATTTATTATTAAATTTTTAATTACGCAAAGCCATAACATCTTACATAGAATCATCAGGCAAATTTTTCTATCGAAAAAGAATAAACAATAAATTTCTTTCTTAGAAGTTTTTTTATCTACTCTCCGTAAATAAATTTAAAATAGAAAAAAAAAGATAAGAAGTAAATCAAATTAAATACCATAAGAAAGCCCTCATCTATAGTTATGACGATGGTATATTTAATAAACATGTGCTCCTTTACAAGCAAAGGAAATTATAACAAACATAGCTTATTTAAAAATAACTGTTAATTATTCTAAATTTGCAAAACGGCTTGTGTTATACGAAATTCAGATATTGTTTTGACGTTTTCTCTGGGGAAACTAATGATTAAATGGATTAAAAAAAACTTTTCAATGTATATGAAAATCGATAAATGATCTCATGGGAATTAAAATAAATGAGGTATTAAAAATTCAAATAAAAATAAAATACGAAGTATAAAATATCAAAAATGTATAACACAAGATTTTTTGCTAAAAACAAGACAATGGAGTTTCAAAAAGAGGACATTTGTTATGATTTATGCGTGTGTGCGTGTTCAAAACTCTTTGTTCGATGTATTTTTTTTAAATATTTTTCAACAACGTATTGTGAAATTATCTTATTTATGACAGACTGGTAGAAATACCGTCCTTCGTAGGGGTTTTAAAGAAAGGATATAATTAATTAGTCGGTATTGATCTACTCTATGAAATCTTTCACAAAACTGGAAGACATATTCCAACACAATTAATAAAGCTAAAAATAGATGCAATTTTTAATTTATTATTTATTGCCATTTCCGGTATCTTTATGTTATTATATTAAGTAAAGCAATATTTTTCTGAAGTTCATCCTATCAAAATAAAGATGAACTAAACTATGTTAGTCATTTGGCATAATGCGATTGCAAGAAGTAAGCCATAATAGATATTCAAAAATGACACCATTATTTTTTTTTTCTTTTGGTAAGTCAGTACCTATTAGTGGTATGGTACCAGTATTAGCATGTTTAGTTCCTATTATATATAAAAAAAATATATATCTGTTATCAAAAATGATTTGATTCCACGTTTTGGTTGGCGTCATTGGTACATATGGCAATTTTATGCTGTTCGTATGTTATATACGAATAAGTACTATTTTCGCTCTTTATTAATTTAGCTTTTCAGCACAAAACCTTTTTTTTCTTCAATTTCTTACTTATTACCGAAGTTACTAAGGAAACATCAGCACCAATAAAAATGTGGCAATTTCATACGGCTGTAAAAGTACCATTTTTGTTCTTTGTACCTGCAAACGACGTCACGCATGATTCTCTACCCTGATTAGTTGCTGAACTGTGGTGAAAATGTACTCACTAAGGTACTCAATCAAATTTCATTTCAGCATGAGAATAAACAAACCTTATTAGCTGTATTGTTAACTCGCCATCTTATTTAAACACAATCATCTGATTTAAGTGTCTTCTTTTTCTCGAGTTGTAGGTTCCCAAATTATGTTCTTAATACTTTTTTTTTTAAATTTCTATTAGTACCAACATATTATCAAAATTAATTGGTTGTTATTCTTGAAAATGAATAGTGACGTCACTAACTATTTTATAAATATGTTTCTGAACTAATCTCGGAAAACCGTCAAAATATTGATTCCAGTAATGCTTAAATAAAATGTTTTTTTCTGGTTGCTCAGAAAGTATTTTGGAATGTTCTCTCAACTGATCTCTGAAATAAACTGATTTTTCTCTCGATGACTTAATTTTTTTTTACTGCGAAATTTTCACTGAAGTCGAATAATCATTTATATTTTCACAGGTAATATAGTAAACCTTACTTGTGTTAAAGTTTGACTGATTCTACGCTATAGTTATTGTTTGGTGCTTTTTCAAATACTGAAAGTGAAACGCAGTACTTCTAGCATATTTTACTTTTTTACTTTCGAAAAGGTAAAAATGTGGTCCAGTGATGCTTTTATCGCACCCTTGGCAAGATGTATTAATAGTAAGCGAGGGTCGAAATTGTTTTGAAAAATTTCGATTCGACAGTTTTGATAAAGATGCACCATGCACATGAAGGTCAATTGAAGCTAAGGAAGATAGAGGTATTCATTGATGAAAACCAGTTGAATAAGAACTCATGAGATTATTGAGAGATTAACTTTATCGAATTCGACAGTTCTTGATCATTTGAAATCTCTAGGTTTCATTTCAAAGCTCGACATATGGGTTGTTCACGTTTTTACGTAAAGAAATTTGTACCACTTTCACGTCTGTGATTTGCTTCTCAAACGTCAAGAAAATTATCTATTTTTGAAGCGTATCATCACGAGAAATGAGTTGTTTACGTGGTACTTGGTATGAGTTGTACAAGGTATGAGTTGCCTTGAGGGTACGAGAAATGAGTTGATTATGACAACTATGTGAACATGGTGAAAAAGGGATCGTGGTGTAAAAAAAGGATCTATGGATCTATCAATTAATGGAGCAAAGCAAATGGATCGATTTTTGCAAACAAATATCAAACATTTCCTAGCGTGGAAATTAGGCTGCTTCCAGAACGAGGGCAAAAGATATTTGACCAGGGGTGGCGAACGTTTATATACCAACGTGCCAATTTTTCTAAAAAATTGTTTAATGAGGCCATAGACGTGCCGTCAAATAATTTTGACTTCGTGATTATTTGGAAAATAATAATACTAGATAATATGAACTCAAAACTCTTTATTTACATTGAAAAAAAAACATTTTGCCATGTCTTAAAGCAATTTAAAGTAACATCAGTGTGACTTCTGTTGTTGCAGATTAGATGACAAATAACTTATATTAAGTTGTAAGATGTTAGCAAGACTGTTCTTTCTTTTTGCTAGTTATTTATTGTTAGAATGTTTTTTTTATGGTTATTAACTGTTTTTTAGTATTAATGGTTAATTTTTTAATTAATAATTGTTTATTATTTTGTTTGTTTTGTGAATTTTAATTTACTTTTTACAAATGCTTCATAGTGCAATAACATTTGTGTAATAACAAATGATAGTGTAATAACAATTGTGATCTGTGGCGTGCCCAAAATATAGTGCCTCGTGGCATAAATGGCACGCGTGCCATTGGTTCACCATCCCTGTACTAGCCTATAATGGGCAATCTGTAAATCAATAAAACTTTTATTCACTATACGAAAATTGCCTTTCATTTTCATAAAAAAAAAAAGAAATTACTTTCTAAACAACCCAATAAATACTACTGATGTAATAATTAGATGGTGCTTTGGTAATGAGAACCTATTATACCAGTATAGAATCCTAGTATTTAGTCGTAATAAGATTTTACCGTTTTCCGAAACGGATAAGTACGCTAATATTATTTATTTGTTATTTTCGTGTATTCTGTATATTCCTTTATTTATTTATTTGCTGTATTGGTATATTTTCTAGCGGCTTCATACTATTAGATTTAGCATAATCTAAGTTAGAAATTCCACTCACCAACAGAAAATTTAACTATGCATATAGTAATTATTTAACCTACAATATTCAAAATTTGCCACACCTTTCTCAAGGCTTATTAGATAACTTATATTTTATTTTATATCTTCTTGTTGAGTTTTCAATTCTTAAGTTTTTTAGAGATAAGCCTTAAAAGC
This sequence comes from Parasteatoda tepidariorum, assembly GCF_982258835.1. Classification (NCBI taxonomy): domain Eukaryota; kingdom Metazoa; phylum Arthropoda; class Arachnida; order Araneae; family Theridiidae; genus Parasteatoda; species Parasteatoda tepidariorum. Next base: position 21,537,374 of record NC_141761.1, read on the forward strand.
GTAGGCAACAATATCAGAAACACGTGGTTTCTGATTTTGTAACTTACATCATCTTTCAAAATACAGATAACGTGACATCATCACCTTATTTCATCAAATTATTATTGTTGATCTTACTTTTGATAACTAAATATTGGAAACTAACGATAAATAATTCATAAAAACTTGTGATAAAACACATTTTGATTCATTAGAGCAGAAATTCAGCAATTTACTCATATTATAAAATCTTTATTACATTCTATGGGAAAATTTTTTCTCTGGGATGTAAGTCATGTAACGGTTGTAGAAAAGAATTTTTAACAGTTAGTTCTGCCATGCTTTTGAACGTATGTACAGTGTGCAAAATAAAAAATACATCACCCGGAATAACTTTCGTTCTAATGACCCGATTTTCAAGTAATAAGTGTCAATCCTAATTGTTCAAGGAGGTAACTACAAATATGCTAATTAGTTACAGGTAACTATTAATTAAGTTATACAATCAGACACAAAACATACTTTCTTTGAATAAACATACATTTTTTTTTCATAGTTGGATTCCTGAACCTCGAAATATAAAGGATAGAAAAAATTTCGAAAAAATTGGGGCATAAACTTGAGTGCTGGAAAGCTATCTATATTTAGCGTAGTCACACCAAAAGAGCCAAATAATATCACCGTAGCAGGACTAGAAATTTAGGGTAACCTTAAACGAACTATGCGATCGACAAGAGAGAAATACCTAGTGTTTCTTTGTTGCAAAGCAACCAAGTTGACACAATAAAAAAATTGAAGTAAAAATTGTATCTTTTACATTTATCTTTTTCAGTCAGCTCGGGAAATTTTATGTTCTAAGAGTTAATAAAAATTATCTTGGAGTTCGTAGGAAAAAGACATATTTTTTGGGCTGATTTCAGATCAAAACGCGAAGATTATTCTCTTTTTAATCTACTTTGAATTTGAATAGTTTAATAAATTATATATGATTCCCAGATTTTAGAACTTTTTATGACATTATTTGTTTATTTTTACTTTGACTTTAACACTTTTCCGTGTAGAGTTTTTATAATCATACCAAATTTCCAAAATTCATTTTAATTCTTTTCATTTATACAGAGTTGTCAAAAAAACAATCTTTACACCTTTGATCGAGTCTTCTAGCCAAGATGGTTTCGAGACAACAAAAACAAAAAAAGATCCCGTAAAAAAAATTTGATTTTGTGTAAGACATTATAACTGATATACACATTCATGAAGTTTTATATATATCATGATATTTTTTTTCCCTTTAGGTAAAAAATTAGGAAATGTTAGTTGACAGTTTAAAAATATTGATGTATGTATGTTTAAGAATATTATATGATTCATTATTTATAAAATCACTTCATTCTGTCGCATATGTGAGTTACATGGTTTTCTTTGAATAAAGATATTTTGCTTTCATATTGCATCCTGATGTTTTTATATATTCTGAACGGATTTTCTCAAATTTGTAAAATGCAAAATTCTTAAAATGTTAATTAACAACATGTATCCTCAAATATCGCTACCATAATTTCTTTGCTTAATTCCTTTTATTGACTCCTCTTAATAAGACCTATTAAGATCTTAAAATATCAGAAATAGTGGCCGCAAAACTATGAAAATTGTATTTCTTTAGGTTTATTTTCAGCACATGATTGAATGGTCAATTTCTATAAAGTCAAGTACCTGCTAACAAAATATTAAATTTTGTAATGTTAATTTTCTAGTTAAAGATAACTTCATAATTGCAATATTGATGTCACTGTTTCCTTCATGTTTTAACTACTGTATGAAACCTGTTAATAATAAAAAACAGGCGTTTGCTTTTAGAAGCATAAGATTCCTATCAAACTAATGATCAAGACCCATATGTAATATAGTATACTTTATGGTAAGGACTTCATTGGCTTAAAAAAAAGGTGGTGATAAAAATTAAAATGCTTCATGAGCTCAAAAATAAACGAATATTATAAAGATACATCAGACCAATCAGATCTGAATCAAGAAAGCAAAATTTATTTAAAACAGAAAATATGAAGTTGCCAACGAATAATGAAAAATAAAAGTTAAAAATAAAACTGGAAAAATCGCAGTATCCAAGAGTGAAATAGGAAATAAAAAATTAAATAATGTTAAAAAAAATATATAAAAATCGCACTGGCACAATTTTGAGAACTAGGAAAACTGGCCTATAAGATTATAAGACAATAGAACAAAAAACGGGATTTTTGATCCAAATACTCATTTTCAAGGTAGTCTAAAACTAAACTGAACTCAGTGGTGCTACAACTCATTGAGGGCCAAGGCCTACTCTACCCATCTCAGTTTTCTTGATCTTGAGCTTTGGCGTGCGAGAGCAGATGTCCCGATGCTGCGGTCAATCGAATCCCCAAGTGTTTAGTCCAAAAGCATTCTTGGAACTAATTTTATCTACCCACTGAAGGGACGAAAGGCTGAGTCAACATGCCCGGCCTAAAGATCGAACCAAGGACCTGTGGCATGAGATTCTAAATCTAATGTCCTAAATCTGAAAGAAACATTAAAAAAATTATTATCGTTTTGCACGAAAAGGTAATAAATATAATATTTAGTGCATCTTAAATGATTCTAGTGGATTGTTCACAGCTACTATTTAAGGTATTAAAACCATATTATTTATAATATCCCTGTATTGCTAGAATTTCTCATAAAATTTTTAAAGAAAGCATATGAAAAGTCTTCGATTAATGAATTTTTCTTTTCTTTTTTTAAACGGCGGGCACTTGGGATGCATTGTCCCATCGGCCAGGAGTGCCAGAACTGCTACTCTCTTCTCGTTACAGAGTAGGCACCTGTGACAAAGCCGCGGTTGTGGAGCAGCGTCCTCCACGTCACACAACCACAAACCCGTTTATAGGGCGGGTCACATTCACACAATCACGCAGAGAAGAAAGGACATAGAACACAGAGAGAAAGAAACATCCATGCCCTGAGCGGGATTCGAACCTGCAAATATCGGCTCCGCAGTCAGGCAAGCTAACCACTCGGCCACCTGGTCGGCATGAATAACAATACATAAAATTTAGATGCCAGCATTGCTAATCATGAGCGATGAATGATATAGCAGAATTACTAGTGATGATTTATAGTTTCTTCATTTCAAAATCGTTTCTAAAACTTAATCACCCCAATATTGGTATTTGATTTGTGTATACTGAGTAAGAATGAATACATTCTGAGCAAATAAGTGTTTATGAAGTTCTCCCTGTTTGCGTGTAGCGATTTACTCTGAAAATTACGAATACAGTCGCTGACATTTCTAAAACTGAAAGCAGAATGTTCAATTTAAAATGATAAAATTTTCAATAGCTCTTAAAGGAGGGCTACTTTATTAAATTATATTATTAGTAATATTTCTTAAAGAAAATATATCATGTGAAAAAAAAAGTTTAAAGTAATTTTTTTTTATTTATTTTGGTTATCGATACCTGCAAGAATCACAATATGCAAATTTTAGAAAGTACCTTCGGTTTTATCTGAAGTTAACATTATTTTTTTAACGGTACTCTTTTCTTTTTACGACGCCAGAAAAATAAATTGGGAAAAGTTCAGTTGAAAAAAGTTCCGAAGAAAAGTAAGATTTCCCTCTAATCTCATTTTTCAAGTCGTTAAGTCAGTGAAAATTTTATCTAAGAATACTTTTCTGGATATTTCCTTAACATAAAATGACAAGCTAATTTGGTCTTAACATGTGTCGGCCTGGCATATTACTGTAATAAGCTTTTAGAATGGAAAACAAAGGCCTTTTTGGGATTTTTTTCGGGTAAAATAATTATTTTTATTATCATATACGTTTATTCACATATATCAATATCTTTATAAAATGTTGTTACACTATAAAATTTAAATTTTAAGAATAATATTTTTTGTAAAATATAATGAAATTTAAAAAAAAAAAATAAGAAAAATACCAAACAATATATTCAAGAGACCTTATATTGAAAAATACTCAATTAATTTACAAAACGAAAAAGAAAATGATCAGCTTCCTTCAACATGGCAATATTTTTTATAATTTTTCTTCCAACTTTGAAAATTTGACTTTGAAAATTGAAAAATGTTAATATTTTTTTTTAATGGCGAACACTTGGGATGTATTGTCCCATTGGCCTCTTATGCCAGAACTGCTACTCTCTTCTCGTTACCCCGTGGGCACCTGTGGCGAAGCCACTGCGGTGGAACAGCGTCGCCCACGTCACACAACCACAAACCCGTTTACAGGGTGGGTCACATTCACACAAAGGAGAAAGGACATAGAACACAGAGAGAAAGAAGCATCCATGCCCTGAACAGGATTCGAACCCGCAACCAGCGGCTCCGCAATCAGGCACGCTAATCACTCGGCCACCTGGTCGGCAAGAATGTTAATACAGAACGATTAAATTTAAATTCAAAATTAAATTATGTAACACAGCATAAGGGAAAAAATGTTTTCAAAAACTGCGAACAATAACGGCAAATTTAGAATTAGAGACAAATTTTAGTAACTAATTTTTGAAATACTTGTAAAATGCGCATACTGTGCATAAAAACCTTTGACAAATCTTTTTATGTTATTTCTTAATCTAAATTCTCCTTCTTAATTTATTATTCCAAATTAAGAGCTTCGGACATTGGCATGCAAACGATTAATGTGTAATGTGGAATGCTGCATTTAGGTTTCCAGTAATTTTTACTCAAATTTGATTTGGAATTTTTTACAGTGTAACATAATTTTGTTACTAATTTTATGAGATGAAATCAAAAATTCATTACAAGAATAATAACAGATTCATTACATACATCCTGTAAAATATCTTGATAACAACATTTAAAAAAATGATTTGTTAGTTAATTTAATATAAAACGGACTGCCAAATTGAATGTAAAGATAATTTTGCATGACATATTGTCAGTGAAATTCTTTTAAATTCATTCTCAATTTGAGTTTGCTAAATTTGTGAAAGATGCTAATCTCCAATTCGTTACTTTTAATCATGGTATGGAAACAAATAAAATACCAGAATGGATTTATAATAAATGATGCTAACATTGAGTTAGTGTTAGAGACATGCATACAACCTCAGATAAATTGTTTCCTTTCACGCAAAACTGAAATCAGTCAATTATTATTGACATGAATTCACCAAAGTAGTTTTTAAAATAACTTATTTTTAAAATTTTAACAGAAGGAACAAAAATGTTATACCATCATTTTGCATGCCATCATTCAGGAGTTTAAATTGCTTGTCGAACATGAAAATTTGCTCAAAATAATGATCTAAACTTGTATCAATAAAATACGCCATATTGTTTTAACACTTCTAAACAAATGATTACGTTTTTAAATAAAACTGCGGTATCATATTTCAACATTTATTTAAGAGAACAATGGTTTTAATAATTGCTATATCTTTTCAAAACAAGAAAGTGTCTTCGACACGAAAACACTCGACTATCACCGACAAAAGGAATTCAATCAATGAGAGTAGGAAAAAAGACATAATAGCTGAAGACAAATTCCTTTTAGAGAGCTTTTTGAAAAAGTATAATTATAGTTCTGCTTAAGGAACTTTGAAAATAATTCTTTTCAGATCTCTGTGGCTTCATATTTTAAGAGCATCCGGTAACAACAGAAATTCTCTTCTTCCCCGCTTGAAGGGGTTTCATTTAATGTAAAGTTAATGTTTTGCTTTCTTAATTTCTAATAAAAAGATAAACGCTTTAAGCAAACTCTCAATTAATGGTTAAAATGAAAGCTGATTTTGTTTATAATATTAATTTTGGGAAAGTTGTTATTGTTCGGTGAAGATTCTTTACATTAAAGCATTAAAATTGTAAACAACTTGTAATTGTGGTTTGCCTAATTTAATCTAAATATTGCAGATTATTTTACTAATGTATATTTTTGAAAGCAGGCTCATTTCTTTTTATTAGTTACAATTTTAAATATAAACTGGAATTCCAAATTGGCCAGGTGATAATGAAAGCAAAAGTTAAATATTTGAAATACATGAACAATAAAAGTTAGAATTAATTGAATTTTATACGCTCTACTGAAAAATAAATTGAGAAACTTTAGGTAACTCTTGCGTTTCTTTTGCTTCATCTTTCTTCGATTACTATCTTTTTCTTTAAAACAAATATATATTTAAAACTTGTAAAATTTAAAGGAACAACAGGTTAGAATTATACAAATATTAATTTGAAGTTTATAATTGTAATAAAAGCATTATTTTCTTTTTCAACAATCATAATTTCTGAACATTTGTAATAATTATCTCTAAACATACAAGACTCTGCAAAAGAAAGGATTTCTTTCTTTCAGTTTTATTATTACTGCTATTTTTATTAATTTTTCCAAGCCTTCATTAATTATAACGTTCCTCTAGAAGGCAATAAAATATAAATTAAGAAAACATAGCATAAATATTTAATTTTTCAACTTGATTTATTTATTCTCTAAAGCAAAATTTAAATATAAGAATTGATTATATGCTTTGAAGAGTAGAAACCTAGATCGGGAACAAAATTGTTACGAAAATACAACATTCCACATCATTTTCGGTTTATTTTACACTTTTTAACTCAAAGTAGAAATGAAAATAATTTTCTGATTTACCTGAAATTTTGAGTACAGATATTTTTTTTATATAATTTCTAAGAAGTTTCTACGCAAGTGCAAAACGTTTGAATTAAAATCAGTAAAAAAATTATTTTTCTTAGAATATCGCTGTTTTTTTTTTCTTTTTTCAATAATTATTAAAACATACAGTTTCAAAAGGTTCCTTGGGGTATTCATCCACTTTTCCTTCGAGGTTAATATCTTCATTACCTGTACTATGCATGATTCTTTATCGCCTTACGAGATTATCGTCAACAAAACCAATTATTTTTATTTTTTGAAAAGCCGGATGCTATTTAGGCAAAGTATGAAATAATCGTCCTGATGAGGTTATTATGTAAATGATGTGCATGTTACTGTGAATGACCGAAATTGGTGGTTGTTGTCTTTCACCGGTGAATGTTAACAATCAAATTAGTCGCTTTGGTGAATGTCCGAAATATTTATTACATCCGATTTGATATTAATTTATTCGTGGATATAATTACATTTATTCGATATTTTAATACTTACTGACGATAGATTAGAACAAACATCAGTGTTCGGAGAATCGGGCAAATATATACCTGGCAATGGCACTTGACTTTAAAAAAACATGAATGTAGGGTATACCATACAGTGGCACTTGACCTTAAAAAACATCAGTGTAGGATATACCGGGCAAATGTATACCGGGCAGTGGCATTTGACCTTAAAAACTATGAATGTGGGGAATACCGGGCAAATGCATACCGGGCAGGGGCACTTGACCTTAAAAAAACATCAGTGTAGGGTATACCGGGCAAATGTATACCGGGGAATGGCACTTGACCTTAAAAAAACATCAGTGTAGGATATACCGGACAAATGTATACCGGGCAATGGCACTTAACCAGACCTAGTATGACTAGACCTTTGGTAAATGTCCGAAATATATACTAGATCTAGTGCCACTTTTGCTATAGCTTAAATATTTAAAAAAACATTAAACAAAGCATTTGAATCAATTTTAAACTGATAACGAAATTATTGCTTTAAAATTGAAAAAATAACAATAAAAACTGCGCCAGATAAGAGTAATTGAAGTAGTTGCTTTACACAGCGCATATGCTGAAGAAAATTTCAAAAAAAATTATCCAGGTGCATCTAAAAGTGGATGAATATCCCAAGACACCGCTTCAAAATGCCCATTGTGTTTTCAACAATGTAAAATAAATTGCAATAAAGTATTTTTATTTTTCCTACAATTTTAATATCCTCTTTAAAATTTTATTTCTTTACTTTTTTGTATCTAAATTTTAAGAAGTATTTTCTTTTTAATAATAATATGCTACTTATTACTGGGTTTCTAATTACGCCTGTCGACATAACTTTAAATTATTCATTTTCAATATTCCTTTACACATCCTCACGTAATATACGAATCATATACATGAGGTGTAGATATAAGCTTTACATTCCAGCAATTATAAAAAAAAGGAAATGATGCTTCATGGAAAAAATGGTTACTGATAAACTACTTATACGCTCGATAAGTAACAAGTTTTATTTCTAAGGGCGCACTTCGCGGGTAGCAACGCTTGATAGAAAATCTATTTCGAGTTTCGGGATATGCGTATATCTCTACCATTTGATGTCCTGGTCAGTAAGAAAACAATCAATGTGTGCTTCTATATTTACTAACAAACGTAACAATGAAAAAATAATAATTAGACTGAAAACAAAACAACAAAATATGAGAAATAGGAGCTTTCAAGAAGTGCTCCTTCAAGCATGAGTGTATCGAGAACAACTGAAATAAAATATAATTTGATTGACGAAGAATTGACGCCGCCAAAAAGCCAAAAATTCGTAACAACGCTTCCTCGCCAGTTTAAATTTTATTCTCAATCGGTTTCCATTCTTGCTTCCCGTTGTTCAGATGTTGCAGACAAACGTGCTTGAGCAGTGGGTAATCAATCTGATACCAGTCTTGACTCCCATTGATCTGATTTTTCAGACGAACGGGATTGAGCAATGTCTACTCGATCGGTTACCAGTCTTCTTTCCCGCTGCTCAAATGATTTTGAAACACTGGAAGCATGCAAATTTCGGTATATATTGAATTTGATAAGGAATACTGATATATGAGTCGCTCAGAAGCCAATGCGGTTAAGTCCAAAACACAACAATTGAGAAAATTAATGTTTTTTGATACATTAGTTTTTAAAATTCTTGGTTTATTAATTTAATTAGAAAAGTGTATAAAGTCTTTTTTCGAGGTGTAAACTCTGCAAAAAAAAAACAAAATATGTACAGGATGTGTAAATAAAAACGTAAGTATTTATTGAAATAATGACAGCATCTTAAAAATTTTAAGACTTATACCATTTGGCAGCTGAAAAAGATAAGAAATTCATGTCTACTAGTATAAACGAACTTTTATTTTTCTCAATCATCTCTAGATACAGTGAGTGACTAATAAAAAAATAAACTGTTGGATTATTTCAAAAGTTGTTTTTTACTTCAAAACTAGAGTGACACTTTTCTTTGTTTTAGGAAATGAAAAAAAAAAAAAAAAATGCCACATTTAAAAAAAATACGACGAAAAATACCATATCCCTTTTTTTGGTGAAAAAATACTACCGTAGTATTAAAAATACTACGTCTAGTAACCCTATGAATTTCTTGTTTTTCAGTGTTACCAACAAATATCGAAAGAAGAAGATAAATTTAATTTTTATTTCAAAGTTTATGTAAAAAAATATTGATAAAAGGTGGACTTATTCACAATGGCTTCTGAAATTATTATACAGTATATTCAGAAGCTATTAAAAAAAGGGCTGTCTAACCTAGATAAAAGTAACCAACGAGTAAATCCTTTAATAACTAAGAAGATTATTATTTATTTCGTCAAAATTTCCAAAAATCAGAAAATATCAAAAAATGGACTTAACCGCATTGGCTTCTGAGCGGCTCATGTATTAATATTACCTATTAAAATATGCATAAAAATATCCGTATAAACGTTTAGAAAATTAGTTGACATTTCTTTAATACCATTAATATCTGCATTTTAAAAATATACTACTGGGATTGATGAAATATGTTCACTACTGAAAAACTTGTTTGCTTAGGGCAAAAGAAAAAAATAATAAATAAAGTAAAAAATATTAAATTTTTCGCTAGTTTTAGCGCTTCACATCCCTTATTTTTAAAAATTGCTGTCAAAAAATTTCCATAGAATTAAGATTATTATAATTTTTATTACTCATTTAAAATATATAAAATTTTAATAGTGAAATAGGTTATATTAAATCATTTAAAAAAAAATTATTTCTCTTTATATTCGTTATAGACAATAAAAACATAACATTTTGTATTCAATTTGCTGCATAACTTTTCAAAATCCTACAATGCTGGATTAAAAAAAATGAAGTAAGACTTAGTTCTGACAATATTATTCCGAATCAGACTGTTCCGAGAAAGTTGGATGATGTTGCTATTGACTTAAATCTGAGAATAAGCTTCGCAAAAGCTTGAAATTTGAATTAGCACTTGACCATAAAGCCATTTCTTGATATAATAACTTTTTATGGACGATGATGAGACTCTTGATCTATAACTTAAATTTCATTCTTCTTCATCCGAAATTTGGAAGTGAACATCATATTGCGGGTAGTGAGTTTCTTCCACATATTATGACGTGCCATAAAAAACATTCTTTCAATGTGGCAACTGGCAAGTATGTTGAATATACTACGGCAACGAGAGTGAAACTCTGTTATCGCTTTTGATAATTATAACAATAATCAAACAATTAAAAAATTTTAAATTCATTGAACATTTTCAGCGATACCTTACTTTTCAGTAAGTAAATATCATCGTTTAATATACCATGTTCGCGACAGGGAATCTTCATAGATTCATCATAAATGCAAGCTTCAAGCGTAGGTCAATGAAATATTCAATGAAAAAATTAATGTTCTTAATAAAAATTTTAAAGTGAGAAAATTATATGACTGTTATTTTAATAGGGAACATATAGGGATGGAGTAATAGGGAAAAAGGGGAGCTACTGTGAGCAATTTTAACAAATTAATCAAAAATATATTAAACATTATTTTTAGCGGGAAATATTTTTTTAACAATAATTAGAACGTTTCACTGCATTCTGGTTTGTATCTGAATTTTAAAAAATATTTAGTTTTTCCATAATATTTTTTTCCATATCAATCAATATTTTGTAATCTTGAGAATAATCTTTTCATTGAAAATCGATTGTGAGTTAATAATGTAAAATAAAATATGTAACAGGTAAGTTCTTGCTGATTACACTAAAATGCCTTCAATCCCATCAGTTTGCTTAGCATTTTGGCATTTTATTCTTTGCAGTGCGCCTCTAATGAATAAAGGCAAAAGGGAATGAAAGTGTAGCCCCCACAAGACGTGGCAAGCGTTGGCAAACTTAACGACTTGTTAAGTAGCCAATTATTACAACTCAGAAAAATATATATGTAAAGCGAAAATGAAATTACTCTCTACCTTATCGGAGTATAAAAATTGGCATTAATGGATTAAAATGTTAATTTGTAATAGAGCATACTACTGTACTAAGAAAAACATTTTGAACTCAAATATATACATAAGAATACCGGTATTCAAATTGATGTCTTTGATAAATAGTTCGAATTATTTTTAATGTTAGCAGAAAAATGAAAATTTCAACGTTAAATGTCCATTGAGATGCCGTCGTAGTAGCTCTACCAATCACATTTTCTTCTCTTGGAAATTTCAGAAATGTTTTTATTTCTGTAAAAATGAAAGATTTGAGATTAAAAGAACTAAATCCAACTTTTTTTTCTTAAGAATTGAGCATCCTAATCTCAGATGTAAAAACTACTTGCACTCTTCTAACATAATGCACGGTTTTTTTATTTTTGTTTATTAAAAAATTTGAGTAGCAATAAGTCGTAAACCATATCGAGTCAGTGTTGTCTAGAAGTTTTACTTTATTTACATTGATCTAACATCAACTATTTAAAACTATTATTAACTATCATCAACTATTATTAACTATTTAAAAGAGAAAAAGAAAGTTGCTAACTTTTATATAAATGAAAAATTCCACTAAGGGCTTTACATTTACCCCATCACCATGCGTCTACTCTAGCCTCACGAAGACATATGTTTACTATGTTTATTGCTGATTAATTGATACTGAAGAAAGCAAAATATAATATTGAAATAGGTTAAAATAGTTTCATATGGAACATATTGTCCACTTCAGTTGAAATTCTCAAAATAAAAGATGTTCATAAAAGAGTAAAGAGAAAATTTGAAAATTACTAAACTATTCACAGTATGAATGAGCAACTGCATCTGAAACTGTATATCAGTGCTGCTAATCTACGATACCTCACAGAAGAAAATTGACTAATAAATAAAAAAGTTCGAGATTTCCACTTTGGCTCCAACTAGCCAACTCTCCACTATTTATAAGAACTGCTAATAAATCGACTATTTCTGTTACAAATAGTATACATTTGACGTGACAATTTTTCACCCAACTTGAAAATTTTTTCCTCAAAGCAGCAAAAATATAAAGAAGAGCAGAAATTTCGGACCTCAAGAAATTAACTAGAATTATGAAAGAGTCATATTTTATTTCGTTGCACATTTTCTGTTGCAATAAAACATATGTGCTTAAGCGAAAAAAATTGGTAACCATGAAAATAACTCGAAAATTCTTCCATTTACAAGATGCCATTTTATCTATCGATTTATTTCTTTTAACTAAAATGATCTTCTTTAAAGCCCTGATAACTAGAATTGAAATACATTTTTATATCGGAATTTCTAGAGAGAGAAATAGAGAAGAGGTACATTGATAATTATCGATATATATATTTCACAAAAACAGTAAGGAAATGTTAAGAAGTGAATTTGAATTTATTTCCAGTGCTCTTCAGTACTTCAAATGCTGCAAGTTATTTTAACTTGAACCCATGCAGAGACTGGGCATGGTAATGATTTAAATTTATAGGAATGATGATAGGTCATGAAACAATCTTTTATTTCTTTAGTATAGACTTCACGAGCAAGTCCCAGATCCCTGCTTGATTACAATTTTTTGTTCATACTGAAATGTAAACAAGAATTAGGACCACATTGTTGGTTTCTGTGCGAAGTGAAATGATACAAAAAATCTTTCAAACAAATCATCGACAAAAAACTTTGCAATGATATGTTAGAAATTATTCACTGTATTTAATTACTTTGCACCTTACAAAGGAGGAGAGAGCATGCATTTTAAACTGTTTGTAGAAATACCCAGATTTTTCTTATTTGGAATTTATAAGGCTTGATTTAAACAAATTATCGTATTTAAAATTTATATAGTATGAATAAAACAATTTTTCCCATTTAAGATTTATTATAGTATATTTATTAATCATAGTATATTATGTTTAAATTAATCAAAGCATTGAAAATACTTATACATTTATTTAATCCATGGAACTAAAATTAAAAATTTCAACAGAAATTAACAATTTTCATACAGAAATTAAAAGCTTTTAAAAATAAAATAAAAAATTCAATAGAGCTCTCTGGTAGCGTACTTTTTTGATTTTTTTTGTGGAGAATTTCTATTTTTATATTTAAAATTAAAATAGTGTAAATTGAGTTGGACATTGATAATACTCTTAAATTTATTTAAGTCTTAAAACTATTTTTCTAAAAAATAAACTTATAAATAATAATAAAAAAGTGATCAAAGGTGCCCCATTCATGTATTATGCTGTTCTACTTGTGTGAGTTTCATCTATTTATTTATGAAGTGTTTCTGGATATCCAGCGGTGGATCTTGCCTTTTTCTTCAAGCATGTTCCGTTATATACAGTATTGCTTTCGCAAGGGTAATTGTATTAGGGAGAAGTATAATAAATCTAGGCAATGTATATAATAATGGAAGACTTTCAGTTAAATATTCATCAAATAATAAAAAAGAATGAGTGTTAAATAGTTTTGCTGTAAACCTTATAACTTTAATTTTATAGTTTTAAATTAAAGAGTTTAAAATAACGTTTACCTTGCTAAAATTGCAACATTCAACGGAATGGCTGAACTTGATTTAAATAATACTGAATTACATCAAATAATTCCTCGTTAATATGATGAAATTTAAGGTGTTCGTAAGTACCTCTATTCAAAAATTTTCTCTCCTTCCCTATATCTAGCCGTATTTTACATCGTAATATTTTATTCTTTAATGACAATATACGTGTTATATAATATTTCATTTTGCATTTAATTTTAAATAAATTGAAGCAGCATGTCAGCATCTTAAATTTGTTCGAAGTGTCTATTTTAATATCAAAGTTTATGTCAGTTCCCGATGCATTATAGAGTTCAAAAATAAATTAATTCTATTATCAAGTGATTATAATATACGTCCTAAACTTGCACATCAATATATAAACATTATCATCATTTAAAAATTAATGTATTCTTTTCACTTTCAAATTACATGAAACGTTTATGTTTACCTTCAAATAACACCAGACTCATAAATTCATGGTAAGCAAACAATTAGCAATTTAAAACAGAAATATTGTTTATCTTTTAACTCCCCAAAAGAGAATTAATTAAGCTAAAATCCATTTTTCGAAATATGCACCAGTTGATAAAAATGTATTTATTCAACAAAGTTTAATATTTTGACACGTTGCAACTCTAATAGACAGGTTGATAGCAGAATTTAAGAAAAAATTTTTAAAAAAAATAATTCAAGTACACATCTCCAAATACAATCTGTTTAGCTCAGAATATGTTAAATTGCTTAAAACATTAAATATTCCGCAATTTAAACACATTTCAGTAATTTAATACTAGATATAAGATAATTTGTTTAAATATATTTTCCCTTTAATTAATTATGTATTACAAAGAGTAATGAATGTTTATTTTCACTCTAGGACTGTTTTGAGAATTTTAGTTAAGAAAATAAACTTATAAAAAATGAACTTAAAACTTATAACAGCTAAATGACCTTATTAAACTTTGTCTTAGGAGCATGTTTGATAATATATTTCAAGAGTAATAATAATAATAAATTTTAAAATTAAAGTATATTGAGTTGTTTTTTTTTAATTCGTAACATTAATTAAACCCCTGGGAAACATTTGGAGACATTAGTATTAAATTAAACTAAATTAAATTAGTATTAAATTACTGTGTCCAAAGAATGTCTAACACAGCCTCAAGTCATACCAAAGTTTAAAGCAATGAAATTTAAAGGATGTCGCATGAACCTAACCTTAAATGAAAATTATAACACAGAACAATAATGTTAAAAATATGGCATTTCAATCGTAAAGTCAAGGCAAAAAAGTATATAAACCATTTGAATGTATAAATATAAAACTACCAGCAAAGTTGATTGCTATTAAAAATTTAACTTAAAATGAGCAAAAAAAGGTGACAAACATATGGGATATGTTTTTTTCCATTTTAATGATATTTATTTAATACTTCATAAATTTCCTTAAGTCAACTCTGATACATCAAAAGTTGCGTTGTAAAGCATTTTCATGCTTACTTACAGTGGCCGTTTAATCTATTTTTTATCCTGCAAATTTGACTGAAAAATATCTCATATAGAAAAGAAAAAAAAGCTGTAAATAATAAAAACATTTTTTGAAGAAAATTATTAAATTGAAACTCTCTAATTAAAGGGATTCTTTTCGCGTGAGGTATAATTAGATATTTATAAATGTAAAATTTAGGGTACTTGTGAGTAATTTAAATGCTGTTAATTTAAATGCTGCCAACGTAGAATATAACCGAGATTTTGTTGCAGCGTAAAAGAGATCTCCACTAAGAAACTTTTGAAGAGTAGAAAAAGACACTAATTTCTAAGACTATTATGCACGAAAAAACACCTAAATAAAAAATTACAAGTTGTTTCATAATTGTAAATTTATTTATTGTATCATTGTATAATAAACAAAAGTCAAGATGAAGTACTAGAAATCTATAATATCAAGGAATGAAATCGGATTTTAATTCCAGTCCAACAAATCCTTCTAATGATTAATTTTAATTTTTTAAAAACGGGAAAAATTTTGAATTTTTTAATAATTTATCATTTTAAGATTATTCAATCAAAATATTCAATTGATTTTCGCAAAAATGTTAAAATTATACATAATATGTCGAGCGCAGCACGCGACGCAGGACTCGCTGTGACATGTATGATCACGTAAATCTGTGTTCTCAGTCGATTAATAGATTTGCCGACTCCTATCATTTTAGAAAAATATCATTTTAAATATTTTACTGTAATAATTCGTCTAAATTATTGAAGAAAAAAAATTAAGAACACTTACAATATAAATACTTGAAATTGCAACTTTTTGTTTAGTTGTAGCTTATACTTGCACTTAATGAAAGTTGTAAAAAAGCAGTTATGAAACAATCAGAAATAAATGTCGACCAAGCAGCCAAAAAATACGTCTAAAATGAAGATGGCCGCAGAATTTTGGCTGCTACTCTAAAAACATATGAAGTGCTACATGCGTACAGATCGACAAAAAAGAGGATGAAGTAACAGTAGAATCTACTGAAAATAATGGGTAGAAGCATCTTATGAACCTGATATTGATGCAATATAGTTATTAGCAAAATTTTACAATATTATTTGAGTTGCAGATGACACAACGCTAAACGCAATTTACTCGAAACTATGATGCCCTTATTTTTTTGTATCGCTAAATTGTACAATTTACAATCGATTCATTTCAAATTTTTACGCAATTCCCCCATCTGGATCTATTTGATACAATGCTTCTCCATGCATTAATTACTCAGTCCCTAAACCTCCTTTCCACTCTATCTAACCATCTTGTTCTATGTCTTCCTTTTTTTCCTTTTCCTTCTTCCTTTTCATTTTTAGAGGTTATTTTTTAAACAGTACTTTCCTCGCTATATCAAAATACATGTCCTAGCCACTTTATTTGAGAAACCTTGATCATTTTTACTTAGTTTCTTTGTATTTTGATTGTAATTCATGGTACCAAGGGGAATCATCTATCTTATATTTTTATATTGTACTGGTCTTTGCTAAGCCAAACATATTGTTGAAATGCAATTCAGCTAGCTAAATTATGGCAAACCTATTTGGCGAATCTTTCTGAACCACAATGACAAATTATTTGCTTCTCTTTATCGCCATATTATGAAATGATAGAAATGATTTTAAATTCTTTTAAATATAAGTGATATTTTGTAGAGATTTAACCAACAAAGGATTTTAAGATGGAAGATTTTGAATAAAATACTTTAAATCTGCTTCTCGGTTCATAGCCTATGAATCTGACGGTCTGTTCAAAAATTCACATGTAAAATGGATTTTAAATCTACTAAAAATTTCCTTTTCTGAAATGTCAATAATTTTTATCTCCGTTGCATTCAATTCTAGACTAACACGTTTTTTTAAAATTTTAATGATGTAAAGGTATTTTCCTAGTCTAACAATGTTACTATTTTGTAAAGTTTAGTTCCCCAGATAGAAAATAAAATCAATTTCGACTAACATTTGCCTTTTAACATTTGAAGTTGCTCTGAGTACGGCCGTTTCTGACTTTAGAGCTTGGCTGCAAAACTATCGTCTCATCTAATGTATGTATATACTAATTATCATGTTAATGAAATACGTGCTTTCGATTAAAAACAATTCCTTTGTTTTACATATTTGACTGAAAAAGTTTCTTTTTATTTACCACATAACAAGTGGTAAACAAAAAAAAATTCCAAAATCAAAATCTATACTTGATTGCATTAAGTTGTATATCATCTCGGAAATATTGGTGACTTAGGTCATACATTTCAGGTGACAAAATCCATCCTTATCAACCTTCTAGAAAGTTTCAGGACTCCAGATGAATTCGGAAGCGAGATATTTGAGAATTCACTAAGAGCTTGGTGATTTTTCTCACACAAAAATGGTAAGTGATGGATCATTTTGGCTTTGATACATGAGTAATACGCCTTTAGTGATTCAAATTTGTTGTACGATGGAATTAATATTTCACAGTTTTATCACAGTACAGTTTTATCTTAACAATTGCTACAGGTCAAATTAAACATTTATTAACTCATCAGCAAACCATTTCGTTTTTATATCATAGATAATTTGTCCTCACATGCATAGCATGATCTCGTTCTATAAACTGATTTATTTTTTATTTTTTAGCTATACTAAACTGCTTATGCATTTTTTCTTCCTTTAAAATAAAGTGAGTGGTCAGAAATATTTTTAGTTGCTAATTGCTGTTTGCAACTTTGTCTACAGTCTTTGATTTCAATATTAACTATTTTCAAGGGATATCCGTGATAATCCCAAACCTGTCTAGTTGTTGAATTGGAGTAATAATTGGAGTAATGAATTGGAGTAATAATTTAAAATCTGTCCTACAGTCATTAAGTCATTTAAACCTCCGAAAGAATGAGTCCATGATTTTTCTGCATTGTATCCTGCAAAAATATTGAAATTATTTACCCCTCTGTAGTGAGAATGAATAGAAACCTCATCATATGCTCTATAACGTGTTTTAAAACTTCATCAGGCACTTCTGGAGCCATAACTTGAGTACTGTATAATATATATGTTATTGCTCGAAAAAGACAAGTTGCGTGATAATTGGTATGACAGTATACTGCACCTCAGTTCTGCTTATGTTTAAAATGTCCATTTCCATTTTAGAAAGGATCGAAAATTAATCTAAGGAATTACTTCAAAATATAGCTTTTTTATTACGAAAATATAAAATATTGTTAAATAAATACTTTAGGTACAACCATCAATTATAATACTGGAAGATATTTTACTCTGACGTCATCACGACGTTTTTCTTGAAGTTTCCCTTGGCCGCACAGCTCCATGTGCCCTCTAGCAGCACTTAACGGAAACAGTTTGTTGATTCAGCAGATGTAAATAGTTGGCACTCAGCACTTTTAGCTCACTAAGCACTGGTTGGATGAAGAAATGAATTCTTTGTAATTTATTGTTTTATGCTTCATTTCAGTTAAAATTATTAAAATATGTTTGGAATGCAGGAATTTGTGTTATTATTTAGATGTTTTTTCATATTGCGCAATTAAGAAGAAACATAAAATTTTCTGAAAACTTAGAATTTTTTATTTTACATTTTTATTCTATAAAACGTAAAAAATATTTCTTTTTTTTCATTTGTTTATTTTAATCTCCCCAAATAATAAATAATATTATAAACCGAGGAAAAAGAACTGCATTAAAAGCACTTTTCGCAACTTATTTTTTTAGATTAAACGGAATAATGGTGCATATCATTCATATAAATACATGTTTTATTCAACATTAAAGAAATTTAAGAACAAAAAGAGGGTAAAAATGGAAATATTTATATTAAATCGTAATTTATTAAGTAAAATGTATTTTTGCTTGCATCAAGAAACGACATCTTTAATGATTCAATTTGTAAGCATTTCCTAAAACTAAATAAAAAAATGACCAAACAATTATGAAGAACTTTATAAATTCGATTAAAATTAAAAGTGAACGATAAATTTGCCAATTCATTAATCTAACTGATAGTTCAGTGCATTCTTTCATAACTTGACGCTAGAAATTTTACGTCAAGAGTGTTAGCATTTTGGAACACATCGATAAAAAAAACAAATTAATAAATTAAAAAAATACATCGCCTTTTTTTATGTCCTAGTATTAGAGTGAAAACACTATATATTTCTTAATTCGTAAAAAAAAATAAAAAAAATAAAATTAATAAATTAAAACATTACATTGTCTTTTTACATGTCCTAGCATTAGAGTGAAAACACTATGTATTTCTAAATTCGTAAAAAAAAATTTAAAAAAAATTAATAAATTAAAAAAAATACATCGTCTTTTTATATGTCTTATCATTAGAGTGAAAACACTATATATTTCTTAATTCGCAATACTAACTATCCCATAGTGCTTAACCAATCAATTGAGACGAATAGAATTTGTTAAGTGACTGTGATCTGTAAGCATAATGCATTCAACAGAAAACTAAATTGGAAGTTATCAATTGGATGTTCATTCTCAAAGTCTTATTCATTTAATTATTTTCATTTCTTACTATAAGTCTTTTTTACATTCGAACATCCGTCGCAACAGATAGTAAGAACTGTTAGCGATTACTGTACCAGAGCCTGAATCACATTCGCAATCAATCAATCAATCTTTTTCAGCTCGGCATCTCCTTTCTGCACAGTCAGCAACAAGTAATCAGCAATATCTGAAAAATGGGTTCGAAAGTGATATTAGTAACAAGTTTAAACAAGTAAATCAGTCTGGGAGTTGAAAAGACTCAAATTGCATTTATATAAAGCAGTTAATTATGTCACGGAGATAATTCAAATATCTGATATCGTCAGTCAATTTGAGAAAAACCAGTTCAATGCTGATCAATTGTTTTAATTTTTTGAACTTTTTTTTTAATGGCGGGCACTTGGAACTATTGTCCATTGGCCACAGA
This sequence comes from Parasteatoda tepidariorum, assembly GCF_982258835.1. Lineage (NCBI taxonomy): Eukaryota > Metazoa > Arthropoda > Arachnida > Araneae > Theridiidae > Parasteatoda > Parasteatoda tepidariorum. Next base: position 21,557,546 of record NC_141761.1, read on the forward strand.
AAGTGCCAGAACTGCTAACTCTCTTTTCGTTACCCAGTGGGCACCTGTGGCGAAGCCACGGCGGTGGAGCAGCGTCGCCCACGTCGGATTACCACAACCCGTTTATAGGGCGGGTCACATTCACACACTAAGGAGAAAGGACATAGAGCACAGATAGAGAGAAAGAAACATCCATGCCTTGCCCGGGATTCGAACCCAGAACCTTTCTGATGCAAGGACAGTTCTCTGCCCCCTTCACAGGCCGGTCGGCTTCTTTGAACTAGAATGTGGGGAAAATTTGCTGTAACCATAATAAATTACGTTTACCTTTAAGTTGAACTATAGCATCATGTTGATACAATGGTCTTAGAACCATATTTAACGGTGTTATGATTTTAGTAGTATATTTTGCACCTATATTATAAATTAAGCGCCATCTTTTACGATGAATTTTATCAATTATGAAGCTTACCATGTCTGCAACTCTATATCATTGTTACAGGAATAAAAAATAAAAAAAAACAAATCGAGGATTCAATTATTTTGTTTCTCTGAGATTAGCAGTGTGGTAATTTTAAAACATAATTAAATAGATATTAAGCTTATATATTATTTTCAACATTGGAAGAATATGAGATTCCTAAGATTAAAATCTAAATAAAATAAAAAATAGCTTAATGTATTAGGTGATTTCTTTTTATTTTACATTGTTTCTGAAATAAATATAATGAAATGTGCATCTATGATTTAATGAAATAAGATAATTTTTTAAAAATTCTTATTGAAATTATTCGCTAAAATGCTTCTATTGATTATATGTATCAGACTTTTATTAGCAAAAACACGTACAAAACTGTAAAGTAAATAACATATTAAGCGATAAGTTGTCATTATGTTAATATTTTTCTTCCCTTTGCATAATAAGAAATTTAAAAAATTGTCGCAAGCTGAGAAATACATAATTATGTTAAAGCGTATATAATATATACGTTTAACGACTGTACGAATGCAAAAAAGTACTTGAATAAATTAGATAATTTCTATATCCAGATAGACTAAATATAACACTAGAATTTAAAAAAAAATTTAAAAATAAATAAAGATATAATAATTCTTTTTAATTAAAATAAAATTCAAAAAAGCAACAACAAAAATACTTGTCAAAAGCTAAAGTAATCTACGAAACAACATTTACTGTTACTCATGTTTTCATTATATTTTGATCGCTAAATTTTATACTTTACTTGTTTGCGAAATAATTGCTAATTTAAAAACCAATTAAGTTCATCGAAGAAGAAACATCATCTAACACTTTTTCTTTTAAATTCATTGGCTTTAAAATACTTAAAAAGAAGATTTTAATTAGTTCAATAGGATAAGTTTCTATAATTAAAACAGCAGTTTTTGTAAAGATAATTAATATTTGTACAAGCAGAATTATTATAAATATCATTTTGAATTTAAAAAAATCATAATTGAATTTGTTATTTTCTAAAATCTTAATGTGATTTTTTTTCTAAAAATTTAATATCATCTATATAAGATTGCAAGAGTAATTCTTTAAGACAATGTTATTTTCTTAAAGTAAAAGTGACGTTTAAATTCAAAAAATTGTGAAATTTATTATTAAAACTTATGTGTTTTTCGGAGTCAAAATGTTACACCTTCATCAGTAACATAAATAGCAAAGATGGTACAACAGAGATGATTTAAAGCGACAGTGGATAAGTCTTACTAAAGATATAAATATACAGCTAAAGGTAAAATATTAAAATGACAGAAATCTAAATATTAAACAAAAATAATGATTTTCAAATAATTGGGAAGCGTGGTAAAGCATCAAGATTATTAACAATTGAGTTTTTGCTCTCGTTGATGTAGAAACTCTCCCGAAAATCCAGGTCAAAGCATGAAATACGACTGAGAGTGATATATGAAGAAAAATCGAATCTAAGAATCTAATCGAATCTGTGTTTTAAGATGGATGAACGGTGGAGATCTATATTCATGACATAGCAATGATTTTTTTTTTTGAGCCGTAGATGCAAAAATGCTCGTTTAGTTTGTCCTGAGTACAATAATCTACTTCAGCATGAAAATTTTCCAGATTCTCCAATTTTTCAAGATTCAAGAAAATAGTTTTGTTGTTCGGCAAAAAGAAAATGTGAAATGTAATTTTTGAGATATTTTTGGATAACTGAATGCCAGAACTGAAGCATTGAGAGAATTCTAAATACTGCCAGCTTTCAGAAATTTCTTCGAAACATCAATTCCAAATTATTATTTCCTTGAACATTAAAATTACCTTCTTGAACCTGAAACAGCTTGGAATCTTCTAATTGGCGCATAGCAATATGGATCGTCATAAATAAGACAGATTATAAGAAAACTCAAATATCTACGTCAATAATGAAGAACTTCATTGTTCATCCAGCGCAAAAAAACAAAACAAAAAAACAACGGAAAGAAACATCTGGATAGATGGCTATAATTTTTTTCCTTCATCATATCATTCGCTAATGAATTTCAGGCGTTGATCTAGAGGAAGAATTTCTATATCATCCGGAACATACTACATTTGTCAAATAATTAAAAATCACTCTTCTTTTTTACTATTTTATTTTTATATCATCTTAATTTTTATTGCATATTTATCTCTTCAGTATGTTGCAAATTTATTTTTTTTTATTGTCCATTTATCTTTTGAGTCATTTTAAGGAAAAATGCTTCTTTCAAACAAAGAAAACTCTTGAATTTGACATATCGCTTTTAATAGTATTCTTATGATGTTCAGCAAAATGTTATTTTACTTCGATACTTATCTCTTGGAATGGACTATTACCAGAAAATTATTTTGCTTTTCATTGCACAAGTAAATATAGTGCTTTTATCAACCAGTAGTAGAGTGACATTTGAAAATATATACTTAGACCACTCGAGCAAAAGCCGAAGCAACAATGAAACTGACTGATTCATCTAATCATTCATCACACAATAATAAGCGTTTAAATGAAATTGTGGTTGAAAAAACTTGACCAAAAAATGCACAGCGTAATTTTAACATAAGTGCTAATTTGTTTTGGTATCCTTCAAAAGAGCATCACTACTCTAACTAGCATGCATATATATATATATATATATATATATATATATATATATATATATATATATATATATATATATATATATATATATATATATATATATATATATATATATATATATAACCCAGCGGCGCGACAGCCCTTGAGGGCCAAGACCTACTGTGCCCATCTCAGTTTTCTTGACCTTGGGCTCTGGGGTGCAGGAGCAGATGTTCCGGTCAGGTGGTCAGCCGAACGCGGAACCGGAACCCCCAGTGTTTAGTTCCCAAGCATGCTTGGTACTCATTTATCGACCCACTAAAGGGATGAAAGGCTGAGTCAGCCTTGCCCGGCCCGAGGATCGAACCAGGGACCTGCGCAAGCGCAACCGCGGACAGCGAAGCGCAACCGCTCAGCCACCGGGCGTCATGTATATATATATATATATATATATATATATATATATATATATATATATATATATATATATATATATATATATATATATATATATATATATATATATATATATATATATATATATATATATATATATATATATATATATATAGCATAATAGATAAATACAAAAGAAGGACAAAAAAAACGAAGAAAACTAAGAAAAACAATAAATTTTATTTACTGCAAGTAAATAGAACTCATAAGATAAGTTCAAAATGTAGAGAAAACATGGAAAAATTACAGAACAATGAAAAAAGGGAAAAGAAAAATACTAATGAAAATAATAAAAAAATGCGGGAAAGAAATTCCGGAAAAAGAAAAAAAAAGAAAAATCTTGAAAATAAAGGATATAATCTTTTCATCAGCTCACACGATTATATCCGCTAAAAGGAGTGCATTCTAATTTTGTTTCAATATAGCCAAAGCAAAATATATCAATACAGTAGTGTGAGGAGCACTCAAAGAAATTTAATAAAATTTACAACAAATTAAATAGAACACAATAAGTAAAAATATCACGCAAAAACATAAAATAAAACATAGGGGAGAGTCGGGTAGCCCCGCCCAGCGGGTACCCCCGCCCACAGTCAATTTCATATGTATAGAATATTTTTTCAAATCAATGGGCCATCGGACATTAATTGCTATATTAAAAAAAAGATTATTTTCAAAATTTCAAGTATTTATGCAGCTGTTAACATGGTAAACAATAGTTTTGAAAATATGTTGAATACAGTAGTCATGAAATTAAGAAAAACTGGTTGAATGTTTCGATTAAACTTCATTTTAATACTTAAAAAAATAATTTTTTCTATACATACAGCACTAAAGTATGTAGTCTTAAGTTTAGTTTGCACGAAGAAAGAAGTTTATATGTGAAAAATTGTTCGAGTAATTACAAATTTACAAAAAAATTGGATTTCGTGTAGCCCCGCTCACATGAATATCGGGTACCGCCGCCCAATTTTATTTCGTCGATAAATGTACGGTTGCAAAGATTATTATTTTATTGCTTCAAATTTGAATGTTATAAGCATTTTTAACAACAAATATTGTTGTTATTAAATGATAGAATTCACTAAAAGTATATAAATATGTAATAAATAAAATAATTTTGTGATGAAAATGATAAATGAGGTTTATCTATTGTCAATACATTGGTCACTTTCATTTACACCTGAAAAAACAGTCAAAAAACATAATTTTTGTAACTGGGCGGGGCTACCCGACACATTTTGAAAAGAGCTGAAAAACATGTTTTTTTAAATTTCTATTTTTTTTAAGTTAAACTACTCTTTTTTTTGGTTTATTCTTTTTGCATTATTTAATTAGATGGCAAAACAATAGAAACATACAAAAATATTGATTATTACTCAATATTATACGGAAATATAAGCAATACTCCTTAAGTGGGCGGGGCGACCCGACTATCCCCTAATGAAAAAACAGAATAAAACCTAAAACGGAATCTATAAGGCGAGTAGCGAATTCAAATGAACTTATACGGGAAATTATTACGGGAAATTTTTCAAGAATGATTTGAATATTTTCGTAACAAGATTGCCAGATTACAAAATATGAAAACAGAAGATCAAATTGAGGTAAAAGCTTAAATAGAGGAGTTTTGTTTTATAGTGTGTTCGTATTACAGTACTTTGCGTTTGATTTGTTAGTTATCAAAAATGGGCCCGAAAATAGATGTGCGCAAGGTAATATTATGCTGGATAATTCAGAGAAGTTGACAACTAATAATTTTAGAAAATTTATAATTTTAGAAAATTAACCTTTAATTAAGAAAAAAATAAAATAAAATAGAAAAGAGAAAGAAACATTAATTGCGTGTTTTGCACAAAATTTTAGCCATGGATTCCATATTAAACAAACTAACAAAAATGCTTTTTTAGCAAATTTATTAACAATAATTTACAATTAACTTAATGATTTTATATAGAATTTAACTGCTTTAGTTGTGTATCCATTGTTTTTTTTATCAAATTTTACAGGAGTTCGTCCATTTGTTTTTTGGATAAATAAACATTACTACATAATCTTTTAATTATATTCATTTGATTAAAAATGGAATTTAAATAGATGTTATTAAAAACATTAGAATTCCAAGTAATTAATTTATTTATATTAAAATTATTTCTTTTACCGTATAAATCAACAAATCAACAATCTTTTCTAATACCTAAATCCAAAAAAATTGTAATTAATATTATCATCATGATTACGAAGCAAGATTAATTCCTGTGGATAAATATTATTTAATAAAATAGTATAATCTCGAAAATTGAAGATAATTAAATCATCAATAAATCTAAAAACAAATGTAATATTAAGAGTATAATTTTTTTCATAATAATGCAAAAATAAGCTGAGAGAGATGAAAAATTAGATCCTTGAGGCATTCCATAAATTTGAAGAAAAATATTTTTTCTATTGTAAAGATAATTATCAAAAAGACAAAAAATAATTAGAATTTCCCTATAATCAAAGTCACCATTTTGGATATTTTTAAAATCAGAATAATAACTCTAAAGGTCATCTTTTAGTTTAGAAAGGGGAATGCTATTGAAAAGATAATGGAAATCAAAAGTCGCAATATAATTAAGTTTATTATGTTTCGTAAATTCTAAAATCAGCTGACTATCTGTGATAATCCAAGAAAAACCTTCTTTAACAATATTGTTAATAATTTTGTTTAAGTAGTTAGAGAAAAAAGTGCTAGGTTTATTTAGGTAAGTATTAGACCCACATGTGATTGTTTCAAATTTTATAGGAATTTTATTAAATTTAGAATGATAATTAAGTAAGGAAATTGTATATAGCAAATTTTAATTTTAAACCTCTTATATAAAGCTAAAATTTTCTTAATGTCAATATTATTATTTAAATTACTAAGCTCAAAATTTTTACTATTTTTTAACTCAGTATTTAGAAGTTCAACATAGAATTTTTCACAGAAGATAGCATAATTATATTGTTAGTTTTGTCTAATTTTTTTGCCAAATGCCAAATTTTTTTGTAGTTGCCTAATTGATTGAAAAATTTTAGAAATTTTTTTTTAATTGTTACTGTTTTTTTAAATTATCCTTTTCATTGACAGCAAAGTTTTTTAAGCAATAATAAACACCCCATTTCCATTCCGTTAGCATACCTACAGGTAAAGAGAATCTATTTGATATCTTTAAACGGAAATTGTTGAGATCATTAAGAAACTATTTTAGAAATTTATTAATTGATATATGGTAAAAGGATATAAATTTTGTGCCTTTTATCATTAAATTCTTAAATTCTATAATATTTAAATTACCAGTAATAATATGTTTACAATGTTTATCAGCAAAATCAAAATATTTCTTTTCTTCACAGTGACATTCATAATCGGACACATTAATTCCCCCTAAATTTTTGCTTTTATCATTATAATTCAATATAGTTCTACCAAGAGATTTATTATATTTAAGGCTTTTAGTTATGTTAAAATTATTGAATGGATATAAGTTTTTGAAATTTTCAAAAATATTATGAAATTTGACCTTATCACACTCCTTTTTGTGCATATAATCGTGGGAGCAGATGTAAAGATTATATCCTTTATTTTCCGGATTATTTTCTTTTCCCTTTTTTCAATGTTCTGTAATTTTTCTATGTTTTCTCCACATTTTGAACTTATATATATATATATATATATATATATATATATATATATATATATATATATATATATATATATATATTTATATATATATATATAAACTCAGTGTAATAATTTGCAGAAAAAACAACTTTTACACCTTGCGATAAAAATATTTGCTATAAGAGTAGGCTTCCACAAAACCATTTTTATTCTTTATGCAAAATGCACTCGAATATTTTTTATTCATCTTTTCTTCCTTGCCCTCCAAATAAATAAGTTTTTGCGACGGTGCTAAATTTGCATAATAACAATAAAGTTCCATTTTCGTAATAAAAAGAAGAAAAAATAATTCTTTGCATGCAATTTTTTTTCCTTCTGATTATCATGAAAATAAGCTTGTGTGACAAGGCATGACAGGGAAAGTAAGAACAAAGTAGAAATAAACTGATTTCTTGTTCTAACATTGATTTTTTTCATATTTTTTTATACGTGGTTTCTATTTAAACTTGTTTTCCTTTCACCTGCTTAAGTAGCTGAGACAAAAATCTATGTTTGCCTTTTTTAGTGTCAAAAAAATCTGTTAATTGATTTCTGAAAAAATACTGAAAGAATAACTTAATTAAGGTGAAAGCAAAAAACACCAGAGTGATAAGATGTTCGCTCCTTTAATGTAGACAGCAATCCTAGATCTCAACCTTACTTTAGAAATGATATTTAATGAATAAGTTGTTCTGCCTTAAGAAATATTTATCCATATTAATAAAAATGAGTCTGTATTTCTTCTTTTTTAAATAAAACAACCTTTATTTTGTGCTGTAATTGGATGCGCAGAAAACCAATGAGAACCAAATATTTATATAAAGAAAGTCTGTATCTAAACACTTATTTACACTCACTTTCTGTGCCACATGGAGACGAGAAAAAACTTGGAGTAGGTAAAAAGGTTGGGAAAAAAGTATCCCTCTGGAACAGACCCACTTTTGATTATAATCAAAATATCCGCCATTTTTCATACGTCTCAAAATATGTGATGCTGTGTGCTTTTACCGATCCCAGGAGGATGACGGTAGTTTTTAATTCTGCCACAGACTGGAACTGCTTTTTTTTAATCTATACAGCTTTGTGGGGATGGCTGTTTACGTTTTCTCGGGGATTGATGTCATAAGAAAGAAGGGCAGGTGATTTATATCATGCACCCTCTTACCCAAAAAGTGAACCACAGTGAAGATTTTGACAAGTAAATAGAAGGTGGCAACTACATACTGTGACACTCAAAAAAATAAAATTCAATTTTAATCATTTAGTAAAACAATTTGTCTTTCATTATTCTATGAGTGACGCTTTCTATCAGTGCAAGCTGTTTTTGCTTAAAGCAAAACATTTAGAATAAATTTAAAGAAGGAATCGAAGAGTTTGATCAGCTTAAGCAGTTTTTCCATTCTCTATTTTCAGTAGATAGAATCTTGAAGCAATTAAAATCTCTTCGGTTTAATAGAATATCTATATAAAGGACTGTAAATCGATAATTGGATGTAAAGATTGATCCAGTTCTGCTCATTCACTCTCAGTTCGTACAAAAAGAGCATTAAAAGAATTCGTAAATCCACAAAGCTCAGTCATGACTTCTGATGAGAGCTATATTAAAAGAAGACCTGGGTTTTTGTCGTTATCGTTAAAGAAAAGGTCGATATTTGATAACTACACAAAAATTAAAAAGTTTACAAAAATGCATGAAATTGCTAAACCGGTACTTTAACAAAAGTGTTGACAGAATATTTTTTTCTAATGAGAAGATATTTTGCACAGAGCTTAAAAATAATGTTGTACATGCAGCAACCTTTAATGACATACCTGAAAGTGAACGAATTGTGCAACGCTTTCAGAACAAGAATTATGTAATGGTTTGGGCTGAAGTGTAAAATAACGGAAAATTTTCTCTGAAATTCATCTATAAAGGGGTAAAAATAAATGCTAAATATTACGGAGAGGAAGTATTGGCTACTCATTTATTGCCACATGCTGACAGATTGTATCCCAAAATCGATTGGATGCTTCAGCTAAATTGATCCAAATCGATTGGATATTCTGGACCGTTAAACAGGACCAAAACAAAACTGGCTTGACTCCATAACAATTGCTTCAAATTTATTAAGCCAGAAGAGTGGCCCCTTTTTCATCGGATCCAAATCCTTTAGACTATTGTGTTTGGGGGATTCTAGAGTTGTTGCTCAGAAGCACAGAAGTTTAAACACTCTCAGAGCTTCTTGATTGCGTGGATGGGACAAATTACCTTTTGAAATGATTCATGCGAGCTTCGGACAATGGCGTACGAGATTATCTTTAGCAATCGATGAAGTTGATGGTCGTTTCGAATAAAAAATTTTAAGATAAACTTCCATTTATAGTGTTAATTATAATTTTGTATTTATTATTTCCTATTTAATATCTGTACAATAAAATAATTCGATATTTGTAACAGTATTTTGTAGCGTCCCTGGGGAAGCAGTGTCCAGATTAAAAATCCGCTCTGGGTCGACAATTCTTCCTTTAGAGGTCAAGAAATGGATTTCTTTTTGATTATCAGATTAATTATAGATTTCTTTTGAGTATAGATTTCTTTCTGATTTGACAGCCCCCATATAGAGTGGAGAAGAGTCTATGTCAATTACACCCTCATATTCGTAACTTGACTCACACTACTAATTAACCTTCCCCTTGTTGCATAACGGAAGAGAAACCCTTTTCTTTTCTCTTGTTATTGTAATAGAATACCAAAGTGACTGGATCATCTTAAATCTTTATCTTCTACTCTCCTTAGCACTCTTTTTTGCATGGGAGTAATTTTCAACAAAAGCTACTAATTTTTTTTTTTCGTATCGTAAATTTCTTGTTCGATATCTAAGACGAAACAATAGAAGAGAGAGAAAAAAAACGAAACTCTTTTCAAAAAGAGCAGAAATGTGGAAACTCATAGATGTTGTTTGAAGGCTTCGGTTACACTAATAAACTTTACAATGCCTTTCTCCCAGGCCGCATGAAAAAATTAGTAGAAGCTCATTTACTGTCATTTGAAGGGAAAATTGCTGAAAGGTGAAATGCAGATTTTCCAGTCAGAGTTTTTTATCAAATTTGCAAAATGTTATCATCGTTTTTGAATTATAGGGTGCATATCATGAATTGAATTTCATGACCTCAATCTTTGTAAAAACGTGTCCCTACCTTATATCCTAATATATTATATATCAAAAACTGGTCGGATTATCCTTAGGGAGGACGTATATACAAAAAAGAAGTAGTTACAGACTATGGCAGAATTTGAAAATTGTCTTATTTTAAACTTGACATAATATTAATGCTATTGTTCTCCTGGAATCGGGTAATGGAATTGCAACATCACATATTTAAAGCCATATAAAAATATGGCTGATAATTTGGCTAAGACCAAAAGTGGCTAAATTCTAAAGGGATACATTTTCTCCACACACACACATATCTATCTAGTATCTATCTATCTATCTATCTATCTATATATATATATATATATATATATATATATATATATATATATATATATATATATATATATATATATATATATATATATATATATATATATATATATATATATATATATATATGTTACAAAATTTCGCAACTAATTGCTACAAATGATGCTAACCTCAACTGGGATGATTCATACAGAAAACCGTGTTTGCATACATCGATTTACTATGTTTTTCGGAAACTTTGTTTTTAATACTTGAAAAAATTCATTAAAAACTTTGTTATTGTTTTTATTTAAGACAAAAATTTCATTCATTACTAGGTAGAAACAGTTTAAACACATTTTTGGTTCTTTTATAATTATAAAATTTAAAACAAAAAACAAGTAAATGGAGAAGAATCATTAAATTTATATTTGCATTAAATTTAAACTCATATAAAATTGACCCTGGATTTGGACAATTTATCCATTTCAGTCTTTTAGCATGAATTTTTAAAGGATTTGGAATAGTATCAGGCCTTAAATTTTGCTACCATCTTTCCTATTTACTTTAAGCTGAGATTCTATAAAATGAACATGCAAGGGAATTTGAAATACAGTTATAAATGTAAACAAACCGTTTGAACTTTATGGTAAATATAAGTAGTTAAAAAATATAAATGAGCCAGGATTAAAAAGGTAACTATCTGATATATTAGTGAATCAAAATGAAATAAAATTAGAACAGGTACATTTTTATTTTTGATAAAACAAAAAGAAATACTTAAAAGTAAGTACAAAACTTGGCGATTCCGAGGTAAGTTAGGCGAGTACTTGTTCAGCCAATCCCTTGCCTTTATTTATTTGGTTTCGTACCACACAAACAACTGAAATTTTTATATAAATTATTAAATTTTGCTTAAAGGTCATACTTTAAATCAATATTTACTAAATAAGTCCAATTTTCAAAGAAAATTCTTCTATTTAGCAGATAGTTAAAACTGAACAATTCAAGTAACCCAGATAAGCTATTCTCTTATTTATTTTTAAAAAAACGGACAAAAACAAACATTCAGAAACAAATTCTAGCAACTTTAGGTCATTTATATACCGCATATAAGTAAATAAATTCAATATATTATAAATAAATGAGTGTTTTCCTTATATAAGAAAGCTTCACTTCCATGCTACCAGTTATATATTCTTCAATTTATTACCCATTTCTTCTTTCTGTCGAGAAATGATGGAAATCTTAACATTAGAAAGTCCTTTTTTAACAGTGTGTCCAATCCACCGCTGCACAATTACCCATATCAATAATTTTAAGTATCTGAATGGGCTTCAAACTACCCCGTTAATGTTAAAACAAGGTAAGAAGCGAACTTTTTGCTCCATAATGGCGGCCAGTTCAGCTCCTACTATAGAAGAGACTTAAACTGACATAGCGAATATAAAATAATGGGATACCTGCAAGTGACGTAGTGTGGGTATCTCGATCCTGATTGGTTATTGAAACGTGGCTTTTGTTTACGCTAGCAACTGTTCTTATTCTACTTCGAGGAAGCCAAGCCTGTCAAGTACCAATTCAAGTAACACAGCCTATAATCTTTCACAAATATTTCAATTCTACCACTATATAATAACACAAAGACAGGCACGAAGCCATGTAGAACACAAACAAACTTATTATGCATCGAAGTTGCCAGGTACACAAAACAAAAATATATAACAGTTACAATTAAATGCATGAACAAATAATAAATTAAAGTTAAGTAAAAGAAGTAGACTAGAAAGAATTATATTTCAACAAATTTGATTTGCTATACGGCTCTCTATTTAATTAACTCAACGTTAATTAATATTTTAAGTTATGTACAGAGACTTCGCTCAACTTTAATATTCCATATTGCTGATAAAGATTAGTTGGTGCTGACGTCATAGGTCACATGCATGGGTATTGGTTGTCTTCTTCTTTTACTTGAAGTGCAAGTACCCAATTAAATATTTAAATACGTGCAAAAAACTACTTTTTTTTTTGTTCAAATAGAGCTAAAAGCTAGCAAATATCACTGATGTTATCTTTCAAACATGTGAACATTTGAATCGTTGCATTTAAAACAATGGTTAACGATTAACCTATGAGAAAATTCCATTTCGTTTTTTGCTCATCCCGTTCGTAAATTGATCTTCCTCGTGTTTACTGCCTATGCCAAGTTTCATAGTTTTCAGTCGGTTGGTTCAGAACTCTGTAAAGGACACACACCACACACATATTCATTTATGTATATACACATAGATAGATATATTCACTTTTTGTTTTATCTAGTACGAAGAACGCGTGCTCATATAGTATATCTAAAATTGAGATTCGATTGTGTCTACTGTACTCATCATACGTTTCCTATACGTCAAAATTGAAGAACGGGAAAAATCTTCTTAATATGAGACACCCTTTTTTAAAATCAAAATTGGAACATAATTAGTACAATGTACATACATTATTATTATGCTTAATACACAATGCAAAAAAAAAAGAATCTGAATAATTTTTGATATAATGATAAGATCTTCAAGTTTTTGGACTCAATCTTATTGGTTCGAAAATGTAACTTTAAATATGCTAATTATTTAGCGCAGATGATACAGGGTGCAGTCGCAATCAGAAAAATATGGATTAATTTAAGTAGGCCCCTTAATGTTAATTATACTTTTTGAATATTTCTCCATATATTGTGAACTTTTTAAACGAAATGAAACATTTTTGAACACAGCAGTAGAATTCGTTTATCCGAAGACAATTCCAGGCAAAAAATAAATTTTAGTGAATATTTATAATGTTTTCCTTATTTTAATTAATAATAGTTTAAACATTTTTGGAATTTTAAGTTACATAATTTTTTAAAAGGATTAAAGAATGTGCAATATATGGCAAAATTTGAGCGAAATCGGCCGAATTGTTCCTGAAAAATTTAAATATAAAAATACAACTTTTTGAAATATCAAGTTCTCAGGAACTATTCGACTTAAATACAAATTGATAGGCATAGTTCTGAAATATTTGAAAAAATAAATAAATAAGGATATAGATAATGTTTATATGAAAAGTTCTTATAATATCTGTGGTGTAGATTTTTTTATTAAAAAAATGAATTCCTTAGTTTTCTTTATTTGTTTTCACCAAAACTGATTTTATTGACGCTCTATATTTTACTATAAGCCGACAATATCTTACAGCAATAGTTTTTTTTTTAAAGAAAAAAAGACTGATTCACTGTATGTATTTTAGAAATAATTAGAGGTAAAAAACCTAAAACAGTTCTAAATGCATAAATTATTTTTTTACTTATAAAAAACCAAAATAAATTGCACAAAAGCTTACCGAAAGCATCAAATTACTTAACAATGATTGACGATTTTTAACCTTCCAAGGCGCCATCAGTGACATGTTTGACATTCTACTCCAGAAGACTTAACGTTTCAATTTTTTTACTAGTGTTATAACAAGGGAAACCTTTCAAAATTAAATGGCATTCCTAAGAATTACTTACGAGTAAAATTTACCGAAACGAAAAGTTTTCTTAACTTAAGTCATGCATTTTAATTATAGTTTTTGTCTCATTTTTTTCAGTTTAGATTTGACTAAAATATTGTCCGAACCGTTAAAGATAAGAATTCCTTTTAGTATTTGACAAATGTTGAATGTTTATTTTTATTTCTCTTTGCGAGATAATACGAAACATTTCTTTGTGTCTTCGAGAAAATTTTCTAAACATTTGTCGTTTCTTTCCATTAAAATTGTCATTTTTACGAAAAATAAAACTTGTCTTGAGAGAAAAAATTCTCTTTTAAAGTAATAAAAATAATTATAACTTTTAATGTTGGTTTTTATCTTTTGCTAACATTGACTGTGTTTTTTTTTCTATAGGAAAAACAAATTATATCATTATTGTGATATTAGATACCTTAAGCATATTTAACAGTTCGAGCAAACTAATTTTTTTTACGATCCACTTTTAAAATAAATTGTTATTTTCTTTCTGATTTAATTTGCTCTTTTAGCTAATAAACTCAGGATAAAAAATTCTCTCAATATTACCGTACTTGTATGGTAAAGATATTTCTAATAATAAAAAAGAAACATAATTCTTTAAAATATTTCTGTAAACCATTCATAAAAGTTTACCGAAACGTAAGGTTTTCAAAATTCTAGACCTTAATACAAAACATTCTGCAAAAATACAAAACTGGAAAGGAAATTTAACCGAATAAATAGTTTTTAAATCATGCACTAAATTGTCACGATAAAATTACCATGATTATTTTCGGTCGAAAGTATACCCAGCTATTGGGCCAGTACAATACAGCCAGCTGTATTGGGGCTATCCCCTATATTTTGAGGGTCAGAAATGTATGTTTATTCAGAGAAAGTACGTTTTTGTGTCTGATTTCGTAACTTAAAATATCGTCTGCAATTTTTTGTTGCCATATTTGAGGTCATCCCCTCGAACCATTAAGCATGAGTACTAGAATGTGATGAATGTGATCAAAAGTTATTCAGGGTGGTCAATTTTTTTTTGCTCACTGTACATTAAAAAAACTGCAATTATTTGGTGTCAAGTGTTTTTCATAAGATTTAATGAAAGTTTTTTAATATGAGCAAATTCCTAGCTTGCCGCTTTAATCCATCAGAAATTTGTTTTATCGCATTTTGTGTGTAAGTTATCTATTTCTGGTTTTCAAAGTTTGGCTGTCACAAGCTCAGTCAAAATAAATTATACCAGGAAAATGTGGTGATGATGTCTCCAAATTCGTATTTTAAGTGTATATGAACCACGTGTTTCTTATATTAGCGCTTACGCTTTTAAGGCGTGTTTCTTTAAACATAATTATTGGAAACTTATTAAGACCTAATGTAATAAAACTAAAAAATATCAATTTGCAATGGTAAAATTATGGTATATTCTGAATATAAAACTTCAAATCGTATATGTATAGTTATTTTTTATTTTATTGGGTTAAATTTCTAATTCAGATTATCGTAAATCGATTAGTATGAAGCGGCTACTAAATACACATTAAATAATAATAAATAATGCAGTATATTAAATGAATTGAATATGAAAGATGGTGATTTTAAGATATGTATCAGTTTTAAAGGGCAATAAAAATTCATGGCCACATTACCTACACTTGTAATAATTAGACCTCTTAATATCAGTACTTATATCGGTGATACCAGAGGTAACTAATGCCACATTTAATCAAGCATTACTGGCGTAAATAATATTTTGGGGACTTTTTACGGCATTCGAACATATTACTTAATTAAAAATATTCAATAGCTTCAAAAATAGGTGGATGAAAACAAAATTTGACATGTTTCTGGAGCTAAATAATAGGTTTCCATTCTCAAGACATGCCAGGCGTGAATAAAAGGAAACAAAGTGCTTTGAAATATAAAACAAAACTAGAAAAGCTGCAGTTACCCATATTGAAGCAAAACAGAAGATTTAAAAACAAATAGAGAAAACAGTGGCCGAGAGGAGAAACTCAGGGTAAGAAGCATATCCGCACGCCATGGAGAGGTGGTGAATATGTCATTAACCAGGGAATCAGCATTCATTTGAATAAAACAAGATTCCAGGGCATGAAAATGAGCTGCTGTGTGACAGGGATGAAAATAATTTTGACACTGTCGAAATTTAATTTATGCCGAGATTCCAACAATGTGCAGCAATTGATGATTTATCGTATTCTTATCAATGAACAAATCTATCAAGTTCCTTTTGGTTATTAGGTATTTCATTTCTGTCCGATTAGCAAAGATAGATCTGGAAGGTATGAGGCGAACGCCTCATCAATTTTTAAAGCTAAGATTTTTAAGACATTTTAATTTTATTAATAGGACTAAAAAACGAGGGAGGATATTAGCAATGTTATAAAAAAGCAGGAGAAAAAATGCAACGATTTCACTGTAAGCATTAGAAGAAGAGGGGCATTTGGAAGAGGGGCGTTTTATAACAAGAGCTGAATCAGCTACATAGGAGTTAAATTTATGGTTAGCAGCAAGCAAGCGGAAGAAGTTAAATTCGCAGTTTAAAGAGCAAGTGTCAGGGCAAAGGTTCTTTAACGCGGAAAGCGAAAGTATGAAACGCGGAAATTTCCTGACATATAGGGTGTTTTAAATTAACACGAAGGGGCAAAGAGACGACAAAATGTTTACGTTAAGCAGAGCTGGAAAATTGATGGGAGAGTTTAGTTACAAGGATATCTGAAAATGGTGAAGCAAAATTAATTTCCGTATCTTAAATAAATAGAGTGTTGGGGTCAACCTAGTTCACCAACAGAAAGTAAATCTTGAAAATACGTGACATTTCCTACTAAGACAAACGTATCGTCACTATATCTTCTCCACCAAGAGAATTTAAACAATTTGTAATCTTTTGCTTTTAAATAATACATGAATACGTCGCGAAGAATGGGAAAGATGGGGTTTTCCCAGGGCTAGACTTAGAGTTTTATAAATAAATTACCGTTGAATTGAAAAGCAGTTCCCAGAAGCCAAGAATTGACTAAGAAGATATCTTTATTGTCGGTAAAACAGTTGCGAAATTCTCGCAATCGTAGTCTTAAACAATCAGTAGCACTAGAAATGGGGACATTAGAGAGAAGAGAAACAACATAAAGAGATAACAATGTTTTGTTGGTGGGGAAAGGTATGTTATTTCGGAAGCAAAATCATATAAATTTTTTAGCAGAATGGATATTTTCAGAAGCTAGAGCTGAGATTATACGAGCTAAATAGCAAGTTAACAGGTTTTTTTTACCATTATTTTTTGGGGGCGTATTTCTGTTTTCTAATTTTTTACTTGTTTCGTTTTTTAAACGTTATTTTTCTTTTTAAGTTTTCTTGCTTTTCCTTCCCGTTTAAGTTATGGATTTGTTCCAACACGAATCGTTTTAAACATTTGTGTACCCTACAATCACGTTTTCTTAATTATTTGGGATATTTTTTGTCTCTCAGGATTTTTCAATCTTTCCTATTTTTGTTTAATTTAATTGTAGCCTTAATAATTCTCGTAGTGCTGATAGGATACTTAACAGGTTTGAAATAGCTATTCAGCGCGTTATAATTCAAAATACTTGTAAACGTCGAGTATTGAGAAAAATTTCCGGTATCGGCAGGGTTTTTTTTAACATTAATTTCCTCCTTGTTTATTCTTTTTCTCAGTTTAGTACTTTTTATTTTATTATATAACCGGTGTTGAGCAGCTGATCCAATTCTGAGTTTAGGCCAATCAATGTTCAACTCACTAGCCCCGTGGCCCTGTCATTTTGAATCCTTTTCAGAAGACAAAGGAACTCCTGGATCAAGCATTTGTACAAACTAGCCTTCGTGAAGAGTTTTTGATAGAACTAATCAGCGTTGGAGTTACACGGAGAGGGAAACCACAAAAACTACCCATAGTTAGTTCGATGACAAGGTGATTCTAACCCATAATGCTTCTTCCACTGAGGACTCCACGTCAGTGCTTTGGACAGTGCGAGAAAAATAGGACGCATTAGTAGATTTAGAATTATAAATGGACAGTCCAATTTATTCTCCAAAATAACGGTTCTGCAATATTTTTTTAACAGATTTGATGTGGTTTGAGAAGTTCAAATAAATAAATAAATCAAACACTCTAAAATTAACAAAAATGTCCACTTTTTTGGTTTGTTAAACTGAGGGTCAGACAATACTAAAATGTTGGTAATTGCGTAAATGAACAGTTAAAAGGATATTTTTTATAAAGATAATTTATTTCAATATCTAATATTCAAGAATAATCAGCTTTATTTGAAATTGCAGTTTACATTTTAAGTTTTATTGAATGCTCAACTCCATTAAAACTAAATTAAAACAAGTGAAACATTCAATTTTTGTTTCTTTTTTTGTTTTTTGTTTTTTTCTTAGGTATTTAATCAATTCGCGAAATGAGTAGAATTGTAATTTGATTTAGAGCCTTGATACAAGAACCAACCAGAAAAAATTATTTACAAGCGCATCTTTGATATGAATGACTGTTGCAGTCATCTTTTGTTTTGCATTTGATTCATTTAGCAAAGTTTCAACAAACTCTATAGAATTATTTCCGAAATCAAAACATTTCGCGTTTGCATTCAAGGATCCGTTTTCAATAGCAGGGAGAGGAAAAGAATCGAATTTCCGTTTATTGCTCCATCTCTTGACTGCAGTCGCGGTGTCTATGATCTCAGTGGATTGTCTTTTTATTTATTTCTTTTTGAATCTATATTAATTTATGACGATTCTTACGACGAACGTTATACGAACTAGAATTACAATTCAAAGACGAATAATAAGTAGATGCGAAACACTTGAAACAAAAGTTATACTTTCTCGCGATCTGAATTCTATTAATTATGGACTTCTTTTTGTAAGACAAAGAGACTCCGCCCCCTTCTCAATCTGCTCGCAAAACCCCGTGAGTGCTACTCAATCATCAGTGCCCCCCCCCCTTTAAACATCGATATTTTCTGGGAAAACGCAGAATATTCCGTTTTCAAAGTATTCAATCCTTGTAGAATTGTGTAAAATTATTTTGTTAACATGTTTATCATAAAGAAATGGATGATTACCTGGATTTGAAAAACTATCATATGAACTTGAAAACAAAAAAGTTTAACCTTAAGTAATGAACTTCGTAAATAACACGAAATCTGAGACTCAATACGAGGAAATAAATGAGAAATAATTTTATTCGTTGGCAAAACTTATAAAAAATCAAGTACAAAACGGTTCTTAACTCTCTCTACTTTTTTATTTTATTTTATTTATTTATCATTTTTTTTAAATTTTCACTATATAAGTGTTAAGATTTATATCTGGCAACGTGAAATCTCTTTTTTTAAAAAAGTTTTGCTAATTTTGAGTGTTATCTACTCGAGCGTTAGCTCATAAAATAAAGAAATAAAGATTTCGCGATAGAAAAATATTTCTTTTTTACAACAATCTTTTCGAAGGACAATAAATTGTCCAAACATGGTATTTTCTTCAAAGTTTAACAGTCAGTAATTCTTGAGCATGTTGTTGAACATTATTATTATTTTTTTTTGTAAGCCTTGAATCTACATAACCTCATAATTTCACATTTCTTAATCTTACAGAGTTCGCTTCTAAGCAAAATGTATCGTATAAAAGTGGTAAAAATTCTGAGTAAAGCACATAAAATTGCAATAACTTTTTTAAAAAAAAATTTTAATTTCAAAAGGAAAAGAAATAGTGTTATGATTTAGAAACAGAAGTGTCGAGTTCATCATACCAGACTTCAACGCTGTAGTAACATTTCTCTGGTCTATAGAGCGACCGGTATGGTATTTTTTCATACAAATTCAATAGTTATGGAGCTATTTTTCGAATGTTAATTTTTTTTATTGTACTCCTTGCACAGTTTTCTACACATTTTTGTAGTTTCACATTAAAAAGTCTTAATGTTTTTGATCAATAAAGCAAAATATAACATTAAGTTGAAAATCCAGAGAGCTGTGTCCACCCTTGCGATTTGTTTTTAATATAGAAAGAAAAACAATCAAGCAAGTCATTGTTGTGAATTTATGATTAGTTAGTTTTTTTTCTTCAAAACTGTTATATTATTAGATGTTTTGGAGGCTTGAACCGTAAAGGTTATATTTAAAAAAAATAATAACGAAACAAGCTTTGTTAGTTTTGGTAATTCTTCTTTTTTAGTTTTCTTTACAACCACAGTTTGCTGTTTGCATCTAATTTTTGAAGAAATTGATAGGCTTATATTATTTCCGAAAAATTGTTCTAATTGTCCGAATTGTTCTAAAATTTTGAAGTTCTATTTCAATCATTTACACTATCTACCAATTTTACGATAGATGCGGACAAACCACTTTGAATAGGGGTTGTAGCAATAAATCGTTTTAATTTAGCAAATACTTGGCCACAGATGGCGCCACTGTAAAACAAGAACAATCGCACCCCCTCTGCCTAAAAGGGCATACGTCAACAAACAAACAACAGAAATTTGTCATTTTTGATTGAAAAAACAGTTCTACGAAAAGATGTAATGTTTATTGATTACTTGCATCACATACTATTATGGATTTGAATAACTGTAGCTGCTTCCCCATTGTCTAATGGACTGATATTTTTAAATACCACACTTTTTGGGTATTAGTTCAAGTATTTTACTATGCACACTTGAAAAAAACATATCTCTGAATCATGTTGTCCTATGTAAATGCCGAGATAATGAAGTAAAATTTCCTTTCTGCTGGAATAAGAGTGAGTCAGATAAAATTATAAAATGTTGAGAAAAGACATTTTCGAATCGCCAGTAAGATAGCAATACCTTCAGATGCGGAAATGGAACAAACAGAAGGGATGGATCTAGATAGAGCTGAACCAGAGCGAGAATTGCAAATTGCCACACTGATCTAGAATGATTCCCATGGAGAAGTCAGTGTAGAGTAGAATGTGGTATGGTCAGTTATTGCAACGCTCACCTTCCGATGAGGCGAACCGGGTTCGAATCCCAGCGACGTCTGGTCGATACAAATTCCGCTCTCGGCTCGCACTAACCACAGTTCTGACGTAAAATATCTTCAGTGGTAGACGGATAATTTGTTTAGAGTTTCCTTGCTGTCAGAATAACCATGAAAGTTTTTCGTGGTTTTCCTCTCCATGCAATGCAAATGCCAGAGAGTTCCCTCAAAAAATCTTCCACGAGGGCAAATTTCCTCCCAATACTTGATTCAGAAGTTGGCTTGTCTTCCGGATTGGGCTCAAAATTATGAGGCTATGGAACAAAAATTTTTAGCAGTAAACCCAAAATTGGGTTGGCTGTTTACCGCAGGTTATAAAATAAAGTAAAAATGAAATCCCAGAATATGGTGGAAAGTAAGTATTGAGGAATCCTTTTTATCTTGAAAGGGGGGGTTTAAAAATGTATCCGAACTTTTGAGGGCAGTTGAGAAATTCGGTTATATATGTGGACTTATTGTAGCTTGTAGGTAGTGAGTTCAACTCCGTGTCCCTGGACATATGTTTGGAATGGTTTTCGTTATATTTTGTTATCTGTTCTCCGACTTCACAAAGGTTTATTAACCCGTCTTTGCAAGGATCGCATAAGCCTGCATATGTTATTAAATTAATATAATAACAGTTATTAAATTAATATAAATAAATATATGCATCCAGAGTTGTGGTGGGATTCGATCTCGCTATTTCTCTACTGCCATTTTATAATGTTAAGACAAACAGATACGTAACATTTAAGATACTGATTAAGTTCTGCCTTGTGCAGACATTTGAACATTTACAAATACGTATTTTCTTATAGCTGTAAAAGGTAGTAGTAGTTATCTTATACCTTGCATGGAAATAAAAACAAATAACTGACCAAGTTAACAAGCGGTTACTAAATAAAATAGGGGTTATCAAACTGAACATTTTTGAGTTCTCTTAAATTTTACAAGTGCTGTCAAATTTAACAAAGCTTCGTGTAAAATTACGAAATATTACCTCATTTACTATTAAACAGTATGATGATAAAATCATATTTTATCGTTAATTTTAAAAATCATTACCATAATTTTACCAGAGAGCTACGCTAAAGATTACCTTACTTTCTGGCATTCCCATATAGCCAGAAAAACGGTAATTTTCATCATATAATAGCAATTTTGACCTCAGCGTGAATAACATTTTAAAGTAATTTGAATATTTCAAAATTATATATTAGGCATTGACCATCCCATAAAATTTTGTCCCAAATTCCGGACGCCCCATGGCAGAAAATGGGACCAATATACTCAACATCAACTTTATGCATTATGCTGATATTGACTGCAGGGGAAAAATCATTTAAATTCTTAAATATACCCTGGAAAATCTGCTTGCCCCAGAGAGTACACCTGACTAGTTTCACCTGGCTTTTTTTTAAATTTTTGGCTTTTAGATGTCTTGGTTTTAATATTTGCTTTAAAACTTTACCTTCTTCATTTACCATGTTCTGGTGACTTTGTCTTCCTCTTGGACAGACATTCTCATCATACATAGTACATTCGAAATGAACTTTTGGATCTTAGTGAACTTCAGCACCCTTAGTCTTACCTGGTGTCATCTTTGAATATTTATCCTTTTTCGAGTAACATTGGTTTACCTTAGAACATTTTTAATCCCAGAGGCACTTAGCCTTGAAAGGGGGACACTTGAACCTTTAGTCGACTATTTTAATTATTCTATTAATCTTATTTTAGTCTTATATGTTTTTAACGTGATTTTTCGTACTTTTACCATTTGATGTTTTATTTTTTACTTTTATATGTTTTTACCTGTATTTTTGACACTTTTATTATTGGTAAATTTTACTCATTTAGGTGTTTTAAGCGCTTTTAACTTTTTTTGAGGATACTGTTTTATTTTTATCTGTTTGATTTTTCAATTTTGTGATTGTTCCTATGTGTATCAATGTTTTGGGTTTTGATTTTACTTTACTGTAATTTTGTAGTGTTTAGTTCACGTGACAACGGGTGAAACTCTTATCCGAAAACTCCTTCTGCGGTAGGTCGGCTATTATTAGTCTTAAAGTAATTTGAATATTTCAAAATTATATATTGTATTCTAAAGTTAAGTTTTATTCTGAAGGTTGAAAACGTTGTGAAGATAAAAATCAACATTAAAATTCACAAATCATTATATTTCAGTCATTAAAATTCCATATAATTTTCGATGCTACATTAGAGAACCATCAATTTCGTATAACCAAGATAAAAAAAAACTGTTGAGATTAAAAAAAGGAGATGCTCCTAAGTAGCTTGAAATTTTGTTTGCAAATTCAACGACTGAATTAGCTAATTTGTGAATTTTAACGTTACGTTTATCTTTATCCTCGTTTATTCAATCTTTTTCTTCTAAAAATGAGTTCAATTTTTATCAATTTTATTTTTCATGTCGTAATATAATATAGAATTATATTTGGTTGGCTTCTAATTGTGTCTATTTGTCACTTTTCCCAAATATATTCTGTATTATTATCATATATGGCAACGTTACTTTTAAAAAGTAACGAGTAAAAGTACAAGTATTTTTAAAAAAAGTAACGAGTAAAAAGTTCTTATTTTAAAAAGTAACGAGTAAAAAGTACAAGTAAAAGTACAAGTACTAAACAAAAAAAGTAACGATTTAAAAGTACATTTCTAGGAAATCGAAAATTCAAAGTAACCTAAAATTTTATTGAATAATATTCTTATGTTCTTTAATGTTTTTGCAAAATTGTTGTTATTTATTTAATTATTTTTAATTTTGAAAGTTATGGATCTTAATTTATTCTTAAATTTGGAAGAATATTATAATATAATTTTATAATATAATCGTATAATATGATTTTAAAATCAAATATAATTTTACTATCAAACTTTTTATGGATTTGCACGAAAAGGAAATTTTATCTATTGATCTTAATTTTTAGTTTATTATTTTTATTTATTTAAATTACCATTGATTTAAAATTGTTTTACTCTTTAGAAACGCGTTTTAAAAGCACAAACATAAACAAACCAAACACGGGGTTTCAGATAGCTTTGTGATCTTTGAACTAGTAAAAAATAATTGAATGTGCAGTATAAGTTGAAACTTGCGGTATTTAAACACGAAGTTGGCTGTAAATGCATATTAATTTTATAAATTAAAAAAACATAAGCATTTTTTTTTTAATTTATTTATTTTTTTTTTCTTTAGAAAGCTTACCGAGTTTTAGAAAAAAGTAACGATTTCATTCGATATTTCCGTTACAAATACTTTTACTTTTTCCCTAAAAAGTAACGAAAGTACAAGTAAAAGTACTAAATTTAAAAAGTAACGAAGTACAAGTAAAAGTACATACTTTTTACTTGTACCGGCGGTACAAGTAACGAAAGTAAAAGTACTGCCATATATGATTATTATTATGTTTTTGAGTTTTTCTGTAGTTCTAAATTAAAGGCTTGAATCTGAAATTCACCATCTCTTCAATCATAGCGTGACAGACCCGAGAGGGCCAAGAAATTTTGCACTAGGCTTTACCAGCCACTTCTACTAGCAACTAAATTCTACTAATTTTTAGCCTCGAGGATAAAACAGTCCTTCTCCACGTCATCCATCCCTTCTTCTTGTGTTAATTGGTATAGCTGAAAAGATTTCCTTTAGAGAACTATTGTCGTCCATACGAATAATATGTCCTCAGTTGAGACGATATATTTTTAAGTAGCGATAAACATTTAAAGTGTTTTTAAAGCAGTAAGACATTACATAAGAAATTCAAAATAATTTTATGAAAGAAATAATAATTGCAACTGAGAAAAATCACTAGATTTAAAAATCCTCCCCTTAGATTCGATATTCAAACATGCAGTACCAAATCTATTTTAATAAAACACACAATTTTAAACAATCAATTCAACAATTTTCAATTTTGACGCAAATTTAAATAAAAGGAAATAATATAATAAAAAATAATTAAAATCAAATTTATTTAAGTGAACTGAATCGATAAAAGTAATTAGCTTTTAGCACACGCAAATCAAAAAACGTAGTGGGCTTCGTCTTTGTTATGATTCTCTCATCTCGAAATAAAATTTTCCATTGTCTTTTAAGAGAGATGAAACCAGACGCTTTTGCTTACCGTTTTTAATAATATATTTTTTTATTAATATTTTTATTATTGTAATAAAATTTTAGTTTAATTTTTTCTATTTTAACATTTTTAAATTAGCAGGAAAAAAAATTTTTTTTTAAAAATATTTTCGAATCAAAGAAATATTTTTCATGACAAATAAAATTAAAAGGAATAGAAATGCTTTTTTAGTTCGTAAAATATTTATCACTGCTAATTTTTCAAATGGAATGGTTGATTTACCAACACATTTTTATCAAATTTTTTTTATACGAAATTACAATTTATCATAAAAATACTTATTCGAAAAATAGAATAAAAAGATGGAAAATAGCATGATAAACTAGGGGGTTCCTTTCAAGCGTGCAAATATGTCTCTGACACAAATTATTTGTGTGTCACAAACATTAATAATGCAACCAATAAAAGTAGAAGAAAATTATAAAAGCCACAAACATCTGCCGCTGGGATATATTTCCAAAAGGATAATTATAGTGCTAAATACCCAACTTAGAAACAAATGTGTATAATATGTTACTGTATATCCAAGACAGAAGATAACCGAGAACAATAAAAATGGTTTTTGACTTGATTATTTTACTCACGAAAAGAAGTTTTAGAACAGAAATTGGGAGAAAAGCATTTTAAATCAGATACAAGCTAATATAATATTCCAAACAAGTTAGAGAGAAGTAAAAAGCAATTATAATAAAGTGTAGTAACGCGTTCCACTTGGACAGTTTTCTTTTATTGAGATGTTTCATGCTAACTAAATTACATTTTTCAATCTTTTAGAATAAATTGTTTATTTCGAGAGATTTCATTGCAAGACTATAATGAGTGATATATTTTAGAAACAAAGCAAATATCAACTGATGGTTGTTTTAAATTTTCTTTTACAGTTTTCTTTTATTAGTTTAGTTTTAGTAGTCTTTTACAGTTTTCTTTTATTGAGATGTTTCATGCTAACTAAATTACATTTCTCAATCTTTTAGAATAAATTGTTTATTTCGAGAGATTTCATTGCAAGACTATAATGAGTGATATATTTTAGAAACAAAGCAAATATCAACTGATGGTTGTTTTAAATATTTTCCAAGAAAACATTATTTTTAATTATTCACTCATTTGTTTGAAAAATATAATACGGAAGCAACCAATTCCGACAATTTAGTTAGCCTTTGTTTCTCTCCCATTAGTTTTGTAATTCTGTTTAACGTTTAAAAGTAAAAATTTTAATTCTATATATGTTACGCAGATACGTAAAGTGCTTTCATTAAGACTATTGTAAAACTCAAAAATACATTCCAAACATTAAGCCAACTAATTTACAAAATCGTATAATCTTTTATTTAATTTGTAAAGTGTTTGGTTAACTGAATGTACCGAGTATGAAACTATTTAAAAACAATTCCTATATTTTCTTCGTTAAAATTTAATAATAAGTATTGAAAGACGTTATCATTATTGTATTTTACCTTCTCGTTGTTGTATTTTACCTCTAAATAGAGGAAAAATTAACTTTACATACACAAACTTCAAAATGAGAATTCGTTGAAATTCATTTGAAAATACTTTTTTAAGATTTATTAAGGTGTTATATATGTGGTAGACAACGATAATAGTTTTTATTGAAGGTTCAAGAAACTAATTAGAACGAAATCAATTTGGTTAGTTAAGTAAATTATTTTGAAATGGAAAATTTTTTGATTTTTTTTCTTTATTCTCCTTAGATTTGGCAGCCATATGTTTCTGATCTGTTCCTTTTGTTTCGATGCTGCATAAACCTAATTTTGCCCTTTATAATGCTTTTTTGAGTATATTTCAGTTTTTCCTATTTAGGTTGTCACTTGACGTAAGGAAGTCAAATGTACCGTTGCTGTAACTCCTTATAATACAATATAGAATGAAAACAACTGGATTAGTTCTAATGATAAATGAACAAATTCGGTCGATAGTAATATAAATGCGATATTTATTTAAATTATTTTCATATTTTTAAAGTAATCTAAAATATTTATAACATTAATAAATGTGACATGACGTCACCTTTTTTCCACCATTTTTTAATTTTCTTCATCCCTTTCTCTCTTATAAGTACTACAGATCACTGAAGTCAAGCTTCACTGGTTCAAGCGTGCGGGTGGGTGACCACTTGGATCAGTCTGCGTAGGGACCGAGTGTATGCGGTATTGGTCCTCGTTAAACTGTTCTACCGTAAAGTGCTCGACTTCGCCTGCAGGTCATCGGGGTACCAAAGCGAAAATGCCATCCCCTCTGCTGAGGATCAAAATTGTGATGGCATGTCTCGGATCATCCTCAGGGATGTTTCCCAGACCGTCACCAATAGCCCATTGTGCAGATCTAGTGCGACGTAAATGAACAACAACAACTTATAAGTTTTCTTTCCATATTCAACCACAATAATACTATACACATAGGTCGACTTCTTTGTGAGGTGGCTACCACAATGTTAGATGGAATTAAACCACGTTTTCAATCTTATTGCCGTGGAGTTGAACTGTATTAAAAAATTGAGCGTGCATTATTCATCCAGTGCTTTACGACATAAACAACTAATTGTTTGACGCGTAGGAAGGTAGAATAAAGTCTCTACCTGACAACTTAACAGAATTAATTAATTCCAAGCCCGGTTCTCCCTAATGAGGTTAATATTTTACCCGTCCAGATTTTTGGGGCAAAGTAAAAGTTGCTCTAATATGATAATATAACGGGATGTCAATGCTGATGGTTTTGTTTATTCAGTTTAATATAAAACAAAAAGAAGGAGAAGAAGGAACTGCTCTAGTAGAGAAGGAAACTCATTTACTATACCTTCATTATAAACACAATGATATAGAGAAAAAAACTCTGCAAAACAATTTTGACAAGAGCTTTTAGTATTGATGAAACACAGGAAATATTTAATAGCCTAACTCAAGAACATTTTCGAAACTTGTTAAAATTCAAGAAACGTTTTACGCCGAAAAGAAATATCCTTTTCTACTTTTTAATACGTAGGCACTTCTAAAAGAAATAAAGTTGTAAGACTAAATTTTGTAAAATAGTTTCTGGTAGTATCAATAACAAAATAATCTTTAATAACTGAATCAGTATTCGAGAAGATAATATTATGCAAACGCTCAATCGATAGTTTTATCAACTTTCAATCATGGACACTGTATGTTACAAGCTGAATAATCTTTTTTCGTATGAGGCATAAAAACATAAGTAAATCTGCATAACACAAACAATTAAAAACAACCAAAACAATTAAAAACGACCAAATTTCAATTTTTTCCGTTTTTATTTGGTGATTTTTAATTGATTTTATTTTTAAGATTAAGAAAAGAAGATTAATTCATCAAAAAAAATATTAAGTATACTCAATATCATTCGGTACTGAAAATATATTATTGTTTGTGATGAAACTTTCAGGATGAATTTGCCCTTTAGTACATAACTGTTTTTTTTTTTTTTAATTTCAATTTCTATTTACTTAACGTTATTTTAATGGGTAGAAGTAAATACTAAAAGAGCGAGAATATATAAAATAATTCCGTGATTTCAGGAAATTTTTTAAACACTAATTTTGTGTTGCCATCCCACGTTGTTTTCCACTATATAGTCGATCAAACAAATAATTATAAAAAAACAGGCATTTTCTAAATATGCAATTTTTATTAAGCAGTGATGTGATCTAACGAATATCAATTATACTTTTATTTAAATATTCGAAGAAAGAAAAACAGAATAGTCTACAGTCTAATACATTCGATAATATTTAAGGAATGTCCTTTCTGACGTCATCACGATGTTTTTCTCAAAGTTTTGCATTCTCTGCCGAATTTTTGTTTATTCCTGACATTTGTATTACGAATGAATAATGATACTTCGTGTTTTGTAGTTTCAAAGTCGAGCTTTTATGCACCACTTAAATAAAAAAAATATTGAATTATCATTGGATTGCGAGGATTCATGCTGCTATTTCAATATTTTTTCACATAGTTCATTTGTTGGAAAACTTGCAATTTTATAATCAATTACTCATCTTTTTTTTTAGAATTTAGTTCAATTATTCATAAAAGCTGTTTCTGTCATATTTTTATTTACCCATATTTTTATTTATTCATATTCATTCCATCCTGTCGCATAATAAATTCAACTATAAAAAGATAAGAAATATACGTTATTAATGTTTTTTTTCGCAATATTTCTATTATTAGTGGAAAATTATCAATAGTGCGTGTCATCTATATAAATATGTTTTTTTATTCAGTGTTGAAATAAATGTAAAACATATCCTAATTTACTTCACAATTTGTAGTTTTGCTTTCCTTGAAACACATTCTTAAAGAATAAACTTCTGAAAATTTCGTAAAACTTAAAAAAAAAGATAACAAATAATTACTGTGAAATTAATGAATTTAATTTAATCATAAATTTAACTAGCAGTTGAGCTGTTTGAAACTGTTTGGCGCTGCAACTGTTAGGGCCAGTGCAGCCATTCACTGTGACACGTGTAATGTGAGTTATTGCTTACATATTTTGACAGTATAATTTTAAATTTAGAGATATTTGAATTACAACTCATTTAAGAAGGAAGACCAAGTGGTCCCCGTATGCTGCTTATCTGATATACTTCTTTATCCACGTTGCCAATGCAAAAGTACTTATTTTTTAACGAAATGAAATATCATTCAATGTCGTTATTTTCGTTGTCGGTGGTAAGTGAGGAAATTTTTTTTAAAATATAAAATATATTACAAACGTAATTATGAATTTAGATTTTTATTCAGTGCTTATGTTTGTAAGCGAGTGTTTCTTGGCCAAATGTGTCAACCCTTTCTTTTAAAAAAATTTTATAACAACAATTTAATAACAATAACTTTTTTATTTATAATAACAATACTTAGCCTTCCTTTCTTAATTAATTTTATTTAATATATTACTTAAAATAAAGAAATTTTTGTAAGATCTTGTGTATTTTTTATTTAAAATGTTGAAAAGTAAATGTGCGAACAATGAGCACTAAAAAAAGTAATTTTTCTACGAAGGGCTTTTTTTTACATTTATCTCTTCAACTTTTCCATTAGACTAAATAAATATAATAAATGTTACCGGCTTTCTAAAAAAAACAAAGCAGTACATAAAGTTTTTATCTAAACTTATATTCTTCAAAATTACAAAAATTATTCATTAGTAAGTAGTGAATTTTTTTCCTTGGAAAATAAAACATAATTTTTGCAAAAATACATGCTTGTTTTTTAAACAAATAATTTAAACGTCCTGTAATTTATCTTTCAGCAGCAATCTTTACGAACCGCAATTAGGCATGTTTGCCTTATTCTTAGTTTTTATGCATTTTTTTCTAAATAATAAAAAATAAGAACAGGAAAAAATATTTATTGTTTTTTGCATCGAAAAAAATGAGTCAATACATTAGCTAATTTAATTCGTAATTATATACGCAAATTATTTTTTGAACATATATACCGTTGTACGGAACTTAACTCTTTTTCTGATCTAATATTTTAAAATAGTGAAATGAATGAAATTAACTAAAGTGAGTTTTATTTTCTTATTTGTGGAGAAGAGGGTGATAGTGTGGACATAATTTACAAATTTGTCTTAAATGCTTCATTAAATATAATATTTTTTAACTCGTGAAGCATATTTTTTAACAATAATTTGGACGTTTTACTGCATTCTTGTTAATATCTGAGCTAAAAATTTTCTTAATTTTCTCACATTTTATTTTTATTTGGTTTATCCACGCTAGCTACCTATCCACACTATAGGCTATGGAGTTAATGTGGACTAACATGATAAATAGTTAAGTAGTCCTTTATTACAACCCAGAAAAATATATTTAAAGCCAGAATGAAATTAATTTCATTCTAAGCTTCGTTAAAGAATAACTATTGACAAAATTTACTTTAAATGTGAATTTGTAATAGAGAATTTTTCTATATTAGGAAAGACATTTTTACGCAAATCAATTCATTTAAATACTATTATTCATTTATGCTTATTTGATAAATATTTTAAAGTTTTTCTTTTCATTTCATTAAAAAAAAATCAATTTTAATTCTAAGTGTGTATCGAGATGTAGTCCTGGTAATCCAACAAGTAACTGGCGATATAGTTTTGGAGACAATTTTTCCTCTTGAGATTTGAAAACTATTTTTTCTGCGAAAACGAAAAAATTTATGATTAAAAGAACTATATATTTTTGTTCTTAAAACTTAAACATTATAATCTAAAAAAACTATTAACAACTTCCACTCTACCGACACAATACATTGCACAGTTTTATTTTGTTAATTTACACATCGGTAAGTACAACAGTAAGTTAGTTTTCTGCTTTTCGTCACTCATATTAAATTATTTTACAGTTACAATACATTTAAATTTTATCGAAGCATAGATGCATTTCAAAGAGTAATTTTCATTTTAGAACAATAATTCTTCATTTCGAAATGCCCCTGTGGTAAAAGAATGCATACAGAAGGATCCCCTTTACGTTTATTAAATCAAATTTTTATTGTATTTCTAAATTCTATCATAGATTTAGATATATGAAATATAGAATGCCTCATACGATTCTTTCTATATTAAATCTTAATCGTAAAATAGACGTATAAATCGTTCTTTCATAAAGAATCATAAAAAGTCAAGATGTCAATAGAAAATTTATTTTCTAAATTTAATGCCCAATATTTTTTTAAACATACTAATTAGGAAAATCCCAAAAATTCCCTATAGAATAAATGACGTCATGCTTTTAAACAAATCAAGATCCCTAAATTTTCCCGTTTAAATGAAGCTTGATTAAGTTAAGGGTATTAACTGCTATAAAACGTTAGCAAAACTACACGTTAGCAACTGTTAGCAAAACTACACGTTTTTTTTTAAAAAAAGTTCACATATTTATCGCATACATATATTTATCGTCGTTGCCGAGAGGAAGGATAAAATCAGGTCTTAGGCAGTGAAAGATGGCACAATATTTATTTAATAATTATTAGACAGAGAACAATCATTCAAGGGACACAAAATCGTTGTGCTCCTCAATAAAAGTTATGGCAAATCTTGCTAAAGTTATCTTGCAAAAAGTTATGGCAAATCGTAAAACGTATTGTTTTAGGGAGTAAGGGAAATTTTAGTAATTATAATTGGTCTACTAAATAGATTGCAGGAAAATATATTCCTCACAGGTTATAAAATGGGAAATCGTTAAGATGTTAATTAATGAATACTTGAACGAAAAGTAGATTAAAAGACAGGATGCGAAATTAAAGAGTGAGAAAGAGCGCTTCGTTTTGAATAATAAATTAAGAAAAAGATTCCGATAAAGGAATAATATATATATATATATATATATATATATATATATATATATATATATATATATATATATATATATATAATTAATTCCGAAAAAAGGAAGAAAAAAAATTCGGAAAATTTACAATCTCTTATGTTGTTTCGACTTTTGTTATATAAAAATGCAGTCTTCTTTTTCCTTGACATATGAAGCGGATGTTTGTTTTTATAACTGGCAGAATTCATATAATAATTTAAAATTAACTTTTATCAAGATTAAACATCTTTAAGTATTAATGCATGTTAAAAATATTTGTTTTTAACCTTATTCAATCCAGCATCTGATAACAAATAAGTGTTTTTTTTCGAATGTTTAACGTTTTTATAGTGCAAAAATTAAATGTAAGTATTTTTAGAGGAATTTAATGGATTTTAATTTTATAAGATAAAATGGCTAAATAACATATCCTGTTTATCTGAAAAGTATTTAGTTTTAATTCTGTCGATTCAAAAAAAAAATCTACTATGGTTTAAAAGACGTTTACAAGTAATTCTAGCCCAGGAGAAATGTCTACCCCCTCCTTTTAAATTTCCAGTGGCATTTGCTAAATCAGACAATTCGGTAAAAATCTAGTTAGATAGCAAAATGATGACAAACCTCTTATGTTGTTATTTCTGAGCCACAATGGTGAATTAATCGCCTCCGTTTTATCGCCAAATTATTAAACGTTAATTTGTTTTTAAATGAAGTAAAAATATAAAGGGTGATTCATTAAAGTTCAAACCAACATATGATTTTAAATTGGAACATTCTTAGTGAGACAATCTAGTCCGCCTCTGAATTGACAGTCATTCATTCGTCAGTTCTGATAGCCTGTTCAGTACTTTAATTGTTAACGGATTTTAACTCTACTGCCGTACATTTTCGTTAATTTCAAAAAAATTGTCACCGATGGGTTTAATCTCACAAAAGCGAATCTTTTTACCGTTTAAAGATGTATCTGACATTTTTCTATGATATTGAAAAGTTATACAGAGTACATATACTTCCAAAGTTTCTGATTTTTGAGGCAAACATCGAATCTTACCTCACGTTTGATTTCGTTTCCTATTAAAATGAGCGTATCCATTGCATTTGTCACAAATAATTAAAATAAAGTTTTTCTCTAAAGTACTGATTGATCTCGATGAGGAGAACCATCTAAGAGTTTTAAGTTTTCCCTTTTTATCGCGGGATTCTGACGTAATTAGGGATTATGCAGCACTTTTCCCTAGATATTCTCGACTATAAAAAATTTTCTTTAGTTTTTTGCGAATTCCAAGCAGTTTTTAAATTAAATTCATGATAATGTATTTGGATAATTTGAGGCCGAACAATATCTTAGGTTCATATCAATTGTAAACTCAAGTAATTTCTAAAATAATTTCATTAATTTTAATGAACCGTAAATTAAACAAGAGAAAATTTCATTATTTATTCCATTTTCAAAGCCCTCTAGATTTCAAAACACATTCGACGCATTTTATAAAATTTATAAAGATACATAATACAAATTAATCAATTGAAGGAAATTTAAAGTTTATTTAATTAAATTAACATTCTGTTATTCAAAATTTGTATAACATTAAAACATTTAATTTGTTTTTAAATGAATGGATTAGGTAATTTCTTAAATGCTTAAATTTATTTGATACGTAAAGCACAAATAAAATAAAAATTTCACGTGAAACAGTTTTAAAAGATTCGATATTAGTTTCGACAAAAACCAGTGTATTTAGTGATCAAGCTTTTAGAGAAATTTATAAAAGTTATAAATCAATAAAGGCTGAAATTTCTAAATCGGGACTTGATTCCTTGAGTAGCTTTAAGTAAAGCTGATAAAGCAAAAGTCTCTTAAATAATGTTTGTCCTTTCATCGAATTCCCCAAATTCCGAAAAAAGTTAAGTACACTTTTATACCGTTTTCAGAGTTAAAGGGATTATTTTTCCTTAGAAACATTAGTGGAACTGAAGCGGCAAATGAATCGTGTCGGTATCGTTATCGTTTTCAAATGTTTGTGTTTTTTATAAAATGTGTATCATTTTAAAGCAACTAACTTAAAAATCAAAGTAAACATGTATGAAAATGATGTTTTGAAAATCTACATTTCGTTACTGAATCTATTCGATACAGAAGTTAAAAATTTCAATCATGTTTACATAAAAATTATTATATGTTTATGGACTGTAATTTAAAATGTGTGAAAAAAAGATTTAAAAACACAGTTAGTCGAATTTTTTTATCAAAGCACATGCAATCACAAATCAAAAAGCGAAAAACAGGAGGATTTTTGACAAAATAAAAAAAAATTAAAATATGAGAATTTTCAAATAGTTCAACTTCAGTTCAAGTGTAGTGTTTTTGTGAAGTTTGAAATACAAAACTAACTTTGTAAAAACTGGTTTTACAGAATTAAGCAAAAATGTGTCAAAATAGCTCTGTAACAAATATAAATGAATTTGAAAGCTCCATGCTTTCATTATTGAGTATACTGATATGCTCAATATTGAAAGAGCATATGCAGAACGACAGTCAGCGAAACGGTGCAATAGTTAAGAAAGTGAAGGGGAGGGGAAAATGTGTGACCAAAGACTTCGTTGGCTGCCGGCAGGAATTGAACCAGGGACCTCCATGTTCGTAGAAGGCTGCTCTTCACCCAATAATTGTACATCCCAGTCCAGGGGGAGTTAGGAAGTTTTATATAGTGGCCACCGCAATGACACATATTCTCATACTAATTTCAAATTTCAATGATTGAAAGGGTTGCAATTTGGAAAGTATGGTCCCAATAGTTTAGCCAGGATTTATTTCAATTCCGCTTTTTTGCTGATTTCGCTTTTTTTTTTTGAAACTTTGAAGCAAATAGAATGCTATGATTTTTGTGGTGGGTAGAGTATCTTACTATGAACCCGTTGTTCTCTGTATCGAATTTATTTCGCACATTTCTCCTCCTCTCATATTTCGTTAAAAATGAGTGTATGCTGTTTCAATCAATTTTGAATGAAAGTACTTTTTGATTTTAATTTGCTTCGGCGACACATTTTTGCTCAATTTTTTTGAACCCTTTATTACAGTAAACAAGTTTTTGGTGTAGTCTTACTTATGATTAAAGCTTTTTATGTAATCTTAATTGCTCAATTTACAAATATCACTAAAAAATCTCAACTTGAAATTTATGACAAAAATATGTCGCTGAAAAATGCTGAAAATTCAAACGGCAAGTTTTCATGCTCACGATAAGGGACTCATGTTTGCCATGACTTTAAATCAGAAAGAAATGATGGAAACAGAAACGTTCACATACGCTTAAGTTTATTATGTGAAGAAACTTATAAGAAATAACGTGACGGGGAATAAAAAACAGACCGAATGAACTCGAAAGGATTTTCTAAATTCCACAAAGAAATTTGGAATAGATAATATCCAGTGCTTCATGAATTATAAGTTAAAATAAAATTTTTTAACGAATATGATTTCTGCAAAAATAACACAGGTAATACACTATAATTTTGTTTTGCAAAATTTAGAATTAATCCCTACCTGAAAAAAACTAAACTTCCGTAAACTGAAACAAAAAAATTATGTCCAAATTAATTACAATAAAAATAGCTTATTCAAAACTTATTTTTGATTATTTTTTTTTACTTGCTTTTAAAATCAAACATAATTCAGTACCAAGTAATTATTTACTTAAGTCTTAATATTTTTTAGTCAATTTCTCGTTGGCATAAAATTTTATTTTTTCTTCATTAAATAATAATCCCAGAACGAAATTCAGAATTCTCACAGGTTTCGTAAAAAACTTAGAAATTACTGGTGCTTTAAAAAAAAAAAACTATATTGATTACTAAAGTAACTCTTTAGTAAATATTGTGGTATCAGAGACAAAAAAATAATCACTCTAGGAGCACTTTTTTTCTAATTAAAGTATATCTTTAAAAAATTAGCGAAGTGCTTCAATGTTCAGTTTGAAAAATTTATCCAAATTCTATTTTATATTTACTTAATTCTAGGTGAAAATGTTAAAAATAAATTAGATAAAGGTTATTTTAATTACTAAATTTAGCATCAGCGATTTTGTAATTATATTTCATTCTCCTTTCAACTTTTTTTTTCTCTTTGAACGTTTTATTTTTAGTGGAATTACTACTTGTTTATGACTCTTATTTAATTACTATACATTCATGTTTCGATTATATCAGTAAAATTAATATTTGGGAAACTATTTTTTTACTTCTACATTTTGCTTCTATTTTTTTCTATTTCTATTCTATTTCTATTTTTACTTCTATTTTTTTTTACCACTACTTACAAATAAAATGCTACAGACAATGTTACAACAAGACAGAATTCCTTTCTATATTCTTATGCTTTGCAGAAACTTATACACCTCTCACTTTTGCACCACCTCTTTTATGTTCCATTTTCATTTATACAACGATTTTCACACGCCCCTGCTTGTTCTTGGGAAAATAATGATAATTATCATTTTTTTTATATGTCGTTTCGAAATTAAGTATTTCATTTATGATTAGATATGCTTCTTAGAAGAGCAAAAGGAAAAATCTTCTTTTCTCTATAAAGAAACGAAGAATTTTCTTTCTGCCATATATAAATCTTTCTTCTTTCCATTTATAAATGGAAAAAAAATCATATTTTTTTTTAACTAGAAAAAAACTTTTAAATTAAAATTTTAAGCAAATAAACAATTTGTTACAGATAAAAAAAAATATGTTACTTGATCCTGTGAAATAGTTAATTTTTCCATCCCTTCCGATTTTTCCACCTTTGTTCTTTTTGTTTCTGTTATTTCTGAAGTTTTGAATAGGGGATGAGGGATTTAAATGAATAAATAAATATCTAGAATTTTAAAAGATACACAAAACATTCATAAAAATGAAAATAGTTAAAATAAATGATGCGTTATTTGTTAGAATGGTTAATAGTTAAAGATAAATCTTCGTATGCTCAATAAGGAGGATTTCTCATTTGTATGATATAGGTTTTATTCAAAATTCCATATTTAAAAAACTATTAAATTTTTAAAAACTGTGTTAAAATGTTTGAAATTATCTGTATTACAATGTAAAATTAACAAACACATAAAACATAATTTTCAAAATGATTTGTTCAGATAATTTTTAATTTTTATAAGCATTATTTTGACATTTAAAAAAACAATAGTTTTTTTTCGACATTGGTTACAACACAAAATAACGAAAACTGTTTCACTTTTTATAGAGTTAGTGTTTCAGCATCAAGAACATTCGTTTTAGTTAATTTTTTTCTTTGTAATTTGAATAATGTTAATTAGGTTTTTTGTACAAAAAACTTTAAAAACAAGGTTTAATTAAGATGAAAGAGAACGTCAAGACGTTTACTAGAATATCTTATTTTTCCAATAAAAATAAATCTCTTTCATTTAAGCACTTTAATTCTTATTTTTACTATGCAATTTAGCTTAGCTTAAATTTTAAAAAAATAATATATTACTTCTAATTAAAACGTCAATTAAAAACAAAACATCCAAGTTTTTTTGGCAATTGTTTTTGACTTTGTTTTTATACCGATTTATATGATATGCAGATTTAATATACCTTTTTTGTACTCTAATTTTTTACAAACCGCTACCTAATCTGCTTTTTATAAACTGCTTTGAAAAGCGTTTTAAAGCGATAAAAACGCCTCAAGCTGTCACCATGTGAAGCATTAAAACATGAGTTTACACACATAGCATTCTCGTGAAATTTATTTTACTTTATGCATTTAATTTGAATATAACAATTTTTCATATGCTAAAAAAATAAGAAACATTTTTTTTAAAAAATGGGAAAAAGAACTGATAAGAGAGAAAGTTATACAGCAAAGAACCAAAATTTAGAAATAAATTTTTCGTTTTTTTAATGTTTCGATAAATTAAAATTTCTGAAGAAGGTTTAGAAACAATTATTTTAAGCCCTAAAGCATAATAGGGAAGTTTTGAACTGTTGGTAAAATATTTGACGCAGTGTATTTATCTTCTGCTACAACGCCATATTCATCGAATTATTATTTAGAGAAGAGTTCATTTTCTTTAAGCACTCATCGGATTACATTCTCCTCAAAATTACTTTTCCAAAACAATTTTCCTCAAGAGTTGACTCAAGCGATTATTTAAGATTATCTATAGTTTAATTGTTTATGTTTAGCAAAGTCCTTTTAAGTTCCAAGCTTTTAAAGCACTCCAAAATATTAAAATTTTGTTTGGTTTGATGAATGTTTATTATTGCCTCTGATACTTCTGAAAAGAAATTTACTCGAGAAAATAAGTCTATCTATCGCATAAGCTCATAACTTAAAATACGAAAGTATTTACCAAAATAAGAAGATACTTTTGAAACGTAAATAAGTATGAAACTATTTTTTACCACTTAAGCTGTCTTACCGTTCAATATATCGATTTAACCACTAATTTCTACAGTTACCGCTTTGAAAGTTTATCAGAATTGACTTAATAATTATTGAATTTTCATTAGTGCAACTTGCAAAAGAAACTACATATCTTCTTAGTTAAAGACCAAGTCAGAAGTTAAGTCACTTTTAATATTTCATCACTTCTATGATATTTAATTTGCACTTTTCAGTAAATTGCTGAATAATTGATTAATTGAATAACAGATTAATTTAAATAAGAAAAAGTCAAATAACCTTAGTAATAAAATCTTTTCACAACTAAAGATTTAATTATTTTTTGTTTCATACGCTCCTTTTAAGTTACTTTTTTATTAAATAGTAGTGAAATCTGCTCTGTGCTTTCATCGCTCTACCATACCCACGATTGCTACATGAAACTTTTTTATTCTTTAACGATAAACAGATTGGTGTATCATAATTAAGAAGGTACTTGATTGAAAGGTCATAAAATGTCTTCGAAAAATATAATTTTTTTTTCAAAGATTTAAGTCCCGATTCTATAAGCTTAAACTTACAGCTCTGTGATGGCACAGACAGTTTATGATATAAACTAATGCGTCGCTAATGCCGATGGTTGGAGAATTGGAGGGTAATGAGTTCGATCCTGACAGCTGATAAAACAACCGTTGTGGATATGCATCAAGTTAAACTTGTTGTGTGCAGAAAGTCTTCTTTTTGGTTGTGATCTGGAAGTTTGGACAGAAAGGTACCAGCTCAAGCACTGACCATGTCGTCTTACCAGGGCCAAAATTACTCGGCACTCCTACCACGGTCGTTAAAAGTTAGGACCCTACAAATAGGATTACGTGCTTGGCCGTGGTTCGGTAATGATGATGGCTAAAACTTATTCATAATAATTTCGCACGGTTACCTAAGCAAACTCGTCTTTATTTTTAATTCATAATTCATTTATGGTCATTGAAAAAACTCAATAAGTGTTTTCACAAAAGTGATTATTCAGAAATACTGCGGGAAGTAAATTATTAATAATGTTTTATAATTGTATGCTCGTTATTTTATTGCGAATAATGAATTGAACTATACGTGTTTTTACAACTATCAAGGTCATTAATTGCCTTCATCAGAACTAGACATGTATGAAATTTGTTGGAAAAATCTTAAGTTGAGCAGAGACAAAACCAACCCACATTTTTCTGATTCGACTTTAATATAATATGGCCCTAAACTTTGAGTCCTGAGCCTGTGTAATTAAATACCGATTAAATTGCTGTAAATTGTTCTAAAAATGTGATTTAGGTGCGATGATAAGTAATTTAATAATACGAATATTGAAAAAGAATGTCTGATACTCACTACCGAGTTGAGATTTAGTCTGTCTGTCTGGAATTTATTAAAAGGGGGTTCAAAGTGAGCAAAATGCACTCGTTGCTATATGAATCACGCAAAATCGCATTTAACACACATAAGCTGCTACATCTAATAGTTAAGAAGTTATTTAAGTTTTATATAGAAAAAAAAACTAAATGTCAAATTACTATCCGAGCAAGTGTGGTATTGATTACAATATACTTTTTAAGCAATCTACGAAAGCTTTCAAGTTCACTAAGAGTTTAAAAATTATACAAGATTTGTGCATGAAAGATACAGTTATGTACTTTCTTGCATTTAATAGCTTTAAAATTTTATAGCTTTTAAAGTTATCGTGAACTGAAGAGTTCCTATTAATTTCAAAAATGTACATTAGAATAAGTACTTCACTTGCATAGGTAGCAATATAAGAGGCATAAATAATTAGTGTGAGAATGTTCTTTTTTTATATGCAAAACTTAAATAATTTCTTAACGATATATCGACTAGGATGTGATTCCATTCAGTTCAGCATAAAAGTATTCAGCCATCAGATAAATTATATCACTTGACCAGATAGTAAAAAAGTATATTTTGCCCCCTCTTCCTCACTAAGTTCTAGATCGAGACTAAAGCTCTCTTCGGGGGAGAGTGCTAACTTCAGATCTAACTTCAGGCATAAATCACATTTTATTAAGCGATTTATAACTTTCCAATAACTGCCCCTGAGTTTACTTACGCATCTATGCTTCTCAAAGTTTAGAGAAATAGTATTAAAAAAAGTTGAATCAGTAACCACAGGTCTGTGAAATAAATGTGCTTCTGCCACACTTAAGGCTAATTTTCCAACAACTTTAATACTCGTCTAGTTTGGGTAAAAACACTTAAATACCTTGAAAATTGCGTAAAATTTCCATTTCTTGCATTAAAAGAAGCTTTCCTTTCTTTGGAGCTTGCTGCTAGGGATATGGGACTAATCATCAATACCGATAAGACCAAATACATGCCTGTACTTGCTAAATTAAATTCTAGTGAATCCTATCTGGAGATTGGTTCCCACAGGTTTCAGACTGTTCAGAATTTTACTTACCTTGGTTCAATTGTTACTGCCGACAATAACATAGACAATGAGATTCGGAGTCGTCTAATTTGTTCAAATAAGGCTTTTTATGGTTTAAAACGTTTTTTCAAATCATCTCTTTTATCAAAAAATACAAAACTTTTACTCTATAAAACATTAATTAGGCCAATACTTACCTATGGCTCTGAGACCTGGAACCTAACTCTAGCTGGTGAAAATAAAGAAAAGAGAAAAGAGAAAATTTTTGAGAGAAAAGTTTTGAGGGCCATCCTTGGTGGGATAAAAATAAATAATTCCTGGAGAAGACGATATAATACTGAACTGTATAAAATCTACAGAGAGCCAGATATTGTGAAATTCATTAAAATAAATCGAATGAACTGGGCAGCTCACATTTTCAGAAGGAATGATGACTCAAATTTAAAGAAAATCCTATTACACAAACCCCTAACGAACAGGAAAAGAGGTAGACCCAGGCTGAGATGGCTAGATTTAGTTGAGACTGATTTCCTTACTCTAAAGGAGAAAAACTGGCGAACAAGTGTCAAAAGTAGAGAGAAGTGGATTCGAATTCAAAGGAAGGCACTGGCCCACCCTGGGCTGTCTAGCCAAATATGATGATGATGATGCTAATTTAAGGTTCCATCAGATGTGATATTGAAGAATTTCCTTTAATATACGCGATAATCAAACAGTATCGAAGTGAATTTGATCATAGCTCATTTTGGGAGATTATAAATACTATTCCTTATAGTCTGACAAGTATCACATTGTCTGAAATTTGAGACGTCTATCTTGATAGCAATGTGTTTTGTAGCGTTTCTACCAATTATGTTAATTGACTGCAATTACCTGGATAGTTACAAAATTGAAGAATTTCCCTTAATTTACGTGATAATCAGACAATTTCGAAATGAATTTAATCATAGTTTATTTTGGAAGATTATAAATATTCCTTATAATCTGACAAGTATCACATTGTCTAAAATTTGAGACGTGTATTTTGATAGCAGTATGTTTTGTAGCATTTCTGCCAATTAGGTTAATTGACTGCAATTATCTGGATAATTACAAAATATCAAAATATTTTTTTTATTTCTCCCTTTACTTGACCCATTAATCAAATTTCGAGAATTTTATCTTGATGAAAACGTGTTATTTAGCATTATTGTAACTTAGGCTGATTACCCTGATAGTTACAAAATGTTTTTAAAATAATTTAATTTGTCTATTGTAAAAGGCACATTGTCTAAATTACAGCTTAATAATAGGTAAAAGAATCAGTGATGATTGAGTGAAGGCTTTGCCTTTTATATCCATTGCTCCGGTACGTTATTTTGAAAGCAACATAAATATTATCCGAGTATAGATATTATCCGAGTATAGAGTCCAATTATCCGAGTATAGATATTTTGAATTCAAAAATGAAAAAAAAAAGACTTTTTTTTATAATTTTATTTTCATAATAAAACTTTTAAATTGTTAAGAATGAAGAAATTTGCTCATAAAATTCAGATATTTAAGAATTATTAATTTTTCAAAGCATTGTATTCCCCCTAGAGATTTCGTTTAATAATATTTTTTTTCAAGAGGGAAAAAATATAGGGATATTCTGGAAAGAACAAAATTAAAAACAATAATAAATAACTAAATTAAATAAGAAATGAACTCATTTCTCTAAAGCTTTTCAACTTAACAGGGAGTAATTCAAATTGTTGTAATTCGTGTAATCAATGTTAATACTTATGACAGACTGTCCTTATCTGTCAAAAATGCTGAAATATTTTATGATAAACATTTCTTCTGAACATATCGAGAAGAAAATTTATATTTCAAGAAAGGAAGAAGAAAATAGTATTAAAATTAATTTAGTCTTGAAATCGAAAAAATTATTTGGATATTTTTTTCTCTGTCGAGTCAATGTGAGAGTGATCATAAAGCTCCATAATAAAAATTGACAAAAAAAAATGGGATTAAGAAAAATAAACATTCAACTTTACTTATTGAAATGAGATTCGTTTCCAATTGAATGATTGGTGCAATGTTATTTTTTTTCTTATTTCCATCGTTGCACCATGGTAAAGGTAGTAACTATTTAAATTATTTATCCCTCCACAGAATCAGGTACTTTCTAATGCTGTGAAAACAAGAAAGGACACAATTTCGAGATAGTGGTTTTGATACTCTTATCACCAAACATAATCAAAACTTGTCCCAACTTTTTAAACCTGATTGGAATAGTAAAGTCTCGTAACCATATTTATCGACAGTGCTGCTAACAACAGTATAAGCAGCTAACGTACATTTTTACATATTTTTTTTTATAACCGTCGTTGAACAGCCGACCCAATGTTTTGAGTTTACGATCCCTAATGTTCAACTCCCGCAGCTTTGTAATTTTGAATCCAATACAGACGACGAGGAAACTCTTAGATCAAGTTTCGGGAGAAATTTCTCTTCACGGAAGACTTTTTGAAGGAACTAACCCCATTTGCGTAACATGAAGAGGAAAACCACGATAATCTCCCAAGGTTAGTTTGACGGCAAGGGGACTCTAATCCATAATCCGTCTACCAATGAGAATGTCTTAAGTCATCACAGTGGTTTGGCGAGCCATGTGAGGCATTCGTATCGACCAGCCATGTGAAGAGAAATGCTCTATCCCTTGAGCCCCTACAGCTCATCTAGCTTACTTTGACGATAGTTTTTTTATAGTCAGATTATAATTATTGAAATAAGTCTTCCTATAGATCGTCTGTCTAATTAAATTACTTTACCCACCATAGAGTCAGGGACTTTCTACCACTGGGTAAACAAGGATATATTTTTAATAGGCGGGATTTTGGAACTTTCATCGCCAATCATTGTCATAACTTGTACCAAAGACTCAATCCCCTGATTGAAATAATAAAGCCTTGCAACCAGGTTAAAATCCAGATAGAGTTGAGGTAAGATAGGCAGATAGGTACATATCATATTTGCTTTGCTAGAAATATTAGGTGGCAATATAGTTGTCAAAAAAGTAAAGATAATTTACACATTTGTTTACGAACGCAAAAAATTCACAATAAAAAGATACAGTTTGCTCCACTAAAGCCATAATCTCACAATAAATGTAAGTTTCATTCATATCATTGATTTTTAATTACATTAGAAATGCTATGTAATTCTTTGCTCAAAGTGTTACAAGTCTGGTGGGATCAAAATAAAAGGAATATATTTCTTGATGAAAGAAAAAATATGAATTGGTGCGTATGTATGCCATTCTTCAAAATTAGCTTCTGATTCTGTTGACAATAGCAGTATCATCCACAGTTTTAACCAACATTAAAATAAGGGCTAGTTCAGTCAATTGTGCAACTAAGTTTTTTTGTCGCCACCATTGGTTTGCTGTGAAAAGAAAGTCAGGAAAATTATTCAAGCTCTTTGCATAGG
The DNA here is from genome assembly GCF_982258835.1 of Parasteatoda tepidariorum. Taxonomy (NCBI): domain Eukaryota; kingdom Metazoa; phylum Arthropoda; class Arachnida; order Araneae; family Theridiidae; genus Parasteatoda; species Parasteatoda tepidariorum. The sequence goes on from NC_141761.1 coordinate 21,602,525, forward strand.
TATGTAGCAACTGGCATAGTGTGAACTTCTTTGTCTTATTATTTAATATTGTATTATTAAATAATAAGAATGCTATGTACGAGAAGTTAATTTTTTTTCTCAAAGAAGTAGATGGTTCGCAGTTGGAGAATATAAAATCCCCTGCATTTTTATCACCTTGGTACCAGCAGTTTTCGAAATAAAATAATAAATTTTATCTTTTTTAAAAAGGTACATAGAATACTAATTAATTTGTTAAACTTATTTTCATTTTCCCTTTCTCGAATGTTTCCAATCCTTGTATAGTCCATTTCCTTGTATGCTTAAAAATAAGTAAAATCAAAATATTTCGGTATGTTTGGTGATACGGTGATACAATCTAATACCATGCATGCAAACATGCCTTAATATAAAGCAACCATTTGTAATACTCTATCTCATTAGATTTTTGTATAGAGAAAATATGTCTGACTTTGAAATAAGATTATTGGTGTTGAAAAAGGCATCATTAAAATGTTCCTTAATGCATGAAATGGCTGAATAAACAATGGCTCTCCTTTTCTTTAATCAACTTTAGATTTTTTCTGTTTTGAAATCGCAATTAATTAGAGTTGTTGCTGCAAAAAAAAAGAGTTAGTAGTTTTTGTATTCAGAACATGGGATAAAAGATAGAAGAGAAAAAAGAAGAAGAATTAAGAACAAAAGGATTGCAGGGGCTCAAGAGATAAAAAGTATAATATTTTTTAGTTACACGAAAAACACCAAAACGTATTTAGTAGTAAACTCTAGATTTAAATATTTCATTTTTTTCTTCTAAAAAATGCTTCCAGGGTTATTTTTCGTATAACTAATTTAAAAATATCTCAGAATAAGCATGGATTTTCTTTTTGGTGAGCGTATAGAGAATTAAGTTTTCTGAATTAATTATTTTGAAATACATATTTTAGAAAGTTAGTTTTATATAGTTAGTTTATTATAAAATTAGTTTTAGTTGTTTAAGCTGATTTTCGTGTTCTTTGAGTACAGCAAAGATATATTCAAATTTAAAATAATAAATTCCAAACGTGCTAATATATTTTTTAGCAGTTTGAATATTTAATAATATAAGGCATCTTACTTTAAATGCCAGTGATTGTTAGCTAATATAAATTTCTAAGTTTATCATTGTACAACGAAAATGATCCTTAACTAATGTTTTATTCATGTTCATTTTCAAAAGTGCAAGTTTTGAGATGTTTAAACTGAAAAAATAATCGCCAAAACTACCAGAATATGGTAAAATGTTTCTCTTTAGGAACATCAAAAAGCTCGGTAATTTTTATAGAATCGATTTGTTATTTATTTTGGAGAAATTGATTGTAAAATTTTATAATCTGCCATAAAAGATGGTAATTGCGGTACAATTTGGTAATTTTTTTATAATACCTTAAGACATGATATAAAAACCATTTGTTTGTTTAAATTTATTCTTCAGTTTTGTATTTTTTACTAAATGTGTGGTAATAAGAACTACAATTTTGAAAATCCTTATTACCAGCAAACCGTTACCATTTAAATAGAAAAATAATCAGATAATTGATTAATTAATTATTAATTATATCAATATCAGATAATTGATATTGATTTATTTTGGTTTTATGACGAGAATTATGCTTGTTTTTTATTTTTATTTTTTACCAGAAACTTATTACTTATATTTTACGGAAATTTTATCAGATTTTTTTTCACCTAGTTGAATTTAAATTTCAAAATATTCTAATAAGTCAATTTAAATTTTGTATTTAGTATAAGTTCTATTTAACAGTTTTACTCGCAGAGATAAAAAAAACTATAAAGAATCAGAAAAGCCTTTTTTCTTGGCAATCTTGGCATAAAGGAACTAGATTCGATGCCGTTTATTTATATAAATTTGTTAGCCATCAAACGGGTAGTTCTTTGAATATAAAAACATAGAAAGATTATTATACGTATGATGTATTTTTAGTTTAAAATTTAATACTTTAGCATATAAGCTTATACAAAATATATCACATTCTTAACAAAATAACAAGGATAGCAAGTACTTAATTCATACTATTCATATTATATTCATAATCTATCGTAAAAAGGCAAACAATCCGTACCAGAAGTCAAGAGGTCCTCTTCTGATGTCATAGCATTCACATGACTAAGGGTTTTTTTGTATTTATTCGGAATATTCAGTTGTTCTGAATTTAATTGTGCCATGTTATTGCAAGAAAATGTGTTCTATATATTTTAAAATATCAGATAAAGATATTAAAAAAAGTACTTAGGGAAATTTTCCTCTTCTAATATGCAATTACTAGATTTTGAGATGTGGATTTACGCAATTTAGTTTGCGCCAGCAGAAATTCTTCTGATTGAATCTTCTACCGGAAGTTGAAACAAGCTCTAGAAATACTGCCCCCTATCATGGAGAACATGATACAAGGTCGGGAATAAGTTGAATACGCAGCTTATTAGTACAATGAACAGAAACAAGCACACTTACCCCTTGATCATCTTTAATGAAAGAAAGAAAAAAACCATTTTACTGATGTTGATACAGCTAATTTCCTTGAATAAGTTTCTGCAAAAACTAAATAACACTGTACATTATAGTAATTGATTACATCGAATTTTTTAATATAAATAAAACTTTATTTACTTTTGATAGAATGACAGCGTTTGTAAGACATCCAGAACTAGGTAAAAAAATGTATGGTAGAATACATATTTTCTTTTGATTATCTTTAAACCAATCTTCAAATCCAATGGGCTCGCTTATCGTCTTCTTCGCTATCCGACATTCCAATACGTGCAATACAGCTTTGCTCTAACGTTGTCGCCCGCCTTCGTCTGTTCCCCCTCTGTCTGCGTTAGACGTCCGAAGACGTTACATCCTCATCCCACGATGAGGTGGAGAACATGAAGTACAAGCTTTTGGATGTAAATTTGACAGACGTTTAAGAATTCGACAAGGGGAATAACTCTTAGGGACACGCGCGAAGGTCACTATAAGTTGCTGAAAGACTCTCAAATAAAATTTCATGTAACGAATCGGGAATACATCGGGAAAAATATACTTGAGGGTGCCCCTTGGCGAAATTCGCGACTTATGTTTGGCGCTATTCCTGTTTGGGTGGAACACCGTGGTAACAGGAATTGCGGCCAAAACTTAATGATATTTCAATAAAACATTGGAAAATTTAAACAAAACTTGCAATGAACACAATATAAGCAAAATTAATAAACCCAATAAAAGGATTTTGAGTCGAAGCAAAAATTAATGGAGTAGGCTCAGAGAGAAAAGGAAAAAAAAAACAACTCACTTCTTCATTATGCTTGAATATTCTCAGATTTAGGTGCACAGAATTATCTAATAACAGTTAGTTACAGTCTAAATTTATCATGAATAGAATCTGTGTACTTCCATCGCCACATAAATTCGACGAAATACGAATCGAAAATGGCGTCTGTAATACCGAACTAGCGGTGATATTTTTTTCTTGAATCCCTTTTTATGACTGCCCACATACCTTCAATCTTATTGACCAGATTCAAAAGTAACCTTGCCAGCCGGTATCCAATGTAGAACTAACGGATCTCTGAAATTACATCTATCGTTGAACATATAAAAATAACGCTAAAATCTAAACCAATCAGAATCACGATTGGGTTTCGACATCGCCCAGCTTGGCGATCAACCGCGATAACAACTTGGCGAGAATCAAGAGGCACCCTCAAATATAGTCTACCCAACACATCATATGCTAAGTAATTTAAGCTTCGTATTACCATTCGTATGACCCCCATCGTTTAATCTAGTGTGCTTCCCTCCCTTAAATAACACATTACTACTATTTATGGATAAACTTTACATTTATCTATAAAAGAGGAAACGAAAATATTGTTCTGTTTACTTCTGGGAATTTCAGTAAGAACTTAGCGCTTATGACAAGGTAATATCACAATCATTAGATTAGCTTAAAGCTCTCATAGAGGACAAATAAGAAATTAAAAAATCTCGTATTCAAAGGCCTTGTTAACTGATGTAAGAATAGCTAATCTTCAATCATGACTCACGAGTTCTAAAGACGATCATACTAAAGAGAAGCAACCTCGAACATCAAAATCTTTAGAGGGATCAGAAACTTGAATAATATCATAGACCATGGTCAGAACTGGATAAGCTTGAAAACAACATTATAAGCATAGAAAGCTATTAACCTCTCACTTATGCACCACCTCTTTTATGCACCTTTTTCATTTATACGACGATTTTTATAGGTCCCAGTACATTAGATAGGAAAATAATGATAAACATCCTTCGCTCTAAAAATGAATTTTTCAATTATGCCCGGAATTTTAGGCTAACATTTAAATTTTTTAAACCTTTAAATATTTTTTTTCTTTTTTAAAAAAAATGTTTTAAATTAAAAATGAAGCAAAGAAGCAATCCTTGTTACAGATAAAAAGAATATATGCTGTAAAATCCTATTGAATTTGCTTCCCCCTGTGACATTTTCATTTTTACTGTTTTTGGAAAGACATTCTTTCTAGATTTTTGAATAGGGAGTCTTATCTGTTACACCAACAACAATGAAAGCCCATTCATCTTTTAGAAAATGACCATTCCTCTTGTCCAGAGGTTAGTTTTACTCCCATGCTGTTTTCTAGAAAAAAAAGACACCTGGAATACGAAAGATGAAAGAGACCGCGATCACTTACTTGCAGTCAGATGGACATTATGAGTAAATAAAAGGAGGTGATCTGTTTAGTGACAGGAGTACTTGAACAACTTATTGTGCAGCATATTATGACGTTAAGTACTTTCCTTAGAAATTTATCATGCGATGTTTCACCCCCTCCCATAAAACTCAAATTTTTTGTGAAGAACTGCTCATTTATATCTACATAAAACTTGTGAACGATGAGAATGTGGTGGATGATACTGACGAGATGATAAAGTTCCTTCAAATCACACAGCAGTATTAAAAGCTTTAGACACTATTCCTGACTACTTACAATTCAATTTTGCTTCTGACACTTCCCCTTATCCCATTTATATGAACTGGAAAAAACTGTTTTTGAATAACGTCGGCGAAAACAAATACAAACATGCATTAAGATTATTTTGTAAGAAAAAAATTGTCTTAAGGTATGTTAAATTTCTTCTTTGTATAATTATAGTAAATATCAAAACAGTATAAATATTAATATTTAATCTTTCGAAACATATTTATTCATATTGTCTCTGCAATTTACGATGCGTTTTATGATTTTGAAGTTTTTCACTTATTCGCATCTTTCACTTATGCGCTTTTTTCTCTTGGGCCCTTACACCGGTGCATACGTTAGAGTTCACTGTATTTAGGTATATTTCACTAAAAAAATATCACAGGACTCATTATTCAGCTGTTTTAGTTTATTAATTTTAGAAAACAACTTGATAAATACAAAGCAGTCTTTGAGTTCTAACAAAAAGTCAACTAAATAAAATTCCTATAAAAACATAACTAAAATATTTCAAAGAAATATTTGAGGGAAACTGTCTACAAACTTCATGCGCATAACTTAAACAACTATGGAAAGTTAAATATTTAAAGAGAATTAATTTCCAGCGTTCACTTATTCCGTAATCATTTTTTCCCTAAATATTCGAAAATATTAAAAAAAATACATATTTTAATGTCATAGATTTTTATCAAAAATTTCCATCTTTTTACAGTTAAAGGTAGATTGCCATCTTTTTGTTGCGCTATTATAACCATAATATTTATTTAAAAATGTATAATTTCTTTCCGATTCAGCTGAGTATTTGTAACTGAGTTGTTAACATTCTGGGTAATGTTTTGTTTTCTAATGTTGTTTCTCTCTTTTAGGAATTCTACTTAAAAGTTTCATGTGATGTTTTTTTATTAAATATCAGATATTAGTTTATAAATATTAGACTAATTAATAATTTTTAATTAATTTATCAATTTTAAAGTAAATAATAAATTTTAATTATCTTAATTAATTCTTCCTTTGTTACGTCTTTGTTTAAAGTATTGCTGTAAGATACGATGTTTTCAGATCTTAAATAAATTTATTTTCTACATATATAAAAATGCTGCAAAATTATATATTTTTTTATATATATAAAATATTTATAAATAAAAATATTTATAAATTAATATTAAATTCGCAGTATATATTTTAATACAGTAATGTTTGTTGATGAAGTAACTTTAAGTTCTAATCTATGATAACAAAACTACCAAATGTTACTATATTTACCGTATTTTATCACAGATCTTGAAATCATATTCTATTGTAAATTTCGTCAAATTCATTACCAATGTGCTTCGGTAAAAACTAAGCTCTAAGCTATTGCTATAGAAGCAAAAACAAGGTGAATTTCGCCACATTCACCAGGTAAATTTCTCCAAAGTTTTGTCCATGCTTTTATTCTCAGTGTAGTAATCACCATCTTATACAAGGATAAAATTATTTGACTATTTTTTAATTAGTGCGCTTCCGCCTTGTATTCTTTGCAGCTGTCGAAAAAAGAATATAAGTTCTAACTGCTAAATTTTAAATGCGTTTTTTATTCCTCTTCAAATATTGGAAATATACGAAGCTTATTGAGCTTTAACCCAGTTCAAATGAATTTTTATTTTCTAAAATCTTATATAAAATCATGCCATTAATTAAAAGCCTTATCCAATTTGCAAATAATATATTTTTTTAATTTTCTAACCAAAAATGAAATCGGAAAAAACAAATATTTCTGTTTGTAAGTAAAACTAGTAATAACTTTTTATTCAATGCAAATTGTTATTAAACATGTAGAAATATTTTGCTTTATAACACGATAATACACTGCTGGACAATTGCTAAGGACGGATGACACTATCATCCATAGCAACCACAAAATGAAAGGAAGCAAAATGTGGAAAATTAGAATAAGTGCGGGATATAGTAAGAAGAGATATGCGTATGCAAATTTTTTTTCCACGTCTGTTCATCACGTGATAGCGCTGATAAGAGCTTTAAAGGTTTTTACGCGTGTGGAGAGTTGTTGTTTCAAGTCAAAGCTTTACAGGAAAGATTTAGTTTACGAACTTGAAATTTTCGGCATGTCTTCCTGATACCACTTAGATTATTTTAAGCGTGGCCGAGTTATTGGAAAGATCGAAGAAGGGCGAAAAATAACAGATGTTGCCAGGGAGTTCGACATCGCTCACAGCGTTGTTTCACGGCTGTGGAAATCATTTAAAACTACTGGAATGTGTAGTAGGCAGCACGGGGGAGGTCATGTTAGAAGTACGACGCCTGCAGAAGACAGATACATCGTCCTATCAGCAAAAAGGAGCAGGCGCACCACAGCTCAGCAGGTGGCAAATCAGTTTCTTGCTGCCACAGGAAAGCAGATCTCTCGAAAAACTGTTGCCAGACGTTTGAGGGGAAGAGGACTATACGCCCGCAGATCTGTTGTGCGTATCCCATTGACCAGACAGCACCGTACTGCCCGTTTACAATGGTGTCGTGAGCATCACAATTGAACTGAACAGGACTGGGCATGCGGACTATTCTCAGATGAGAGTGAGTTCACTCTGTCATCGGATTGTAGACGGCAACTGATCTGGCACGAGAGTGGTACTTGTTATCGTCCAGAAAATATCCAGGAAAGGGACCGATATCCGACATGCAGTGTCATGGTGTGGGCCGGCATCATGATCAATGGCCGTACGCTCCTGCATGTGGTTGCGAATGGGACTATGACGGGCTAACGATACATTGATGAAGTTCTACTTCTTCATGTTCGTCTTTTCCGTGGTGCTGTCGGTGATAAATTTGTTTTTATGGACGACAACGCAACATGTCATCGAACACTCACTGTTTAGGATTGTCTTGACAGCGAGGGTATTCAACGCCTCGTATGGCCATCACGTTCTCCAGATCTAAACCCCATTGAAAATGTTTGGGATGCTTTGGGGAGGCAACATGCTGGTCGAAACTATCCTCCGACAAACAAGAACACCCTCATCCGTGCACTGACAGAGGAATGGGATAAATTGCCTCAACAGTTGCTGGATAATGTTGTGCAAAGTATGATACGACGTGTAAAATGTTACATCACACTCCACGGTGGACATATCCCGTACTGACACCCTTCTTCAAGCTGGCTGCTGACATTTAGATGCATTGTTCCATATTTCCGTAAGCAGCATCAAATGAACATTTTTTTTCTTTCAGATGTTTCATAGCTTTTGTACTTTCCAGAACAATGAATATTCTTTATTCTAATGTCTGAACAGTGTGGCAACTATATTTTATCCTACTAGGCCTCATGTCACGCTTAATGTTATGCTACATTGCAACTTATGATCCGTCCTTAGCAATTGTCCAGCAGTGTAATATGAATATACTCATAAGAGATATTAAGGAAGTAGTAAGAGGAGATTTGTCATGGACAACATCACTTTTATCTTTATTACTGGAACTCTTAGTGTAATGTTGATTTTCGTATGGCATCCCATGTTAGCTCAAAAAAGCAAATGGAAGAATTCCATTCTATTGACGCTAATCAAAATTTCTTTTATGGTTAACTGTAAGTGAAATTAGAGAAGCACACTTTATAGTATTTAATTACCTTAAAAGTTTTCTAAATTTTTTTATCCAGAACTAATTTTTAACTGAAATTAAAACCTTTTAATGCAGATTTGTCCAACATTTTTTAGCTCTTTAATGTACTGATAGCTAAAGGGTAACTACCCATACTATCTAAAAAATAGGTGGAAGAACTGACATTCTATAGACGCTGATCGATATTAATTTAATGCATTTTTTACTGTATAAATCATATGTACTGATAGCTTAGCTACAATAATTCATACGAACTTAATAAACAGGTGGAAGAACTGACAATCTATAGAGGCAGATCGATATTAATTTAACTGATTTTTTACAGTAAAAAATCAAATGGCACTCTATAAACAGAACTTTTCGCTAATTAATTACCTCAGAAGTTTTTAAGCAGTGAATTACTTTTTACATTGAAATAAAAAAAAAATTTTGAAATTGCCAAGGAATTTATTATAATTCGAGTACAGTTATGGGGTCTTAAATACTTAAATGCGTACATGCTACTTTTCCATTCTTATTTTTAAAAAAATATTAACTGTAAAAGCGAACACATTGTTATGGAACTTAAAATGATATTATTAAGGAATCTACTGTATTTGAAAAGTATTGTTTAAGATTTATTGTACTTTAAAATGGAGAAAAAAATGGAGGCAAACATAAAAATGATTCATTATTACTGCAAAGTGATCAGTTTCAAGAGTCAAAGATGATGAAAAATAGTCTCGGTGTCAACTCTTCAAGGAAACAATTGCTTTTGTTTGTTTGAACAGAGACAAAGTTAGTGTAAAAGAATGGGGTTGCGGCTTCCATAAATTACATCTTCCTTCAACTACTGGACTTGAAATTGCTAAGATAAATGGGGTGGAGGAATGCTTTTCCTTAGAGTTTGATTATTTCTGGAATTTCCCTCGTGGAATCATCTGCTGTACACGAACAATCGTTTTCCATTTCAGTGAAAATGGTATGTCAAAGCAATTTACAAACTGGTCGATATTTGACATAGAATTTCTTTATTTTAACATGTTTCCGTGTAATTATATATCGGAAATTTCGCAATTACTCGTGAACGTAGAAAAGCTCGTTTTGATTTCTAGACATCGGTAAAAAGTGCAGATTAGTAAAAGAATAGAGATTTTTATTGTCTGTGTCCATTTAAAGGTAAAAACAAAAGTGAACTATGTCATCAAAAAACTGTATTGTGTTATCTAATGTTATATGCACAATTAAAATAATAAAAATATTATGAATCAAGAATAAGTAGCAAATGGAGCTATATCTTTTAAGGTAATCGCTTACAATTGGGGGCTCCTGTTTAATTTGACGATGTGGACATAAATCTGAATGTTTGAAAATAAACCAAGAACTAATCACATAATGACATAATGGTGAACAAAAAAGCAGTAATGCGAAGGTTACGTCATTGAAAGCAAAGGTAGAAAAATATTACGCTAACTAGATACAGCAAAACTGATTGAAAATTATCGCTAATGTAAAGGACCCCCCGAATCTACACTTGAACCATCTTTTACTGTATGATTGCTTCCTTAATCCAAGAAGTTGTATAAACATTAATTTTCTTACCATGCAAAATTCTTTATGAGTTTTTTTTTCTTTTTTTGCTCAATTCTACGGACATTTTAGCTCTATACCTGTTTTTAAAAATACAAAACGGAAATCTGACTTCCATAGGGTTTAGCGTTGATACTGTGTAACTAAGTTAGTTTTTGTTTCTGAGATGAACTTATTCAACAAATACCTATGAAAACAAATATTATTAAATACTTTTGCTTTGAATAATGACACTGAAATCTTAGTTTGGGTTGAAAAGCATGATAAAATGAAATTAGTAAAAAAGTTCGATTCCCAGTGATGACAACAGCGCACTAAGTTCAGATTAATGTGTACTAGTTTACCTTTTAAGCAAAGATAGTCAGAGCAAATGCTGACCTCCATCCTGTGTTTGGTCAGTGAATTGTGTAAAAACTCCATGACGATTTTGCTCTCAATGGATAGTTTGGCGCAATGGTCTCTAACTCACACTGTTTTACTTTGCATTTAAATATTGTGATGTAATAGTGTGCAACGTAACTAGTCTAACTAGCTCTATAGTGTATCAAAGAGCCGCGATGTCTCAGGAGATTGAGTATTCGCCTTCCAATGAGGTGAAAAGGGCGATGGCTGGTCGATACGAATTCCGCACCCGGCTTGCCCCGATCACAGTGCTGACGTGAAATATCCTCAGTGGTAGACGGATCATGGGTTAGCGTCCATTTTCCATCAGGCTAACCGTGGGAGGTTCTCGTGGTCTTCCTCGCCATGTAAATCAAATGCTATTTAGTTCTATCAAAAAGTCCTTCACGAAGGCAAAATTCTCTCAATGCTGGATTCAGTAGTTCCCTTGTCATCTAGATGGGGTTCAAAATTACAAGGCTACGGAGTTGAACAGTAGTAGTCGTAACAGTAGTAGTCGTAAACCCAAAAATTAGACCGGCTGTTCAATGACGGTTATAATATGAAATAAAATATAGTGTATCTAACTACTGTCTAACTAGTGAACTAGTTAGTCACTATAGTGCTTAAATCGCTCAAATTCAGGAAAACACAAAAAGATTTCTAAGTGCTTTCTCTATTGCCGAAGAAAGTCATACTGCTTTCCAAAGCAAAATATAAGAAACAACACGCTTATTTTGAAAATGAATGAGTTGTCACTGTTTCAAGACTTTGAAAACATTTCAATAGCAAGTGTTCATCTTTCTGCCGCACAGTTCCTATGCAGGTTTAAATCTGGGTATAATTTTTATCTTACAGTGAATATGATGTGGAAATTAAACTATCGAATTGAACTCGTTATTTACGAAGAAATTACCATTAGCACATTTTGGAACACTTCACCAAAGAAAAAAATCAGATTTCCCCTTTCATCTTGTATTTTGAATCTTACAAGTTTTTTGTTATTTGAACTTGTCGTACTGAGCCGCAAAACATATCGTTTACTTATTAATATTTGCAGTGCATACTTTTTCCGATAGCTTCTTGAAGTGCAAAGCTTTATTTTTTTTCGTGCAGTAGGTGACCTAAAACATTATTAATTGGTGTGATATTAGTTGTTCTTTTATACATACTTGAAAAATTGGTATCTTTCGTAATTTAAACTTTTGAGCCAAGATAGCTTAGGGGATAGAGCTTTCGCTTCCTAACCTTTTCACGTGGACTCGAAAAGAAGACATCGAAGAATCTTTTTACCACCGAGAGATTGAAATATGAAAGGGAACCGCTGATTCTAAGAACAAAGAAGGTGACGAACAATTTTATCCCCCGCAACTGTATTTCTTTACTCCGTTTGCTAACTCTTAGACCACTGTAGTTAGGTACAATAGAAGGGCCACCAGAAGAGATTTACCGCGCTTTAGCATAACTTGAAAAGCTTTAAAATCGGTTGTAACATTAGATTCAGCATTAAAAAGAAAGGAATAGAAAGAAGAAAAAAAAACATTTCACATACCAACTCATTATAAACGGCCTGCCTGTGTCGTAACAATTTATACACATTTCTGCGTTCATTCACGATACACTTTATTTTCGAAGTGCTTTCAAGTTTATCAACACTGGATTATATTCACGATAAATTCTGAATTAAATAAGTAATTAAAGGTAGATTTTTCTTTTCTGATTTTATACTTACGCACACCACTTTCAGCAAAAACAAACTTTTAATTATAAAATCATTATTTAAGGGAAGATATTTAGTTTTTAATAATTACAATTATTACTCTCCTTAATAACTATTTGATTTATTCCAATAATTTTAGAAAATTTCCCAAACAGTTCACATTTAATTTCTTTCAAATTTCTTTTACGAGAAACCCTTTTAATCACATATTTAATTTAAAAGAAATTTAAAATTTTCTAAAATGTAACTTGCCATTGCTTCACAATAAGTCAAAATTAGAGAAAAAGAGATTTAAGTAATCGCTTATACAAGAAAAGGCAAATTGTAAGTTCATTGTTCATTATAGAAACTTTCAGCAATTGTTTTTTCTTCTTTCAGGGTATTTTGCATTTCATGTTTTCTACTATGAAAGAAAACTAAAGCGCAAAATAATTTCTTGAGGAAAATGAAATCGACATTTTTTTTATCACATAATGAACATTTTAATTATGTTCATGCAGTTGAGTTATTCACGTATAAAAAAATTAGACATTATTAATAAAACTTTAAAGAAATTGTAACTCAGACTATTGTACTATAATTGTACTATTGCATGAGAAAAAAAACTCATTAAATTAGTCACGAAAAATCAAGGTTATATATAAAAGTGAAATAGCTAGCTAACTAAATAAAATAAAATAAAACATAATTTCAATTACAGAAGCATAGAAAATATAATAATATTAAGAATATACGTTTTAGAAATATGCGATAATTCTAAAGTTTATATAGAATGAACTAGGTTTGATGTCACTGTTCTGGAGAAGCTATATATATTATATATATATATATATATATATATATATATATATATATATATATATATATATATATATATATATATATATATATATATATATATATATATATATATATATATATATATATATATATATATATAAATAATATAATTTATATATAAATATAAATAATATTATTTATATATATAAATATATATAAATAATTATATATATATTATATATATATATATATGTATATAGATATATATATATATATATTATATATATATATATATATATATATATATATATATATATATATATATATATATATATATATATATATATATATATATATATATATATATATATATATATATATATATATATACATTAATACAGAGAGAGAGACAGAAAATATGAAAAATTATTAAAATAAATTATGTTTAAAAATATTTAAAAAAAACTTATTTATTAAAAATATAAAAATTGAAAACCAGAAAAACAAAATAATTATAGACATAATTTCTTCATCAACTTACACGATTATATTCCCCAAAAAGAGCGTTTTCTAATATTGTATCAATATAACCAAGGCAAAATATATCAATACAATAGTGTGAGGAGCATTCAAAAAAAGTGAAACGAAAATAGAACACATTATGGGAAAAATATATACGAAATAAATCATATCAAGGAAAATCAAAAAATAAAATGCAAAGAAAATACAGATCAAAGCACAAAACGAAATCCATAAAGTATTTATTTAGATTAGTTTATTCATTTCAATTTAGAATAATTTACTTTGGGAAATGCGTTTCTACTAAGATTATTTTATATTACTTATTTATAATTGAAAATGCTATACAGTAAAATAAAACTATAAAAGAGAGGCTGAATTTTTTAAGAAATAAATTCTAAATACAACAGAAAATTAGCAAAAATACAACGGACTAAAAAATTATAGTCAAACGAAACTTTGATGCTCCAAAGGTGGTGGAAAATGCAAAGAAGCGTTTTTCCAATTCTCTAAAGGAAGATACGACCACCTATAGTGCCTCAAAAACAAAGCACTCAAAACTATAACTTTATCATCTCTTTTAATTATGGTGAAGATTTTTTGCCCATTCTTATCCTTTGAGAGCGTCACAAATCCCTCACAGAACCCAAACTACTAGTGTGACAGTTGCTGTCTCTGCCCACTGTAAAAGATAAATGAGGTGACGTGGATTTGAATCTTAGCGATTGCTGATCGACATAAATTGGGCACCCGACTCGTACCAACCACAATGCTGACTTAAAAATATCCTCATTGGTGGACGTATCATGTGCTTGTGTCCCCTTGTCGTTAGGCTAATTGTGAGAGGTTTTCGTGGCATTTCTGCCCATGTAACGTAAATGCGGCTTAGTTCCATCAAAAAGTCCTCCACAGCGGCAGCTTTTTTTTCTAATACTTGATGCAGGAATTCCCTTGTCTTCTGTATTTGGTTCAAAATTACGAGGATACGGAGTTAAACGTTGGTAGTTTTAAACTCAAATTCGGGTTGGCTGTCCGATGACGGTTATTCCAAAGTTTATTCCAACGACGGTAATTCCAAATTTTCAGCTACTTTCTTTTATTTACTTAAAGGGATCAAAAATTATGTGTCGAAATATCAATTTTTCCATTATTATCCATTTAAAGTAAAAAAGAAATCACATGTATTAAATTAATTATAAAAAAATCTTGAATTCTGAAATCCGTACGGTAATTTAAGGTCTTATTTTTTATTTTACATTTTAAAACAGTCATTGAACAGCAGGCCCAATTTTTGGGTTTATGACTACCAATGTTCAACTCCCGTAGCCTTGTAATTTTGATTCCAATCCAGAAGACAAGGGAACTCCCTGATCAAGTATTGGGAGAAATTTGCCTTCGTGGAGGATTTTTTGATGGCATTTCTAACTAGCATGATGGCTAACTAGCATTTCCGTGTTTAGAAATAGTTCGTGGAATTTTTTTCAACTTCGTCAGACTCAAATTTGCAGCCTCGTACAAGTGCACAGCAGTCTTCCCTGCATCCAAATGTTAATTTTCAGCTGGTGACAAAAATTGGCTGAAAGACGGTTTCTTTTTACGGTCACGTGATGGTTCATCAAATCCAGAGAAAGCGTTCTTTCTCATCTCCCTCTTTGCTTTGCCACCCCACAATGTATCGTGCAATTCGTTTGTTCTGGGAAATTATATCGCATTTCAACGTTGTGACCAACTGTTATTCAACTCTATCAGTTTTGGGCAGATTGCTATATGTAAATATCAAAACAAAAACAGAATGTACCAAAAACTTGTATCGGCAAATTTTAAAACCTAAGAATCTACCAAAAACGTGGCTGCAAACCGCGTTAAGATGATGGAAATAGAGAAAAACAATTATATTGCGAATAGTTCCATTTTCCTTTTATTCTAGATTCTGTTCCTGCACACGTATTTCATTATTTTTACCATATCAACGTGATTTGCGAAATTTTATTCTCCGGTAAGCTTTCCATTCTCTTGAAGCTTTTCATCATCCTCTCTGAATATGTCGGCTGAACTTTAGCACAACATCGAAAAAAATAGTCCTCTGACTTACCTAGCTCTGCAAAAACTGATATATTTTCTATGTTAAAATCATAATGTTTTGTGTTGACATTTCTTTTAAGAATGCAATGCAAAAAAATGAAAACATTTAATTTGAGACACAAAAAGTACGGATAATAAAATTTAAATCGGTAAAGTAGTAGTTTTTTTCACGTTTAACGAGAAAAATGATAATTTTAAATTGATCTTTGTTCTTCCTGTTATAGAAAAAAGACTGTTGGTATCATTAGGAACTACTTTGTATTCATTGTTTTGGATGAGCGTGCCTCGAAAGATAAGTGGACACTGTAATTGTTGATTCAGTTTTTCTTCTGATGCATGTAAAAACCATCTTATTTAAAGCTTTTAGACCTTTTATCTTGAAATACTTTCTTATTGAGTTAGTTCTAAAGAAAAAACTTCCATAGAGATATTTAAGGAGCTACTCAGAAATCGATTTTCGTTCTCAAGTGTATTATTCAGACCTACTTAATCGATTTTAAGAAAATTACTGAAAACAAATGAACTTGTATCACTTGCAATTTAAAAATGAAAAAAAAACCTCTAGGGTATCTAAAAACAATCACTTGCAATCATTGTGCACATTTGCCTCTAATTTCTCGACGATTTAACATGAATATTCGATAAAAGGTTTCAAAAAATGTTTAACCTGACTTTTTAGACAAAGGCCAAATTAGAGATTTTAATCTAATGAATTGTATTAAAAAGTTTTTTTTATTAGATTTATAATAAACAGAATTTATGGTTTTCTAGGTATCGGAATCATTTCATTATAATTCAATTCAAATGAATTTTATATTGCACTGCAAAAGCTTTGATAGCAAAACTAAATTGAAAAATATCATTACCGATGTCTGATTTAAAACAACAAAAAAATCAATTGAAGTAGAAATATGAGTTTTTAGGATTAAAATTTTATGATTTATCGTGATGGATTTATCTCCAAAATAGTAACAAATAATTAAAGAGGTAAAAACTATTTTAATCTAAATATCTGCTAAATATTTCTAAACTGTAATTTTTTTTCGAAAAATAATAAAACGAAAATTAAATTTGTAGAAATTCAAATTACACTTAGACTTTTAACGCTTACAGCTGGTTAATTTTTTTTTCTGAAAGTTACGTGTTTAAAACTTTCTAAATAATAATAAATCAAATTGTTAAAATTGAATTGAAGAGCTTTTTCTTTGAAAAATTAAGAGTTTTTAAAGTTACATACTTCAACAAATATCATGGTTTGTTGTATACGTAACAATAATAATGAACTGAAAACAAAAATTTAAAATAACCTGAAAATAATCTCATATATAAACGTTATTGAAGTGTTATTAAAGATTAAGAAAATTCGAATTAAATTATTACTGCATTTTAATGATAAAGGAAGCTGTAGGTCATTTTCTTTTTTTCTTAAATTTTGTTTTTAAGTACAAGATAGAAAAGATGATTTTTATTTTATAATATAAAGTAAGCATTGTATTAAGACATTTTAAGAAAAATAACAGAACTAAAAGGTAATCACACATCCTTAGACTAAAAAATTATAACTTGCTCATTTGACAAATGGAAGCATTAAAAAATGGCTTATTCATTATTTAATATTTTTCCTGAAATAGGTGCCATGGAACTCAAAATGTATCTATCTCTAAAAGTGAGAATTTTAGAAAAAAAATTTTATGCATATTTTAATTAGAATAAGTCCTTAAAATTAGTTTTTTAATAACCATCTGTTTTTTAGTGACTTGGGCACACTTGACTAGTAAGTAAATATATATCATAAATATATGTTTTAAATATTTAATATACATATTTATACATAATATATATTTATGTATAATATATATTTACATATAATATATATTTATATAATATATTTATTTATACATAATATATATTTATATATAATGCATATTTATATACAAAATAAAAAGTAATTATGAAATCGACACAGTTGGTGCATAAATACAGTTGACAATATACATTATTTCAAGTATAAATTAAATTTTTAAATATATATAGATTAATTGTATAGATTCGAATGTCATTTGTAGACATGCATACAGTAGAAAATTGATGTAAAACAATTTTAGGAAGATAAAAAATAATCGACATGAGTTTTATTGACATTTAATATCTAATTATATAATCGAAATTTTTTCTTAAGAGTAGCATATTATTCAATTTAGAATAGCATATAATTATACATAATTTATTGGCAAATTTTGCGTAAATGTTATGAGATTTAATAATTAATTGACAGATGATGTTATTCATCATTTAGGTGTTCATATAGTACGAGTAAAATATTAAAAAAAAATCACGAAGAACTGTCTAAACCAAAAATATAGAGAAGCTTAGTGTAAAAGAGTAAAAAAAAAGTGGAAATCTGGTGCACTTTATAACATTTACTTGTTAATGCTTAAATAGCTAGAATCTTGACAAAAAAGGGGAATCTGGCTGAAAAATATTGTTACGGTACAATGTTTCCTTTTTAATGCTACATTTATCACAGAACGCGTAAGTTGAACTGAAGTACCATATATGTCTAACGGATCACTGCTTCCATCACTAAGATGTAAGAGGAAATAAAAATTCTGGGCAAGTAGTTTTTTCCATTTCTCTGTGTTTTATGTTCATCTGAGAAAGAGGGAAAAACCCATTTTGTGAATGAAGGTAAGAATAGAATGAAATTTGGATGGATTCTGCATTCCAAACATGTCAGCTTTTATCCAACATAGGTATCCAACATACTTATTTAATCAATTGTAAAAATACTGAGTGATATTTTATTTGAATAGAATAATAATATTTGTCTTTTTATGCAAAGAATTGGAAAAAAAATAAGTTGAAGAAAATATAAAACTACTCTTTCCATTCAACAGTTACCTATGCTTGGAATTTTGGATGAAAGTGCTTCACTATCGGTGCGTATAAAATGATTTACTTAAAACACGTATTTTTCTAATAAAAGCTTTGCTTCTTCTAATATATTTCAAACCACAAAAATTATCAATGGCAAACAACGAACCGATTTCAAAATAATTCGTTGAATGTCCTCAAAATTGTGAAAATATCATTTTATTTAGGTTAATTGGAAGAAAACTTTACGAAATCTATATAAAAATAAACTAGCTCGTAAGAAAACATAGCCTTTAGTGTTATATAAAAAAGATTTCTCTCTCATTTTTTTATTAAAATTCGTTTCCACATGTAGCTAAATGAAGGCATTATGAAAATCATTTACAAAATGCTCCATGACTGGGAGAAAAATTAATAATAAGTTAGGAAATAAATATATTTACTTATAAAAATATAAAAACTTTCAAATTGATTAATGAAATTGTTATTGTTTCTTAGACTTTTTAATAACCAAAAGCTTTTAAATTATTTATTATTAGCAATATATAGATAGCATAACTTAATTTCTTTCATTAATTGACTTCGCTATTTTTTTTTTTTCAATTATTGTGCCATTGAAAGTAAGAAACCTTTTCAAATATTATTTTTCTTCCAAACATGAGAATTTCTAAAAACACACCCATTGTAAAAACCGTGCTTAAACTCGATACCATTTTTGTTTATAAAATCATTGTTAATCACGGAGAAAAAATTTCTGTTAAAATTAGCGTACTGTATGGTTATGATATTTCTGTCAAAAAGAAATATATTTTTGGTTAATAAATCTAATATATGCCTTTTGTGCTATGTATTGTGACCGAATTTTACCACATTTTCTAAATTTTATCACACATCATGAAACTATATTTGATTGATAATTTTGCCAAAATTATTACCAAAGCTCTTTGGTCAAAATTACTGCACTTCTTGGTGTTCCCATAGACATTGAAACACCTTAAAGTTTATCATGTTTTAGATGTTCTACTTTTCTATTTAGTAACTGAACTACGATATAACTTAATTTTTTTATATAAATAAAAGCTTATATTACCGAGCATTTGTTCCATTTTTTCCCTTTAATTGACTTACTGAATACATATGCTCATAATATAATACTTATAATTAATGCAATATTTATCTAACATATTAAAAGCAGAAAAAATCGCGTTTTGCATTAAGCTTCATTAAAATAAATAAAACTTTCAGTTTACGTTGGTAGAAACTAAAACTATTTGTAATTCTTTGCTTTTCATACAGTTTATACAAAGAGATAGGCAATTCTAAAAGTAGAATTCTATTAAAATTGTCAATATTTATAAGCTTTCGAACCTTTAAAAAAGTATACTAATGAAAATGATATTGTATTTATTATTGAAGTAGATATAATAAAGAAAGATCTGATATCATAAGAAAACTAATAAGTTGTCTTATATATTAAAGCAAAATTGCACGCTGTTAGGCTGCATGAAATATATGCATTTTTATTTCCTTTGAAAATGAAATTGGGCTCAACTGAAAGCCGAAATTACTTCCCACGAAATAAATAAAAAATAGATTTATTAAGCTCCTTTTTTATTGTAAATAAAAAAAAAGTTCAGTCAATCGAATTTTTTAGAATTCTTTTTTTTCAAACAGTAACTATTATTTTTCTTGTTTAAACTATCTTCATTGAATAGAATAAAAAACATACACTACGCAAGGACAAAATTTGAGCAAAAATATCAAAATCTATTATTAAATAAGAATCTGAATGGTTAGAAAACAACCTAAATGCGCTTTTGTGAATTTAAAAATATTTAACTTTACATATTTTTTTTCAATATCATAACATTGAGAGACAAAAGCTTTAACTAAGTGTGCTAAATGGCAAGAATAATTACGTCGCGTAACAAACATTTTAAAAAATAAAACTGATTAATTTGTTAAGTAAATAATAGTGAAAAAATTTAGAGCAAATTTATATTTTAAATTTGCACTTTGCAAATTTGAAAAAAAATCTGTAAATTTAAAAAAAAAAACCTATTTTTTTTCTTCTTTGCTAAAACTTTAAGAGACAAAAGTCTGGACAAGCAAATATACACCAGTTATCCCATCGAGTAGCATCATTTTGAGGGAAAAAAATATTTCACTTAATTCTTTTATGTTTTTTTTATCTTATTTTATTTATTTATTTTTTTTTATTCAATAACAAAAAGATTCCTCGTGTACCACTGAAAAAGTACAACACGAGGCTTACAGACGTAAGTATGGTATCAAACAATGTAGGATATTTAAACAGATATACATACTAAAAGGGCAGGAAAAATTAGGGAGAAAAAAAAATAATAAAAATAATAATGAAAGTAAAAAAAAAAAAAAAAAAAAAAACATAATTAAAAAAAAACATTCTTTTATGTTAAGATGTTTATGTTTCTATACATAAATTCTTTTATGTTTCTATAGTCTCAAAATAAAATAAAATTAAATGGGTATCTGCACCCATCCAGTAAACTTTCAAAGCAATTAATCTTGCTATGTACGTGTATAATTGTTGTGGTGTTTAAAGACATACACTATTTGCATAAGGAAATTATCACGAAAGGTCGTGTTATCCATAACGAATTAATAAATTAGCAAATTATCTGTATTTACAACATTTTTAATATCTGTAATGTATGCATTCTGAGGGAATAGGACATTGTTTTTCTAGACTGAAAATTAAATTAAGTATCATTATTTTTTTTAAAAAAAAAATGATGAATGATAAGTTTCATATTTTTCACGTTTTTTTTTTTGTGTGTGACAAATAAAACTATGTCTTAAATTCGAATTTACTCATTCAAAGTTTCACAAATTTTCTTCAGTCGTGAGGATATTTATATCCTCGTATTTAAGTTCTTAGTAACGAGACTGCTGCATGGACGATAAATCTAAAATGTTACATTATTTGCAGAATAAAGAACTAGAAGTCCCCTATCCTTTTATTTAAAAAAAAGAAGCTAAATCAACCAAAAAGACTCTGTTTGTGATATAACCAAAGAAATAAAAGAAAAGAACTTGAAACGAAGATACTCAAGTCAGTACTTTATTTCGGAGAAATTTGGAAGCACTTTGGTTCTATACATTTCATTCCTTATACTTCAAATATTCGCTACTTTTATGTAAAAGTTTTCTTGCCTATTTTACGTTTCATGTAAAAAGTTTAACATGCAATCTGGAATATGTTTAACTTTTGAGATTGTTTAGCAGACTATGTCTAACTACGGACGATGCAGAGTCGACTGAAATTTATTATTTAAAATTTATAGAAAATGTCTCTGTAAAGAAACTTGCAAGTAACATTTTATATTTTTTCTTTACATTTTTATAATAATGATGTATATTTTATGCTTAATTTATCTACCAAAACATATATCAAAAAGAGTAATGCGTCAAAAAATGTTAATAAGTGATACAGATGTTATTTTTAAATTTTAAATATTTATTTCTTATATTAGTGAATGTTTAGAAAATAATAGTAAAATTTTTTATTTCAAATTAAAGCACATTTACATTATAAATCGTCGTTTGCTGAGGGCTTTAGCATTTATAGGTTTTTATTTTTACCTTTAATTTTATTTTATTACTTTTATTTTTAAATTTTACTAAATTGAAAATTTTTTTTTCTAAGGATATCAACTACAGTTCAAACCTAAAATCACTTGATTCGCTACAATAAATATTTAGAAAACATTAATGAATAGTTGATATTTTCAAAATATATGTAAACTAATTACTATTTTGATATATTTATTACCTTGATGAATATTTAGCTTGTATTATATAAGAAGGGATTTTTCAATCAGAAATTAGATCGTTTTCAAAATATAAAAAACTGTAAAAAGATCGAAAGAGAAAAGAATTTATGCTCTTAATTTTAAATACTTTACAAACATAATTAATACTGTTTAAAATTAAAGATTTTCCGCTAGTTAAAACATTCGTTTAAAATATTTTGTTCCCTCCAAATTTAGGATTTAAACTAGATTTTTTTTTGAAAAATTATTGTAATGATATTAAAAGAAGAAATATTTTGCATCTAATATTTTGATAATTGCATGCGCATGATAAATTGAGAATTTTTTTTTTTATGGAATATACAATAATTGGTATAAAGTACCATGTTATGCAACAGTTTGATTTTCCTTTCACTTAACAGTTTTAAAACAGTTTTTTACAACAGCTGATATTTGTTCTTAGAAAATTAAATACTATAAAAGAAAATGGCAACAATATAACTTAATTTTACGAAATTTAATATGCTATAGTATACAAAACATACAAATTTTCATCACATTTTGTTAGTGTTCACTGCTGATTTCATTAACAAAATTGTAATTAAATAAAATACAGTGGATAAGAAAAAGTATTTCAAAGAAAAAATTAAAATTTTATAAAAAAATATGCCTATTTGTTTGAACTACAGGAATGGTTCATTCAATTAATAATACGTATAGTGTCCTTTAAATTGAGATATTTCCTAAAATAAAAATTAAAAAGACCATGCAATCTGTAACAACTCATATTGCCAACAATTACATAGCGTTTTCAGATTAATCTAAGGAGTTTCTTGCCTAATCTATCATCATTTAACAGATAGTTGTGATGTTTGGAAATCTATTATTCCTTGCCTTGGAACCTACAATGACTAGCCGCTGCTAGAATGTAGAAATTCTGTGCACAATATGTCACAACTATCCTACCATTAATATTAATCCTTTGCTGGTTGAAGTGACCTAAATAGTAAGTTTAGCGAATCTATTCCAATTCTCATTCAACTAGTTGCACAATCTATGTTCCTAATATAAATCAAATTTTTGTTTTAATGATGATTTTGAATATTTCGTATACAATCCATAAATATTTATATCGGAGGAATGAAAACCACTTATCACTAAAATTTACAGACTGATAAATATATGCATAAGTTTACTTAGACTTATCACAGTTTTTTTTTCGTTCTAGAGGAACAATTTTCTTTATAGAAATAAAATAATGCGTACATATTTTCAGAAGAAAGTTGCATGATAGAAAATAGCCAGTCACAGGACACTTGCGGTTAGTAACGCACAAAACAGCCAAATAAAATTGAGAACACATGTGTGTGTAGTAAAGGTAATAATTTTTAATAAACCAGTTTCTCCTTATTCATTTCATTATTGTTTTGGTTGTCATCAGCAAAAAATTAACAAAAGTCGTAAATAAATTCTATTTTGGGACTTCAAGGTTGAAAACATACCAATGAATAATAATTAGATTTATATTTCAAAAGAGAAGTTATTTTAAGATCTTTCACTTCCATATAAGGAAGGGTTAAATGATTTTCTATGAGTAATAAATAATTTCGATGAGGCGTAAGAATACAGGGAGGGCAATATGACTGGCCTCTTCACACATTTTAATTATCGTATAAAACAGAGGAGCAATGGTTTTTGCGTGGCTTTTGGTGTATAATGCTTACCAACTAAACTCCGTCGGATCTGACTGGAACTGTGTCTCCCCCTCTCCAGCTTTGAGAGCGGGGATGAGATTTCTGCTTCACCATCGATTACTAAATAAAAGCTTGTGCACAACATGGCCTCATTATTCCTGTTATTTTGACTAATAATTCACGAAAATATCGGGGTTGGAATATCGGGATCGGGGGGCCACGTTTAGAAAATTTGGAAAAATTCACCTGAACAACAGGGAATTAAATTAAAAAAGCATTTATTATGTTATAAAAAACAGCACGGTCTATATATATTAACTTGAAGGCCAGATGGCACTTAACTTCATGACTGTATGAGATATAACACATATTCCAGTCAGGCTAAAAGGTCATATTATTTATGATATAAAATCAAAATGACATGTAGAATAGCAAGACTTATGTGTATAGTAAGTTTCTTTGAAAAGTTTGAATGTTATAGAATCAAAGAAATCGATTACCAACTCAGACATCCAGAAAGGAATAATGGTCCGAAGTGTGACGAAGCAACATGATTCGACGGACATGATCCAGTGTGAGCAGCTTGACTTATAACTTGCTTTTATCTTGACTTAGTTCGCTGCTATTCGTATTCTGAGACATGCAGTTCATATTCTGAGTAGTTCATCAGATTAATTTGGTTCTGCCTCTTTCAAAATGTTGGTTAATGATTTAAAAGTAATTCATTAATAAACAATGGACAAATGTCTCTTTCCAAAGACCTTCCAACACGTAGCTTGATTCTGCAAATGTTTCAATTTGATAATTCCAACTAGAACTGAAATCGTATCATTTTTGCAGCTATCGAATTATAGCCACAAATATAAAACATGCGTTTTTGAGCATTTTGGGCTCCTCTCCTTTTTTGTTGATTTGTAATTGAAATCATTTAATTTATTGAAAGTATTGAGTTCTTCTATTCCATGCTATGGTTTTGCCAAAATTTAGTCATTCTCGATACGCAATAGAGTTTTCTGTAAAAACTTGATTTATACCACTATTCTTCCTTGATCTTTGATGATGGATGAAAAGCAACCACGCGAATTATTAAGTGAAGCGATAGAGACTCCTAGTTTGTTATAACATCAAAATAACTCAAAAGATTCCATACTTTCACATTATACCCCTTAGACTTAAATAATTTTTGCTTTTATTACTTGACCTTACCTGGAACTACGGATTCAAACCTCCATTAAAGGAAGATAATTGTAAACTTGCCAGGAAAAACATCTTCTCAAAGTAGGTATAGTATATTCTTAATATTTATCCGTGTTTTGAGTGGATATTTTCAATTAATGAAAATGGCAACCATATCGTACTGCTCCGATCACAAGCGTTTTTATAAGTTAATATCTTTCTTTTTTATTTATTGCGTGTTCTAAGCACAGAAATGTTGCAAAAGACCTTTTTCTTTTCATACTCTAAGCAAACAGCAAAAAATTAAAGGCAATAAATGACCTATTTATAGCAATCTTGTTTAGAAGCTTGCGAGTTCTGAAGAAAATCTCCTTAATCGTTCCCTTGACCTTTTATATTTTCAGACACTAGAACACTTATATGCTACTTCCTATTATTGGATAACCCACTACTCAGCCATGATCGATCAAGAATCAGAAAATGCTGGAAGCGGATAATGGGAATTTTATGTGTCTCCACATCATAAACGAAAGTTTGCCAGAAAGAAAGGATGAGCTGGGAACCCGATTTACTAACAGCTCAAGAAAGAGATTATATAGAAAGTTTGAAGTGACAGAAATAGGTTTGGCTTGGTCACATGAGAAAAGAAAGGTTTGTCTGAGAAATATAATTCAATTAGTCTGGGATTTGTATTGTGAGAAGCAAGACTAAACCTAAATAAGTCTGACTTTGGAAAGAGAACTTTTGCCATCTGTCTTTTTTTTATGATACTGAATGGATTAAGAAGTACATAAGTTTGTAGAAAATGTTATATTTAACTTTTTAGAACTTTTTATGGACTTTTGATTGACAGTGAGAGGAGAAAATAATTCCCTTGTTTATGGATCTTATTAAGAATTATTTTTTCTTTTTCTGTCTCATCATTTTTTTTTTTTGCACATCTTATCGATTTCAGTATTTATGGTTATGAAAAAAATCTAATATATATAATTCTCTTACGTGGCTCCCAAATTTTGGCTGTATTTCTTTTCCACCGGTGGCAACGTTTGCTTAGTTTCGTTTACGTTACTATTTCTCTTACACGGCGAATCGACCTATGATTGCCGCTAAAAATGTCACATGCTAAATCTAGGTGAGGTGGCTCAACATATAGCGTTTTTAAAAACGGAAACTGAAATAACCAGAGAGCATCAGCTGCTGCAATCTCATACTATAAAGCTAGACAGAAGTGAGTAGTCTTTGTCGATAGATGTCTATTTTAGTGTTTTGTCGAAAGCGCTTTTTTTTTCACGAATTTATATATTACGAATTTATTTGACGATTTTTGATTTATATTACGAATTATACTATAGCACATTTCTAATAGGTTTAACGAATTACATGTCATTTATTTGAATTCAAATTTATTTTAATGACTTAGCAATTACTAAAAAAATTTTTTTTTAAAAGTTTTTATTTGATTTGAATGATTGTTTTGAATTCTTTGAATTCTGTGAATTTGCAATATACCTAAGTTAGTAGCGCGCGAAGCAAATCGTATAAGATTGCGTAGCAATTTTCGGGGATTGGTGAGCGTTAGCGAGCAGGGGGCGCAGCCCACTAGTTGTAATAAAAAACTATTATATCTTTTAGTTATGGATCTTGTTAAGAATTACTTTTTCCTTTTTTGCTTTATCATTTTTTTCAGGTATCATTTAGATTCCAGTATTTATAGTTACGAAACAAAATCCATTTAATAAATTCCGTAGTTAAATATATTCTGCACTTCTTGGTATGACTAAAGATCGTTGGGGCGACCAACAGAACAAGGTCAAGTTACGACTTACGTTACTAAACAAATTAAAAATCTAAGATAAAAAAATACGTTATAGTTGCCTTGGAATCACAAGAAAATAATATTATTGCTAGAAATTGAATATAAATGATAGTGTAATCATTTGAAGAATGATGTTTTTACTGTATGTTTGGTCTGCTTTTTTGCGAGAAAACAACTGTTATTTATTTTGTAAATACAAAGTACTAGATCATATTAAAATTAGATATTTAGCCTCTATGGAAGCCTAGAAACGACAAACTGGAGTTTAATACTGTAGCGAATGCTATTGTGCCCTTAAAAATAGTAAATAATTTACTGTAATTCGTTTTGAACAAAACAATATTTGTTTCAAATTTGAAGGAGTTACTTTTTTTAAACAAACAAAAAATTTTTCTCCTGTTTTATTACTTTAAATGTTTTCAGTTATTTAATTATTATTAAGGCACGTGATTATTATAAAGTCATTATTAAGGTAAGGTTTGAAGGATTATTAAGTGATCATTAAGAGCATCTCTAATTCATGGAAATCTTAGTAGTTTAAATATTAAATTCTCCGGGAATTTTTAAAGCAAAATTAAATGACACTAATGATTTTTAAACATGATAAATTATTGATTATATTTTAAAGCAAATGTCTTGTTTTATAAATTGGCTATATCCAGCAGTTTCTAATCAGGATAATTTACAAACGTATCAGAGAATTTCAACCGTTTGTTTTCAAATAAGAGACCGTTATCTATCTAACAGAAGTAATAAAGTAATTTTGAAATCTTACATATCATTCCGCATGATCTCGTACTCACGTTTTGAGATAACTGCACAACCTTTACTTTTAGTAATTTAAAAATGCTTTCTTACCGTCTAGTGCCATTTTTCGCAGAATAATGTACAGAGGTTCTATGTTCTTTGCAATAATAAATATATATAAATAAATGTATGCAAATATATATATATATATATATATATATATATATACACTGAGTGGCCAAATTATTATGACCACCCCTTCAGTGGTCTGCTTCCATACCCTATACGGCGCAATGTGTGTCGAAGAGTACGTTCAGAGACGTTCACAGTTGCTCCTTGATTAAGATCACTTGCAATTTGTCGCACTGTTGCTCTCCTATTGCGCTGCACAACCCTGGTCAGCCTTCTCTCTGATCGAGCATTCAGTACCCCGTGACGACCACAAGTCGAACGTTGAGATCCGGTTTTTTGCTTGATTGTCCATTCTTTGTACACATTAACAGCTGCTGCTCTAGAACATTTCACAAGTGCAGCCGTTTTGCTGATGCTCGTTCCGACACATGTCGCACCCACAATCATTCCACGTTGAAATTCAGTTAAATCACTTTTCTTTCTCATATCTGAGCAAGCAACACAGTATAACTGCAACACAGTATATATATATATATATATATATATATATATATATATATATATATATATATATATATATATATATATATATATATATATATATATATATATATATATATATATATATATATATATATATATATATATATATATATATATATATATACATAGATATATACATATATATATATATATATATATATATATATATATATATATATATATATATATATATATATATATATATATATATATATATATATATATATATATATATATATATACATATATATATACATAGATATATATATATATATACACATATATATATATATATATATATATATATATATATATATATATATATATATATATATATATATATATATATATATATATATATATATATATACTATACTGTTCGAATTAATTGGGACAAATGAAAAAAAAGTGATTTATTGAAACTTTAGCTTTTAATCATTACATACCTTTAGTTACATTGATACATGTCTGTATTAATATGAAGTATGTCCTCCTTTAGCAGATATGACTTCAAGAACACGTTTTGGCATTGATTCCACTAGTGTAGCGCACATGTTCTTGACTTCATCGTCGTGGAACCATACTTGAGTAGCACTTTTTATCATTTGTTCTGCTGCCGTGCAATTCATCTTGGCTAAACGATTTTTTAGAATATGCCACAGGTTCTGAATGGGATTGAGGTCTGGTGAATTACCAGGCCAATCAAGCACTTTTATTTTGTTTTCTCGCATAAAATTCTGGACCAGTTTGGAATTGTGACAAGGGGCCAAATCATGTTGAAATGTTCCGTCGAATGTTTCCATGAATGGAACAATCCTACTATGTAATATATCGATGTATTTGGCTGAATTCATCATGCCTTTTAGAGGCACTAAGCTTCCAGTGCTATTTGTTGTGAAGAAACCCCAAAACATTTGTTTAGAAGGGTGTTTTACAGTCTGTTGGATATGATCTGGTCTCAGACTTTCGCATTCACTTCGTCTAACTACACTTGATTTGTGTCCCTGCGCAAATAAATGTGTTTCATCACTGAAAACCACTTTCTTCCAGTCATTTACAGTTCATTTTTGATATTTTCTGGCCCATACTAAACGTTTTTTCATCATTTTCTGAGATAGAAATTGTTTTTTCCTTGGTCTTCTTGCCTTACGTCCAACTTCTAGAAGTCTTTTTCGTACAGTTGAAGTACTCACATCAACCCCACAATCCAATAAATCCCTTCGGGGGTCTGTGCTCGTCTTTCTTGGATTAATTTTACTATTTCTTATTAGATTTTTATCAGTTCTTGGAGTAGTTTTCTGTTTGCGTCCACATTTTCCTTTTCTTTTTGGAGAGGATGAGCCGGAATCTTAAAATGTTCTAAGAATTCTGGAAACTCTAAATTTCCCTACACCAACTGCTGTAGCGATGTCTCTTACTGTCATAAAAGTGTGTTCATTAAGAGCGATAATTTTAGAGCGTTTCCTCGGACTAATATCAATCTTTTATAAGCACATAACTTGTGTTAGACTAAACTCAAAATTATAACCACCAGTTTCCACACTGAAATGCTCACAACTGAACTACAAATACACTAAATCCAGTCAGACGAGTAAATTATAGTGAAGGTCTATCCGTCACCGCAGCTCAAGGCAGATATAACTGGTTTGAAGCGGTTCGGAACATCACTGGCAATCCCATACCAACTCGAATGAGAAAATCTTGCTTGTCCCAATTAATTCGAACACTATAGTATATATATATATATATATATATATATATATATATATATATATATATACTTCTTTAATATATTGTAATGCATATAAACATTTATGAATTAAATGAAACTTACGGGTTTTTTTTGCAAAATCTTTTTCTTTCATTGTATTGCACACTTCACCGACACTACATTCCGGATTGGCAGTTTTTTTTTTATAACTTATGTTCGGTGCATGAGTTACAATAACTATACGGAACAATGTTAATTGCTAAATCTGTCTGTGAGACAACCTGATATGTAATAGTTTAAGTTGATTTTGTAGAGAATTTTACTTACAATAATATATTACCCGCGTTATATTTACAAAATTTTAACATACTGGAGCAATTTGCCGCTTACTATCTTCACTACCGGGCTCATTTCGTTTGCTCGCCACTAATTGAAACTAATATTTTACAAAAAATATAGACATGATTAAATAGTATACTATTATGGTTAAATATATGATTAAATAGCATAGCTTAAATAGTTTGTAAATGTTAGCAATATTTCATTTAACGGGAAATTTCACAGCAAGGTATCTCCCTGGTTGAGCGGTGACACCCCCCAAACGCTCTGTAGCGTCTCAAATGCACTCTCATTCTGCTTAGCAAAGGTTTATACGTAGTTCTTATGTAATTGAGTACACAAGTATGCATATATGTATTGCGATAAAGGAATACATTTCATATCAAGCAAAGCACTGAAATAAAATAATGTAGCATTTCTTTTATTCTCCTTCGAAAACTCAATACTGGCTTTCATAACATAAAATTTTAAATTCAAATCACTACTGCTCGTACTGCTGGCAATTTAGTGTCCTATTTCCGTGTTTATTTAATAGTTATATTTTTTTCCAGATTACATTATCAGTGTTGGTCTGAAAAACAGTTGAAAACTAAACCTTACATACACAGAATTTAAAGAAAAAAAGAATTAAAATTTTTTATTCTCCATCTATCCGCACCATCAAAAACATATTACAGGGTAATAGAAATTTTAGAAATAATATACTCTTTCAATGCTTAAGGTATCTGACTTGTCTCGACAAATTTTTTTTTAAATATTAATCAAATATTTTATTAAACTACTTTATTTGCTTTATTTTGTGCAAAAACATAACTGGCAAAATATATTATTATTATTATTATTATTAAATGACATGTTTAGGGAAAAATAAGGATATCGCATTTACGCTGAACACTGTAAAAAAATTTCTATAGCTTAAAACAAAATATCATTTAAGGTTCTTATCTAGAAGGCTATCAATTGCGTTTTAAACTATTATCTTAAAAACAAATGCATATACTTCTGAATTAGGAATCAATGTATTTTAAAAAAACAAATATTTTAAACCTTCCTGCACTTGTCATCGCGTAAAAAACGTGAGTAAAAAGTTATGTTCAACTTTTTTTTCTCTTACACTCTACTTTAAAGCGTATCTGCTGTAATTATAAACACTTATGAAAATCATAGAAAGTTATTTTAAAAACAAGGTGAGATATCTTGCTTAAAGTGGCGTAAAATGTGAAAAAATCTTATTTTGAGATAAACGCATTTACAATCTTAAAATCATTAGTCCATTCATTGTTATCACCTTGCACAGAAACTTCTTTAACTTTGTAAATGATTGAAGTACAAGCTAATGTAAAGTATTTTTAGAAAGCCAATAGTGCTGGAATTCTAAATTTATAATAATGCACCCAATTTCGAAAATTTTGCCCAAAATCTTGTTTTTGCACTAGTCAGATACTTTAACTATCAACATTCAACACATTTTAACAATCTTCATACACTTAGGAGATTATGTTTAGAATGTTTGAAAAGATAAAAAATGTCTTGATGCTCGATTCAATTTTTTTTTTACCAAAACTTTATTTCTCTCCTACAATCATATAATAGTATCATATAATAATAATTTCCAAACCTTTTAACTGTGTAAATTAATTTTTCTTTCCAAAATTGTTAGTCTTATAAATAAGTTTTTTCTTTCCAGAATCTATCTGTATAATTTTTTTTGTATCTTCAATAATATATTCATATAATAAAAAAAAAATTCAGAAATAATATCTTACACACAATATTCTACACATGATTTGATGTTACACATGATTTGAGTATCTGCAATATTAAATAAGTACTATCAATAATATCTTTGTAGAATATCAAATAATTCGAAATTTATATATTCTATAAAAAATCTTATTGCATAGTATTTTAATTATCTCAATACTACTGTTTTGCGATAAAATAAAATTATTAGGCATGTGTGTCTGCGAATATTTCAGAAATATTTTCTATCTAGTTATTCTATAAGAGCCTTGATGCAGAAAATTAATTTTGATATTTACTTTATAAGCTTTAAAATTAAAGTTCGTAATTGTGTTACAAATAATCGAGATGTGAATTTCTCATCAAAAAATTGAATTAAGCAACAACAAGGATTAGTGTTGAAACGGATAAAAGCAATTTTCTCGAAAAATCTGTTATTTGTAAAAGGAAAAATAACCAATACTTATTGAAGTTTATGAAGGTATCAGCAATAAATAAGTAAGGATATATTAAAAACCGTATGGCAGTTAAAAAATATGAGACATATTCTTACACTCTTTAAGAAAATTAATATGAATTTTTATTAAAATTTTTAATTTCATTTACGAGATGTAATTTAAATTTCATTTTTTATAAATAAAGTTTCAAAGCTGCAAAAATAAATGTCTGTTTGTTTTAAAAAATTATAAATTTGAAAAGTAGAAAAATGCTTTAACTGTTATTATTTTTCTGAGTTGGATATTGATTTAATTATTTTCATTTTGCGTACTATAATATTTTTTAAGCCCATTGAGAAGCCCATTTAGCCCTATCTTGAGATAATTCATATGGGCAGCGTGTATAAATTCTTATGGGTTTCCCATTTTAGACCATATGAATATTATTAGTATGTAACATATAGATTTATACGCATTGCTTATTTGATTCCAGATGAATATTTGTGTGTAAGTTAATTATGATTTGAATGGGATGCTGATCTTAACCCGTCTGTAAATTTTTATAAAGACCTACCATACAAATTCGTATATCCATCATTCTTTCTTTGCTTTTCAAAGCAGCTGAGCGAGTTAACATGTGAATATGTAAATTAATTCTTTACCCTTAGATGTATTTTTTCTTCGTGTTTGTTAATATGAACTTAGCTATGATTTATTTTTATTTTAATAGGGTGTCATGACAATGCTTAACAATGATGCGTAAAATTATATATTTTACTGTAAAATTAATTAAGAAAATGACTAATTTTCTCTTTAATCATAACGTGGTAAGCCTTTATTGAATTTTCATACATTTTCAAATGTGCGTCAACATCCTGGATATTTTTATAAAATAAGTCCATAAATATGTGTACATAAAAATTGATTTATTAAACATAAAGTTACGTTTTTAGGCCAATGGGCTTAAATACCGTCAATCAATATCAATGAACACCGCAAAGGCGTTAAACACACTGGCTCCTGTAATGATAAATTTATAGTTGATAAATAAAAGCTTTTCTCTTGAATCGTATTGTGACACTCTCTCGGTGATTTGCTTGAATCGCCATACCTTATTGAACATCCTGGTTATTTTTATAATATAAATCATACACATTTTTACTCCAAGAGAATTGATTTATTAATAATATAGTTAAATGTTTATAACGCCAATAGGCTAATCAACATGTAAAAATTTTAACTAGATTTTTCCCCACGTGGTCAGTACGCATGCAGTTTTGCATGCCGTCACGCTGCATGCAAAAAAAATCGCATATGCGAATTTCATGAGGCAGACAAGAATCTGATTGGTAAGTTTTTTGGAAAAAAATATCTTACACCAATCAAGTCCTCATTCTGATGAACGAAATAGCATAAATGAACTTTCATAATACAGTGTGAGTGGTTCCTGAGATCTTTTATCACGAATAGGCTGTAATTACTCTAAAATGAATGTCATGCTTATTCAATTATTAAATTATATATAGTGTTTAAGATTACATTAGATATGGCATAACTTAAGAACATTTTGTTGAAAGCTTTTATTAAAAATATGGACTTGATTGTTCAATTTAATTGATTTTCGATTTCCGTGCAGAATCTAGCGTTAAGTCTAGTTGCGGTGATTTCAAAGCCTTTATATAGTCAAAAAATCTTAATAAAATCTTCACATTTGCCTTCAGTTATTTCTAAATGTGCTGGTATATAAAAGAAAAAGAAAAATGTCTAGAATATTATTTGACAACTTAGTCATTATTTTTGAAAGAAAATGGTAAAAACTGTTTTTAGTTAATCTAAATTTACAATATACATATGTAAATTTGCAGAATATATGTTAATCACAACCATTTTTGAAATTATAGTAGATTTTATGGAAACTATAATATATATATATATATATATTATATATATATATATATATATATATATATATATATATATATATATATATATATATATATATATATATATATACATACATATTTTGTACATTTATTTATATATGTTTATTATTACAAAGAACATAGAACACTTAATTTTATAAAAATAACTAAATCAAAAGTAACTGAAAAAATAATACAAGATAGTTTAAGGAAGGAAAATAAAAAAAGAGGGGGACAAATTGAAATTTTTATTGAAATAAATAAGTAATTGAATTTTTTAAAACATTTATTTTTTAAATAAATAAATAAAAACTTAATCTTTGAATAAATAAAATTATTGTTTTTCATCAATTATATTTAGTTTATTGAGTTAACCTGATTTTTTTTCTATTTGTTACTTTTCTCATAAGTATTTAGATGCAATATAAGAAGCCTTTAACGAGTTGCAACATTCCTTTGCTTTTGAGAAAGCAAAATTATGAGACTCACTTAACTCAAATTAAACTCACTGAGCATAAACAGAATAAGCTTTCTTTTACGCCTTTTAATCAGCGAATTATCACTAAACTTTTTTTACAAATTTTGTCTTTTATCATGTAAAATTAAATTCTTTGAAATGATGCAAAAAATTGTATACCTTACAATTCAAAATTCTTTCGACCTTATTTAAATAAAATAATAAAAAATAATGAATATTTACTAAATTTAATTTTTTTCAAGGAATTATCTTTGGGAAAACGAATTTTATAAATGTACAAAGCAAATTTTCTTCGCTAAAGAGTTCTCGAGATACAGGGAGATACGCGAAAAGTAAAATTAACATCCTAGCTGGTCCAAATTTTGGAGCGCTCTTCTGTCCAAACTATTGGCACCATGTATTTTACAGATTGCGAGTACTCCCTATAGTTTGGGGGTCAGAAATTCGAATCCATCAGAAAAAAATTTTTTTTTTTAGACAAATTGCGTTCTTGTGTCTCATTTCGTAACTTAAAATATCGTCTGCACGTATTAATTAATATCGTATTAGTTAGCATATTGGAGGTCACCCTTTCGAACTGATAGATTGAGTCCTAGAACGTGAAGATCGGATCATTAGATCAAAAGTTATTCAGAGTGGTTAATTTTTTTGTACACTTTGCATTAAACAAATTTGCAATTCTTTGGTGTCGAGTGTTTTACATAAAATTTAATTAAAATTTTGTAATATGAGCAAATTGCTAGTTTCTCTAACCAATCAGAAATTTCTTTTATCGCATGCTTGTATAAATTATTTATGAGTGGTTTTCTGCGTTTGGTAGTCACAAGTTAAGTCAACTTTAATTATATCAGGAAAGTGGGATGATGACATCACCAAATTCTCATTTAAAGGGTATATGATCCACCTATATTGACACATACGATTTTAAAGCATGTTTCTTTAAACAAAATTATTGGAAACTCAATAAAGGCTAATGAAATAAAATTTAAAATTATCAATGAAGAAATGGAAAAATTATGGTATATTCTGAATATAACATTTTAAATATTATATGTATGGTTAATTTTTATTTTATTGATTTGAGTTTCTAACTCAGATTATCGTAAATCTAGTAGTGTGAAGGGGTACCTAAATATATAGCCCATATGAGTAAAGCATATGGGTATTATGGGAACACATGTTTCTTCCCCACACAATTATATCAGTAAGTCTGGTGAGTCCAATATAAAAATTTTCGCCATGGCATCATACGGTATAGAAGTGGAATACATACATGGGTCCCGAATCTGTTTGGCACCAGTAATTTGTATGGGACCTATATGTATTTTCGCACATGGTATACAAGTAGATAATCGGCATGGGTCTCTTATGAACTTTCTCACATGATGTTGGCAATCTGTATGGATCCCATATGGGTATTCCCACATAATGTAGATAGAATTGGGCCCCATATCTGGGCCCCATATGGATAAATCATGCGGGCCCATGTGGATCAGGGGAACGTTTCCGTTAGGGCCCTACTGGGATTCCCCATATGGGCCAATGTTCATAAGCCACTTTTAAACCATGTTGGCTCATGTGGGCGTACTGCTTGGGAATATTTTACGTTATAAATGTAAGTTAAGGATAATGCAACTAAAGTGTCAGTACTTTATACCGTATTCTGATCCGAAATTTTTTATAGTATAGAGTAAATAATTCCTAAATACTGGACTTATTTTAACAAGAACATTATTCGAATTGAATCTGTTTTAAAATTTTTATACTAAAGACAAAATTTTTTTTCAGTGCTTTTTTTTTTTTTTAGTTTTCTTCTTTTCATTGCTTTTCTAGTACCTTTCTTCCAAACTGCTTAATCCGGAGATTTTTTTTAGTGTTTTTTTTTCCATTCACCTAGTTTCACATACCTTTCAAAATATCAAAATCTTTCTTTGGACCGGGGAGTATGTATTTAGGAGTCTTAAAGTAGGCAGAAGATTGACATTTGAAAAGATTGGAATTCAATTTTTATTACCTTCCATCAAATATTTTTTTTTGGTCAATATAAGTGTGCTTTTAAATTTTAGATTTCACGAAATTTGCTTTAAAAAATACCTTTATTTAATGAACCAATAACAGTAGTGAACCTAAAAATATTTGTTGGAGATTTAAAAATAATAATTAAGCAAAATACTTTTCCAGGCTAAATTGATGATTTTATCTTAAGACATATTTTATCATTAAAACAAAATAACTAAGGCATCTAATTTGTTTTACTTAAAACAAAATTTCATTTAAAGGCACTCGGAAAGATTTCAGAGAACAATAGCGCATTTACAAAGCATTCTTCCCACGAGATCGGTTTTTCTTTTCAGAAATGTAACATGAAGCAGAATCCGATTTCTAAAACTTTTTGAACAAGATAAGTCGAGATTAGTTTTTTTGAGCGCCGGAAGGAGTACAGACACTTTTCTGTAAGAATAACTAGCCCCTGCACCTAAGAGAGAGAAAGAGAGAGAGAGAGAATAATGCGAATAGAGAAAAGTAAAGAATTCCTACCATTAATCATTCTTGACCCGCTGCCAGAAGCTTATCTGCGTTTCCCCAAATGGTTGAAAAGTTTTAGATTTTTTCCGTGGTATGCTAGATATGAAAAGAGTTTTTGAATAATGAGAATTCCTAACAATTGTGAACGAGATATTATCTCCAAATGGCCACTCAAGGCATGGGTATTGAGAGGAAACATATTTATTTATATGGTGCATTTTGACATATTTTATTACATCATTTAGATATAAAACGCAATTCCTATAAAAAAAAGGTATAAATTTTCTTTTGTTGCTAATTTAATTCTAGGTTTTAAGAGAATTTTTTTTAACATTTAAAAAATTTTTTTAAATCACACGAAAGAAAATAATTTAAATATTTTATTACACATGTGATTAAATTTTTCGGTTTTGCATTTATAAAATTATAGTTATATTAAATTCAAGAATTTCGGGAAATAAGCCATAGTTTTATTTTTTTTCAAAAAATCTTTCACTAAATTGTCTTTGTTGAGCTGTGAGTATCCTTGGTGTTGTAATCCAATTAAAAGCATGATAACTTAAAATATATATTTAATAAATCAACAAAACATAACAAATAACATGCTAGCAGCAAGTAACAATGATTAGCGATGAACATCGATTAGTAACGTGTTTATATACTCTCTGGAAAGTTAAGGCAGCGCTGCTGTTCAGAAACTACAGGCTGTCATCATTGACTCGCAGTGATGACGGAAGATGACGTCGCCTGTCATCGCAACAGTTTTTGGCCAGAAAAAACCATGATATTTATGCAGTCAATAAGATCTTTTTATAAATTGTTCAACCACCAGGTGGTAATACCAGAAACTTGTAAGGAACCTGTGAAAATAATGTAAACGAACTGTTTGATTCAAAAAAAAAAAAAAAATCACAATTAAAAAGAGTTAGGCTTATCACGATATTGCTTAAAGTCTCTCAATTATGTAATCATATATAGGATTTATACTAATCAGTTCATAAAATTTGTTGAAGTTTATGAATTCATAATATTGTTTTGTATATATAGATTCAAAATTTCGTTGTTTTTCATCAAGTTCAATTTAGCATACAGGTTTGTAAAATAAATTATAACTAAATAACCTGACTTAAGGAACTTCATTAAAATTTCCTGCAGTGAAATCCTATAACATAAAATATTTTGTTAATTAAATGGTTTGTTAGTGATATGTTTTTGCTATATTTCAATGACTTTTTTGATGTTTTAGATATCTATTAAAAATTCTAAAATCTAAACATTCTCCACTTTATATTTTTAAGAATTTTCATATCCTTTGGAAATATTAATCCAGCGTCAAAACATTATAAAAGTTCGATCATTTGCAATTTTTCAGCCCTTTTGGTTGTGTCTTTTTAATATATATATTTTAAATATAAATATTATATTTATAATGTTTTGTCATATGTTCTAGATGCAGTTTATAAATCTTATAGCAGTTTATACTTTTATAGTTAAAATGAGTTTCAAATTTGTAAATTTATATATATTTATAATCCCATCCCTTTCATATTTTTCAAGAAGCATAAAATGAATTTCCATAAAGTGAAAATTTTCAATACTAATACTGATATAATACTATATATCTATATTTCAATTTCCAATTATGTCAACATAAAAAGTTAGATTATATATTTTTATTTTTAAAAACTACATAGTACTAAATGCTATTTATGATCTTTTATCTTTTAAAAGAATAGATATTTTCATAAAGTTTAATAAGACTTCACTTTAGAGAAATTGTTTTAAATTGTGTAAGTTAAAGTATGTTGAATATAGTTAAAATATGCTAAATAACCTGAGACTTTATTAAATTAATATTTATGATCCAAGAAAGAGATAAAAAACGAATAAGATGAAAAGTGCTTCGGGCTTTGAGTAGAAAAATAACTGATCAGATATTGCAGTTTCTTGAAACAACTATTGCAATTGTCGACTTTTCTAATTTCGATAAAGATTTTATGAAATGGTAGAAAATTGAAAAATAAATATTAAATCAGAAGCATTTTTTAATTTTGAAAATACTTCATGCATCATGAATACGAGATAATTAGAACAAAGTAAAATTTATATAGATGCTAATATTATTTATACATCTTGGTGTCTAAATTCACGTCATATCAACTTCACTAAACCAAGACACAAACATCAAAATATAAAAATGTTGTTGTTACCAAGGAGAAAAGTTTTTTCAATAAAACGTATAAAATACATCTATGTTTCTATTTGAATGAAGGGGGAAAAAGGGGCAAAAACTTTTTCACCAATTCAATCCTCGGAGTTATTTCGTAGCTTAAATATACTGAGACTGGTTCAAATATAGATCTTTGTTAGAAGTAAGTTATGAATATGTTGGGAGTATTTGAGAAATTTGTAAATACAGAAGGATAATAGATTTGGTAGTTTTCATATAAGTCTGAATTAATCAAAGATTATGTCGGGTGTAAAAGTGAGAATCTTTAGTAAATTCAGTTCTAATTTTTTCCGAATATTCAATGCCTTTTAGCAAGAATCAAATGGTCCAGAGAACTATTCAGGAAACAATTAGCTTAAGAAGACAAACCTAATGCCTAGTCACTATTTG
Organism: Parasteatoda tepidariorum; assembly: GCF_982258835.1. Taxonomy (NCBI): domain Eukaryota; kingdom Metazoa; phylum Arthropoda; class Arachnida; order Araneae; family Theridiidae; genus Parasteatoda; species Parasteatoda tepidariorum. The sequence continues at coordinate 21,642,741 of NC_141761.1, forward strand.
TAATTGCTATTATTAAACTTTTGACACACCCGACTTAATGATACACTGCACAGCCAGGTGAATATAATTTATTAGAACACTAAACACCAGGTACATATCCACTTTGGTTTTTTTTTGTAGAGCCTCAAGGGGTCACAAGTTCGCGATTCGGATAACGTTTCAAATAGAACACATTAGAAGTAAACACTAGTCGTTGAACTAGTACACTAGAACAATGGGTTAGCACTAGTTGTTGGTTCACTATATCTGACCAATCACTTCAGAAATCCTTATTTATCCTCTTGGCTTCAAAACACGAAATTTAAAACAATACTTAAGCTTCATAACTAATTCTCCAATGAACTCTCAAGATCATGGAATACAGTTTACTAACACGTAAACACCGGGTATGTTCAACTCTGGTTGTTCTATTGGAAATCTCAGACGCGATGCTTGTAATTTCAAGACATATAATATTCTGCTTCTGCTTAATATGTCGGCTTGTTATCAACAATTACTTCGGACCCCATGAATAGCGTTCCATATTATTTTCAATGACTGATCTGCTGCTAAGAACATACAGAAAAGAGGAAGAAAACCGAACTCCCGGCAGTATTTAACTCACACCTTTTTTCGCATAACATCAATGCTCAAAACTAATGTATAAAATTAACTATCAAAACTTACTTAAAACTAAAATATACGCAGATTGATCTATATAGAACGTGTAATCTCTGATCCCTAGTAATCTCCACTTGAGTACCAAAAAGGTGCCAATAAAAATAATCATTGAATTTCACAAGTAACACCAGATATACGGCGTTTTCGATTTAGGTGACAGATGGAACGTTAAGTCATCTTTTAGTTAAAATTTTAAGAATTTATTTTCATCATTGTGAAACATCGAAGTGCACTTAAATAGCTCTAAGTTCCAAACTTAGGACATAGTTCCAAAGCTAAGAACACATGGTACACTGGTACTCACATCACTAGCCCGATTCCCTTTGGTATAGGTTTAAGAATTTGGATAAATTATCATATAAGATAAATTGTAACTCTTCCCAAAATGTGTCGGTTATTTTCTAAATCTTGTATAGTTAAATGCAAGGTCCATTGTTTTCTGAGCAAAACAATAAAGCCTTCACTATGCCATTTTTAATAGAGGTCAATAAAGACGGATTTACGGAAGACTCATGGATTTTCTTAGAATATATTTTTCCGTCTTGAGATTTTACACTGGAAAACTTCTTGTGTCGGTGCTTTTATTATATTATTTTAACGTAAGCCGGCCAGGTGGCCGAGCGATTAGCTCGCCTGACTGCGAAGCCAATGGTCGCGGGTTCGAATTCCGCTCTGGGCATGGATGTTTCTCTCTCTTCCGTTGTCCTCTGTTGTATGTGATCTGTGAATGTGGCCCACCCTATGAACGGGTTTGTGGCGCGTTCAATGCTACTCGCGTTCAATGCTCCGTGACTGTTCAATGCTCCGTTGTGGCGCGTTCAATGCTCCGTGACTTTGGTTCACAGGTGCCCACTGGGTATCGTGAAATGGGTAACACCTCTCGCATCTTCTAAGGCGAAACAAATAAAGTTCAGCGCCTGCCATTCGAAAAAATTTTTTTAGCGTATTTTCAGACTTCGAAACATGCAAATCTGTATAAAGAATTTCAATACATTGATAGTGTTTCCAAGTCATACATGCCTGTTTTTAGCCGATTGTTTGAACAGGCTTTTCATTTTAATCTCTAGTGGCGTCATGTTGCATTTTAAAAATCATGTCTCATGAGATTCCTTATAACACCTAGAAAAATAACTTGAAAAACATCAAAGCACGTTGTCTCTATGATTTGTTCAAACGAAGACACGATTTGATGGATGACATAAAGTAAATATAATTGAAAAGAAGTACTGAGAATTAAAAATTATTTTGACACGAAGAAAATTTTAGAGGATGCTCTGTAACATATTATTGTTCCTCAACAGCACAAGAGCTTCACAGTCTGACCGTCATACTAAATGTACGACTTGTTGAACAATGCACTGACCTCAACAAATGATGGTAGTCGTTTTATTTTTATGTATTATATAAAAACTCATTTAAAATTCGATAAATCATGAAGAAAGATTCGAATGCATTATTCAACATACCTTCAACGGAGCAACTAAATATTCATTAAGACAATCACCGCCTAGCAATATTCCTGATTATCATATTAAGCAATATACTACACCTGAAGTAGCTTGTGGCTATTTTCTGATTTTATGGTAATTCTGTCATTGAGAGTTGGCGTATGTCCCGATACTTTTATATGATTATCGCTAAATTATGTTAGCTGGAATGCGTTATAGTAACAGTGAATGTGTTGATTGAATTTCTTAGAAAAGAAATATTGCCTCCATAACAGTGAAAAGGCAAGATGGTGCGAATCTATTTTTATTTCACCATAGAATTACTTGAGTTTTCATCGCTGTCCAGTAAATATGAATCTCGTTTGTTATAATCATAATCGAAGACTGATTTACTATTATCCTTATCGAAGTAACTATTTTATAATAGCACAAAATATTAGATTTATATTTACGTTTAGAAATATCTTCTTGGTCATAATTACCCGAATCAAGAATTAAATTTTTTGGCCCTCGACATGTTGAACGTTTTCATTGTTTTATTGATTAAAACAACAAAATAAAGATTCTTACCATGACTCTAGCATACATTTGAAAATCGATTAAGCATTAATTAATAAATTAATATTCACAGACAGTAAAATATAGTTGGTGACTAATTGCCAGCGTACTGTTCCGTTCCTCCCCTATTCCATTGGTCTTCTGAATCACAGCGCATATGCATTTAACTGCAATTTTTCCATTTCCTTTACTGTTTGATTCATTGATACCTCGAGTCATATTGCTGATCAATTGTAAGCCTAGTTCTTATTTCCTAATCAGATTGCTTGATAGACTAAATCAAATTGTTATGGACATTAATTACAGGTCAGATAGAGTTTTCTTTTGGAAATTCCATTTCTTTTGTTGGATTTATTTTTTGGCACTGAACTGAAACACTCTGTGAAAAAATTTTTTGCAAACATGCGACATGCGATGCAATTCTTTTATTCATTAAGTTTTTTAAATTTAAAATGAGATAAATCCTGAAATGTGGAGAAAAATAATTGATTATCACTTTGCGAATTTAAAAAGATTTCTATTTTAATATGACAGGCCAGCTGGTTTCACGCAATATGAAAATTGCAGCTTATTTTGTAACTTAAAGATCCTGAGGCTGGTTCAAATACAATTAATTACAGCTAATATTACAGCAAAAAGTACGCATTCTAGAGATATGTATACTATTGGGCAATAGAAAACACCGATTTTTTTTTCTAAATTATGATTACAAATTAAAATTCTTATTAAGTTGACATAAACCGAAATAATAAACAAATATTAAAGCAGAAATTTTCTTACCTGCCATAGTTTTTTATTTTAAAAGTATTTCTGATTTTTGCATTTTATTATTTCCGTTTTTACTCTGATTGAGATCAGTTCGTTTGAGTTTTTATGGCAATTACTAAAAGAGATTTATACTTTCTTCTCTGTAGAAATTTTCCTGTTAAAGAAATATTTATACGCTAACGCTAACTTTCATAATTTTTTTCGGAGATAACAAAAATTTAATACATAAATGTGTTTACATATTATTTGGAAAATTAATTATAAGGTTCATGTTTTTAAGTATTCTTTACTTACAAACATTTTATTACACTATTTAACCATTTAGATTAAGAGGTAAGTATTTTGAAAAAAATTATTGCAAGGCCTAAAATCTTTCCGAATTCTTTTTATCTCCAAACATTAAAAATTAATTCCATTATATCCTAATGTATTTATTTCGTTTTATTTTTTTCCGTTTAAGCTACTTCTTTAACTTCAATATTAATTTAAATATTAAAACAAAACCACTTTCTGAAATAATAATTCTTTAATTATCTAATGTCTTCAGAATTTTATTTAGCACCTATAAAATAATTAATTCTTGATTTATCCACATTTACTACACATTCGCACTGCACTGCTTGATACAATCCGAAGATCGTATTATAAAAACAAAACCCGTATTTATTTCCTTCGATTTGCTTCGAATAAACTCCCATAGAAAGAAAGATTAGTGTAAACTAGTTTATTTCAGCAGAATTCCATTAAATTATAACTCTTATAACTAACAATTTTTAATATTTATGTCGATTTTCTGTAGCTAAATATAAAGAAGTATTGAGTATAATTTATTATGCTGCTTATTTATGAATAACTATTTACTTATTTAAAATAAGGAAATAATTTATATTGTAAGAGACTAATAAAAGTTATTCGACCATCACTAATGAGTATCTGCAGTTTAATGTATTTATTTTACAAAATAATTAACAACTGCTTTGTTAATTTTAAATATATAACCACATTAATTTTAAAATATTGCATTTAAAATGTCACGTGTATATACCTATTTGTTTCTGAATATTTTTAATTAATATACTTTTTTAGTATTTGTTTAATAAAAAAAATCACTACTTGTTTCTCTTTAAAGTATGTAAAAAAAAAGTATTTAACATCCCTGTTTGGACAACGCAAAGCACTTTTCTTTTATTAAAATAAATATTTGAATTGAATAACAAACCCATTCAACAGCAGCTTTTGTTCAGTGACCTTTTATTGTTGAAGAATAAAAAGATGAATATTGGATAGGAATAAAAAATGGGAAAATAACATTTTTTGGAGAACAAAAAAGAATTTATTGCTGCCTTTAATAATAGATGTATATCTAAAAGAAACAAACGAAAACATAATGTTTTGGATTTATTTCGAGCTTTTATTCTGAGGGGACCATACATTTCTGTATCCGTGTTCCCTCAATCTCCGATCTTTAGCTGACATTTGGTTTCCTGGACAGACTGTTGATCGATATCACAGCCTTTATTCCTTAGAGAAAATTGTTGTTCTTTTGGAAGTTTTCCCAATACATTTAAACTGACCCATTCCCTTTTTTGTGAAACCTCTCTTACATGTTTCTTTTTAAATAGCCATCTTCAAGTTTAAGGAACAGTTGATATCATATAAAAATAAAGAATGATCCCTTTTTTAAAAAAAAAATCAATGTGAAAAAGATTTTCAGATTTAGAGAAAAATTGTTTATAGATTGAAAGTATTGAATCAATTTCATCAAGACAAAATATATATAGTAAAATTAACTAACAAAACTAAATCGCAATTTTCGATGGTTATAGGGATTACTTTTATTTCCTTCAAATTACCATTGAAATTTACTTTAACGACGGATATCAGATATTTAGTAACTCTGAATACTAGAAGTTTTAAAAGTTTCTTTTGTATTTTTAAAGTTGTTATCTAATATGAAAAAATTTTGATGTTATTTTATCAGTCAATATAGATATTAATAAACTCTAAAGCAAACGAACGTTGCACTGAAAATTTTTATGCCTTTAGGTGATCCAAAAATTTCTTCTACACTGTTTATATTTTATTCATTTTGAAATTAAGTAAAAAATTATGTAAGATTCAATAACTTGCTAACTATTTCAACTTATTCTTGAAAGTGTGAATGAATATACATTCCTAATTAACGCGAAACCTTTCGAGTGTCAAAAACTCGAAAAACTATTCTAAAAAATCAAGTACATCTCCAACATATTAATATTAATTGCAAAAATATTATTTTATTTAATTTATTAATATTAATTGCAAAAATTTAATATTATTTGCAAAATAAAATGATGCTGCATTATGATAACTTGCAATTTTAATCTTTATGGCCCATTTTATATTGTATAAAAAAATCACAATCTTAAGTTTAAATTATGAATTTGGAAGATATGTTTAAAATAATATAGAGTGAAGCAAAATTACTCTATTTTTCGAAATTTAAATTAATAGAAATTAGCAACAGCAAGCGTTTAGACAAGTAAGGTTTTCTCTTAGTTGGAGTTTATAGTAAAATTATAAGGCATGACTAATTACCATTATTTTCCTTGACCTTCTTGAAAGTGAAATGATTTTTGGATTTATTTTATGTTTTTATCTTCAGTCATTTAACAAACTTTGCATAATCAGTCTGAAGATTTAGTGATCGAAATATATTTTGTTAAACATTAATAACAGCATTTTAATAAACAACGTTTTATGGGCAATGGTAAAAGATATTTAATTTATGAAACTATTTGTATAGTTCAGGTCAGAATTTTTATAAGTAAGTATCAAATTTTTAATATTTTTTTGTCTAGAACTTTTCGAAACAATAATATATCTAGTTTTAAATAGCAAAATTTAAATTTCAAATTGATGATATGATTAAATTTTTATGAAATGAAAAGTTTTAAAATTTTACTGCTTGCCAAACAGACAAGCATATACCCATGTGCAACCATAGCCTGTTATGAGAAACGGATAAATAGAAAACGCGGAAGATTTATCGTGATCTTGCAGCAAAGTAGAAATAACTTCAGCGTTAATTCATATACTTATAATTAATTATATTAATAAACATTTTTACCATTAAGTTAATGCCATTTTATCTAAAGTTTTATTATGTATTGAATTAGGATTACTTATTCCCTTCTTTTCGAAAAGTCATTTTATTGAATCATTTTATCATTTTATCATTTATCATTTTATCATTTATCATTTTATCATTTATCATTTTATCATTTATCATTTTATCATTTATCATTTAATCATTTATCATTTTATCATTTATCATTTATCATTTTATCATTTATCATTTTATCATTTATCATTTTATCATTTTATCATTTTACTGAAATATTTTGAAAGTATGTGGGTTGATTTATTTCACTATTTCATTGTATAACTAATAAGATTATTTGTGGTTCAATTTTGGAGTTTATGGAAATAAAAGTATAATTTCCTACTCTCTGCTATGCATTGTTTGTACTGCGGATTTTAAAAGAATCTAAGTTATATAATTTGAATTAATGTTTAATTTCATACTTCAATGTTTTTTTAAGGTCATGCTAAGAACATTGCGGGATAAAACACGGGGACGCAATTGCGAACTGTGAATTTGTGGTCTTATCATAAACTTCAAATACAGTTCACTCCCGATTATCCGGGTTAATCGAAGGGACAGGTCGCACGGACAATCGAAAAACACGGATAAACCGAAAACTCCTTTTATTAAAGAAAAAATCAATATCAATACAAAAAAATATAAAAATTACTGACATTTGCATGCTGTATAACATCAAACTAGGAATTTTCCTTTGAAAAAAATTTGTAATGCTCCATATATTGTCACATATTTTACGAACCGCATTAATGTCACCGTAATCAAATACTCCCATGTAATCTAATAAAGTTTCCACAGAGCAGCAGAATGAGAAATTGTATTTCCTTCATTTACTACATCTTCTGCATCTGTTACTATCATCATTATTTGATTTAACAACATAACGATGTCTTCATCTGTCAAATACTGAAAGTCAAGCTCACATGCATCATTTTGAAACCAATCTTCTAAATTTCCTTCATCAGGAATTTCGAAACCTTCGATTTCTTTTGCTTGTTTAAGAATACTATTATCATATTCTTCTTGAGTATCTAAGGAAGATTGTTCAACAAGGGGTATCATCTTTCTCCACGATCATGATAACGTAGACGATTTTACCTTTGACAATGTTGCTAATATTCTATATACTGCAATCCAATAACGAATATTGCTTCCAAAAATAGGATAGTGATACAACTAATTTTTAAATCTTGAAAATGTTTCTGTTTAAATTTTTTTTTTGACTCCGGTATAAGCACGGATAATCCGCACGCGGATAATCGAGAGTGTACTGTAGTTTGTTTTAAATGCTTATAACTTTTTTCTACGTATCAACCAATTTCGAATAATTGAATCGGAATTAGAGAAGGAAATGCTTATCTAGCTTGTTTACTGACGTGATTTGAAACCAGAAACGAAAGAATATCTATTCTCCTTATTAATTGACAAAACTGGCACGAAGTAGAGGAAAGGAGAAGAATTGTCTTAAATAACCTACGCTTCACTCCGTATCCAAAAACAATGTCGTTAATGTTGCGCGCCTAATTTTTTCTTTTCCATTTATCATCTGCACATACTGTTTTTTTTAAATAACTAAAGCTCAGTTTTATAAATTACTTACACAAATGAATTTATGTTAATTAAATAGAAACAATCAAGAGCAAATATATATATATATATATATATATATATATATATATATATATATATATATATATATATATATATATATATATATATATATATATATATATATATATATATATATATATATATATTAAACATGGTGATTCGAACCAAAAAATTTCTTCAAATTTAAAGTCTTCAAAATAATCTAAAATTTTTTTGTATACTTCTTTAGTTACACTTATTTGTATCTTACAGACAGCAGTGTAGTTTATTAACATTTGCTCGAGAAAAAACTAAAATAGAAATTCACCAAATCTGGAATACCAGGAAAATCACATTAGATTAGAAGTTTAAAAAACAGTCATTTTAAGTTAGTAGTAAGTAACTCAACTTAAGCCTTTATGTTAGATGAACCATAAATTGCTTCAATTAATTCTTTTTATTCATTGTAGAAAAAAACAAAAACTTTTTTGTTGCTGATATGAACATAATAAAATTGTGTATAATTATCAATCATTAAATAAATAAATAACTTTGATTACATCCACGCATATTACAATCATACATAAACTTGGCATTAGGTTAATATTTGATTTCCCTTCTTACAGTATTAACAGTTAAAAAAAAATTCTGGTAACACTCCAGTGTCCTGGTATACATAAGTCAGGATAATGACAAATTCGCCATTTTATAGCCTATAATTTTACTTTAATTTAATATTTTGGCCTAAGACATTTATATTCTGCAGAAAACAACAGGGTTTCTTAAAATAACTCAGATAAATCTATGTAGTTTATGTTATTAACGATTTCAAGAAGCCAGGAAAATGACAACACAAAAACCAACTCTACTTGAAATATTTTTTGAAATAGATTTTGAACCAGAAAATTGGTTCTTTTTTCATGCAACTAGACATGTTCATATAGGAGGGTATCTAATCAATCTATTAACATAAGATATTGATTTCTGGCTCTATCTATTTCGGTTATAAACCACAGATAAAATGACAGATTTTTTATGGACAAACAAATTATAGGCAGAAAAAAAATATATTAAACGAAGTTTTTGTTAATAATACCCTCTGCGTATATTCTAGAAATGCTTACACCGGTTGAGATAAAAAAAATTAGATATTGAAAAATATATGGGAAGTTTTGAAGCTATTTATTATTGGAAACATTGTTTGGGACATGCCAGAAACATGAAAATTTGAAGTTCAATTAAATTTTTTAACTGTGCAAAACAGTCAATGCTAGTGCAAAGTCATTTTAAAATGCCAACAGAGATTCTATTTACTGTTGCTTTTTTTTTAAATAAGATCTTTTAGTATTATAGTATTAGATCTTGGAGCAAGGGGCAGTAAATTGTCATATTTCGTGAGAATCACCCATATATATGTATATATGCATATATGTATATATGGGTGTGTGTAAAATGCCTTTACTGAGAGGGAGCTGTGCAGTCACAGGAACTTATTGAACAATTCAGAACTAACTGTTCAAACTTGATTAATTTTAAACTTATTTCAGTTTTGAACTTAAATTCCATTTTTAATTTTTGCTAATTTTAAATTTTTGATAATTTCAAAATTCAACACTATAGATAAAGTAAGATTTAAATATTTTCTTTTACTCAGAAAAATTTGATGATATGTGTGTTAATTTTAAATCGTTGTTAAATTATTTGATTTTTAAATATCATAGAAATTTAAGCGGAGAAAATTGTAAAACCCTCTTACTGAGAGGATACTGTGAGAGCAACAATTAGTAGAAAACTTGCAGACACGGAAGTGTCAATATGTTGGATTCATTATTTTTCGTTATTAAAAAATTGCTTTAGTTACATTTGTTTAAGCCGATGACAGATTTTCTGAACTATTGATAAAAAAAAACTACTGTTATTATTTTCATTATTAATATCATTCAACGTGCAAAAAGAGAAATGACATAAAATAGAGGAAATGAAAAGAACGATCTTAAGTTATTTTTTTTATTATTTTTTATTATTTTATTAGATCTTAGTCAAAAACATTTGTAATTGTAAAGTACGAACATTTTTTTACATCATTCCAAAGAATATAATTTTGCATGGCAGAATACAAAATTTGTGTGAAATCAATCGAATAGTTTCCGAGAAATCGAATTTTAAACAAAAAATATTGAATTTTAATGTTGTAATTACATCTCTCAGGAACTATTTGACCGTTTTCACCCATATTTTATATTTGACCCTAAAAAATTACATCCTTTAAAGTAATGTACAACTTTGCATACCTTACTATTTTTTTCGAGTAATATTAAGAAGAATAATAATAAATAATAAATATTCGTTAAAGGTTATTGTTTGCATAGAATTATTTTTGTAAAGGATTTGTTAATTGTACAATTGTGTGAAAAAAGTCTTCAATTCACTTAAACATTTTTCTGAGATACGTCAAAATACGCAAAAAATAATATTAACATTAAGGGGCTCAAATTTTGGACCACTCTCCTGGCCGAACTATTGGAACCATAGATACTAGATTACAGGTATCTCCTATATTTTGGGGGTTCGAAACCTGAATCCATCGGAAAAAAAGGTATGTTTATTCAGAGAAAGTACGTTTTCGTGCCTGATTTCGTAACTTAAAATATCGTCTCTACAAATTAATTAGCGTAGTTGAGGTCACCTCTTCGAACCATTAAGAAAGAGTCCTAGAACTGTGTTTTTTTATCGTCTATTTTTTGCTAGATTGTTTTATTTTGCAATTTTTGCTTTCTTTTACATATTTTGCTTTCTTGTGCTCCTCACAGTATTGTATTGATATACTTTGCTATGACTAAATTAATACAATATTAGAAATTTTTTTTTTGGATATAATCGTGTGAGCTGATAATTAGATTATATCATTTGATTTTTTTTGAATTTTCTGAAATTTTTAAAAATCTTTTTTTCTTTTAATTTTTTTTCCATTTGAATTCATGCTTCGATATAGAACTTCGTAATTCATCGATCCCTTTATTAGTTTTATAAAAAAGACGCAATCAATTTATATTTGTTAATGATAAAAAAACTGAAACCTAAACGGTCAAAAAAGTTTCAATTGCAAGGAAACGTTTTAAAATACTGGATGAAGAGTGCAATATATTTGCTTATGTTGGCTTTAGTTTACATGATTTGTTTGAATAAACTTAGACCTGTTTTATTTTCCAAGTTTTAACTGCGTATTTAGCTATTTTTTGTAGCTGTGTTTTTCAATGCAAAATATTAAAAAACTGAATCAATTCATCTATGGTGAAAATAAATCTGTTATGTATTTAAAATACAAATATATTCATTTTTAGCTAGCATATAATATGGGGCACATTCAGTTTTAAACAGACTTATTTCCTCTTACATAAGTTTTTGACACGTTTTATAAAACGATTTTTCACACATCAATGTAAAAGAAAATCGAATTCTCTTTTAACTTTTGAAGAAGTTTTATTCCATTTAAAGAAGCTCGTTTTGATTTTTCGCATATCCTTAGAATTGAAAGTTGTTACATTCAAAAAATATATTTTTTTAACTTAAATTTCGGAATTCCATATTTATATAAGGCTTTAATAGAAGTATAACACAACTAGTATTTCCGACCCAGATAACACTAGTAAGCTCTTGCATAAATAAATAAACATTAGGATATGACAGGTTTTAAATTCGTTTATGGCTTCGATTTTTTCCTTGTTAATGGACCATTCTACTTCAGAGACAAAATATGTAATTAAAGAAAAATGGTACAACGAAATGATTCATTCAAAAAATATTGGAATGAATGATTTAATTACTTGAACACCATGTTCTAAAAAATAACAACTCAGATAGAATGTAAAAACTATATCTGAAATAGTAACATATTACAAATATTATGCTTCCAAGAAATTTAATTAACTTTCTAAGGCAATGACAATACTCCTGAGTAAAAAAATCTAAATGTTGTCTGAAGATTTGGGACTCCAGAGGATAATTAGATGTTGTTGAAATATACGTGCGGTTACAACACTTCATGTTTTTTCTATGGCCACCTCAAAAGACAAATATGAATGTTACAATTCAAGTCTCCTAGTCTTAAACTATTTAATCTTCTGCCTTACATTATTTACTTTGATTTCTAATTTGTTTTGGTAAGGGAAAGGAGATCAAAGTCAGTGAAAAATATTAGCACAGAGCTATACCAAGGGGTCACAATCATGAGGTCAGCATGAAAATTTCCCTACTGCTTGCAGATATTAAATTTTTGTGAAATTGTGGCGTAACTATCACTAATTAAACACCTATTGCCTAGTATAAAATGCTTGTTAACTTGCTTCCATCTTGAGGTACCTAGAGTTAAAATCAAGTTAACTTGTCCTAAATACTAGGGAATTGGAATTTAATAATCTTCGTGGTAGTTACGCCACATTACTCTCCCCACAAAACATTTTTAAGTACGTGAATGAATCTCTTCTAATGGCTTTAATTTGAAAACTGTAGAAACTGTGCTTAATATCTCACCGAATATGAAAGTAACGTGCGAAGAAACATTTCATTCCAGGTTAATATGAAACCGAGATTCCACACACATTTTAAAGGGTGTCATTTAAGTCAAAACACTTTCATGATATAGAATCTGATTACCCCAATATATCGCTCATTATTTTCATTTTAGAAATATTTGAGGTTGGTAAACTTGAATATTGCCAGTAATTTGTTTGCAATCAGAATGAGTTGCCATGAGCTAGTGACGGTCGGTGGAGGACGCTACATGCATGCTAATTATATTTTAGTTTTTAAATCTTCGTGAACTGTATTAAGTGCTTAACTGTATGTACAATTTCTATCAGCTTTAATTCTGTTAAACCTTGTTTTAAATCATCTAAACATTCTCTCTGTGTTACACTATAAAAAGGTTTGGTGTACGTCAATGCCAAAAATGGATGCAGTTAGTTTAACCCAGAGAGGTGTAGTAAAACGCAATACATGACTCTTGGATCTAGTATTTCACTACACCAATTTTCTACAACACTACGTGGAATAAAGTAGTCAACAGTTTTTTTATTATTATTCATTAACACTAAAATATATAATTACAGTAGGATAAGAAACACATTAGTGTCAATAAAGTCAGTTTTGCAATACAAAATAGAGTGAGAATTATTAATTTAGAATGCATACATAAACTAATTATTTGAATAAAATCAGTTTGTAATTCAAACATATGCGTAGCTCAGAGAAAATATTAAAAGGAATTTGAACAAGACCTAAAAGAATGGATGATAAATTATACATTATAAAATTAGTTGATTCAGTTCTCAGAGATTTAAAAATTAAAATGTAATTATCCTTATTACGAAACTAAGAACATACATTCATACATTTAACGGCGAGTGTTCTTTTTCCGTAGATAAATATCAGCGTTTTCAGTAAAAAAATCTTGTCAGCTCATTCTAAATAGTAAGCAAACTACTCAAGATATTCAACTTAGTGTTTCTTATATTATTGATACTTATAAAACCCCCCAACATTGCTGTTTTTGAAATGGCTATGGATTCATATGGATTTAAAGCGTATTCATATGAATTTAAAGCGTGAATTCATATGGATTTAAAGCGTGATAATTTGGAGTAAGATTATTCAATTTTAAGCGCTTACATTTAAATGACATCCATTAAATCGTGCATGAATCCTCAATTTGTTGTTAACCCGCAATAAAGTAATCTTTTATGCAATATTTTGGGAAGTTCAACATCATATTCGGAGAGATATAGCACCAGAAGTGTTTAGAGCGTAGGCATATGTTTCCTTAGCAAATTAATTTTATTAGAAGACTTAGTGTGTGCATACGTCCTAAATCAATGATTCTAATTAAAATTGTAGTGTAAAAATAACTTCAATGACTCTTAAGTGTGTCCTATCGTAATGTACTCTCTTAAAATGAACGAGTGAAAATAACTCAACTTGAGTGCTATTTAACTCTTTCATCTAGAAAAAACCGGCCTTCTCATCTTGAGTTAAAATCACTCAAGTGAAAGAGTTATATGAAAATAGCTCAATTTGAGTGAAAAAATTTCACTCAAACATGAGTTATTTTCACTCGAGTTTGAGTGATTTTCAGTATTACCTGAGTGAATCGTTCTCACTCAAACGTGAGTGATTTTAACTCGTGTTTGAGCGATTTTCAGTATTTCAGTTTGTAAATTGCAGTCAAAATTTTTACTGTTAATATTCGAAATTTTTGTATTTAGTGGTGCCATCTATCGTAAGCGATAAAAAATACTATAGTTTTCCTTTCAAAAAAATTCCTTTTGATAGAGAAAGCCTTAGATAGGAATTTTTTTTATCTTAACGTTTGTTGAATTTAAATATCGAATCAGATAATATAGTACTAGTGAAAGTTTTCGCTGTGAGCATATCGACACTGGCTGAGATTCAAACTGGCTTCCCGTCTGTCGTGAGATTGACCGATTAACCATCTCGGCTACAGTCCTGTGTCAAGACGGCTACAAAGAACTAATTAGTTTCATGAGCTGGGTCTTGTTGGCGAGGATAAAGTTTTAATTTGTTAAATCAAATAAAGTGAAAACACAGTTAAAAAAAATTTTCAGAGTTAACAGTTTGTGGTTATCCAATTATTTTGATTGTATACGGTAAAACAACAATTAAATGAATTATTACTTAAGAGGTTTTTTTTATGAAAAATTCCTAACCACTGTAGGTTTGAGTTTTTTTTTCTTTCCCCTAAGTTAGGTCATTTTTCTTTGAAGTTTAATTTTTAAAAGTAAGGAGCTCTAAACGAATTTTTAAAGTAAGCAGTTTTATAAATACTAGGAGGCTTCGCCCCCTGCTTGCTGGCGCTCACCAACCCCCGGAACTGCTTTCACAGTTCATTTCGGATTGCTTCGCAATCCAATGCTCGCTTTACTCGCTCATTGGATACGTTCTTAACGTCTAGTTTTTGTATACTTTTTTGAATACTGAAGTTCCGAAAACTTTTCACTGTAGAAAATTCTAAGCCTGCACATTTCAATATTAATTGGAAATTGCAAACAGTTCACATATTTTTCTTAATCACACTATTCTAAATTTCAGTTGTTGAGAATTGTAACTGTTATAAGTTTTGTTTTTAAGTCTTTCATTATAACATTATAAAAATTATAAAAACATTATAAAAATTTAATATACCAGCCAGGAAAGCAAGATTGAAGACATCAAACTCTTTCAATTTTACAACAATGTAAAGTAACTGCAGTTTTTCTACAGATTCATCAGAAAGTATACTTCTGAAACAATGACTGCATAATTACTTCAAATTTACTGCAGAATGACCACGGATTTAAAATTTCAGTTTTTTCTAAATTTATGATTTTCAAGTGACCTCACTTAAACTACCGTAATTTTGTACAAAATAGCAAAAATTTTTCGAAATAAATTACTGAGAAATTACTTCGCATTAGCTGCAAAATAACTGCAGTGTTTTTACAATTAAGATTGCACTACAGAAAATTTGCAGTTAACTCTAGAAAAACTACGAAATTACTTCAGTTCTGTAGAATAACTACAGTTTATTTTCAGCTGGGATATAGGTATATAAATTCATATTGAACTATATCTCATAATAAATATTACTTTTAATTTTGCTCCTATTTTTTTACTATTAATCTATAACTATTGTAAAATTCTAATTTATTTGCATTTTCAAATACTTTAATTAGCATTGTACTTTTAATTAAATATTAATTCTGCATTTTCAATTTTGCCTCGAAAATTGAATTTGAAGAAAAGTGGTAAGAACTTTTATGCTAGCAACGAAGGAAAAATAGTTTGTATAATGTGATAAATACTTTATGAAATAAGAAGATAGTATTAATTCTGAATTCCAATTAAATAAAAGCTAAAAACCGGATAAAAACAGAAAAATTCAAAATGCCGCTTAATTTTTTTAAATATAATATTTTCAACTTTTTCTTTGAATGATATATTTATAATAAAATGCATTGAACATCTGAAGATTCTGATTTGAATGAATGGATGTTGCAGATGTGAACTTTCATAAATTAAAGACAGTCAACTTTATTAATAGAAAGCAATTTAAATAACAGCAATTATAGACTGTATGAACAATAATTTCGTAAATATCTTTTATAAAATAAGTATAGAATGATATGAAATTAATTATCCAGAAATGTTTCGTACCAAAATTATACATCAAAGAGACTAAAACATGGATATAAATTTATTATATTAAAATAAAATGTTAAAACTTTAATATGAAATCTGAAAAAATTCTACAACTCTTATCAGATATAATATATTCCCACATGCTTTGACAAAGATTATAGCAGGGAATCAAGTTTTTTTAATATTTCATAATCATCCACATTTAACACTTTCAATTTTAATAAATCTTTTTGACAAATAATTTAAAAGAATAGCATATTTTATTTAAAAACGCAGAAAAGCAGCTTATTTAAATGGAATGTGCATATGGCACATTCAAAATAAAAGTATTTTCAAAATAAAAACAACAAAGTATATCTACTTACTGAAAAGTAAAACAGCGTCTTCTTCAGAAATACCGCTGTGAACTAAAAGTTGTTTTAATTCTTCTTAATTCAAAATATTAAATGACATATTCTCCAGAAAAAAAAATTAAACGTAAAATAAAAACGAAGACATAATCTATTTAGATCACAGAACATAAAAATTTTATTTAGATTTATTATCGTTTGCTTTTTAAAATAAAACGATAGAAATTCCAGCTTATATCTCGCACACAATTAAATAATAAATAAATCACTCAAGTTTGAGTTAATGCAAAGCAAGAATTTCGCTCAAATAAGAATGTATTTCACTCAAGTTGAGTTAAAAAAATTTAGCTCTTTTTTGAGTAGGGGAAATAATTCTTTCATTTTAAGAGAGTAATTATAAAATAAACGTTAGTTTTAGTTCATACCAAAATATAGTGGTAGCTACTTTGTACCAAATAGTGTGAAGAAACATTACTGATGTATCAGAACGTCACTTTTGGTGTAACGTAGTTGCCACCGTGATTAGAGTTAAGATATACGAAATTTTTTTCAGTTAAAAAGAAAGAATGTGGTGGAGTTCCATGCATAGAAATTGCGAATTATCATTACTTTTGAGGCATTTATAATGAAAGGAAAGGGGTTGCATGGTATGTGAAAATTTAAATGATATTCTATGTAAACTCATTAGCTTCATTAAGTTGTATTCAACTAGTCTCAAATTTATTTTCAACTGGGCCAGTACACTTAATAATCATGTTTTCTCGTTTTAACTTGCATTGAAATTCAACTTATTTATTTTAATTGTGAAATCTTCATGTTCTTTGCTACTTCGAAATAGTACTACAATAACTCACATTCGGAAAAATTGTGGAGGTGGACGACGACAAAGTAATGATTGTGCACAAAGTATAGAAAACTAATTGCAAAATTTCTACAGAATAAATAATGCAGACATCTTCTGTAAACTAAAGTTAATAATTAGAAAATGGAAAGTAAAGATAGATGTTTGCGGTGAACTTTTGTTCGTTACAATTGTACTAAGTAAGAATTTTGTTTTAGAAAAAGGAAGCAAAATCGGGTTTGGAAACTCACACTCGATAGGAAGTTATTGAAAAATCATTTTCTTCTTCAATGAACATACATAGTTAGTTTCAGACAAGTATAAATTATTCTTATTTTTACATAATCTTAAGTCTGTTACTTACTATCCAGTGTATGTTTTCGGTAATGATTTAAAAAAAAATAATTTTGCAACACTGCCTCCCTTCACTTTGGCATTTCAATTAAAATTATTTAGAATATAGAAGACTGCCAGCTTGAAAAGCGTTATTTTTTTTTTTTTTACTTGAGTGCTTCAAGTTTTATAAGATTTAACAGAAAAAAATGTGAGGTAAAATAAATAGCATATTTTCTATTAAACTGTAATATATTTTGACAGTGAATGGTAGAAAATGTTTTATTACGTGATGCTAAGATACCTCAATCGAAGGACTTTTGCTCTTAAGTAAACTAAGTGTCTTAATTAAAGACTTCAGTTATATTTGCTTTGTGAAAAATAATGAAAATACCCATTAATTTGAAATTTCAAAGCCTGTTAGGAGATGTTATTAGCATGCATTGTGTTTATTTTATTTAGAAGAAATACACAAAGCAAATTGAGTGGGTCTTTGATCTCTTGTTCACATTAATATTTTAATGAAGTTTCGAGAAATAATTTTAAAAGTTATGTGCGTGTATGTTAGATAGCAAACATTTGATTATGATACTTTTATAGTTAACTGCATCTTTTTTATATGCTATCTTGTTAGCCTTCATATTTGAAGGAATTTATTAGTTACCAATATCAAAATCCGCTAAGGAATTAGTTTATGAAAGCAAGAAAGGAAATTTCTTTTTACTTCTTTATATTTTAATCAACTCATTTCTTTTCCTATAAAATGAGTTTGAAATCAGATGCTAATACAACTAGCATTTTAGCTAGCATTTTAATTAATGTCACAACAATAAAGTTGAGTGATCCTTTGTGCAATTATATTACTTATCGCATTTCGCAGAAAATAACATAAATTAATCTCAACTGTCAAAATTAAGTAAATTGTTTATTGAGGACTTACTCTGCAAAAGCTGAGGTTGAAAAATACACTTAAGATTTTCTCAAGATTAGAAAAAATAAAAACAAAAATCTTTGAAATGTCAAAGCAGAAGCATGTTTCATGCTTTAGTTTTATTTCTTTAAAAACCTTTCTCTCTGTATGTATATATATCTTTATGTAATATAAGAAGAGAATGGAATGATAACACATAGCCAATCACAGAAGACTTCTGTTTAGTGAGGCACAAAACAGCCAATCAAAATTGAGAACGCATGTGTGTGAAAAGGTAATAATTTTTAATAATGCAGCCTGCAGAAATGTTTCAACTAAACTTACCAGCTAAAGCTTGTTGCGATTTTTATTTGTATCGAATGTGTGAAATATATTGACCAGAGTTTACTTTAAAATACTCATATATTTGTTACATAAAATGAATCGCCATGAATATCTTTTACTTACTTTTAATTGTGTTTTACTAACTTTCAAGAAATGGTTCAGGTAGAAATATTAATTAACAGTTCATATTTATTTGAGATATTTCTTAAATAATGCATAAAAGTGCAAATCATTCGTACACAAAATGATGCAGAAAGAAAAATCAATGAGAAATGTACATAGCTAGGTTTTGGGAACATTCAGACATCTATTGTAAATAGTTTTTAATTTCATTGCTTTCTCCTTATTTTTTTATAACCATTCTGACAAAAATGCTTATTGACCATTAATTATAATTATTTCACCTTATATTTGTGTTTCTATTAGTATTCAGTATGACAAAAAAAATTGGTATATATATATATATATATATATATATATATATATATATATATATATATATATATATATATATATATATATATATATATATATATATATATATATATATATATATATATATATATATATATATATATATGTATATATATATGTATATATATATATATATATATATATATATATATATATATATATATATATATATATATATATATATATATATATATATATATATATGGTGGTTAAAATTAAACGCACAGTACTCTGAGGCTCATAGCTCCGGTTCTACTGGACGGATCCAAATGAAATTTAAAATATACGTTTTGTAGAACATGCGCTCGAGGTTTTTGCAATAAAAAAAAAGTTGAAATTTTTGACAAAAGTTTCAAAGTTCGACAAAAGTCGACAAAATTTCGACGAAATTTTCGGCAAAAATTTTAACTTTTTTTTATTACAAAAACCTCGAGCGCATGTTCTACATAACGTATATTTTATATTTCATTCGGATCCGTCCAGTAGAACCGGAGCTATGAGCCTCAGAGTACTGTATATATATATATATATGAAAGAGAGAAAGTGTAGAAAAAATATAATAAAGATTAATGAAAAGAGAAGAAGACAAATTATTAAAATAAATATTTTTAAAAATTATTAATTAGGGAAAAAATTAAAAAGCCGGAAGACAAAATAATGAAAAGATAATTATCTCGTCATCAGCTGACACGGATATATCAGCAAAAAATATGCTTCTAATATTGTATTAATATAGCAAAATATATTATTGCAATAGTGTGAAGATCATGAAAAAAAAAAAAGAGTACCGCTGTAAGAATGATAAAATGATAAAGATGCTGCCTTAAAATGATCCGTCTGCTTACGCTTCTAAACTCTATTTACGCTTCTATTTTCAGATTTTGAAAATTAGCAAACTACTCACGAAAATATTTCAAATCATTTTTCAAAGATGCAAGAATGTGTAAATTCACTTGAATTCACAACTCCTTTTATAGATTACATTTTTTATTTTATTTTCTGTATTTTGCTTGATATGTTTTATTTCGTATACTTTTTACTTAATATGCTCTATTTTCATTTCAATTTTTTTGGGTGCTCCTCACACTATTGTATTGATCTATTTTGCTTTCGATGCTCTAATTCAATATTTTAAAGCACCCTTTTTGCAGATATAATCGTGTGAGCTGTTGATGAGTCTATATATTTTCATGATTTTGTTTTCCGTCTTTTTAATTTTTTTTCCAAATAATTTCTTTTAAATATTTGTTAAAAAATTTTTTTCCCTCACTTTTCTTTTATCCTTATTATATACTTTTTTATGTTTTCTCTATATCTTAACTTATTTTTTGTGTTCTATATACTTGCGGCTTATGCGCAGTAAATATAACTTATTATTTTTTCTTATTTTCCGCTTTATTCTCCCTATTTAATCATACATTAGTATCAATAAAAATATTGTGAATAATATTATCCTAAAACCAAATACGCATCTTTTTTCCATTAACTTTGCTCCAAAGTAGACGGGTTATTTTTTCACTTCAATTAACATACATTATTAGCATTAATTAAGGATCATTATCGTCAACAATAGTTTGACCTTTTTTACGATTCTTCTAAATAAATAAATATATATCCTATACATATGTTGCAAGATAAAGAAAGGTCTTTTACATACAAATATCTCACACATACGCAGATCTTAAACTGATCATTCGTAAGTTCCTTTATTAGATTTTTAAATAATGTTGAGAAAAGTAAATAGCAATAACACTACATTTTTTTTTAATGTAGCATTTGATTTCTGAATGAATCTTAGATATTTTCGGATCTTTTTTTTCCAAATGTGCAACCGATTTCTCTCTACAAGCTACAGTTTTAATGCGATTGAATAATATAGACAGAATCAGGTACTTTTCGGAACAAAACTAGTTTTAAATTTCAACTTCGCCCAACCTACATAAGATCAAATATGCGTTGTATAAAAGTATAACCTCTAAATCAAATAAATAAATAAAGTAACTTAATAAATAAATATAAAATCAGTTAAAATTATCTGCTCTCATTTGATGCTTACGGATATCAAAAACGAAACCAATAAGCTAAGTTGAACTACGCGTCACATATACTCGAAAACGTTAGTCATTAAATAAAGTTATTTAGTGTATCATACAAATTATTCTATCAAACTTTCTCTTGAAAATTGTATGAAACCCAATTATAATTTTTCAAATACTTTAATTACTTTTGCTTGAATTAAATTAACCAAAGAAATATTAAATCTAACAAACAAACAATCTGACTACGAGAAGAGCAAATTATTAATGACATAATTGTAGCAATAGTTTCTTTACAGAAATTATTTAATGAAAACGTACTAATTAAATGTTTTTGAAGGAGGAATTTTCAAACTCTAATTATCCACATCTTTGACAATATAGAATAACTCATTCGAATAAATTATTTCATTGCGTTTGTATTAATTTTTGCATAGAATATAGCGAACACGCTTTTAGAAATCCAATCAGTGAAACGTTAACTTTATTACCACAAAGACTAGATTCTCTTTTGGACGAAACGATCCTGTATCTAACTGAAGTCCATCCTTCAGTCATTTCGTCTTCAGCATTTATTTCCTCTAGAAGAACAATAAAGTCTTTTAATAGCACTTCAGCATTTTATTGTCAATTCTAAAGAAAAAGAGCGATTAATTTTCTGCCCAGGAATTAATAGGAAAAGGGAAATCAAAGTCTTAGTCAATCAAGCCTTGTTTCACTAATACTTTCTCCACTTATTTGATAATAAGTTCTTTAATATTTCCACGTTAATTTGGAAGTTAGAATTTAGTTGCTACAGTATGTTTAATTCGATTTTGTTAACTTCCCTCGCTCCATTGTTTTAATACTTTTAATGAGTTTTGTTAATTTTGTTTTTGAAAATGAGATGCTATAAATTTTCATATTACCATTGTATTACTAAAAGAATTCTAGATATGTTAAAATATAAACTATAAAAAATATAAACTATAAAAAACACATGCTATAAGAAATACATACTATAAAAGTAAGTTCTTTAATATTTTCACTTTAATTTGGAAGTTAAAATTTATCAACTAGTATAAGTTTATTTCGAGTTTTCTTGACTTCTTTGGTTTGTTGTTTTATTACTTGTTATGAGTTTTAGGTAATTTTTTTTTTAAAACGAGCTTGTATAAATATTCATAATATCTTTGCCTTTTAATGCAAATTCAAGATAATGTTAAAATAAAGACAACAAAAAATTTTTGTTTATTATTTAGAATGTGATATTAGATTTCAAGGTATCAATTGTAATAGTTGAAAAATAAAAAGGATAAAAAACTGAATGCGTATGACAGATGCTAGTCTGACTCGTATAAATAAGTCAATGAGAAATTCTGAGAAACGTTAAAAGTGATTAATAAAAATAATAATAATACAATGACAATATTTCAAATTAATGCGTTATGAAAACTTTGATTTTGAATAATTAAAATAAAGGGCAAATAAATTTTATTTAAATTTTTCACTCCATTCTTTTCTCTTGGAAAATGTATCGAATAAAGCTTATAAAAGGGACTTGGCAAACATATTTCAACTGTAATTATATTTAGCTAGTTAATGTTTTCTCAGTTATACACAGAGAAAAATTTTAATAGATATTTAAGAATTTTAAAACACATTAAAATGATTAAACGCGCTAAGGAAGAAAGTTGAGGGTATTGTGGAAAGTTAACATGCAGTAGCGAGGCATTGATACGGTAAAACAAATTAGAAATGTAAAACAGTAATAACTAACATGTACAGAAACTGATTGAATTAAAAAAAAATATTGTGAAATTAATTAATCCGAAAATAAGCAAAACATTTTTCATTAAAAACTGTATGATAAAATAGTTGAATTTTGATACAATGATACAATATTTCTCTTTAATAACTTTTGCAAACTTTTTTTAGTAAAGTACACTTTGGGAGTAAATGAGTTTCTGTTAAGAACTATTTTTTATTTTATATTGCATAGTAAAAATGATATTTTGAAACATAAATTCCTAAATATATTCATAAAAATTTATTTAATTTTTTCAGTAAATAACATTTATACAATAATTTCAAAAGAGTAACGAAAAAATAAAAAAGAAATAAATAAAATCTTTGGAGGTACATTAGTTAGTTTTTAAAACTGCAGTAATAATTGCATTACAATTATTCCAAAACATTTAAAGTATTATTGTCTGTTATATTAACAGTAATATTTTTTACTGCATTAAACTTCAAGTTGCAAGTTCCCAAGTAAGAAGCGAAATATTGGTTGTACATATCCAAAATTTCCATCCGTCCACACAAAATACATCCAATTCAGATATTTTAGGAAGTGACAAAACCAATGGAACAAGATGAATTGTTCAGAAAGAGCTTTGTTATTCCTTTCGCAATATTTCTACAATATGTTTCGAAACCAATAAATTTTTGAAAATGCATTTCGGAAATCGATGGAAATATTTCGTTGTAGTAGAGTATCTCCAATAAGAATCATTGGAATCCACAACTCTAACAAAAATAGAAACATCCCAAGGAAAGGTTTGGCAATAGAAAGATATACAACACCCTCTTTATTTAATATGTTTTTAAAAAAAGGAATTCTGAATAGAGAGTTTATTTTTCAAATATATTTATTTTAGTTTATTTTTTATGTAGGTTTTATCATTTGTCACTTTTATTATGTCGATACAATATCTCAAGAATATCTATTCACAAATCTCTGCAGAATTTTATTATGATACTTTAAAGGAATTAAAAATGCTCTTTTCGATAACATGCGTTTTAAATTACTATATTGTTTCTCTCCCTACGCACTATTGTTTGCTACATGATGTGCCCAATCACATCTAACTTTGCTAGTTTGCCAGTAATTATTTATCTACTAGTTTTCCAAAATTAACTATTAATTTACAAGCTTTTGATAGATTTATTTTCGGCAAAATATATACTGCGACAGTACTATGGCTCAAGATCTATCCCGTCTCGAGGCTCACTTAATTGCTCCTCAGCAAGCAACATTGCCAATCCTCAATCTCCTCATGACCTTGGATAGACATTGACTGACGGAGGCAGAAGATGGAAGGGCGAAAGATCCTTTATAGAGACCTAAAGCTACTTTTTCAGGACCTTTTTGTTCCCAATTTCTACACACGTGGCGAATTCTGACTTTGTTTTGAGACTGGTCTCTTCGCAATTTGAAAATGTCAGACGGCGAATCAGAAGTAGAGACCAGAATAGGTCTTTTATTTCAGACAACTTATTGCAAAACATGGTTGAATAATCACAGGCAGTTACCCAATTATTAGAACAGTGAGAAAAATTAAGGAACTATTAAGCAACAGAAAAGGTGAAAAGCTCCCGAAGGATGTCGAGAGCACAATACTCTTGGTTGTGACAAATTTATAAATAAAAAAATAATTATAAACCGGAATACAAGTATCAAAACGCTAAGTGCTAGAACAATGGCGGGCGTAGAGAACCTGAAAGAAATCCGAGACACAAGATCATTTTACTGTAACGTGGCTCACCCAGAAAAAAAAGAAAAAGATTCTTGACTAGGAGACGAAAAAAAGTACACATTCTTTTGGTTTATCCCAAAGAAGAGGCAGTGAGTTTAGATACGACCAGTGAAGACTCGGTGAGAAACGTTAACGTCTGGAACATTAAAAATAACAGCTAAGGAAGTTAAGACGGTGAAAAAGAAAGAACTGCGGATATAAAAGGACACTGAAAATGACATGGAGAAAAATTATTTAGGAAATAAAGGCTCCAGACTGTCTCAAGGAGTTTAATATCGTGAAATTATGAAAAAAGAAAACCGCAGATTATAATATATTACGTACACATCGATATTTTATTTTATTTCACAGCCATTGTTGAACGACTAACCCACTTTTTGATTTACGACTACTAATATTGAGTTCCATAGCCTTATAATCTTTAACCCAATCCAGAAGTCAAGGGAATTCCTGGATCAAGTATTAAGAAAAATTTGCCTTTCTCAAAAGCCTTTCGATGGAACTAACCGGCAATATATGAAAAAGGATTACCATGAAAACCAAACCTCGCATAGTTAACCTGACGCTAAAGGTTATCTATTTCAAAATCTGTCTACCTTTGAGGATAATTTTCGTCAGCACTGTGGTTGGTGCGGAAATCATATCGGCGATCCATCGATGGGATTCGAGTCCGGGCCACTTCATTCTGAGGCGAGAGCTCTATCACTCAGCTAATACGGCTGTATCGATAGATATAGTAAAAAAAAGTATATAAGTCATTTACGCAAGGTGCGAGCATGAAAGAAAAATTGAACAGAGATGAACTTGAGTGTAAATTCCATTTATGTGGTCAGGAAGGCAGTCACTGTACTTTACACTCCAACCTTTGAATTATTCAGGACTACAGATGTGAAAAGATTTGTCACATAAGTAAATAATAGCAAGAAGACCTAAAAAAGCGGTCATTGTAACAAGAAAAATAACGAGTCAAAGTTCAACCCTAAAATGTATTATCTGCAGCACAAACAACCTAAAATATAACAACCATTCCATATTAAACATTCAACCAGCGATCATCAATGTCAAATATACCAAAGAGAAATCGATATTTTAACTAAGCGAACAGAGCTTGGAAACAAGAAAATAATAATTTGAATATAGCTCATATAAATTTAAATCATGACAAAATTGCAAACATTCATCTCGGAAAAGACATTCTGAAAAATTCTTCCTCATTAATTTCGATCAATGAACCATAATACAATAAGAACAATGTTATAGTTTACTTCCCTCTCAGAGTGATGATATACACAAACAATGACAGAATAAGAGCAGGAATAATCATCAAATCCTCAGAAATAAACGAATTCCAATTATTTTGTAATAGAAACTTCATTGTTCTGGGCCACTCATATAAAAATACAAATTTTGTCTTCTCCTCGGAGTACGTGCCTCCTTCAAATTTCCCGGATGATACACTGGACCATTTAGGGCATTTAATACGAAAATACAATGATTAAATATGGTTTATAAAAGTGTTCAAACCACTGAATTCTTCCCCTTTCGAAAATACAAATTGGAAAAAAAACAAAGCAATCTATTGTTAGGAGGAAAGATGAACTCACTCTGCGACAATTCTTGAAATAGATTAACCAACTTAACATTTTCTACCTGAACATAGAATATCAAATAACTATCATCATTATCCCGTCCTGCGGTGTCCTGGAAGACGTCGTTCTTAAATGTAGAACATATGAAGACATCAGAAAACAATAACACCCGTAAATATCAACTGGGTAAATCCTAAGAAGCCGATTTTCTGCAATCACTGAATTAGACATGTAAATAATAGACGCGTAAATTTGATCTTGAATTAATAATATTGTAATTATTGTTTTTCTAGCATTGTTTTCCAATATTGTTATTTCTAACATTGTCTACACTAATACTATTGTTACTATTCGTTTGTCCATTATGTTTGTATTATTATTACTATAGAACTTTGTTTTGAGTTGAATAAAGAGTAGAATGCGGATATTGACATGCACACCTTCCAGTCTATGTATCGCGGGACATCAGCTCTTTGGTACGATGCTGCTGGTACCTGATACGTCGTGGCCTTAGGCGATGTGCCTGCCCTGCTTGGCTTTCGGAGTTCTTTCAGGTGCAAATTGGTGAATGTCTCGTGGCTAGACTTGGATGGTTCGGTGCCGCTCTGTCGTACTGTAATATTTTGTACTTGCACCGAACCATCCAGTTCGTCAGATGCCCTCTTTGAGCGGTATGACAGTTAAAGCTCTAAAAATAATCATGGCAAGCAATAAAATTACAACTGTTAGTTCTATTTTGAGTGTGTCATTCTGTTTCAAGAGAAATAATGATACAATGCAAGTGCCTTAATCTCGAGCTATAATGTTAAGCAATAATATTAAACTGTATCTATAAGATATAATGTCAACATACGTCTAGACCTTATAGTCTTATGATATTGTGTTTCGGAACGGGCAGATAATATGTACGATTTTCTAATAAAATGTGTGCTTTTCAATATATGCTTTTTTCATTTGTGTTTATAATTGAATGCGAGAATTAAAATTTATCGAAACTTCTGCTTGTTTCAAAGCTTTTAATAGTTTCTCAAAATCCTCTAACATGAAATTTAATCAACATTTGAACTCAATCTCCTGTTGCTTCAATCTAATTTTGTTCTTTTCAATTAGATCATCATTTTTCTCGCAATTTTCCGAATTTAAGTAAGTTTATATTTTATTGGATTCAAAGTAGAAGATATTAAAAAAAATACAGCTCGCTAAAACTTTTATGTGTTTAGATGGATGAAAAATACATTAGGTGTGTAATTTTTATCTCATTATACATTAGGTGTGTAAATTATACATTAGGTGTGTATTATACAATAGGTGTGTAAAAACTTATGTCAAAAAAACAATCGCATAGATCTTTTGATATTGCTTTTTTCTTTCGTTTTTCATTGTCTTACTTACATTTAGTACTTTTCATAAAGCCGCATTTCACTTCTATTGTTAATTTAACAAGTGAGATTCTAACATACCACTTCATATAAATTAATTTTCTAACTGAAACGGTTTTATATTTATAAACATGTCTGTAGAAAAATTTCAAATTCGCACTTTCAAAATTTATGCTGCTTTAAAAATGAAGTATTCCATTATTAAATTTTTATTTTAGGTGTGTAATTTTTATCTTATGTTTTTCAATTTATATTTGAAAAACTTATGTCGAAAAAACAATCGCATAGATCTTTTGATATTGCTTTTTGTCTTTCGTTTTTCTTTGTCTCAGTTACATTTTGTACTTTTCATAAAGCCGCATTTCACTTCTATTGTTAATTTAACAAGTGAGACTCTAACATACCACTTGATATAAATTAATTTTACAACTGCCGGCCAGGTGGCCGAGCGGTTAGCGTGCCTGACTGCGAAGCCATAGGCTGCGGGTTCGAATCCCGCTCTGGGCATGGATGTTTTTCTCTCTCTCTCTTTGTGCTGTCCTCTGTTGTGTGTGTGTATGATGTGTGAATGTGACCCACCCTATAAACGGGTTTGTGGCAGTGTGGCGTGGGCAATGTTGCTCGCCTCCGTGACTTTGGTTCACAGGTGCTCACTGGGTAACGCGAAATGAGCAACAATGCTGGCATAGTATAGGCAAAGATACAAATTCAGTGCCTGCCATTGGGAAAAAAATATTTTATAACTGAAACGGTTTTATAATTATAAACATGTCTGTAGAAAAATTTCAAATATGCACTTTCAAAATTTATGCTGTTTTAAAAATGAAGTATTCCACTATTAAATTTTTATTTTAACGCTGCTTTGTTAATTTATAATTAGATTTAACGAAAATTAGAAATCATTCTTCATTTCTTATAGATTCCTGAACTATTTCGTACTTTTGCATTATAAACAATGCAAATTGCAACGTCATTTAATATTTAACATACTCAAAATTCCTAACAAAACTTTTGTTTGTGGCATAAACATCAAACATACAAACTCCTTATGATATTTTTTAAAGTAAAAAGTAAATTGTAAGAATAAATTTGAAGAGAATAAATCGTGTAGTCAATTATTTTAGCAAAGGAAATTCGAATAACAGCAGTAGCCAGAGTTAGAAGCAACGAATTCCGATTAAACATTCACTAATGATTTACTTCAGCTCATTTAGTAAATTACTTCTCTTTAATATTCTAAACGAGTTTGAAAGCCAGAGATGTAGGCTTGTTTACTTTCCCCTTCGGTAAAATGAAATTTTATTTAACGAAAAGCTTTTGTTAAATCAACTATAAATTTCGTATTAAATACGTTAAATTTTAATGACTGCGTAATAATATTGTTTTCAATAGAATATTTATTCATAATATTTTAATACTAGGCTGTTGAATTTATAGTAATTGCATGAAGGTTAAATCTTCAAACTAATATATTTAAATATTTATTAATTTTTCAGAATTTCTTCTCTAAATATAAAAGTAAACAAAATTCAATAAAACATTAAAAACTTTTGTACCATCACTTCTCTTCCATCATTTAGTATTTAGGCAATGAAGAAGTTTTTGCTCTTTTAGAACCGACGCTAAAGTATGTCCATTTCTGTGCATTTGGGCTTAATTCACGATGATTTTTTTTAGTCTACATAGCACAAGGCATTCCCGCTCCTTTTTGAAAATAAACATAATTTATAGTAATGGTGACGGGATATTTCGATGTGACTAGCCTAATTAACAGTAATGCTAAACAGCAAATTTTACCAAGCTTGAAATCTCAAATTTGATCCATGTGTTCGAATTAAGGAGAAAAATTTAAGAAAAGTGTTATTTTGATATTTTGTAATTATCAGGATATTCTTATATAATCGGAATAAGTAGATATTGTGAGTCGATTCGAGGTAATGCTTTAACACGTGTTTACCAATAAAAAATTGTCAAAATTATAACAAGTGATTTTTATCAGATAAAAAAAATAGCAAAAAAAGTTTTACTTTGCTATTTTTAGTTTTCTTTGCCAATTTGAGGAAAACAGTCGAAAACTGAGAGAATAATGCTAAATAACTCTTTTTTTTCTGAGTGAAGTTTCAAATTTAAAGTGTGCGTTCTATGTGAAATAAAAAGATAAACTAAAAGTTTCATTTTGATGTATTGTAATTATTGAGGAAATTAGGATTAGTAAGCTTAATTGTCCGCGATGATGAATAACGCGATTTTACCGATAAAGGAGCCTCAAATTTGGTCCATGTGTTTTTTTTATATAATATTAATTCAAATTGAAAAAAATAACATCATTCAGACAATTTATAATTACTCTGGTAAGTAAGCTAATTGACAATGATGCTCTAAGACATTTTTAAAAAAATAATTGTCTCAAATTTGGACCGTGTTCTCTTTTCTCAATAAAAAGAAAAACTAAAAAAAAATCATTTTGATGCTTGTAACTATTTGAGACAATTAAAACAAGAAGCTCAAAATTGGCAGTCATGCTAAATGAAACATTTTTACCGGCATAAATGTCTCAAATTTAGACTATGTTCTTTTAATGAAGCCACCTGGAAAAAAAACGTAAAAAGCTTCTATTCGATATTTCGTATTTAATGAGTTAATTAAGAGTAATTAGACTTAGTGAAAGCTATGTGAATAACATATTCCTACGAATTACCGCCATGAATTTAGGGCAGCTTTTGGGTCATCAACCTGTGAATAGGTGAATTCATGCAAATAAATGACTATATGGGAGAGCGAAACAGTGAGTATGTATGGACAAACTGGTCACTGCAGGCGATCCGAGAGAAATTTGCACCTCAGATCTGCACTTAAAATACTAAAGCTGACAATTTAGAACAATACTGCTGAAGGCAGCAAGAACAAGCGGAAATCGGCAAATTGGTGAGTTCGTGCAAGTGAAGGACAATGCGGAACCGCAAAACGGTGAGTTCGTGTAAGCAGACTGGCTGGTCGTCGCCTGCTGCTTGTCCTAACATAGAATAGCGGCACGATTATCGACAACACCTGTTAATTAAACTGCTAGAATTTTGATGGACTGTGCTGTTAGATTATTAGGATTTCGATTGGTTTAGTGTGCCGAATTTGTAATAAAAGTTTTCTTGGGATCATTAATTTTAAAGAACCAGATTTCTCTTACGATTGAAATAACTGGTCTTATTTACGAAAAAAAATGTGAGCTACGAATATCTCTTTTTCAGAGAGCACGGAAACTTTATGAAAATGTCCTTTTGTTTTGCATAAGCGATGAACCGCTGTTCTAGATTCACCCTTTTCTCCGTTCAAATGTTTCTTTTCCCCACAAGAAATGCATGTTATTCTTTCATATATTTTAAACTTCTTTCGACATAGGTAGATATCTTTCTTTTTTTCGAATATATTTTATTTTAGCTTAGATTCTTCATACCGTGTTATTGCTGTTACCTTATTTTATTCATTCTTGGGTTTTGACAAAATTGCTCTATTTTCAACACTGATTTCATTGTTGAATCATTTGTTAATCCTTCAGGCTTGATGTGATAAAAAAACTCACTTATTTTTGATAATAATACAAATCAATAAAATTATAATTTATATCTTTTAAACAACGCGTTTTTAAATCAACCACTTTCCAATCCTTAAACGTAACTCAAATACCTTTTTGGGGATATGCACTGATGGAAAAAAATCCCAACACAAATAAATAAATAAATAAATAATTATGGTAGAGCAATGAAATTTCAGCAAGGTATTTAACCGAATAACATATTTCATTGATTAAAGCTTCAAGATCACAGATTAATGCAATTAGAAAAACCATTTCAAATGTTAAATACTGATACAATAATAACCGGTGTAAAAATTAGAATTTCCAATGCAAGCATATGAACTATGCATTGTGTCATACAGATGCCATTTGTCATCTTGTGGGATGGAGTTCCGTATCTGTTGCACTAGGTCAGATAATACGGGATGATTAATGCTGGCTGTAGATGATGCTGAAGTTGTCTCTAAATTATGTACCATACGTGCTCGATTTTCAAAGGATTTTGTGATCTAGGAGGTCAAGGTAACATGTCAACATTCTATACAGCAAGTTGGGTTACAACAGTTGTATGAGGGCGAGCGTTATCCTGTTGGAAAATACCCCTTTTAATGCTGCTCACGAAGGGCAACAAAACAGGTTGAATCACCAGGTTGACGCACAAATTTGCAGCTAATCTGCATGGAATAACAACAAAAGGGCCCCTGCTGTCATATAAAATTGCTCCCCAGATCATAACTCTAGGTGTAGGTTCAATGTGTCTAGGATGGAGACAGGGTGGTAATAGGCGCTCACATGGCCTCCCACCAATATACTAACCAATATACGGCAATCACTGGCATTAAAGAAGAGCCGAATTTCATCAGAAAACGCAATAGATATCCACTCTGTCCTCCAAAGAGCTCTAAGTTGACACTAGTCACGTCGTTAACGGTAGTTATTTGAAGTAAGTGGAATGCAAGCTGTAGAGTGTATCACGCGAATCTGTGCTTGAATTAGCCGATTTGTAACAGTTTTTTGTGTCACTATAGTGCCAACTGCAGCTCGAATTTCTGATGCAGATTTCAGACGCAGTACGGTGCGCCACAGCCATATACCATGTACGACAGTCTTCCCTCTGAATAGTGCCAAGGGCAAGCCCAGAACCCAATCTTCTTGAAGCAGCAACTTTTCTTGTCCATTACTGCCAACAATCATGCACAGTGGGAGCCCAAGGGATAGATCATTCGCCTTCTAATGAGGTGAGCCATAGTGGTGGCACCGACCATAGTGCTGACGCAAAATATCCTTAACGGTAGACGAATCATGGGTCAGCGTCCCCTCGTCACCAGGCTAGGTACGGGAGGTTTTCGTGATTTTCCTCTCCATGAAACGCAAATAAACGTTGATTCCATCAAAAAGTCCTCCATGATGGCAAATTGTTCCTAATTCTTGATCAAGGAGTTACTTTGCCATCTGGAAAGGGTTCAAAATTACGAGGGTACGGAGTTGAACATAAGTAGTTGGAAACCCGAAATTGGGTCGGCTGTTCAACGGCGGTTATAAAATGAAATAAAATCATTCACATTGTATGCATTTCACTCCAGTCTTTCAGCGATATCACGGAAAGAAAATCCACCTTCTCTCAGCCCTATTGCACTACCTCGTTCCAAGTCAGTGAGCTGCTGATAATGACTTCGTAATCTTCTTAAAGGCACTCTTGGCCAACAGCAACTTGCTGCGTCAAAATTTGCAGTGGCATTACTAGCACCAAACTTATACACCAAGTACGAAATTTGAATAAATATCATCTTTTGGTTGTGTTAACATGCCTACCAAATTTTGCTTTCTAGCACAACTTCTTCCTTTTGTTTTCCATCAGTGTACATATGTTGCTCACAATTTTTTGACCTCACAATTTACTGTTCCGCAAAGAGTTAAGCAAGTATTCAGTATATGACGATTTTGTCGCTGTCATTAAATGTTGTTAAAGTAGTAAATCAGACTAAATAAACGTCTTGTATTCGATTATCATTAATTTAAAGA
Source organism: Parasteatoda tepidariorum (assembly GCF_982258835.1). Taxonomy (NCBI): domain Eukaryota; kingdom Metazoa; phylum Arthropoda; class Arachnida; order Araneae; family Theridiidae; genus Parasteatoda; species Parasteatoda tepidariorum. The sequence continues at coordinate 21,676,468 of NC_141761.1, forward strand.
TTAAATTGAGCACTCAACAATTCGTTTAGAATTTGTTTAGATATACAATTGAGATCGATAATTCTAAGAGAAGAAACGAATTCAGAAATTGACCATCCAGTTCTGTGAAAACCTCGTTTTTCTGGCTTGAATGATCATTGTAGTATTTGTTTGTTTGTTTGTTTATTTACGTCGCACTAGAGCTGCACAATGGGCTTTTGGCGACGGTCTGGGAAACATCCCTGAGGATGATCCGAAGACATGCCATCTCAATTTTGATCCTCTGCAGAGGGGATGGCACCCCCGTATCGGTAGCCCGACGACCTGCACACGAAGTCGATCACTTTACGGTAGAACAGTTTAACAAGGACCAATACCGCACACCCTCGGTTAAAATAAAATTAGAGAACGCTCTCAGTATATATATACAGTTGTTTATCTGTTGAAACAGTATCTAAATTGTAATTAAATACTTTAAGTAACTCTGCACCCATTCTTCTCAAGATTAAATCTTATAATGTGTACAAATGTACATTGGAACAGACGTACATTGGAATTCCTTTATATCGCAAATTGCTTGTAAAAAATGTAAATCTCTTATTCTAGACAGCTTGATACAGATTTATAAATATTGTCGGAGTGCTCAGGTTATGTTTGTTTCTTAACTTAGATTTTTTCCCAAGCCACTCAAAGTCTACTAACTACAAAAACTACAGGAAACATATTTACCTTAATAAGCAGAGTAAGTCTCAAATCCCAAGGAAACACAAATGGGCATCCTTAGTAAGTTTGCACATGTCAGGGGTAAGCAGTTGCAGTGTAAGGAGGAATGGAAGAAATTTATTGTTTATTGAAACCTGGATTATTGATGAAACTATAGTCTTCCAAAGTTCAGCATCATATATTTTAAATCATATAAATGTATATGCAAATGTATGAATGATTAATAAAACATTTGTTATTTCATAGGGACACTTGTTCGCCTTCCCTAGAATATGATTTTAAAATATTTTAATTTAATGTTAAAAACTTTAAATAGTTATAAGAGAAGTGTTTTTTTTTACATTTTTTTTAAAGAAAGTGAAAAGAAAAGTAAAAAGTAAAAAGAAAACGTCACAAGAAACGTAACGAAAAAGAAACGTCAAAAGAAACAGAAAAGTAAAAAGAAACGTCTGTAAGTAAAAAGAAAACGTCACTCTAACTTAACGTATTAATTTATACGGATACCAAAACAACTTAATTATGACAGATATAAAAATAACTGAAATAAAGAAATGAGATAAAAATGAATGAAAAAAATTATAAACCGTTGAAAATATTTTTTTAATCATCCATTTTTTTTAAATAGTTTGTTTTCGCAATAATTTTGAAATTCTTTATTATTGTACACAACATTGCATAAAAACTTTCTTAACATTATAGATATTTCGTTAAATTTTGACTAATAATCGAATTAAAATTTGAATTTTTGATTTTAAAATCGGAAAATAATCTGACTTATTTGGAACAAGAAAATAAACATACAAGTATTGTTTTGTAAAGAGTATCTATATTTATTAATATATATATTTCATAAAGCATCTGTAAAAAATAATGTAGCTTTAATTAATACTCAAATTTAAATTGGTTAAGAAAATATAAAAGATCTGTAGTTTCATTTTACTGCTGTCTTCTGTATTAAAAGACTTATAAATTACGATAAGTGTTGCATATTTTTATTTATAAAACACTGGTTTATGGTTCTTTCCACTTTATTGGAGATAAAACATCAGCTTCGAAAAAGTGAAATAAAGCTGCTTATTGCCACTTTATAACTTAAAATATTTTTTGTTGCATTATTAAAAAGGAAAGCGATGCTTATTTACGTAATTAGAAGAATAGGTATTTTTGCATAATTGAATATCTTATATTCCAAGTCTTTTCATTCTTTATTCAACGGAATATTTAAATCACTGCTCACTTGAGAATAGAAATATTCATTGAAAATTTGAAATTCGAGCTGAACATCATAATGAAAGTTCTTGACTAATGAAAATAGTTCATGATCTTCGAAATAAAATATTCTCCCCGGAGGCAAGGTTTAAAGGCAGGTTTCATACAGTAATTAAATTAATACTAAAGATTTCAAACTTCTTGTTTTCCAGACAGTTTGAAAGGAAAATTATAGGGATTCCTCGGAATGAGAATTGGGATTTAGATAAAAGGGTTGAAGATTGTGGGCGTATATAGGAAGTGTTGCTTTTCCATAAATTAAAAGCTTTTCTACGTTCGTTTATCTGAAATTATTGCGCTTGAACGTCATTGTATTGTAACCTATTCTGATTCCTTCGTTTAATGGATATTGATTTCTAGTCATTAACATTAAACATTGGGATTATACTGAACTTATCTAGAATATTATGCTAAACACTTAAACAAAAGTGAATGAAGGAAAATTCCACGTTTATTTTCAATTTACATTAACATGACATTTAAGATACTACAATTCAAATTTAAATTTGAATTTTAACAAAAAAAAATCAAATTTATTTTTATATTTAAAATAAATGCACTGGAAAACATAATACATATGATATTCAATTAAGACAGGAAATTTGTTGACCAACTTTAAGGAGAGTCGGTAGTACATATTTTAATAATACTGTAACTGACCTCTCCTGATGTACCTTTTCGAAGAAACTACATATGATATAGCTTTGAAATATTCTGGGGATATTTGAGATTATGTCAGTTTCAGGCTGTGGTGATGGCTTAGCGTTACCGGGAATATTTTTTGAGTTATGAAATATTTTTGCTAAAAAATGATGAAACTTCTTAAAAAAAGTTTTCTGAACATACATTTGAAAAGATACATTTGAAAAGGTCAGTTTTAGCAAAATTTGCCAGCATTGATGTGTTTGGTATTTATTTTATTTTGCAATTGAAGTTTCAATTATTACCAAAAGTAATTATACAATATTTGTGTTAATAATAGTACGATTTTTTTTAATAATTTTTCTAATGCAGATAGGTACTTTTTCTTCAAAAATTTCGCTTTTTTGTGCATAAATTATTTTTTATTTCTGTTATTGTTTTAAAATTATTTAGTTTCATAGAAACGTGCTTTAAAATCCTAACAATAAACAAAAGTTGGTATCAGTTAACTTTATAAATACTAATGCAGTACCATAGCTGGTTCATGTTATCCACGTTTATCATTTTATTCAATTTTATCATACATCCGACGTTAAATTGTTGTCTCATTTTTGAGTTTACAACAATCACTGTTACAAATTGTTGCCTTGTAATTTTGAACCTAACTCAGAAGAAAAAAGAACTATTAGCCTAAGCATTAAAGCAAATTAGCCTTCATACAGGACTTTTTGATGGAACTAACACGCATTTGTGTTACATGTAGTGGAAGACCAAGCAAATCCCCAGCGATTAGTTCGAAGGCCAGAGGATTCTAACCCATGATCCTCAGGTTGCTGAGTAGCTTTTACGTTATAACTGTGCGAGGTAGGAGCGCAATTTATAGTAATCAGTCATCACCGGGATTCGAACATGGAATCCCTTCAAAATCAATTTGAGACCTCGCGACATATCTGACATACCGCATGAAGCAGTTCACCCATTTCCCAATTCATCTATTAACTGTCAAATCGTATTTATATCCCGTAAACATGCTCCTTGGAAATAGATAATCTATCTATCTATATAAAAATCTATATATAAATTTCTATCTATCTATACTGTCTATCTATATATAAATTTTGACTATCATGAGTTGGTCGCGAGCAATATCATCACGCCAAGTGATTCTAACTGCAGTAAATCTCTATTAAAGGATGAACAACGACAAACGTGCATTGCTTAATATAACAACGCTAAACAACTGGAAGGGTAAAAATTAATAAAAAATATTATATTAGCTTTATTAGTTAAAGACTTTAGTGTAAAAAACACATGAGAGGCTATAAGTTAAATTGAGATGCTGAGAGGCTATGAGCCGGGTAAGAAGAAAAAGCAGTGGTAGGTATCTGAACTATTTAATGGCAGTTTTATTAGAAGGCTGCACTGAAAATTCTTTGTCGTATTTTAGTTACCACTGCCTAATTTGAAAATAAAAACCATTCAAGCATACTAAAACACAGTGAGGATTAGTTGTATTAAGATTAAAGTGCAAGGAAAGGTAATTTTGCTGCAATAAACATGCCCATATTGACGAAGAAACTTCGTAATATTTTTACTGATTCATAAATACCCCATTAATGTCACTTTCTTGGTTCTTCCACTAAACTCTTCAATCGTGTCGGTATATGCCTTTCAGTTTTGTGCAAGATTCTGTTGTGTTACTCAGAACTGATTATTTCATTTTTTTTTATTCATCCCGGACGAAAAATGGTTATTTAGATCAGCGGTTCTTAACCTATGGGTCGCGACCCAAAATTGGGTCGCGAAGCATATTTCTTGGGTCGCGCTGAGTCGAACCAAGAAATTTAGTAATACACCAAATAATAAGTAATACCAACACCTCCTAGAAGAAGTCATTGTGGCTTACTCAGCCTAATTTTGACTTTTTTTTGGGTCGCGACATGAACATATTTCTCAAATTTGGGTCGCGGCTTAAAAAGGTTAAGAACCACTGATTTAGATAGCCAAAATAGTAATAAACATGTATTAGGAAATAAGTCTGAATATTTCACTGATAATGAGATAACGAATGGTAACATTACTACACTGTGAAAAACAAGCATGGTCAAAACTACCAGTATGTAGTAAAAATTACCGTGTTTCTCGCTGTATAGGAATCCCAAAAAGCATAGTAATTTTTACCGAAGTGCTTTGATAGAGATCTTCTTTAAAATTAACAAAAATATGGCAAATTAACAAAAATGTGGTAAAATTAACGAAAATATGGTAAAATTAAGAAAAATAATTAGCTTTGAGGATTATATTTTTTCAGTTATATTATCAATGATACCTTAGAGTATGGCATAGAAACCATTTATTTGGTTAAATTTTCTTTTCAATTTTAAATTTGTACTAAATGTTATGGTAATAAGAAATATGACTTTGAAACTCAGAAAAAACACTTGAGTAAAATTATAAAATGAAAGGCTTGAATACCGTATACTTTGGTTTTATAAACCAGAATTTTATTTTTTTTTATTAAAATTTTCGTTATGTACAGTACGGTAACGTTACCAGAATTTCTTCTCTGTATATAAGGAGCCTATTTCATGATATGGAATATTACTAAAAGTATTACTAAAATTTAAGAGTTAGTCTTTTATGAAAGACAGTCACTTTTTACAAGCAATTAAAATATTTATCGTAGAAAAAAAAAAAAACTAAAATATATATATTGATTATCTTCAAGCGTTTCCCTTTCTACAAAATATTGAAACAATATTACCAGTAAACAAGTAAATAAATTAGATAAATACATTTTTGAACTAATTTAAGAAAAAAAAATGTATATTTCGAAGAATTAATTACTTTTATTTGGTATTCAATTTAAGAAGAAAATTTAATTTAAAGCAAATATTTTAGCGAACTGTTTTGAATATGATAGATGAATAGGTAACAGATTTCTATTCTTTATAAAAAATAACTGTCTTAAGTGTATTTCTAATAAAAAATTTCCTTATTTTATTTTGTCAAGAATAAAATTCAGAATTAAATAGAAATTGACAAAAATATATCCTTTGTGGAAGGCGAAAAATAGGATATCCTTTCTTTTTTCAGACTACAAATGCAACATCGATTTTCAGTTAGAAAAATTTAAAGTTAAAAAAAATATCCATAAACAAATATCATAGAAAGAAAAGTTTTCTGTTTGGTTTGTAATTAGTTTTAATTACATTTAAGTTCAACAATATAAAACGTTTTATGCTTCTAAAACATTGCTTTGAAAAATTATTTTGAGATTTATATTCTCTGTCACTAAGAATGAAAAATGTTTTCTTTTCTTATTGCGATGATGTGGCATTTTGTATAGCAGCAGTTATTTAAAAATTTACTTTCTTTACTTTGTTTGATTAAATTCCATGTGTCAAACTCACAAAATGAGCTTTAAAAACTTTTCATTTGTTACATTTAAACGGCTTGAAATGTTTTAAATAATTTTCCTCATTGTTTCAACCTTGTTTTGAAAGCATTTCTCCCTCTTTCTTTGCATGTTTTTTATTTATATTTATTAAAAGAGCTAGTTAATGGATATTTTTTATTTTCTTAAATAAATAACTCATTATTTTTAAAACTTTTTAAAAGCTATTAACTCTTACAATTTTTGTAATTCTAATGAATGTGTAGTAATTCTGACAAATTTCAAAAAAATTCTAAGAATTCCTCTTTTTTAATTTTCAAATTATTAATTAAATATTTGAATAAACAATGCAAGTGTTTAAGGCAATAAAAAAGAATAATTTATAGCTATTCATAATTAAAAAAAACAAGTTTTGTATATATGTATTCACTACTCTACCATAATAGAGGAGACACTTTCAGTTTTTTAAATTTTTTTTAAATTTCTAGCGAAATACTTTCAAGAATTATTTTGTAAATTTAGAGATGTTCAGTTCATGCAAATTTTCACACTTAGAAATTCAAGTTTAACGCATTCAGAGGTTTGAGGAACCTACCATAAATTACGATAGAACACAAGCATTTATGAATGCCCTATGGAAGAAAATTAGTCAATAAGCATGTAACTTGTAGAAATCACTTTATTTTTTATTTGCAATAACTGTATAAAATTTCGTAAGCCTAGCTTATATATTTATGAAGATATAATCACATTTGTTTAAAAATAAAACGTATTCTTTAGTTTTACGTTGTCTTGCCATAACCCTAAAAATCTTCTATAAACTTTAGCAAAATTTTTGGAGCAATTTAAAATCATTACAAAATTATAAATTTATAACTTTAAAAAAATTTTACAGATTTTATTTTGTAGCATTGAAATTTACACTATTCTGAAATTTGTGGAAAACCCCTAATCATTTTAAGTTTTCTTTTACAAAGTACAAAAACTACTTAGAAAATTGCTTGACACTTTCTTAAATTTTTAAGATATTCAAATCATACTTTTTTAATTACTTGTCAAATACCAATCACAACTAAATTTTGAAAAAAATAATTTAAATTTTTTTCCGTGCATGTGCAGCATAAAAGAACTAATTTAAATTCTCATATTTTCCAAAGTTTTAAAAAAAAAATTATTTTAAATAATAATTTTGTAATTAATATTAAATTGTTGAAGGTTATCATGATTTGGACTACCAGCTAGGATTCCAAGGAAAAAACCATATTTAAATCAAAAGCAAAGCGAAAAACGAGTTAAGTGGGCAAAGAACACATTAAATGGTCAGAAAATCAATGGAAGCAAGTAATCTGGAGTGATGAGAGTAAAATATCGCTCTTTGGTAGTGATGGTAGAAAATACATGAGACGTAGAGTAGGTGAAGCACTTCAACCTGATTGCATTGAAGCAACTACAAAAAATCCAACAAATGTCATGATTTGGGCATGTATGTCTGCAGATGGTATGGGCCGAATTCAAGTGATTGATGGCATCCTGAATGCCAAAAAATACATCGAAACTGCCCTGAAACCAAAATTGATACCTTCAATTAGGGACCTCTTCCCCAACAACGCACCATTTATTTTTCAGCAGGATTCAGCTCCATGCCACACAGCAAAAGTATGCAAAGCATGCTTTCAAAATAAAGGCATAGATATATTACCATGGCCAGGAAACAGCCCTGATCTCAATCCAATTGAAAATTTGTGGCGACGTTTGAAAATTCTTGTACGAAAAAAAAGTCCATCCAATAAAAGACAACTTATTGAAGCTATAATTAATTCTTGGCCCTATGTGATTACGAAAGATGAACTTCAAACAGTCGTTCACTCGATGAAAAGACGCTGTGAAGCTGTCTTAAAAAATAAGGGTTATCCTACTAAGTATTGATTGCGTAAGTATCACTTTAAAAAAATGCAATTCAAGGATAGATCTGACTATTAGTTGCATAACTTTTTTTGTAAAACAGATATTGTGATACTATATTTATTATTACATTCCACATTAAAATACCTTCAATTTGATATCTAAACGTTTGTATTTAAGTGAAAAGAAATATGCAAGCACACAAAGTTGAAAAACATGAAACTTTCCAAAAATGTCCACACTTTTGGCCACCACTGTATGTCACGGCGAAAGACCGAAATCGGTGGCTGTTGACTTTCACCGGTGAATGTCGACAACACCAAATACGTCGGTGAAAGATAGAATATTTCATTACATTCTTGTACATTCGGACCCTCACCGGTGTATGCCGACAATCACAGATATGCTTTGGTGAACGTCCGAAATATTTATTACATTCGAGTTGATATGAATTTATTCGTGGATATAATTACATTTATTCGATATTTTAACCCTGCACTGATGTTTTTTTAAGGTTAAGTGCCACTGCCCGGTATACATTTGCCCGGTATACCCTACACTGATGTTTTTTAAGGTTAAGTGCCACTGCCCGGTATACATTGGCCCGGTATACCCCACACTGATGTTTTTTTAAGGTTAAGTGCTATTGCCCGGTATATATTTGCCCGATACTCCAAACACTGATGTTTCTTCTAATCTATCGTCAGTAAGTATTAAAATATAGAATAAATATAATAATATTAACTAATAAATTAATATATAATTGGATATAACAAATATTTCGAACATTCAGCAAAGCGACTATGTGATTCTTGACATTCACCGGTGAGAGTCAGAAATAAGGGTATTTAGCAACTATTTCGGACATACACCAAGCGACTACGTGAATATTGACATTCTCCAGATATATATATATATATATATATATATATATATATATATATATATATATATATATATATATATATATATATATATATATATATATATATATATATATATATATACTCCTTCATGGGTTAGCTTAAGTATTTCAGTGTTAAGCATTTCTGATAAAAGTCTAACTCATTTTTATTGACTTGCTAAAGATAGAATTTTTAAGACCAAGCAAAATATTTCTCGTGGGAACAAATTAAAACTCTTAATTATATATTTCGTTTATTGTTTAGTAAGATAATACAAAAGTCTTGGAATGATGTTAAGCAACACGATGTTTTTTATAATCTAGACAACATCATTAGTGAAACTCCAATTTGATATTAAACTTTCGTTACTGCATAATTATTACTACTTCGTTACTGCTTTCGAAACTGCTTTATCTGTGATGAAATACAAGTTATATTTTATTTTAACCTCTTTAAAGTCAAAATTTTTTTTTTCATTAAATAAAATTTTGACGTGATACATTATTTATTATGGTTTAGGAAACCATTGAAAAAAAATGTAAGCTTCTTTGTGTAGCTTTTTTTTTTAAAAAAAAATGCGTCCTGTGTACAAGACTTTAGTTATATCTCCAATTAAATATTACTCATCTTCTAAAAATCCAGAACACTTCTTGCTTTGCAGAACTAGTATTGTCTTCAATCAGTAAATAAAACTGAAACCTTTTGCTCTGAAAATATTTATTTTATTTTAATTTTTTTGCCACACACAAAATAATTACTTGCAAGAAAAATATTTTTACATTTTTGTGTGATGAGACATACAAATATACATGCAAATAGCAATGATGAGACAAAACAAATAGCAAAGACATACAAATTCTGGAAATAAAAATGAAAAAAAAAACAAGTAACCCCAAATGCTTTGCTGTTTTTTTTGTGTATAACCTTTATTTTTAAAATATATAAACATACTATAAAAACTTACTCAAGTCTGAATGTCAACAGATCATTTCCGCAGCCAACAAATTCGTATGCTATCCAAGACGCAACAATCACTGGGTCAACGAGGTTAGTAAACAGAGTTCAGTACCATTTTTTACCCTTGATAGAAATGTCATATGCAGACATCAGAGAATCAAATAAATCCGCACTTGTCCTTAGGTGGCATCATCAGTTGAGAGTGCTTGCCTAAAATTAGAAATAATAATAATGGCCTTCGTGTCATGTCACTGAACGACAGATATTCAATTTTTACTGTCAAAAGCACGCGCCATGAATCCATCAGGTTTTTTAGAACATTCAGAAATAGGTAGTAAAGGACTTTGCACTATTCATCCTATACACGGTTCCTGTTGCAATAAACCCTTTTTCTTCATAAGTGAGAACTAAAAAAAAATTTCATGTAAATAGTATGTTCAGCCGGATTATCCACAATATCTAACAAGGAAATAACTGCTCTGTGTGACAAAGTTTTGTTTTTCGCTTCGTTTCGTCTTTTATAAGGAATTATTTTCAAAGAGTAGCCATCAAATGTGCAAATTTTTCCTAAATTCAAAGGTTTTGTCTTTCATGTATAATTTTAAGAAAATGTCTAGCAAAATATTTTAGCATTCTTTCGTCAATGGTTAGTTGTTGTTTTATGACGCCAAATTCTTTTAAAGAATTATTTAAAATATTATACAATGGGCAAACTTTCAATTAATTGTCATTTTTTTTCAATGTGTGAATTATTATTAAAACCCCTGTTTTTTATTGTATGATATATATGTTCCTTGACATGCTGTTTGACACAATTGCAGTGGTGCAATACATATTTTCACTGTTTAATTTATGATATCCAGAAAAAAAGAATGCCTAGAAATGTTCTGATATCGTGCTCTGTCATTAGAAACCCATGCTCATATTTATAAGAAACATAAATTAAAGACTCTTTAAATATATTCTCCACGATTGAATTAGCATACAAATAAAAATTCTCAATTAGACTATGTCCACAAATTTTTCTTGCATTTGTAAAATTCCCATTTTTGAATTTTTTTCCTTTCTTTCTTGTGATCTTTTGTGCATGATAGTGGGTCAAATCGACTGCTTTCTGTAATTTTCCAATTTGCATCAGAGGCCTTTGTTGCAAATATACAATGGGAATATATTGAGTTGTAATGAATTATTTCAGACTGTTCATTTTCTGGTTCCGTAATTTCAAATAAATTGGTAAATTGGACAAAAAATATGCTTGAAATATTTTCGATTGTTCCTTGTTCAGGAATTCAAAACTAATCATGAACAAAAGTACGTATTTTACTCAAAAGTTTCGAAACAATGATTTTTATTATAAATCTAATAAGTCATTTAAAAATATTAAAAGTTTTATGAATGTAGATTTATTATTTTATATCGTGTAAGCAAGAAGATAAAAATAGTGAAATCTATAGCAATCTTTATGTATCATTACAAAAGGAATACATCCATTACCATCACTTTATTGTACACTTAGGAGTTATAAAAGAGAATTTAAGCAATCCGTGTTTTTCTTTTAGTAGAAATGTGATTGATTTTGATTGTACTTAAGACAAATTAGATTTTTAGCATAAATTTTGTAATAAATAAATAAGTAATTGTAAAAATAATAAGTAAAAATTTAAAAACTATTACTGCTTAAATATTTTTTATGTAACTCAGTGGTTTAATCCTTGTGAGAAAGAAATGGCTCAAAAAATTAATTAATAATCCCGAATAAAAATGTGTTTAGAATAAATTTTAGGAATTTATAAATACTAATGGTAAACGGTAAATGTGCATTACATTGTTTCATACATTTTCATTATTTTTAATAAAAAAATATTACACTTAATTAATTTCTAATATGGAATTACGAACCTAGATTTACATTGTTCACTAGAGACTTTATTTTTAAATTAAATGTATTCAAACTCATGGATTATTTTGCTCTAAAATACAACTTTTACTGTCTCTTAAATTTGAAAACATTTATAAAATTGCAAATTAATTAGCAATATTTACTTACCTAACGATAAAAACTTCATTTATTTGCCAAAGCAAGAAAAATGAGATGAATAGTTAAATATGAAAGGGATAAATTTATTTTTGTCTGACTAAACTTGTATCATTAAAATTCTTTTATACGTAAATACAAGCACATCAAAACTAAAATAAAAAATAGCAGTTGTTTTAATTAATATAAGAGAATAATTTTCTTTTATTTGAAATATAATGTAGTTTTTTGTAGTTTGAAATGAATGTTTTATATTACTTTTTATACGTTTCATAATTAGGAAATATATTCAAGAAAAAAAATTAATGTTTTTTGACATTACTTATCACAAACCAATGATAAAAAATTATACTTTTAAAACTTTAGTAGGGGAGAGTGGGGTCAATTGTAAAATTTTTTACTTAACTATTTTTAACTAACAAAAAATCCAATATACACTGGTTATCATAAATTAAGGAAAAATCACAAAAATAGCGATAACTCTTTCAAAAGTAAGCCAAACCGTGCAAAATTTGCATATGTTGTCCACTAAGAGTAGCTGAGTAAAATTGCAATATGCAAATTAGTGGCGCTGCACTCGGCTTACGTCATCTGCCTGGAGCATAAAAGTCCAAGTTTGAGAGAAAGCACACAAATTTTACTGTGATTGCGACATTGAAAATCTGAGATAGCCAATTCGTAATAATGACCTCTAGGCATCATTTGCCTGAAGAACTACGATGGAGAGCCATCGGGAGACTAGAGGCAGGGCAGAGTCAATCAGAAGTGGCCAGATGGCTAAATGTGAGTCCATCTGTGGTTCATAGACTTTGGAGGCAATTTCAAACCACAGATTCGGCATCTAGGAGGTTCAGTCAAGGACGGCCAACTGTTACGACCAGTGCCGATGACCGATATTTGACATTAAGTGCACGCAGGAATAGAACCGCTACTCCGACACATCTTAGATCCTCTCTTGCTGCAGCCACCGGAAGGTTGGTGTCAACGTCAACTGTGCGCAGAAGGCTCCACGAAGGTGGTCTGTATGCGAGACGACCAGCCATTTGCGTGCCGCTCACATCACGCCATAGGAGAGACCGTTTGCAGTGGGCCCGACAACATGTCCACTGGACGTCAGATCAATGGAGGCCTGTTCTCTTTACGGATGAGTCCAGGTTTAGTCTAGAAAGTGACAGTAGACGTTATTTGATATGGAGAGAACCTGGGACCCGTTATCATCCATCAAACATCCGTGAAAGAGATGCATACGGAAGAGGCAGTGTCTGTGTTTGGGGAGGCATATCCTTAGGAGGGCGCACATACCTCCATGTCTTTCCAAGGGGAACCGTGAATGCTCAGGTTTATCGAGACAACATCCTTGATGCTTATGTGCGCCCATATGCCGGGGCAATTGGTGATTGCTTCCTGTTACAGGACGATAATGCAAGACCACACAGAGCTCGCATTGTTGATGATTATCTTCAACAGGAAACAATTACTCGCATGGAGTGGCCAGCTCGATCCCCGGACTTGAATCCTATCGAGCACGTTTGGGATGCTCTAGGGAGGCGTGTATCTGCCATCAATCCGCCCCCTCAGACCCTTGCCACGCTTGCAACTGCTTTACAAGAGCAATGGCTCTCACTTCCTATTGAACTGATAGACCGCATAATTGAAAGCATCACACATCGCTGTTTGTGCTGTATTGCTTCTAGAGGCAATCATATTCCATATTAAAGGTACTTTTTCTATTGCAAACCGATACTTCCAATTTGTTTATTTTATACATGTGCTAATTTCTATACTACTATTAATGTCTGATAATTTCTTTTTATGTTGTTTAATACCTTACTATGTGTTGTATATTGTGGGTAAGTTTCATAAAATTCCATGTGTAATTTCTTGAGTTATCGCGATTTTTGTGAATTTTCCTTAATTTATGATAACCAGTGTATTATTAGTATTAATTGACAGACGAGTAAAGTAGACGATACTCTAAAAGAAAGAAAAAATAAATACCTTACTTTAAATGTTATTACATTAGTTATCAAGAATTTTTGACAGTCGTGCACTTGCTACAATTGTCCCCACTTACGGGGTCAATTGCAACAGTTCATAAATTCAACTAAAACATAGTTAATTATACATATTATCATAATTGTGATATATTTTCTTATTGATCAAAATAGTAGTGATATTTTAGGAGTAAAAATAATAATGAGCAGAGACCTAAAGGGTTAAAAATTTTAATTTATGCTGTGAAAGGTGACAAATAAAATAATACACATGCAACATAATATAAATGATATAGGAAACTATTGGTGGTTCTTAAAGAGTTAAGTAATGGTTTGTAAACATAAGAATATTTATTTTCATCTGTTACAATCGTCCCTTTACTTATTGTTACAATCGTCCCCAAGACGCCATTTCAGCTTCATTTGTTAAAAACAATGCTAGTTAATAAACAAAACTAATTATTTTTTATTGAAATGTTAATTAAGGTGTCCATTTATATATTCGGTTAATAATTTTTATTTGTTTAAACAAAATTACTTTGTTACAATATAATAATCTAATACCAAAAAAAGTACTTACGTAGCATGAAAATATCGTCTGTGATGTAACTCTTTCAAAAGTACATAAAAATGGTTGCCAGCAGGGGTGTAAATATAGATTTATTAAATACACCTTTTGCGCCACCTAGGAACCAAATCTAGGACCCGACACCCTGTGTTTTGCCCTGTTACAATCGTACCCTGCTACAATTGACCCCACTCTCCCCTACTGCTTCCACAGTGTTTTTTTTTTTTTTTTTTTAATTTCAACGCTTAAATTAAACATTGCGTAAGAACATTGACTTTGAACAGAAAAACTGTAATAAAAAACTATATTATTCATCTAACTATAAGCTATATGTTAGTTTGCAGTCTTAACAGGCAAATTGTGGGAGCTCAAATAAATATGATCTTTACAGACTCAGCTGAGTTGAAATTAAATGTATGACTCCTTTTGTGCCTACATTGTAATATGTTATAAAGCAAATTAAAATATTTATTCAGTATAGTTGTGTAGTTCTTGCATATGCTGTTTTATTTTATGAAAAAAAAAAAGATTACTCTTTTCTTCCATTTTTATTTCTCATCTAGTGTTCATATGGTGTTTACAGACTCGTCAAAATTAAAATTAAGTGTTTGACTTATTTTGAACCTACGGTACTATAGCTTGTGAAAAATTTTTTATATTTATGACGCATAATTTTGTAATTTTTTATGTAAGCTGTTTTATTTTATAAAAAAAGAAATTACCATTTTCTTCCATTTTTATTTCTCATCTAGTGTTCATATGGTGTTTACAGACTCGTCAAAATTAAAATTAAGTGTTTGACTTATTTTGAACCTACGGTACTACAGCTTATGGAATTTTTTTTTCTATTTATGACGCATAATTTTGTAATTTTTATATAAGCTGTTTTATTTTATAAAAAAAAGAAATTACCCTTTTCTTCCATTTTTATTTCTCATCGAATGTTCATGAAACGATCGATGACAACCGTAATTCCCGCAGCCTATAAAAAAGAAAGCAATAGATAATGAGAGAATTTATGAAATGAGATAAAAATTACTCATTTTTTCCATTTTCTCAAAAGCCCACGTTTCACGTTAGGAGCAGATATCCGTTCTCTTCTTCTATTGTACTTTTGAAAGCAACGGGATCATTTTTCATTGCGTTCTGCTCCAGTGCTTGTCTATTAATGGATCATTTCGGGAATTCTACCTTATAAATGAGTTTCCGAAGAAGATGTCAAGGCTGCGAAACTTACGACAGAGAAGGTGACCCACGTGACTGACCTTCTGAGACAAACTAAATCAAGAAATTACGAAAATCAATAAATAGTTAACACGGAAGACGTACGTTTGAATCTAGATCCAGTAGTAAGTTTCAAATGTTATTTAGACAACGGTTATGACCTTTCAAAACAGTTTCAAAATGTCTGATATTTTAGCTGATTCATCTTACTCTAATGGAGAGAGCTACATTTTATATTCTCATTACATTATAAACTCTTTTTACTCTAAACTAATTAGCCATAGCTATTGTTAAAGTAGCTATAAATGTAAGTTTCTTGACTGAGCTTCAACAGAGTCAGTGATAGACTAATGAAAAAAAATCACAAAAAAGCTAGAAGAAAATCATGCTTCAGTCAGCAGATTAAGCGTTAAAGCAAAGAAAAAAATTCTAGTGAAATTACCGTACTGTAAGATAAAGAAATTTCTGGTTAAAAAAGAAAAAAGGAAAAAAATAGCTCCAGTTATAAAACCAAAATATACAGTATTTAAATCATTCAATTGGTAATTTTGCCCTTCTAATAGTAATATTCCACACATTTACTAGAAATACAAAAATGAAATGCACATTTAATTGAATAAACGTTTTTAATACTATGCATTAAGGTATCGTGAGAAAAATTAACACATTTATCAATTTATAACACGTTTTATAAAACAATATTTCATAGTTAATTGTACCAAAAATCATTAAAGTGCTTTGGTTAAAATTATCGTAAGATAGCGATTTTTTCCTACCACATATATAATGATCACTACGTGGAAAGTAAAATTGTTTTTTGTGCAACACACAGGGGAAAAAAGTATGGTGAAAACTACCGGAATATGTAAAAATTTATCTTTTTTTGCTCTATGGGTTCACCAAGACCATCAGTAATTCTTACAGAAGCATTTTGGTCAAGATTTTGGTAAAATTAAGAATAAAAAATAGTTTTATAATGTACTTAGTAAATGTGATAAAATTCGATAGCTTTATCATTTTATATTGAAGACTGGCATAAAAATCTTTTCAGTTAAATTTACTTTTCCGTCTTGGATTTTTTGCTAAATGTGTGGTTGTTAGAACTATACTTTTAAAAACCAGAATTTAAGGTAAACCGTTGTGTTGTGAACAGAAAATACCGTATAATAGAGTTTTTATTATCAGAATTATGTTGTTTTTTTCACCAAAAATGTCATTACTATATAGCATCGAGAAACCATAAAGTAGCTACGTGGAATAAAGGCTAAAGAGCAGTTCGGGGTGAAATCGTTCCTTACGGTAATATTGCAATGCATCATTATATTATTCTTCGACATTTATCTATGAAATTATATGCCATGAGACTGTGTTAGACCATACACATACCATATGTTGCACCATATACAATATACATAGTTAGACCACATACAATAGACGTAGTTAAACCACATACAATAGACGTAGTTGAACCACATACAATACATAACAAGAGACGAAATCCAATAGCTCCAAAAAAGGCATTTGTTTTCCACTTGGCTCCTCCCAGCAGTTCATAACTAATACGCTGCAAAGTGTTCGAGCCTGTCTCTGTTATGCAGCGGCCTCTGGACTCTATAAATCGGCCTTGGTAAGATTCAGAAGTGGTCACTTAAAATGCATGAAATTTCAAAATGGGAAAAAAAATTTTTTTTCTCCCCATTCGTATTTCGCTCCTGCTAGTACTACTCACCTTCTTAATTGTTTAAAGCCTACAGAAGGCACCTCCTACCACACCTGTAAATTAGGAGTGGTGCAGCAAATATTCAGCTGACTTTCTGTCCAAGAGCGAATGATCTCCAACTAGCCCGACGTGAATCTTCTTGATTATTTTATTTGATCACATGCATTTTCCAAACTAAAAAATTTTAAAATCCTCAATTTAATCAAGTCTAAAAACGTATTTCAAAAAATATGACAGGAATTATCAATAGCAGCCTAACGTGCCGCAAGCGATGGATTTAAAACTGGAGCTCGTTATAAAAGTAATACTTATTTTCTTAAAAAAAATCTGTAAAACTTAATCATTTTGCCGGTTTCAACAAAATATCATAACTTTAAAATATATATTTTAAAAATTTAGCCTGCAAGTAAGTAAAGGCGAATTTGAATTATTGAAATTAATTTAACAATACATATTTTTTCACCAAATAGTTAAATTTTTTTTTTACTTGTTTGTTTATTTTGAAGAATTGCAACTACGTATCAAGCTTTTATTTAAACTTTTTTTTACACTCCTTTAATAAAATATTGATTAAATAAATAATATTGGAGAATATTACTTAAAAATTTTTTTCAATGCATTCTGTTTAATTGAAAATAACTGAAACGCTATTTTTCGTTAGAAGTTTTGAATTTCGTTCGAGACTTAATCAATACTTAAAATTGAAAAAAAAAATAAGTTACTGCCATAAAATTCTTAAAACATAAATCGTAAAATGGCCAAAATTTTAAGTAGACATCAGATATTCCTTTATTTAGCAAATGTTTAAAAAGGAATTGCAAAAGAAATTCCTCATATTATTATCTAGATTTTTAGTTTAACTTCAATACAGCAGATATTTCACAAAAATGACTCGTTTAGTTCCTTCAGTTTCACCTTAATCGAAGTTAATTAAATATTCACGCAAATTCTCGCATCTTCTCATTCAAGTGATATCGGAGTATTTACGCGGAGAAAGAAGATTCAATTTAAAGTATCGTGCTGTATAATAATGACATTAATGGTAAAAAAAAATTTAAAAGAACTGATCAATAAAACGAAATTATACACTATTTTTTTCGTTCACATGGTAACGGTTTAGCGTAAATTCTGGTTTTCAAAATCATATTCATTAATACTACACATGCAATATAAAGTTCCGTTCATATGGTAATTTATATGGTTGATATTTACTTTTGTTTCTTGTGAGTACTGATTGAAATAGTCCTTAATTTTTCTTTTTTTTGTTCAACTTTAGCTTGACGCCTTGGAATCTAAACATTTTGAATTCATTTATTGTTAAAATATTACTTTGAAAAATCAATCTGTTTAAAATTTATTTGAGTAATGAAATAAATCACAAGAATATTTTCTTTTATCTTAGTTCATATATCAACTAAAATTGGAGCATCAGTATCTACACGGGGAAAAATAATTCGGGTTAAATTACCGTACCGTATTGTACTGACATTCCTGCTAAATGATAATATAAAAAATTCTATACGTAAAAAAAAATATCCTGACTAAATTACCGTACTGTAAGGTTATCTTCTCAAAATAACGAAAATAATAATAATAATAAAAAAAGCAGAATTCTATTTCAAAAGATACAATATTTAAGCTAGCTATTCATTTGGAAATTTTTTCTTTCATATGATAATGGTTTACCCGAAATTCTAGTTTTCAAAATTATACTTCTTATGACCATACATTTATTAAAAGTTCCATTTGTTTGGTAACTTTTTTGACTGATATTCTTAAGCTGTTTATATTGAGTACTGATTGAAATAATGTCTTACTTTTCGTCCTGCGCTTCAATTTCGGCTTGATTCTTTGAAATCTAACCATTTCGAATTCTGTTACTGTTAAAATGCTACTTTGAAAAATGAAACAGGTTAAAAATTTAATAGGATAAACCGCTAAAAATATTTTCCTTTATATTAAAAGAAAGAACATAAAAAGTTAAAAGTTAAATAATATTTTAATCAAATGCAAAATGTTTACCTGTTATAGGTCAGTTGGAATGAAATACATTTTAAATCAAAAGTTAATTTGTTAATTTCAAAATATTTTGAAAAAAAATGAAATTGATAAATTTAATTTGGGCTTAAAAATAAATACTTATATTATTAAACTATTGGAAAATTTAATATTCTTATTTATTATAAAATTTAAATTTAGATGGTGAAATAGACTAAGTTTTATTTAAAAAAAGTATTATTAAACACACTGTAAAATATCTTGGTGTAAAAATGCCACCACTTTAAATTTCGATTAAAACATTTTTAAGTACAGATCAGAATCATGTAAAAAATAATACAAATTGTCTAATAAATATCTAAAAAAAATTAAGTCGAGTCATTTTATTGGTTTATCGGTGCAACATACATTTGCAGGCCTGTGTGCTCAATTAAGGCTTATAAACCTTTGTCAAGTAGAACGACTGATAGCACAACACAGAGAACATCACAAAAAATACATACAGGGCTACGGTGGGGTTCGAACCCGCCACCCCCACGCCCAACAGACGGCGACACCGCTCGGCCAGGGAGGCCCCACGAATTATTTTTTTTGTTGCTAGAAACATGATTTTTGTTTTATTTTGTTTTAACGAAATGATTTTGCAATGTTATCAAATTAAATTCTATAGTACAAGAAATATTTTTGTCAGAAAACAAAAAAATGAATGAATAAAGAAATAAAACTATAACTTGTAAAAGTAAATGAAAAATGTGACAGCATGAGCTGAAAAAATTGTAGTTCACATTAACACTAAAAATGATGAAAAATGCATATCAATTTTTTTTTCAGTGAATAATTTTTAAACTCCTAAAACCAATATATTTACTAATAAAACGTTATTGCTAAGTTTGCTTTATACTTTAATATTACAGTATAAAAGATTATTTTTTCTCTTCCTGAAAGAACTGACTTTTTACAATAAATAGGTGGTTTAGCGAAACAAGAAAAACTAGTTAAGGTGGAAATAATTAAACAATATTGTTCCAGATAAGAAACAAAAAATCCAGCAAGCGGATTTGAGACTACGTTTTCATTTAAAACGTTTAAATATTAACTTTCTTGTAAAACATTAATTTTATAAAACTTCTTAAATTTGAGAAAACAGGAGTATTAGCGTTCTTAATTTTTTTTCCTTCCGTCTTCTGACTTATTGTTACTTTAATAAATTGAATCTTGTCACCGGGTGATTTATTAGGAGGTTTAGAAATGTCGCACTAATTCTAAGCTGGAGAAAATCTAATTTAAGAAGTTGTTCCAAAAGATTTGTGTCACATGTCTTGTGATCCTGCTTCACTTATTAATCTAAGATGGTAAAAGATGTTAATAGTGAATGGAATAATCAAATTTTAATCTAACAAAATATTTTTCCGATTAAAAGACTAATCTGTATGCTGAAATATAAAAAGAAAATGTATGTTTAACCAAATAATTTTGAACTATTCAGGTATTGTTGAATATATATATATATATATATATATATATATGTATATATATATATATATATATATATATATATATATATATATATATATATATATATATATATATATATATATATATATATATATATATATATATATATATATATATATATATATATATATATATATATATGTAGTACAAAAATTATAAATACTTTTGTATTAATAAAAGTATTAAAACTCTTTCGTTTTCATAAAATGTCTTTGTTGAGAAATTCTATTTTGGGACTTCAAGGCTGAAAACATACTATTGAATTATAATTAGATTTATATTTCAAAGGAGGAGTTATTTTTTTAATCTCGACCCTCTTTCACTTCCATATTAGGAAGCATTAAATGATTCTCCATAATGCGTAGAGTTACAAGGTATGTACGACTGGAACCTAATTACATCAAAATCTGTAAGCATTTAATGCGAGACCGATAGTTTTCGCTTGTCTCTTGCTGAATAACGTGTTCCAATAAACATCTGCCGGAACCATCCGCAGTCTTGTCCACACCCCCTTCCTTGTGGAGTGGGGAGGTGAACTGTTATATCCATCAGCCTACATTTAAATAAACTTTTTTATAACGTATTATGGCTTTTGACTGCATTATTAAAGCTGAATACAACAATGATATCATATATATATATATACACCAACTTCAAGAAAAATGTTTCTAGAATAATGAAATTTCGGCAATGCATCCGCCTGAAAAACATATTTAATTGATTAAAGTTTCAAGATCACAGCTTAATGCAATCAAGAGGGAAATAGTTTAAAACGCGAAACACTAGTACAATAACAACTAGTGTAAACATCAGATTTTTGAAAGCAAGCACGCAAATAGGCATGCACTTTGTCATACAGATGCCATATGTCATTTTGCGAGGTGGAGTTTGTTGTCTTGGTCTGTCTATATGGGGATAGTTAATGCTGGTTGTGGATGACACTGAAGTTGCCGTCCCTAATGATGTCCAATACGAGTTTGATTGGTGAAAGATCTGGTGATCTAGCATGACAAGGCAACATGTTGACGTTCTATAGAACATGCTGGGTTACAACAGTTGCAGCAGCAGTATGAAAAATACATAAAATATGAACAGGTCAGGGATGGATGTGTCAAATATTTTGAAAACATGAAATGCTTTCGTTATACACTTCCCTCAGATGGATGTAAAATAAACACTCAACAGAAAAAATTACTGAAATATTTAAATTTTAAATAATATAGTGGGTATAAAATTAGCTATAGTGAATTCAAATTTAATAGCTGTTGGACTATCAAGGTCATGTTCAAAAACATGAATTCCAGAAGAGCTGTGTATTTTTTATATTTACGTATAGGAAGATTGTATTTAACAGTTCTGATTGAAGAAAATATAGGATGTCGCTTATCATGATTAAGGAATGTGAAAAGCCAGTTTTCAAATTCACAGAAATTGCTTGTATGAAATTTAAAATTAAATATCGTATGTAGATAATTTTTTAAACCGTTTTCGATTGTGGGGTGTAGATTTTGAGTAGTGTTCTATCTCATTCAAATAAGTGCAGTATCTATTCTAAACATTTGCAAGCGGATATTTTTCTACATAAGAATTCCCGATAAGATAACTATTTAATTAATAACGTCCTGGCAGGAAAAAATATTAACAAAAAATCAAATTCTATCTTAAAATTAGAAATGTTAACCTGAACTATCAAAATACATGATCAAATTTTCAATAATTTTTGAGATACTGTATTATTCAAGTTTATTAATTTACCCCAAAAATCTCATATCTGATAAGTTAAAAACAGTCATTTGAAAGCTAATAAAGACAACAAAAAACAAAGTTATTCCCTTTAGATCCATTGTCTCCCAGTGAGTTAAAAGCCTGATTGGAAGACGAAAATATACAGAGACTAAAACTAACAAAATTGTAATTACACTTAATAATTTTTCTAATTAATGTATTGTACATTGCGCCAAAAAAAAGATATCACCCCGCATAACTTTCTTACAAATGATCGGATTTTCATGTACTAAGTGTCAATCTTAATAGTTCCTGGGATTGACCTTGAATATGCGAATGATAAAGTGTTAATTATTATTTAAGTTATGTAATCGGACTCAAAAACATACTTTCTATGAGTTAACATTGATTTTTCTTTTACATATTTGGATTATTAACCTTCAAAATATGGGAAGTAGCCGGAAACTGGGAAATATGGTCCCCATAGGTTGGTCAGGAGAGCGATCCAAAGTTCGGACCTCGTAATGTTTTTAGTCATACTTTTGAAATTAATTTAGCAGTTCAAAAAATGCACCCACTCATAAAATCCGTTTACCCTAAAATAATTGTATGCAAAAATATAATTTTTAATAATTGTAATTTTTTATTATATATTTTAATTGAGGATGAAAAAATTTTGAATTATGAGGCATATTTTTTTTACCATATTAATCAACATATTTTTCTATTAAAAATATATATTTTTAACTGTTTTTATTTGGTAAAAGTCGAGAAAAATAAAAATTAGTTATTGTTAAAAATTAATTTGGGGGCAATGAAGGAATATTTAAATGGGGCTATCAATATTTAAATGTGCTTAACTTACGAGGAACTTGTCTTTTGCTCACGGAGCGTAAAATTTCATTTAGGTTTTTTCGCTAATAACTGATTTTTGATCCCTTTTTTTTATTATAAAGTACGATATTTCTTTTTGGTGGCCTAAAAATGCATTCGTTACTAAGCAAGGAAATTTAATAAAACATTTTATTGTATAAAAAACATTATATTCAGCGAATGTCGAGTTTTATAAAAGCATGTTTCCGATAGAATGTGATTATACATCAGGTTGCATTTATATTTAATATGATTATATTTGATTTTTGGTTTGTTTTTTCAATAATTGATACAATTGCAATGATATACATACGTATACTAGATTTGGAATAATACATTTATTAATTCCTTCAATATATCTTTTTTAATTATTAATACGAATACGTGGACAACAATTTTAAGCATTTTAAAATTTCTCAACATCTTATATATAGTCTTAATCGTAAAATAATTTTTAATTACCGTTCCACTCAGACTAAATTTGCTGCGGTTTATCTTTCAATAAAACTTTTCACATTAATCTTCCATTAATTGTGCTCATTAAAACTTGCCAAAAATAAATCAGGGTAATTGAGAAATGGCTAATATGTGTATTTTCTTATTAGCCTTAAGAGCTATCTGTGTTCTCGTCAAAAGGCTGAAAATATTTGTACTGCTGGCTCAAAATTATAGAAGACTTTTTTTCAAATTTGCATAGCACTGTACAAAATGAAGAATTCTACAAGCATAGAGAAGAATTGATCCATCAGATTACACAAAATGCATCATTAAATTGTAATTAAGAAATAGAAGCAAATTAATTAAAGAAAGAATTATTCCAAATTCACCAAAACATAAGAAAAAGAAACTTTCCTTATAACCACAAAACGTCCTAGAATTACATTAAAATTGAGTTGAATGGAGTTTGATAAATTAATAGAATTTATATACACTGTTAAATACATTTAAAGGAGTAAAAGTGAATTAATTTAAATAAATCTCAAAGAGTACAGATGAATTAATTTACAAAGTAACAACTCCAAACAGTGTAAGTAACGATGAAGCGAAAACATTAATAAAATGCTACAAAATAAAACTCATAACGCTTTGTGTAAAAATTCTAAAACTATAAAAAATAATGAAACGATTTAAATAGGTTTTAATCAAAGTGAAATGAATCATAAACATACAATTTCCTGTACTTTACTTTTTTACATTTCGGAGACGAAATTAACTTATATAATTTGTTTCTTATCCGTAAAAGTTAAATTGTCAGTTTAGAGTTAGAAAGTAACGTATAAAAATAACAGCAAGAACTTTTTAAAGTGCTTTAAAGTTAATTAATTGTTGAAATCTAATCAAAGCTTAGCAAACTTTTCCAACAGTAAAAACGCCTGTGTACTTTTTGATAGCATTCTAATCCCCTAAACCATAGTTCTCAAAGAAATAAGTCTTTATTTGTATCGAAATGCTGCTATGATAAATTATTTTCGTCTAAAGAAATTAATTAAACATGTTAAAAGTCTTTCACTTCTTTAGCAAAAATATTCAATTTTGGAAAACTTTAAAAGGATTTATCTTGCGTTGAAAGAAATAAAAGTTTAATTTAAACTTGTTTCTCCTTTCCGGTAGGGATCAATGATTTTCCTCTGCGAAAAATGACAAATGCTACAGCCGAAAGAAAAGAAACTTTGCTCAAAGGAAAAATTTTTTAGTTTCTTACTTGGATAGTTTTAATTAGTTTAAAACTGATCAAAAGTATTAAACTTGAAAGACGGAGTGTTAGAAAAAAAATGTAATTTGGTCCCGGCACATTGTTCTGCATTTCTGTTTACAACTATGGAGAATGACTGTTTATTTTTAAGTTTAGGTGACATCTGCATCAATTTATTTTCGAGAAAATTCTTTTTATTTTATTTATTTATTTATTTTGAATTTGTTTTATCAAGAATCAACGTTTTTTTTTTCAAAAAAAAAATATCTACTTCGTTCTTAATTCTCAGATATTTATTTGAGAATAGTAAGAAATACTAAGTGCAAATGATTAATTATTTAATGCGATTTTTAAGAAGGGAAGAAAAAGTCTTTCAAACTTTAATTATATAATATTAATTAAAATATTAATTATGATTTTAATCGGAGAACAGAAACATTAAATCTGATTAAAGAAAAGCAAAGTTAGGTTTTGAATCAGCATTATTTTCATTCGTTTAAATTATTATAAACCAAATTATTATAAACCAATTCTAAATTAATATAAACCAACATATCTTATAAACACTTGTCAACTAACGTTATACCACAGAATTTCTACCTTACTACCAACGAACTGAATTAAATTATGCTATGGTAATTTTGTGATGTAATTACTCATTAAATTGAAATATTTAAATTTTCTAATTTACGATAACTTGTCCTAATGTGTTTATAACAATGCAATTTAATTCCGTACATGCATCAGTTGTATTTTCTTGCCACTGATACCAGAATGTCATTTGCAATTCCTCAGGTGCTTGGTCATCTTTTAAACATATGTTGTTAGAGAGCTTGAGCAAAAACCATCTTATTATGTTTCAATGATAATCACTCAATGTTTATTAGAGGAGTAATGGCTTTCTGTTCATAAAATTTTAAATTTCCTGTAAGCTTATAACATCTTGGGAAATGACCATTCCTTGTTTGACTGTTTGGATCAAAAATGTACTGTATTTTCTTCAAAGTAACCCTTACTGAAATTTAAGGCATATTTGAGGTGCCAAAATTAATTTGAGG
This sequence comes from Parasteatoda tepidariorum, assembly GCF_982258835.1. Taxonomy (NCBI): domain Eukaryota; kingdom Metazoa; phylum Arthropoda; class Arachnida; order Araneae; family Theridiidae; genus Parasteatoda; species Parasteatoda tepidariorum. The sequence continues at coordinate 21,702,645 of NC_141761.1, forward strand.
TTTATTCGAAGTTGATTTAAATAACAACCTTAACACCTCTCAAGGTGTATAATCACACACTTGAAATTATTTCAAAGTTGATGGAAGTTTTACTTTAGAGCAACCGGCCGGCTTACGAAGCTAGTTTTTGAGGTGTACGGATTAATTTTTCAACACTTCAAGTAAAGGTGTGAATAATTTCACCTGATCTAAACTAAAAATATTTCTGAGTTATATATGAGGTTGGTTTTGTGAGGTGCAAATGAGGTAGAAATTTAGGTTTGTTAATGAGGTTATTTTTAGTGCAAACCAATTACCTCGGGGGTATTTTTTACATGTGTGAACCTCAACACAAACTCAAAAACACTTTATTTTTTTGTAAGGGAAGTTAACCAAATATTTTCTAAAAATGTTAATGCTAAGACTGTCCCTGATTTGTTTGATACACCGTTGTGACAACATAGCGCTGAAAATTTCATTAGACTGAGCATTGATAAAACTAATGCAACTGAATTCTGTATTAGATTTGCCATTACCTTCCGTTAAAGATTAATTAACACTGCTTATTTCACTTCTACATTCTCCTGCAAACCTAATTTAGACCAACCTCTTCGTTGCTTTTATCTCAATCTTTTTTTCTTTCCGTATTAGCATTCTTGCAGTTTTAACAATAGCCTTTGAACTAAACGTTTTTCCCTTTTATGCTTACCTAAAAGGGAAAAAATGCTCCAGCCCAGGCATTTCGCAAACTTAAATTTCATTCAAAACAAACAAATCCGAAACGTAAATTCAGAGTAGCATCTTGCTATTAAAAATGGATCTAATCATTAAAGGCATCGGATAAAGAACACATGTATTTAAAACAAGAGAGATATCATGTTTCTTTCATGTCTGCAGCTTCATCTTCTCATTTGTCAATGGCAGTATCAAATGCTTTTTTCTTTTTTTAATTTTTGTAAGTTAGTGACAAAAAAAATTGCTCTGTTGGGTTTTCTGAAAAATGATTTTTTGCTTTTAATCTGAAGCACAAATTCTCAATTTAGATATTTTGGTTTAATCTGGCTAATATAAATCGATAAATGCTTTTATGTTCCCCTTTCACAATATTGATTATGTTGACAGCTATAATAATATTAAGTATAATCATACAATGGGTGTCGCAATATCTTAAAATTCAAGCTTGGCTTTGTGGAGATGATAACCTATATCAAATCTTAACCCCTGCAAGCATTTTTCATTTCTTTATTTTTTGATTCTTCATATTTTTACCACAAGTTAAATGATTCTGCAAAATCGCAAAATTCTGTTGCATCCTAACGTTTGTTTTTGACAAAGTATAAAGGCTTTAAATAAAGTAATATTAGCGTAATTGGAGCGTTTTTTTTTAATTAACGAAACAAAATTGTACAGAAAAATTAAATAACGATCTTTCAAAATAATAATCAGCAATCTTGTATTTTTTGTCAGATATCAGAAAGCATTTATATACCACAGACAGCTCCTGGTGTCTCGTCATAGTCACCATAACTCTTATAATGGCACTTGTCTTGTCATAGTCACCAAAACTCTAGCAATGGCACATGTCTCGTCATAGTCGCCGGAACTCCTGTAAAGTTAGGACGGAGGATGTTATTCCACCTTCTAAGGTCGCAAAGCATCATTTACAGCTTTGAGAACGAAAACTGATTATTCTCATGCAACACGATAAGGGTATTGTTCAGTAATAAACGCGAACGTTCATGCCATATACCCAAGTGCTGATAAGGCTGCTGAAATCGTGGATTTCAGATAATATTGGGAAACAATGCAATGCCTTTTTAGCAATCACTAATTATAATTCACCAATGCAATCACTAATATTTATAAAGGTGAAGTAGAGTGGCAGAAAAATTAATCTACTTCAACGTTCACAGTAACTACCTTCTCCTAGAAAATAATAATTATAAAAATGTAGTTGATTTTTATGCATTATTAAAAAAAATTAAGAAAAAGTAACACAAAAAAGTGATTACAATGAAATAGCATTGACTTAGCAATCGAAAATAGAGACCTAATAAGTGTTCGAAAACGGGAGAATCTTAAAACAATGAAATTAAACATACTTTTAAAAAAAATCAAAACTTCTCAATCATTATTCTTAAGACATTACCTTATTCTAATTCACATTAAACCATAAATACTAATTTATTATCTGCATTAAGAGATTAAAGTAAAGAAAAAGTAAATGACTATTGGAGAGTAAAGACAGTAGGACTCACCTCTTTCATATGATTTTATACTTTTTGTTGTGCAAACGAACAAATTTGGTTAAATTGAGAAATCACTTTTTGCTTTCGAAATAATTGCCATGTAATCTCAAAACTTCTCAAAATCCTATATGCTTCAAATACACAATATTTAAGGAAAAAAAAATCTCAATTGTAATTAACCAAATTATAAAAGAAACAAAACTTCTTCGAGCTCAAACGCAACACCCATCCAAAGTGATTCAAAAAATTATACTACTAGAATTCTATAAAAATTAAGCGAAAAAGCAGAAAAATTCAAGCAGTCGATCAAATTAAACAAAAATCGTTATGTTTTATTCCTGAAGAACATAACAATCAGCATGATCTCTCAAGCACACACTAAGACACTTGCTTAAATACAACGAGAGTTATTGTGACGAGAGTATTGTACTCATTCCCACTTATCTACGTTTTAAAAGTCTCTCCTAGCTACCGGTTTACTGAGTTAGCTTAGAGTATTGTACTCTCTCCAGGAACCCCCGTTGTACGCAATCTTTCCCAGAACGCTGCTTATTACCTTGATTAGGGGAATCGCGTTCTTTCTCACAGATTCACGTTGTACGAAGTTTCTCATAACCCCTTGTTCCTTACCTTGGTTTCGAGCATAGTACACTTTCCCATCGATCTACGTGATACTAATTTTCTAGCCCCCTGCTTTTTACCTTGGCTGAGGATATTGTTCTCAATTTCACCTATCTACGTTTTACGTAGTCTTTCCTAGCCCCTTGCATATTACGCTGGTTCAGAGTATTGTATTCTTTCCCAGGATCCAAGTAGAACGCAATCTTTCCCAGACCGCTGCTTATTACATTGCTAAGAGTATTGTGCTCTTTCCCACCGATCCACGTTGCTCGACGCCTTTCATAGCCTTCTACGAAGTTTTATTATAATATGTAAGTAGCATTAGTATTAATATACCTATTATATTTAATTACCTTAAACTGCTAACTATTTTTAAATATATAAATTTCAATTTTTTTAAATTTCAAATGCGCTTTTTTAATGTTTTAAATCGTATTCAAATGAGTCGGTATTTTTAAAATTCGATTTCTCAGGAAATATTCGGTCAATTTCGTTCAAAGTTTGCACTCTGTCATGCAAAGTCGCATTTCTTTAAATTGATTTAAACAATTTTGATTATTACATTTGTTTAGAGCATTGTACAATTTCCCCTCCGATGCAGGTGGTACGCACTCTTTCCTTGCTTCTTGCTTATTACTTAGGGTTAGAGCAATGCAATCCCTACCACCACTTTACGTTGCCTTTTCTTGCTCCACCACCACTGCTTAGTACCTCAGCTTAGAGCATTGTACTCGTTCTTAGCTCGAGCATTGTACCATCGATCTAAGCTGTACGCAATCTTTCCGAGCCCCTAAGTTTATGCAGTGTATGCAGCGTCTCTAAGATATGATACCTCATTCGAAAATCCTGCAGCATATCGATCATTTTTGAAAATCACGAAATTACAGCATTTAATTTTTCACAATATTTTTAACTCACTTAATAATCTTATTTTAAATTCAGAATCATATTAGATAGATTTCTACTCTTAAAATTTATATGTATTAATAAGTGAAATATCATCCTATCGTATCCTACCTATTTCAAAAATATGCTCTAGACGGGTGTAAAGTGGTAAGTTCTTTATCGTGATTAAGGTATTTATTTGATAAGGTTATATATTTAATTTTTCTTATTTCTTTTATTTAAAATGCAAACAATTCAAGCATTTTCTTTTTAAAATTTTATCTTTATCTTTTAACTTTCTTGATAAATGAAATGTAACTAATTCACACTTTACATGCTAGTTTTACCCTTGAATGTTCAATATAAGGTTTTAAAATACTTTGCTAAGACGTTATGAATATTTTAAAGTTCTCTTAGTTTGTAAATTTTTCAAATATTTGTTGGTGGACGTAAAATATTTCCCTACTTCTGGTGAGTTATTCTCATTTCAAGCTAATAGATATTTTCTTTAATATATTCAAATTCGCTTCTATTTAAGTCTTAAAAACATAAAAACCTTACGAAACTATTTCAGAAGTGATCTTTACCATAAATATGCTTCTCATAAGCATAATTTTGAAGGTTTTATTATATTTTAAATAATCTTAAAAACGTAGAATGAATATTTCGTATGTTAAAGCGAGCATATCAAATTGACAGCAAAGGAAACTGAATAATATGTTTTTTTCCAGCTTTCACGCAAAATGATGTTCGAGTGTTTCACGAATTCTTATGCATTGTGTAGACTTCAGCATAACGAAAACATATTTCAAATGCATATTTTAGCATTTATGAGTGTTTATGAGATATATTTTATTATTCCTTAAAAAGACAGAAATTTAAATTATGTTAATAGGATTCAATAGTACAAGTGCCCATGATCTTTCTTATAAACGTATGTGTTTTCAGCATTAGGGTAATTAGACCCTGAGCTGAAAAGTGAGTTAAAAAGAGCTTAGTGCGCTAAAGGAATGAAGTATTAATATTCCAGAATAAAATTACATGTAACAGAAACATATAAAATTTAAAGTTTGAAAAGTAATTAGAATTTATTGCTTAAATTCTTAATAAGTATGAAGTATTGAAAAGTCTATTTAAAAAAATAAATAATGTGTTAAACGAATTTAGTGTAGATTTTTTTGTAATATTTGTCAATAATTTTTTATTCATTTTTATGTCTTGAATTATTCAAACTGAAGATTAAAACTTTAGCAAATTGATCAATTCAAACTAATATCAATATAAAACTAATAATCAAATTTATCTAACACAATCATTTTCTTCCAATGTAGAATCGAGTAAATATTTTTTCTGTCTAACTAACTAATTATTAATTCAATTGGTTTTTCGTATAATCAAACTTAAATCAATTCTTTTTTTCATATAATTGTTTTTTTGATCAATTTTCAATTTCATAAATTACCCTCCAGTAATTCATGTTGTTGTTGTTGTTTTTGTTGTTGTCGTTGGTCGATTGGTCAAATGGTTCGATTGTGCTTGATTCCCAGTGGGGCCATCTAAGGTCAAAAATTCAACTTCTGTCACACCCATACGTTACACCCGTTTACAGGGTGTAACGCAGCGTTTCTCAACCTTTCAGTATTCGCGGCCCAGTTTCTAATCAGAATTTTCATCGCGCCCCCCACTTACAGTAAAATGTATACAACAGTAATGTATATTGAGCATTTTTAATTCTCTCCTTAAATTATTTTTAACTGCCAAAACAAAAGTAAAGTAAAAGCCAGCAGCAATTGAGATTGTAAACTCTATGTTTGGAGATAATTTTCCAAAACAAATACAGTTCACACCTCTTTTAAATGATACTGTTGCTCGTCGACTTGGTGATCTAGCTGAAGATGTAACATGACAGCTTTTCCCAAAATTGCGTGTCAAATTGTTTTCAATACAGCTTGATTAAGCAACAGATATTAATATAGATGCTCTTTTAATTGCCTATATTCAATTTTGTGATAATATGTCAGTAGTAGAACTACTTTTTTGCAAATCAATCGAACTCACAACAACAGCGCTTGCATTATTTGCTATTTTAATTGATTTTATGAATGAGAAAAACATAGAATGCAAAAATTGTGTCGGAATATGCACCGATGGTGCTCGTTCAATGTCCGGAAGATTCAAAAGTATACAAGCACTTGTAAAACAAAAATCGCCTCAATGCGTCTGGACACATTGCATGATCCACAGAGAAGCTTTGGCTTCGAAAGAAATGAGTCTTGGTTTGAATATTGACTGAATATTAACTACGGTTGTAACCATAGTAAATTATATAAGAATGAGACCCCTGAGATTGAGAATCTTTTCTGCCCTTCGTAAAGACATGGGCTCAGTACATTCAGCGTTACTATTTAATTGCGAGGCAAGATGTTTATCACGTGAGAAATTTTTGCAACAAGAATGCTGGCAAAGAATTTGAAAAAGTATTTTCTTGCTGACGACAAACTGATAGCAAGTTACGAGTGGATTAGGGATCCATTTCAAAAGACTTCCGAAGGACTCTCAATTGATGAGGAAGAAAAATTCACAGACTTCGCAACAAGTGGCGAAACCAAAATACAATTTAGTAATTAATCACTATTTGAATTTGGGGCAAGAGTAGAGGATGATTTTCTGCACTAAAAACAAGGACATTTCGCATTCTATTACCATCTTTAACATTCTACCTTTGTGAAACAGGATTTTCTGCTGTGGCTTCTTTGAAGACATAATATAGATCTCGGCTAAATATAGAAACAGAACTGAGAGTGGCTATTTCTAATATGAAACCTTACCTCGAAAAACTTTGCTTTGCAGGACAGGCCCACGGAAGTCACTAATAATTATCAAATTTGCTTTTAATTTAGCATGTTTTTATTAAGTAAGGTGGGTGAACCAAAGGTTGTTAGTGCTTCGAATGTAGCCCATCCCTCAAAAGTAGAATTAAATTTATTTTGAATCACACGATAACCTTGCTACATTGTAAATCTTGTATCTGAAGGGCTAGTGGCAGAATTGGAAGATATTTATTTTGAATGGCCTCTATTGTATGAAGTGATTTTCTTTTTTGCAGTTGTTCTAATTTTCGGGTATCTAAGAAGATATTGAAATTTATATGTGTTTAAATTCTTAGAACTTTGAGCTATAATATGTTTTCTGAAAGTTTATTTCTTTTTATTTAACCACATTACTTTAATTCAAATTAATCTATCAGATTAATAGTTTTAAGTTGTACAAATGGTGACCATATGCATGTTCCCAAGGTGACCTGACAAGGTGCCGCGTTGGGGACACGTGGGCCATCGTCGGAAACAAATGTGAAATCTATAAAAGAGTTAATTGAAAATCATTACGCAGCATATTATTTATCAAAAAGGAATGATTTAATTGAATACCAATTGATTAGTTCATTTTAAGCAAATGCGGAACTTTGGTATTATATTTTGACGTTCTGCACTTTAGTAAAGTTTGCGATATTTTGCTTCAATTTTTTTTGTTTTGTTTGCATTTTAAAGTGATTTTTCAAGTATTTTTGTGGTAGTTATGTGTGTTTTTGTGGTAGATTCTGGTATTTTCCTGTAAATTTGGGTATTTTTTATACTAGTTATGGGTTAGGTTAGTTAACTCTAGTATGGTTATTTAACTCTTACTTATTAGTTATGGGTTAGGTTAGTTAACTCTAGTATGGTTATTTAACTCTTACTTATTAGTCATGGTTTGCTAACCCTTTTGACAGAATGAAATCAGTAATTCTTGACTTATTCTAATGAGTTAACTCAAAATAATCACTAGTGACTTCAGACAAGAACAATATCACTGTGAAATATTTATAAGCAAATTATACACTCTAAAATCAAATATCCTTTTTATTGTATTGTACCAGCAAGGCACTTAAGGTACCTTTTTAAAAGACGTTTGCCAGTTCAAATGTCTTTTCTTAAGATAATTTGAGTAAGTGATTTCAATGTAAGGCTTACCTTTGGAACCTGTGGGAAGCGCAGAAGCTACAATTTTGAAATTGTACTATAAAGTAAATTGTACTATGAAATTATAATTGTATTTGAAATTGTACTATGAAATTTTATTTTACAATTAAAAGTATGCGTGGTATATATTAGAGATAGGTGTAAGATGTTACAGAAAAATTTTAATCTCACTGACTTAACCAGAAAATTAGGAAAACTTCTCAAAGCAAAGCCACCTTTGGCTCCCCTCCTTAAGTTTCGATTTAATAAGTTGTTTTACTTTAATAAGTTATTAAATATGTCGAAATGTATTTTGTTTTCTTTTCTTTGTGTATGTGCGCTTTCCTTCCATTCAGTTAATTAATTTTTTTAAAGAATATTTTCTCTTGGGTACTTTCGCGCCACCCCTCAAGTGTGCTCGCGCCCCCCTAGGGGGGCGCACCCCACAGGTTGAGAATCGCTGGTGTAACGTATCATACTTACATTCATTTATCCACAGATCGCAATTTTGATCTGAACCAGAGAATGATCAACCTTCAATTCAGTACCCCTCAGGTACAATTTGTAGTGGGCACATGGAGCACTTTGGGCCCCAACAGACTTAACGTGCACCAGTCACCATTTACTACGTCTTCTGCCGGCTGGATTTGTACTCTCGTTCTCAGGAACGTGAGTCCAATGTCCGGCCAACGAGGATATCCCGGTCTCAGTAATTCATGTTTATCCAGCTAATTATTGCTTTTTTCTAATTATTAAACTAAGTAATAAAACCTGTTTTATTAAGACATTTCAGATACATAATTGGCTTAAATAAAATTTATTTTAGACATTAAAAAAATTTAAATTAATACATTTTTGTTAAATAAAAGCCATATTATTGTTTTGAAAGCTTTTCGAACAGCATTAAGTACAAATTTAATCTTGTATTAGATTTTTTTTTGTTTAGACTAAGATTTTAATTTTTTTAATGTTAACGTTTATCACTATTAATACTAAGGTATTGTGCACCAAAGAAATGAATAAAAAGAATACCCTGACTAATTTTTGATCTAGTGATGGAGTATGTATGTACTAAACCTCAATCTTATTCGTTAAGGATCTGAAAAATGTTAAATAACGATATAAGTTTAGAAATTGGACTCTTTCCTTCATATAGAATTGTACATACTTTCTTGAAATACACAGACAATTTTTAGTGCGAATTCCTGACCCGCTAGATGTGGAAGTGGCCGGACTCTGGGAAAAATTGTCCTAGTAGCTTGTTGTGGAACGCAGTTGGAAACTTCGATGTGAATTTTACTTTCTGCGTATTTCGCGTATTACAGTTATTTAAACCAAGCGAATAAAAAATGCACACAAATATGAAATTCGGTTATTCAAGGATAATTCTAAGCAAAAAATTATTTTTAGTTAATATTAATATTTTTTATTATTTTATTTAATAATAGTCTAAAACGCTTTAACTTACAAGGTATACAAATTTGAATGTATCTTTATGTTTTAGAAGGCAATTTTGAGTGGCAAAATAAATATTTGAACAAAATGTTTTGAATAGGTCCTAAAATTAAATTTTAAATATTCAACTTTTTTAATTTTGATAACTCAAAAACCAATTCCACAACAAATTTCAGTCAAAGTTTCTAATTTGACATACAAAATTATTACATTCCATGAAATGATGTAAAAAATAGTATACCTTACAACTTATTTTTTTAACTATTAATTAATAAAATAATAAAAATATGATTAATATTGGCTAAAAGCTATTTTTTGCACAGAAATATCTTTGGATAATCAAACTTCATATTTGGGCAAATTTATCGATTAACTTGAAAAGTTTTTGAGATATAGCAAAACAAGCAAAAAGTTAAATTAACATTAATGGATCTAATCTTTCGACCACTCTCTATACCAAACAATTAAGATCATAGTTCAAAGATTGCGGCTACCTCCCACATTTTGAGGTTACAGAAGCCAAATTTCTCCAAAAAAATTTTCAATGCAAAATGTTTAAAAAAATATGTAAATCTGTATAATACAGAAAAAAAATGATTTCGTAACTTAGAATATCGTCTGCACAAATCAGTTAGTATATTTGAGATTTTTCCTTAAGGCCATTAAGATTGAGTCCCAGAACATGAAGATCCGATCACTAGATCAAAAGTTATTCTATTTCGCTCTTTTTTTCTGGAATTAAAAAAGTGATAGACAATGTTATACAAATTGTGTAGCACTGCTGCTAGAGTATGCCAAAAAAATACAGATGTCGGGAAAAAAAAGCGATTAGGCAAACTGTATAATTACTGTTATCCTATACAAACTGTATAATTACTTTCATCCTATACAAACTGTATAATTACTTTTATCCTATACAAGTAATATTAGTTAACCTATACAAACTGTATAGGATAATTAGATTTGGGTTAGGTGCAAGACGACTCAGACGTATAGTATGTAGCCAACGTATGGGTTATAAGCTCAAATTACCAGATACGGATTAAAACAATCACTGATTTAAATACAACACAACTTATACCGTGCCTTCACGGAAACATATGAATGCGGCAGAAATCTACGTATTTATTTATATTTTTGATGGACTTGTTTGTATAAATATTATTTTTAAAGTTTAAGTTTTTATCAAATAAATAAATCTATCAGCTATTGTTTATTTTAAATTATTAAAGCTTTCAGATGTTTTTCGCATGGCCATAAAATGAAATTGGGGGAAAAACTTCGTAGTACTGTATGAAAAAAACACAGAAATATACCATAAAACTATTTTCTAACAAAAATGACGATTGTACATTAAAAACGCATCTAAATACTTAAAATTTGAGTATTTTGTAGTTTTATGTGATAAAAAATGATAAAAAATAAAACTAAACACTTAAATTTAAAAAAAAAAACACAATTTTTTTTGCTATTGTCTAACGCATGAGTTGCTTGTTATATACAAACATTAAAAAATGTCATTACAAAATATTCATGTATGAAATACTTGTAACAATGAAAAAAAACTTGTAACGACGAACTTATAACAATGAAACTTGTAACAATGAAACAAAGAAAAAAAACACATTACGCAATATTTTGCCACAAATCATGCCCCAATGTTAAAACTCACTCACATCAATGTTTTAACATTCACTCATCAATGTTAAAACAATAATCCAAATTGAAGAAATAATTTAATGTATTTTTTCCCCAATTGCATTTATTTACCATTTTATCATAATTTATTATTATACAATTTTTATTTGTAGTATTTTTTTTAAAGAATTTCGTTTCGAAACAAAAATGAAATTAGAATTGCTCTCGATTTTAAATCAAACACCATTATAAAATAAACCGATATCTTTATTAAAAAAATTATATTTTTTGTTAATATCATTCGAAACTTTACTGTATCAGGAAAAACAAGTTGCTGACGACATTATGAATTAATCTAACTGAAATACTGTAAAGTATAAAAAACGATAAGCAATTAAAAACAAAATACATTAAAGGGTAATTAAGAAAATTAAAAATGATCAAAAGGCAATTAAGAAAGTGTTTTCATTAAATACAACGTACCACGTTAAGATCACTTAATTTTCTGCATTAATCTTAAAAACTATGGCATTAAATTATTTTTTTGGTTTAAATTTTATTTTCGAAACTTCTTGGAGCGTAAATTATTCTGAAAATCTCAAACGTGGCGAGGTCGTGTTCTTATTTTGATTTGTGAACATGTTTGGTATGTTAACAACTGTACCGTGAAGAATTTTGAATGATGATGTATTATTTTTTTTAATTTTATTATTGGACAAAAATGCCGCTTTATAAATCATACTTGTACTAATCATTAGATGACAGATCGCAAAATATGAGAAAATTTTACTAATAATAGTGTATTTGTTATGTATTTTTTGCATGATAACCCGAGTTTGGTACTTAAAAAAATATTTACACCAGTCTTTTATTTTGGTAATACATGCATTTTTAATACATTGTAGTAGTCTCGCAAGAAATTATATAAAATTGGCAAAATATCGTTTGCTCGAAAGAATTAGTTCGAATATAATACGAAAACTGTGCTTGTTTTGAAATGAAATGATTTTGCTATGAAGCTTATAAATTGATTTTAACTCGCTTGAAAATATGAGTTGTCAATAAACGAAAACATAACAATAAATGAATAAATGAGATGAAAAAACTATAAAAGTGAAAAACTAAATAAAAAATATGACTACATGCACTATAATTTTTTTTTTCTCAACACTAAAAATGGTGGCAACTTCATTTTTAACAGTGTGCTTTATGTTAAAACTTTCGTAGTGAACCAGAAGTAATATTTCCAGGTGTAATTAGCATCAAGTACAACTTTTGGTAACTATTTCTTGGTGTTTTGAAACAACAGGAATCTTTCTTCTTTTCTACTTTTAATGGAAAGTATTTACAATCATATTTAGTGCTCAGTACCCTAAGGCTAATAGCAAAATATAATCCATATGAGATTCAGTAAAGCTATTTCTACCAAATAAATTTATAGAAGGAGCAGTTGGATTAGGATGCAAAAACACTTAGTTCCTAAATTTCACAATTTTAGTTTTGGTATTTGTTTCAAGTAAAATGTTGCTTAAAACAAGTTGAGTTCGTATTGTTTGAGTTTTCCAACATTAAACTTAGAGCAATTTGCACCACTTGGTGCAAATTGAAGTTGATAACTTTGAAGTTCTTACAGTGTAGGTGGTATTTGTATGCAAAAATTTAACACGATTGGCAAGCTTGATACCCCGGTTGCTTTATTTAAAAAAATGGATTGAAAATTCTTGACAAGCGTCTGACAACAGTCACTAGAAATATTGAAAAAGGAGAGAATAACAATCCTTACCCATGTTTTATTTTTAATTTGAAAATCAACTTTTTTGAAAATAGGAATGAAAGGAACCATGGATAAATATTGCTTTTATTTTCAAAGAAATGTTTGCCATTTACAGCTCTAATGATGGGTGATTCATGCAACTTCAATTTTAGTAATACACATATATCTCTGTTCTCCTCTGTCTATATGAAAGCGGAAGTATGTTTGTTCTCTACTTCGAGAATGGAATCACGGATTTGGATCGTGATGCTTTTTTATTCTCCAGTTTCGAAAAGAGTACACTATATTTTCTAAAAGTTCTCATATCATGGGTCAAAATATTAAGAAAATAATATTTTGTCTACGTTACGGAGGTTAATTGGTAATCAAAAGTTCAAGATTCTAGCAATTAATTAAGTCACACGATTGTAAAGACAGATTTTTTCTTATTAACATGAATACTTATATGTTCTTCAGTTCTATTATGTAGTATTCTTCAGTTTTGTCATTTAGTTCTTCAAAAACGCCATTATGCTATATTATACATGCTTTAATTTCTTTAAAATGTAGAATTGCTATTGTTGCAGATCTGTGTATTCTTTTACATTAATTTCTGACACAAAAATTATTAATAATGATAAATAAATGCAGAGTTTATTGATTTTAGTTTCATTATCCATGAAAAGTGCTTTGAGACAAACAGCATATTTTTTATTTAAAAGTTTAGCATATGCTGGTTTAAACATTCTAATAATAAATTTATCACTATACCCATTTTCGTCAAAACTGAAAAATGTCACAGAACGTTGAAGTTCGGAAAGTATAAAAATTAGAGGCAAAATTTAAATCTACTGTAAGAAGCAAAATTAAATCCATTCTTAATTGCGCAATGTAAGTTAATGCGGTACTTACGTGCTATTCCTTCGACACTTTATGCCAAATCTGAAAATAGATTCTGAAATTGTTAAACCCGGTAACTTCAAATTTAAATATTGTCAAATTTTTTGCACGCCATAAGTTATATATATATATATATATATATATATATATATATATATATATATATATATATATATATATATATATATATATATATATATATATATAAATACAAGAAAACACTAAGAAAGTTAAGAAAAACAATAAGTTTCATTTATTGCGCTTAAGCTGCAAGTAAACAGCACTCATTAGATAAGTTCAAATTGAAGAATAAAACAAAGAAAAATTATAGACATATGAAAAAAAGGAGGGTGGGAAATAATAAGTAAAAAATAACAAACAGTTTATTAAAAAAAAAGAAAAAATGAAATGTTAATTAAAAAAGCCGAAAAAAAAGATATAATCTTTTCTTCAGCCCACACGATTATATCCGCAAAACAGAGTGCTTTCTGATATTGTATCAATAAAGCCAAGGCAAAATATATTAATACAATAGTGTGAGGAGAGCACTCAAAAATTTTTTTAAAAAAATAACAACAAATAAAATAGATCACAAAAATTAAACAAATTAAGTAAAAATTAAGTAAAAATAACATGTAAAAACAGATAATAAAATAAAAGAAAAAGAAAAAACATTAAAAAGGGGGGACTATAAAGCGAGTAGCAAAATCAGAACAACTTACATGGACGGATATTTTCCAAGAATGATTTAAAAAATTTTTCGCAGAAAGATTGCCAGATTACAAAATATGAAAACAAAAGCGCAAATTGAGTGTAACAAGAGGGTTTTAAAGTGTCGTTCTTACTGCACTGCTGAAGTGATTTGTTGTTCTGAGTTTTGATTTGTTAGTTACCAAGGATGGGCCCGAAATGGATGTGCGCAAGGTAATATTATACAGGATAATTTTAAAAATTGATCATAAATAGCTTTAGAAGATAGAAGTTTATTTAAGAAAAAATATAAAATAGAAAAGAGAAACATAAATTGCCTGTTTTGCAAATAATTTTAGCCGCGGATTTGCACGATATGGATTAGCATATAGAAAAATTATTTAAATTATCAAAGAAAAAAATTTTAATAGATAATTTTAACACGGATTTGCCCGAAATGGATTTGCATGGAAAAATTAACAAAGAAGAAATTTTTTTACACATGGAAAAATTAACAAAGAAAAAACTTTTTAGTAGATAATTTTAGCCACGGATTTGCCCGAAATGGATTTGCACATGGAAAATTGTATAAATTAATAAAGAAATTTTTAGTAAATAATTCTAACCACTGATATATATATATATATATATATATATATATATATATATATATATATATATATATATATATATATAATTTATCATACTCAAGAAAATTATGCTATAAATCATGGTCAACTCACGGTAGTCAGAATCGACCTCATTTAGCAGTTTTCAGCATTAATGTATCTCTTTAGCACTAAACTTTTTTTAATTTTAATTATCATCCACTTTTAAATTACTTAGTTTAATAGAAACACGCATTTCAAAAGAGTAACTATTAGAAGAATTTCAAGCTTGCGGCATTTTTAATGTTTGATATATGATATTTATTTATATTTGTATGGAATTCTATAGCCTGTTGGCTTAGACATTTTTAATCTGCAAAAATACATATAATTTTATGTAATTATATGTACTTTCGCAATGTATTGTATTTTTATGTATTTTTGTAATTTTATAATATAATATTATAATATAATGTAATATAATATATTATTTTATAATATAATATAATATAATATATATATATATATATAAATTAACAACGAGAAATCCTTGAAAGCGGGCTGTTCAACTTCTTCTCCATTATTTACCAATTCAAATTATGTGAAATAACTTAAACATTCATTTTTTTAAGGGAATCATTTTATAATGAATCCAGAAGAAATCTTTTAAATTTTTAAAAATTTCCATGTATATACCTATTGTTTCATATTGTCTAAGAGAAGCGTTCTGAATGTTACCAAAAATTATCATTTTTAAAATTATTCAAGGGAAGATATTACGGTTGTTTAATATTACTTTTATGATTCAAGTATGTGAGAATAATCAATTTTTAAAAAAAACAATCTTGAGAAGAAATATTAATTTTGAAGATTATTTTGTATGCATTTCAAGAGGTTTCATGCAGTCTGGTCTGTCATGAACTTTTTAAAGATTGTTAGTCAAGCTTTATTAACTTGCCATTCATAAATTAATAATGAGAACCATATTTGAACCGCAGTAGGCCTTAAGAAATAAAATTTTTTAAGAAATCATATATTTAAAAAAGCGTGTGTGCAAAAAAAATTTCAATTCAGCTGAAAAGTTCTTAAGATATGGTGAATACACTGGTATTTGCAAAGTAAAATTAACATTAAGAGGTTCAAACTTTAAAAAGCTTTCCTGACCAGACACCATTTTTCCTGAGTGCGTCTATCCCCTATATTTTGGCATTCATAAATCCGAATCCATTAAAAAAAATTGTTAATTAAAAAATGAAAAAAACGCTTTTGTGTTTTATTTCGCAAATGAAAATATCGTCTGCACCAACTAACTCGCATATTTGGGGTTACTCCTCGAATCATTAAGATTGAGTCCCAGAACATTACGATCCGATTATTAGATTAGAAGTTATTCAGAGTGGTACATATATTTATTTGCACAGGCCATGCACGTTGATCATTGAGCTATTCTAATACAACATATGAAAAACAATCACTCTTTATAGAACGTAATTTAACAGAACTGAAGCATAATAAATTTCACTGATATTTGTTAAGCAGTTGAGAAAAATAAATCTTCTGCATTTTAATTTTTAACATTGCCTATCGATTTTGTACGACTTTTTTTTCTTCAAGATCATAATTTTGAATGGCACCTGCTGTTTAAATTTCATGACGTTAGTTCAGACAAATTTGGAGTTATTGGAGAGACTAGCGGGTGAAAAACCTCTCTTTTAATAATATAGATATGTGCATTTTTATTCTTGATTACAGTTCTAGCAATAAAATACTCTCGAGTAATGTTCAAAATCTCAAGCAGTTCAAAATCTCAAAGTAGGGAAGGAACGTTAGATTAAAGTAAGATAAACTCTTTTTTTTAAAAAATTATTTGAATAACTTTTAATTTAAATTTGAATGCATTCGTCACTCTCAAAATCATGAAAAAGTTTAAACTTTAGATTTTTTAATAAGCAAATAAATTTTTATATCTAAAATTAAAATTACCACTTCACGTATCTAATTAAAACTGCAAATATATTGAATGGATAAAGATATATAACTTTTAGAAGAAATAAAAACCTAAATATATTAAAACTGCATAAAAATTATGATTATAACTTCGTTATTTGAAAGAACTAATGAAAAATGTAACACAAGAGAAGTTTTCTTGAGTAACTAAAATAAACAAATTAAAATAAGAACAAGTATATTTTTTATATTTTTTACCAGTATATTTTTTACAAGTATATAAGAACAAGTATATTATATTTTTTACAAGTATATAAGAACAAGGATATTATATTTTTTACAAGTATATTTTTTACAAGTATATAAGAACAAGTATATTATATTTTTAACAAGTATATTTTTTACAAGTATATAAGAACAAGTATATTATATTTTTGACAAGTATATTTTTTATAAGTATATAAGAACAAGTATATTTTATACTTGCGTACTCGTAAATTGAATTGAATTAAATTTTTATTTAAGATAAAAGTATTTTCTATGATTTAAAGATATGTTAAAAGTACAATTATGATACCTTGAAAATTTCATTTCAATATATGTTACTAAAGGAAAAGAATGGAAGAGTTGAAGAATTGAATATTTCTAATTATCACAAAAATAAAGTCATTCGTCTCTATATATTTTTATTAAATCAGCAAAATTATAATTTATAAAGCAAACTTTGTTTTAAAAACTAGCTATATAAATATAGGCTTTAAAAAAACTCACAAGATATGCTAATTTCAACGTAACTGAATTACTATATAAACGAAACGTAAGTACTGTGTTATTTGAGAAACGATAAAATAAAATACGTGATGTCAGTTTATGTAATAAAAATTTATCTAATTAATCAAGCTAAAATAATACCTTACTTTTTGTTTGAAAGTTTCTGAAATTTTTCTTTAAACAGTAAGTTTTATGCTTTTTATTCCATCTGCTATCTACTTCTATTCAGTAAAAATTTATTTCATTTATCATATTTTTGACACATATCTATGTTTTTAACTGAATGCTGTGCAAAAATATTCTAAATTAACAGTTCGTATCAACAAAACATATTTAATGAATATTGTTTTGTTAATACAAAAATTTAAAAACAAATTAGACTTTGAAATCATAGAAGTATATTTCTTTCATAAATGCTTTAAATAACATACACATTCTATTGAAAATTAAAAATTTCTCATTAAAAATTGCCATACTTAAAACTCAATTCTGCATATTAATTAATCAGAATATAGTTCCTAGCAATATGTTTGCATGTTTTTAAATAAAAATTATAATTAACTAAAAGGATAGACTTCTAAGAATATTTGAAAAATAAAATTCAATTTTAGAATAGAAATATGGTTTGAATGCCAAACATAACTTTCACTTTTGTAAAAGAAATGGACTATTCCATTGCTTACAAATCGCACTTTAGTTTCCCGCTTTTCATTCTCTACCATAACCGTGACGAGCAAAGAGTAGAAGCAAACGATCGGCCCAAGCTCCTGATCCCTTTTCTCGCTTGCTCAGTAAGTCTGGAAAGTTTGGGAGAAGCGGCTGCTCTTGAAATTCCATTATATTTGGAGAGAAGGGGAAATATTATTTGCCGTTCTTTCTTCAAAGAACTATTAGTGGTCTCTCAATAAATCCAACTAAAAATTTAATTTATCTTAGATCGAAAAAACACCTTTGCTCTATTGGAATTAAAGTGAAAATATTGAGAAAACCAAGCTTTTCCCCCCCTATAATTCCATTTAAAGAAGAACTATTTAATCTTAAGAAAAAGAATGACATATTTCGTTGGATTACTTTTAATGACTTTTTTCATCGGGATAGATTCTTCGGAAGTAATTAACGGTAAGAAATTACTTACGCATTTTCCATTTATTTTGTACAATTTTTGAATATCTGAGCTGATTATTTTTTTAACGAAATTGGAAATATTTCTTTTTTAAGTAAAATGAAAGTATTTTTTTTAGTTTAGATCATTTATCCTTTTATTTATTTAAATTCCATTTCGTTAACTATGAAAACCTCTCATTTTATTAAATATTCATAAATAACTTAACTATTTTAATTGCTAAATCTATGAAGTTGGAGAAAATTATCATAAAAATTATCTTTTATTTTTAAAATGTATCAGCTGAAAATTAAGAATTTTACTTTTAAGAATTCTGAAATACTTAAAACAAACTGCTTTTCAGTTGGTTTACATTATAAATGCTCGCGGTAGGATGGATGCATAATCATAAATAAGTTGATTCGCTAGAATTAATGAATTTTTATAACTAAAATGTATTGTTATGTTTAAAGAATGAAGTTAACGAAAAAATGGAATTCTAGATTTAAATTTGAAATCTTACGAAATAGTGTATGTTTCATATATTTAATTAGTTATTGGTAAATGTCTTAAAAAAAGTGTTTTATCATCATTTTAGATACTTTAATATATTAATTTTAGGAACAAAACTTAAGTGTGTGGTTAATTTATTAGAAAAAATATTCTAATGAATGAAACGGATCGTGAAAAACATCTTAGTACAGCTTTAATTATTATAGTTATATATAAAAAAAGAGAAAGAGAGAGCTAATATGCGAAATACTGTAGTATTTTTAAAAGACCGACAGCTCTTATTTCCATTTGGGTTCCATTTTTCCATTCTCATAAACATCAAAAAAATACTTCAAACCCTGCTCTTGTATTAAGAAGATAAATTGTAAGTTAATAATTTTCTTTCATTTTTTAATTCATTCTCACTGAAATAATTGTACATTGATTAGACATAAAAATTGTTTTCCTTTAAAAATACGAAAATGAATAGATTAAACAATTTATCTGAAAAAAATTTTTACAACAATGATTTTATGGAACGAATGAAACAGTTTAGCTTTATATTAGGTAGAAAATTAGTTTTATATTAGGTGCAATGTAATCTAATGTAATTGATGTCCTTCAGTTTTTGAAAATTTTTCGAGTTTGGTCATATGGATTCTTTCTTTGATAAATATAACATTATTTTTTATTTTTTGGTACAGCCTATTTTAAAATAATATGATACATTAATTTGTTGTATAATACAACAATATTCTCATGAAAAGTCGACTCTCATTCTTTATCAACTTGGATACAAATGTAAGAGAAATTTCCCAAAACCATGTAAGCGCTTAATACTGTGTTTGCTATATATTATTAGTGGTGGCATAAATTTATTAAAACTTTTTACAAGAAAAGTTTATTCTATTTCAAATAAGAAAATAGAGCTCCTTAACTTTTTCGCAAGGAAGCAAACTTTTAAATTCTTGTTATTTAAAATGTTTTTTTCTTACAAATTTAAGAAGAAAAAAAACAACTAACTTTTAGTTTTTAATTTAAGTAAATGATAAAGATAAAGCTTAAACTGATTTTTGAAAAAATATATCAGATCAGCGGATTTTATGATAAGAAAGTGTACGTATCATTACATCATTTGGAGAAAAAAATCTTATTAATCTTAAGGTATAACGGAAATAAAACAAAGCAGCTGAACAAACAAAAAGTCAGCTTAGTTTTAATTCCAGGAAAAAAAACAGAGAACTAAACTTCTCAATTATGCGATTTGCCAAATTCATGAAACTTTATTAGTGAATAGAATACTCTCTAAATCAAAATAAAAAAAATTTGATTTTGTGAATAAAATTATTTCCTTTTGTAAAAGCCACTTTGGAGACAAAATAAATTAAGCTAAATCTTTTGAAGATTAATTAATTAATATAATTTCCTGAAGATTGTATATTATAATCATTTAGGTGAACAAGCAAACTAGATTTTTTAAAAATTTATAGTACGGCTATAAGTTATTTATAACAATATTAGGTACTTGCAATTTTTTTTTGATGGATAGCGTAAAATTTAGCTTTCATTCAAATATCCGTTTCAATAATTTTCACAGTGTATAATGTAATATAATATAAAAAAATCGGTAAAAAGTGCACTCAGGTAACGGTACTTTTTAGCGTAAAAGCCGTTTAGAAAGCAATAAATTTGATAGATCGTAATTCTTACAGTAATAAATATAGTATTATCTATGAACAACTCTAAATATATATTTCTGCAATTACTATAAATATATATTTTACGATAAAAATAGATTTTTCAGTCAAATGGAATTTACGTCTGATTTAAGCCAAAGCGCTGATATTTTATACTGTAATTTGATCCAGAACGTTTTAGTTTGTAATTCAAATAAGCATTTTATTAAAGGCGCATAGTATATGGCAATATTTTGACGAAGTCCAAAGCATTATAAATATATATTCTTAACACTGGCTAATAAATTCAGTGAATCGATAATATTACAACTGGGTAAGTGAAGCTCATAGCTAATATTTGCAATGGAGAAAGTTTTTTTTAAGAGTTAGTTAATTGATAAACAGCATTAAACAAAAATTAAATCTTCAATCAAAAAATTCGTTAAGTTTTCAAATACAGACTGAGAGCAAAGCTTTGATTCAAATCATAATCGTGATAAATCAGTTTAGAAATAAATATTTAAAAAATGTTAATAAACTATAATGTTGTAATTTGCATTTTATACTTAAGTTAGCTAATGCAACATGATATTATGTAGTAGTAAATGAAGAAAAAAAATTAAATTAAGTCGTATTTTAAAAAGAAAAAAATATTGTCGAAAAATTTCGAAATCTTTCGAAAAATTTATAATTTGTTATTTTTGCCACAGATTATTAAATATGACAATGCATATTATTTGCTTTATGAGTTCCGTTTGTGCTCATGTAGATAGTGTTTGAATTATACTTTGTTGCAAATGCTTTTCTCTTTTACTATATTTACAATAAAATTATATCTGTTTTAGCTTTAACAGTGCTCGTTAGTTACCGTACTATACATTGCCAAGAGTTTTATAGCGACACGGCAAACAAAAACGCCATTCACGTCATTAAGCATCTGCCGTTTCACGTTTTAACGGAAGAGGTTAGAAAAATCCTGAACTACAACTTTTAATAATAATTATTTTTACAACATGTATAAGAGTAAATTACCCAATTTTCTTTCAAATTGATTTCTAGGTAAAAGTTAATTCAAATAAGAAATTTCAAGTGAGCTAATATATCAGCGGAACGATGAATGATAAATTCTAAAAATCAATGAATCAATTTGTAGTAGCAATTGATAATGAACAAATGAATCATCAAATAAACAGAAACTTAATGAATCAAGTCACTAAATCCGGAAAGAAATTAATCGATGAATAAAAAAGAAAATCGTAAATCAATAATTAATAAAGAAAAGGGTGAATTATAGGTAAGCGAATCAATAAATCAATGCGTCAAATCAATTATTCATCAAATTAAAAATTATGGAATCATTGAAAAAATGAATGAATTAATTACGATGCTGAACGAATCAATGAATTAAGGAAAAAAAGAAACAATAAATTAATTAATCAAATTTCCAGTGGAACAATAAGTAAAAAAAAAGCATTAAATCAACGAATCATTGAAACAGACAATTAATGAATTGTCAAACCAGCATATCAAAGAGTCATTAATTTGATTTTTTCATTGAATTACTGATTCACTGATTCATTGCTTCGTGTACCACTGATTTAATTATTCTCTTTTTCATTGATTCTATGATTCGTTGATTCGTTAATCTATTGATTAGATGAAAAGCTTATTCTTTAAGATGCCCAACAGCTGATAAGCTATTTCATTGATTAATTGATTTGCTGATTCGCTTATTCGTAAATTTGCTCATTCATTGATTTGAGAATTCGTTGAATCACTTTTCATCGATTTTTTAAGCCATTTATTTTCTCTGGAACTTATTTTTTAGGATCATTTGTCTATTGCTCTTACTTATTGTTATGGGTCAACGAGTTTGTAGCTGAGAATGTAGGAAATAGCTGAAATAAAAGTTTAATTCATTTCTTTCCTAACTGAAGTCTTCAGAACACGAACTGTCTTCAACAAAAATAAATTGCATATGTCCCTCCAGACACTTCAAGGAACGACACCTATAAAATGAACTAGTCTATTTACGGTAACATGTATATGCATATATTCTAGCATGGGATTTATCGAGATTTTTGGATATGATTTATCTGGAATATTCTAAATGAAACTCTTCCCAATTAAACCCTGGCAGATTATGAAGCTGTGACAAGCATACTTTAATCTTGCAAATTTTAATATATTAAAAAAAAAATTTAGAATCAATGAAAGAAGTATATTTTTATTAATGGGATATTAAATCCTGCCACACGTGATGCAACAAAGCAATTTTGAAAATTAGTATGATATATTAAGAATATAGGAATGCAACTTAGGTAAATTTTGTTATCCTGAATAATATCTTGAATTATAACATACAATGAAATCTATTAATGCCGATTAATAGCTTCAAAGCCAATGTAACATTAACTTCTTTTTTTAACAACTTAAACAGTACAAAAAAATTTTTTGCGTATAGAAAAAGGAAATAATTTCTAAATTTACAAAACAAATAATGTGAGTATTACAGTATTTAGAATATGTGTTCACAGGAGAACAAAATTAGAAATAATTCGAAAACATAGTAACACACAGTTTCATGAAAACTATTTTAAACATTAGGACGCAATTATTGTATCATGTAGAATGAAAACTCTAGCTGCAAACTAGGTCAATAGAAAAAGAACACAAATCACATATGCAGAAGCTGCACCGAATGAATTGACCAGTATCTCCAAAAGTAGTGCGCAATTCCTCCAGATGGCGGTAGTCCCGTGGCGTAAATCTGAGGAACGCTTAGGTTTGGAAAGAGCACATAGATTAACTTTTCTGCTTGGGTCGAATCGACCTACTTTTCTAATTCATGCATTCCATTATGGAAAGAAGGGGCAAACAATTTATGGTTTTCATATGAATGTGTTGTATAAAAAAGGTGATTAATCTATAGATTGTTCCTAAATTTTACCCTAACATTTGTGAGTAAAATTATGAATAATTTAAATTGAACAAAAATTACAAAGGAATTAAAGTAAATGCCAAAATGAACCTAGTAACAAATTGTCTTAAGGGGTAAAATTTTTTTAATAGGTTCCTACTAACCCGTGAAAAATATCACTGTATTGCAGTAATGTTACGCACATTTAGCCTTATTTCTTAATGCAATACAATTTCATAGAAACAACTTACCAACTTTTTTAAATAATTCATATTTTACAATGCATTTCAAAAATAGGAAGCGCATTAAAAACGCTAAATAATATTTTCAAGATAATATTTTGTCAAAAGACCAATTTCTCGTTTAATATGTTAATAATGGAGACTACGTGGCTACTTCAGTAGTATAGAATAACAGTGTTTTTAAATTCCACCGAAAGTTTAATAAAATGCTGTTATAATTTTAACCGACATTAAGATTGCAGTAAGCAATAGCATAATTTTTGAACGCACGAGTTATTTTGTGAATGTTGGTCTCGTTTTTCTTTTCCCTTTTCTTAATAGAATAAGAAATGTAATGGAGACTAAATGAGACCGGCGACTGGTGGGGGACGATAAAGACATGTATGGGGAGAATTTAAATATTGTTATCTAGACAGATGAGAAAATGCTTCCGATGTATTTTTTTGGAAGGAAATCAAAACCGAGTTAAAAAGATTAATAGTTCACATATTTTATAAGAGTTTTTTGTATAAAATGTAAAATTTTTTATTTGCAACTTTTTTCGCATCAGAAATTGCTATCCAAAAATGAAAGTGTTGCTTTGTATACATTGTTGAGCTGAAACGCATGAGGCCAAACCAGAGAATACTGGAAGTTATAAAGACTTACAATAAGTAACTTTTTTTTCAAAATTGTACTTGTTGCAAGTCTGACACTGTTAGATAGATGCCAATGACAAGTAAGATATTATTTCCAATATATACGCTTAATTGAAAGAAACTGCACAGTTGATAAGAGTGCAAATAATTGCAGTTGAAGGTGCTATATGATTGAAAATGACAATTTTTGATCCATGCGTATTTATGATAATGTAAACATAGATAAAAAAAATTGCGAATACCCAAACATAAATCTGATATTCAATAAACTGTTTAGTGATTAATTAAATTATGCTTAGTTCAATGAAAACTGGACAAACTAAGAGAAATCCTAAACATAATCCTTCATTTAGACTCTCTTCTGGCTGTTATAAATCTGGATTTTATCTGACAATATTTTAACCAAAAACCCTGAACGTACGAAACTCCAGTCATGCGCTCAGTTGTACATGATTGCTTTCCTTATTTTATGAAGCATAATTAAAAGAATCAGTCCACTCAAAAGACTTAATACTGAAATAACGCAAGATAATCAGAAAAGAGATAGTTATAAACCCACAATAAAGTTGTTCTGAACAGGCATAAGTGAAGCGAAACGTGAAGTATTGTTTGTTTAAATTTCTACCCTTCTAACTCCTTTCTCATCTGAATGACATGCACACTTTTAGTCATGCAACTAAGAGGAGGATACTAAAGAAATTGCCACTAGTTAGGATTTATTATTTTTTCTTAAATGTTTGTATTTGGGGCTACTTTTACAGCGCAATGTAAAAGATATAATTCAGAAACTATAATTTCTATGAATCAAGACTTTATGATTTTTCAAATATTTATCATATTGAATCGTATTTTCTTTCTTTTAATTTGACTTAATATTTAAAAAGTGGAAACTCAATGGTCTACAAAGTATTTGATAATATAATCAGACTTGAAAATTAGTAAAAATTCAGAATAATGCTTTTCCTGATAAATTTCTGAAGACAATTTGAAAACAATTTCTAAACTATGAAAGACTTGAAGACAATTTCTAAACTACGCTCACATCTTCCCGGGTAAGGTAAAAAATGCTTACAAAATCGTCGAAAAAGCAGTCAGACACATAAAGAAGCCCAAGACTGAAATTATCCCCTCTGCAGAGGATCAAAATTGTGATGGCATGTCTTCATTTTATCCTTAAGGATGCTTTCCATACCGTCGCCAATAGCCCATTGTGGAACTCTATTTCGACTTAAATAAGTTACAACTAAAACCAAGACAGAAACGGTTCTTTTTTTTGCAAAAGAAAAACCTTTAAGACTCTTAAACAGTCAGTTCGATCAACTCACTTATGAACATTTTCTATTCCGTGACGAAAATATCACAGGTAACAATACTACTCTTTTATCGATTGCAATGCTAGCATTAGAATTAATACAAAAAAGAAGCATTTAAACTAGCATAAAAACTAAACATAAATTTAAGAAATATTTCTTTTTTTTTCTGTATAGAAACGACAGACATCTAAGTAAGCCTAAATTAAAAATAGTACTTTTTTTAAATACAAAACCATATTAAATTCTTCGCTATTTGCCCTTCCGATTCAAGTTAGCTTTCTTTTCGATTGAGAGTAAAATGAAATCATTGGAAACAATATAGAATTTTTTCTTATTAGCATTACTTAAGTCTACCCCCCCCCTAAGTTTACGCATATTTAAGTTTACGCATACACACCCACAATCAAAAATGAATGCCCCGAATAATTTTCGACCTCTTGATCTGATTTTAAAATACTAGAAATAATATTAATAGTTCGAAAGCCTAACCTTAAATATGCTAACTAATTGAAGCAGACGATATTTTAAGTACAAAATCTGGAACAAAAATGTACATTCTCAAAAAAAAACTTTTTTCAGATTCTTGAAGCACTATATTTAGTAATTATTTATTATTTTTTTCAATTTTGTTTAATAATAATGCTAATTACCAGATGCTCAAATTTTTATATTGCTTTTAAAAATGTAATTTTAAATAGCTAAATACAAAATTTGAGCAAAATCAATCGAATAGTTTATTAATTATTCAATTTTCATGAAGACGTATATTTAAAATTTGATTTTTCAAGAACTATTCTATCAATTTATTTCTAATTTTGCATTTAGCCATTTAAAATTGCATTCATAAAACTATGTAAAAATTTATATATCTTTTAATTCAAAGTATTCTTTATTATAATTAATAAAATAAAATTAGAAATATTAATTATTATTAAAACACATTTTTCATTAGCTTTGTATAAGCAATTTTTATGACTATTTAAACGTGTAAAAAAACTCTCAAGATGCGACAAAATGCGCAAAAAATTAAATTAAATCTTAACTTTCGATTGCTCTCCTGCGTAAACTATTCAAGTCGTATTTTCGAGTTTGGAATTACAATCTTTATTTTGAAGGTCAAGAATCTGATACAGTTGAAAAAAAATATGTTTATTTAGAAAAATTACGATTTTGTGACTTTGTTTAAGTTCTTAAAATATAATCTGGATGTTTTATTCACCGTTTACCGTCTGGATGTTTTATTTCCGTGAAAATCAGATTATTGCATGAAAAGCTATTCAGGATGTTCATTTTTTATTTTGCAAGCTGTACAATACAAAGGAAGGAAAGCACTTCTCAAAATACTTAATCATATAGATGCACACGGAGTCCGCTGTACTCACTAATAATACATATTTTCGGAATTGAAAAAGTGTTTTTAAATTTACTATACGAACTGATTCGGTTAGTCCTCAACTAAGTTTAATGGATGGCTACCACAACAGTGGGAAACTAAAAGTTGTCACTCCAGCATCTTACACGGAGAAGTGGAAATATAAATTTTTTAGGCATTTGTGGCAACTGAATGGTGTACCACATGGCAACCACATGAATCGACATTTGAGGCCTCCAGAAACTTTCTATTTCTTGCATATTATAAAAATTATATTTGCTCAAATATCCCCGGGATATGAAAAGCTGCTTCATTGTTGTCGATGGTTACAAATGTTTTTTGCAATAATTTCAAGATTTTGTACAAAATATATATTTTTACCGACAAAGTATTTTCTTTATTATGCTGCATAAGAGACATGCATAAAGCCCATTTTTTGGAGGCGATACATTCTTGCTCATATAGCCAAAACAATTACATTTTCAAAAAAAGGAGGGGGGAATGCACGCTATGCTTTATCAGGTATTCTATACAGAGAGACAATTATTTTCTATTTGAACAATATGCTAAAAGGTACTATATAAATATCAATACCGTGAGTTCTCTTTTTTTCCCTTATTTATTTATTTATTTAAACCAAGTCAACTCAAGAAACATTTAATCCACCTTTTCTGAGCATCCCGAATTTTATTTTTCTAAGAAAATGTTGAAAGGATAAAACTTATGCAAAAAATCTCCAAACGAAAGATTATTTAAAAGGACGATGCAACTAAACATAGAATGTACAAAGTTTGTACTAAAATTAATTTAGAGAAACTTGCACTTACGATATTCAAAATTTATATTTGCCTGAAATAAAAAGGGGATATTTTATAGGGGAATATTAGTACTAATGATAGGTCATTACATTATCACAGATAATACCGTGCATCTACAATTACGATGAGTTATATTTTGACAACTATTCTTAAATCAAAGTAAAGCTTAAAATGAAAGAAATAATTCTTTACTTGGCTAGTAAAGTAAATTTGATATAAGTCAGCCAGAACTAGGATGCTTTTATTCTCTTGCTATCAATTAGGCAAACACTGGCCTACTTAGAATTGTCAGCATAATGAGATTAATCTTTTTTTCTTCCATTTAAGAATTACAATAGAAGTTAATCCTCTTTTAACCGATTTATTTTTCAAGCACAATTTATTTCCGTATTTCTTTTATTGTCGAATTCATATGAGATAAGAAATTATTGCTTGCTTCCAAGCTATTTTAAGCGTTATATTAAATTTCTAGCGAGATATAAAGCTGCATGGTGTCTTACCGTTTCTCCTACTAGCTTTGTACAATTTATTACCCAATAAACATAACTGCTCAGTACATATATTGACTCCTCATGAATGCAAAGCCAAAATATCTAGACCAATTATCAGATTGTTTAGGGCCTATTGAATAAATCTTCAGCGAACCATCGTGTTTAACAGTCGGTTATTTACTGCTGTTTTCACCTTGCTGAAACCCGAATTTCTTGTTTCCTACAACTATTTTCAAAGCTAATGAAATAACAGAAAATAAATCTTTCTGCAGGTTCCATTGAAAATATCATTGCTTTCGTGCTAATGAGTAAATATATCATTATTTCCATGAACATGTTCAAACACTATCTTTGTTATATAAAAACCCAGAGTTTAAACCTCAAACTTCAAACAGAAAGGAGTTGCGCTTTTAAATAATTGCAATTAAATTTTCAAGTAGAGAAAATTGAATTTAGGAATTTTTTTTCAAAACTTTACTCAAAATGTTTTACTGGCCAATCCCCACTCGCTTCCTTTAATTACAGTATTTATTTTTCTTCATTTTATACATAATTGCTCGAAGCACTTCTCGTATGTTTTACGGGGAAAGTTTTCATGACAAACATGCTTAAATCTTTAACTGACTCATTATTTTACGTTTATATCTTATGTTTTACGTTTCTTCATTTATGTTTAATCATGGTGTATTCAAATTACGAAAAATAATTTAAGAAAATAAAGTTTTGAATCTTTGGAAAAGTACTCAAATGGAGTCTTGTGTTGGAAAGCAAATAAGTTTCGACTTCCTGGGGAGAGTATTTCCACGCACTTCTCCCTAAAGCTGCAATTTTAGGTACTTCATGAATAAAATTTAAACGCTGATACACTTATTTTCAGATTTCAAGCTCTTGTAGATAGTTGTGATGAAGATAAAATTGTTCAAACTGCCTGTGAAGGAAATTATTCCCTTTTTCTCTTAAAACCATATGTTTTATGTGCCTTCTAAGTAATAATTTTACCCACATTCCTTTTTTTAGTTCTAAAATAATTAAATGTTGGCATATAGCTATTTTTTTATGTAAATATTTAACAAAAAAATTACGTTAAAAATTGACTTTAAATCTGCATTATAACGATTTTTATTAGAAAACTATTTTAATTGCTCAACTTGTAAATCTTCGAGCTCTGAAAAATTAAGCATATTTTTTAAAGTAAATTTAGAGATATTCAAAACTTACTTCACGTAAAAAAATGGTAATATATTTTCCTCAATTATAAATTTAACTAATTAACTTTCTTACTTTTGATAATTCAATTTACATGATTATTTAATTTAATAAAATACTTTGATGAGAAAAAAAATATTTCGAAATAAGTAATGTGGAAATAATAAAACCTGAAGTGGATAGATAAATAAGCGAATATTAAGTGAACAGTTGCAGAAGACAGCCTTTTTTCCAAACCAACAAAAAAGCAACGTGCATTAGCTAATTTTTAATCTTGTCAAAATATAAAAGTAATCATTTTTCCCGATTGGGGAATTTACGTGCCAAGCAAGTTTTCCATTTTAGAATCCTGAGAGAACATTTTACCGCAAACAATAACTTAGTTTGGTCATGACTTTTGGCAAACCACCAAGATAGAAATATATAAAGCATAACTTCAACGTACTTTGAGTCTTTTCCACAAAACTTCAGAGAAAAACTCTTTTCTTAGTGTTTCTGTCAAATAAATAATCATCTTTCTTTTCCCCGTTGGGCTTTTCTTGAAATATTATACCTCTCCATCTCAGTGGTTTGAATTATTTGAGAGAATGGAAAAATAAATTTGTGTGTTGAATGATGCATTTTAGTTGTAAGTAGATGTCTTATTTTCCACTCGTATTGCTAGTTTTTGTGTCAATTACCTTACTGTTTTTCCTGCAAATTTTGAGCATTAATGATTTGTGTAATAAGTGCTACGTGATACATCGCAAATGGAGATATTATTTTCCGTACAGATTTTCGCGTTCTTACATTTTATTGATCACGGAGAAACCTCAAATGTGCTAATTATTTTGAGCAGATAAAATTTTAAGTAAAGCAATAAGACATACAATATGCTTTCTGCGAATAAACATATCTTTTTTTTCGGATATCTGACCACCGAAATATAGAAATTGCCGCCTTCTGAGAATATACACACCTAATACTTTTTATGACGAATTAGGAGTTCTTACCCTCAAAATATAGGGGTGTCCATTAACTAAGAAATATGGTCTCAATAGTCAGGAGAACTGAAACGTTTCAGTCCTTTAATGTTCATTTTACTTTTCGAGTGTTTCAGTGATTTGAAAACTAAAGAATTTTAAAAGTTTTGCGCACAGTTTTTTAATATGTTTGTTAAGATTTTATTGCATACAAAACATATTTTTCAGTAATATTTTACAATTTTATTTAATAATAGTCGAACAAAGTTTGAGTTGCATACAATTTGTATACAATTTCTTATTATATTATTTTAAAGAATACAATTTTAAATTGCAATCTTGAACAAAATCAATCAAATCCTATAAAATCAAATTTTAAGAAAAAATAGTATATTTAAAGTTTGATTTCTCGTGAATTATTTGGCTGACTTCGTTTAAATTTTGTATTTTTCAATTTAAAAATATATTGTTTAAGTTGATATAAAAAATTTTACATTTCGCAATTCGAATTTCTTTCGACTATTATTAAGTTATATAATAAACATAATTAAGAGCTATTATTACTTTTTACTGCAATTATCTTTGGATAAACAAACTTTATAATTGTGTACAAAATTTTTCTCTTACCTGAAAAAGTTCTCGAGATATGGTGAAATAAGCAAAAAGTAAAATTAAGATTAAAGGTTCAATATTTGAACCGCTTTCCAGATCAAAGTAGTAGGATCATATTTCTCAGATAAAAGCTACACCCTACATTTTGGGGGTTAGTAATCCAAATCCGTAGAAGCAATGTTAGGTTTATTCGGAGAAAGTAAACTTTTGTGTTTTCTTTTGTAACAAATATAGTTTGCACTAATTAAATTGCATATTTGAGTTCACTCCAGTACAGCATTAAGTTTGAGTCCTTGAGCACGCAAAAATCCAATCATTAAAGTAAAAGTTATTTAGGTTCATTTTCTCTCTATGAGTATTTGGTGATACATGATTAATGGAATGCAGGAGAATAAAAATTCACCGGTTCTTACATTGAGCAGTATTTTTTTCCCTTGTTGTTCATTTTCTTTCTTGTTTCTATAACTAGAAAAATGCTTGTTATCATAATTCTTCTGATGCTACAGAAAAATTCAAACAGGCAAAAAGTTACATTGCTCTCTTACCCGTTCTTCTGTTAGCCTTACTTCGATTATTCTCAAAAAAAGGAACACATTTCAACAACAAAATCTAATTCTCTTGATGAAACCAAGTAAAAAAAAACCGAATCATTTAAAATACTTCCACATAAGCTTAAGTGAGTTGGCATAAGCTTTTCTTAATGCAGAAAACATTTATAAAAATCGCAGCGTAAGTACAAGGATAGAATACCTGCATAAAAAGAAGTTTGCAGCTTTGATAAAAAATTTTAACCTTTATAAATACTTTATAAATTATTAAATTATAGTAAAACCTATTAAATTATAAAGATTTTTATCCTTTATAAATCACAACTTTTATAACGATTACTTATAATTTTTAATACTGAATGATATATATGAAGGTTTTCTCTACCTATACCTTAACTACCTAACACTTTTGCAGTCTTCGTTGTGTTATGGTTCTGTCTTCTTTTGTCTTTAGAGAAGCCTTGCTGGTTTTTTTAAGCTTTTGTGGAGGTTTCCTTTAAAAGTTTGTTGCACTATAATTAATGTAGTGTTTAATTTATCAAAAGAAATTTTGAAAATTTGGAAGTACATTTCATAATATCTGAGCCTTTTTGATGCAATGTTTTCACTAGACTAGTTATGGCATAAGCAAAAATAATAGTTTATGAAACTTGTGGGTATTTAGTTCATGTTTAATGTTTATTAGGCTAGGCTTTGCATGTTTTTAAAGAATGCTTGAGATATTTTGGATCGTATGTTAGACGCACGTGCGACGCTCACTCGCGCAAAGTAATAGAAGAAACACAATAGTTAAATAATCTAAATTTAATTTATTTTGTAGAGAAACCAGAGAAAAAATAATCAGAATAAGTTAATAAAGGCATAAAAAAAACATTAAACATATAGTTACCTGCTAATCCTGCTATTTAGTTATTTGCGGGAGAAAAAAGTGATCGTGCAATCATTCGTGGGAGATCAAGCAATATAATTATACTCCAATAATACAATCCAGATAATGCATTAAATACCATCTGTACAAGCATACAGTGTGCCTGAAAATGATCAAATCTATTGAACTGCACTTTATAATACTATATATTAGTGAAATTTGTCCCCAAAAGGAATAGATTTAAAACAATTAATAAATTTAAGCATTGAGGATTGGCGATTATTAAATTTAGGCATTTATTTAAAAATCTAGCCTATTAAGGTAACATCATTGAATTAGATTATAATAAAGAAACAATTCTCTTAGTTGTAAACTCTTAATTTAGGTAACAATCAAAATCAGAAGTGCAATAATAGCGGAGTAGAATAAGAAGAATAAATATTACAGGTAAATACTTTTAAATTAGGGATACTAAAAATTATATATGGGAAACTGTAGTGGAAAACGGGGAAAACTGGATAATACCATGGGACTTTACGACCAATAAAAATGCATCAACAATAACGGAAAACTGAGTTAAACTATTTTTTTCAAAATTTTGCTTACAGACTTATAGCTTATTTTTGAAAAGGTTTATAAAAGTAACAATAATTTATAACATCCTCATTTCTGATTCGCTGGTTGAACCATGTAAAGCATAAAACTCGTATTGTCAACGATTCAATTTGAACCTGCGACACCATCATTTAATATATATATATATATATATATCTATCTATATATATATATATATATATATATATATATATGTATATATATATATATATATATATATATATATATCTATATATATATATATATATATATATATATATATATATATATATATATATATATATCTATATATATATATATATCTATATATATATCTATATATATATATATATATATATATCTATATATATATATATATATATATATATATATAGATATATATATATATCTATATATATATCTATATATATATATATATATATATATATATATATATATATATATATATATATATATATATATATATATATATCTATATATATATATATATATATATATATATATATATATATATATATATATATATATATATATATATATATATATATATATATATATATATATATATATATATATATATATATATATATATATATATATATATATATATATATATATATATATATATATATATATATATATATATATATATATATATATATATATAGAGAGAGAGAGAGAGAGAGAGAGAGAGAGAGAGAGAGAGAGGAAAAAAATCCTACAGAGAAGTATTTAGAATTTTTTTACAACATATGTACTATGAAAATAACTGAACACGTAATTAATTAAACAAGGATACAGAATAGATATGATATATTGTAATCGAATATATTAACCCCGTTAATGTATTGAAAGTTTTTATACGTGTTTTGCTCGAACAAAACATATACCATATGATTTTAACAATAGCATTTATAATAAGTATAGTATGATTCGAAAAATAAATAGGGGAGAGTCGGGTAGCCCCGCCCAGCGGGTACCCCCGCCCACAGTCAATTTCATATGTATAGAATATTTTTTCAAGTCAATGGGCCATCGGACATTAATTGTTGTACTAAAAAAAGATTATTTTCAAAGTTTCAAGCATTTATGCGGCTGTTAACATGGTAAACAATAGTTTTGAAAATATGTTGAATACAGCAGTCATGAAATTAAGAAATTTTTTTTGAATTTTTCGATTAAACTTCATTTTATTGCTAAAAAAATAATTTTTTCTATACATACAGCATTAAAGTATGTAGTCTTAAGTTTAATTTGCACAAAGAAAGAAGTTTGTATGTAAAAAATTGTTCGAGTAATTACAAATTTACAAAAAAATTGGATTTCGGGTAGCCCCGCTCACATGAATATCGGGTATCATCATCATCGCCCAATTTTATTTCGTCGATAAATGTACGGTTGCAAAGATTATTATTTTATTGCTTCAAATTTGAATGTTATATGCATTTTTAACAACAAATATATGTTTTAATATTATATGAAACATAAATTTATATATTTAAAAATGAAAAATGAAATATTTTAAAAATGTAATTAATATATATAAATTAAATTTAATATCAAGAAATCATAAATATTATGATAAGCTATTTGCTTACTTATTTATTTTCACTTATTTGTGAACGAATCAATCTACAGAAGCATTTGAATGCAATCAAAATACAAAGTGAATTTGTAATTTTAAAGAAGTATTTTATATTAAGTTTATAAGAAGAGATCAACCAAATAAGTTTATATTGAAAAACAACTATTGTTATTAATGATTGTTACTTTTTCGTTAAATATTTAATATAAATATATCATAATATTATAATGTATTAATATACATTAATAATGATAAAAAGTATGACATTTGTTGTTATTAAATGATAGAGTTCATTAAAAGTATATAAATATGTAATAAATAAAATAATTTGTGATAAAAATGATAAATGAGGTTTATCTATTGTCAATACATTGGTCATTCTCATTTACACCTGAAAAAAATAGCCAAAAAGCAAAATTTTTGTAACTGGGCGGGGCACATTTTGAAAAGAGCTGAAAAACGCGTTTTTTTAAATCTCTATTTTTTTAAGTTTAACTATTCTTTTTTTGGTTTATTCTTTTTGTATTATTTAATTAGATGATAAAACAAAAGAAACATACAAAACATTTTATTATTACTCAGTATTATACAGAAATATAAGCAATACACATTAAGTGAGCGGGGCTACCCGACTCTCCCCTATACTTTTTTCATAACGATCAACTACGTGAAGTGAAAAATAGACATTTCGAAAAACTATGTTTTGAATAAAGGAAGAAACTAAATTGACTCTAAGCACATAATTACGCCAAACTATGTTTGGTTCGTTACTGTTGAAAAGCTTATCTAAAAAGTGAAAAAAATTTCTTTATTTTGAATATGTTTTCTGGTATTACGTATTTAAATTAATTTTCGTACTCAGTGAAACAATTCACGCTTAGTGTAGGAGTTAATGCTAGAAGCTGTTGGGAGCGCAAAATAAATGAGCAGTTAGATAAGCGAATATTGCGCGCTTATTTCTAAAAGATAAGTTTGAGGGAAATATGCAATGAAAAAAAGTTTTCTTTTTTTTTGCTATGAGATTACTATTCTAATGAGCAAAGTGATTCCCTTTCCTAGAACGAAATTGCCTTTTTGTTGACAAAATAAAGTTGAAACTATTTGAATTTGCATATGCTGGTGGATTGAAACTCTATTTATTCCATTTTATTTGTATAGTCTCCAATTTATGGGTTAAAAATTACATTTAGTGAAAATTAATCAAATTCTCTTTGATTTTTTATACACAGATTCAAATGGAGAGAGTTCTGATTTAATAAAATACCAACTTAAAACCTAATTAATAAATTTGGGAAGTATATATAAATTAACCTTGTTTGGACCATTAAAATATTTAAAAATACAATAAAATTTATGCTTTTGAGAGTTTTTTTTTTAAACATTTGAATTTGCATATGCAAATGGCATTTATTACATTTACTTTGTCTCCAATTTATTGGTTAAAAATCACCTTCCCTTTATTTTTTTTCATATACAGATTCAAATGAATAAAAGTTTAGATTTAATAAAGTAACAAACTAAAGACCTATCTAATAATCTGGAAAACATACGTAAATTAATCTTGTTTTTACAATAAAAAATTTAAAATGCAAAAAAATTCAAACATTGCTTTAAACTTGAATGAGTTACTTACGTTTTTCCTTATTTTTTCGTCGTTTATTAAATATCACTCTTGATATTCATTAATAAATTGCTGATATGATTGATCAATATACTTACTGGCAGAAAATAACTAGCAATAATAATCAAATAAGTAACAAATGAAGGCTTTAATCAATTGTGATTATTATTTTAATTTTTCTTATTGAAGTTGGTGACTTACTAACAATAAAAGAAAGCAATTGATTGCTTGTCACAAATTTATGGCACGACCGACTGGAAGATTAACTAAAAAATCAATAATTATTATTAGACATAAATGATTTCCTCAACCATGTGCTCTCGAAATTATAAGGATAATGACATGCAATGTAACTAAATCTACGGAAATTGGAATACAATTGTTTTTCTTTTATAGATAGTAGAGAAAAAAAATTCTTTTTCCAGAAAAATACGTACATATATTTTCTTCCAATTTATCCAATTTATCAATGTTTTTTATCCTTAAAAGAGAAAAATCAGAAGGAAGAAAAATACCTTGAAAGGAATGATTTGTTAACATTTACGATGAATAACTAGCTAAAAAGAATTCAAATTCATCCTTAAAGAGATACAAAAATTATATTTTCAATAATGTTACGATATAAATATTCTTAACTTCACTTCCTCTCAAAGGTTTCGGTGCTAGAGACAAATTGCTTGGAGTCAAAATGCAAGTCAGAGAGGCAAAAAAGATTATTGAAAATATTATGATGTATAAAAGAAGAAGTGAAGATAAAAGGGTTTAAAACAGTAACTATGTAATTTGACTTATTCAGTCTATATCAAGTAAAAGCACTTATTTTATTTTATAAATTGAAGATTTTTTTGTTTTATTTTACTCAAGTAGAAATATTGAAAAATATTAAAAAATAAGTCTAACATTAATAACGTAAGTATGATAAATGATTAAAACAAATTACTTACTATTATTTATAAAAAACGAAATTAAAATAAATCGTTTGTAAGAAAGAATTTTAATAAAAAAATCATAAAGAAAATTGCTTTAGACCCAATTTAACGGAGGCAGGAAAAATTGGAACATTATTAGAGCTTGACTTACAACATACTTAAAAGATAATTAATATTAAAAAAAGGCGTGAAATGAAAGTGTTCAAAGACGCTTTTTTCAAGCTGCTGAAATTGAATTGAAAATAATGTAGTTAATGAAAAAAAGTATTTTTATGTTCATACAGGATTCTTATTGAGAGCTAAAAAATTAAGAATTTAAAGACTTTAAAATTAGGAGGAAAAAACGCAACAACATTGCACTTTTGCTAAATCAGTTGCTAAAAAAAATTTTTTTTCATCAAAAGGAAGATTTTAAAATTGTTTTCATGATTATAGTAGGAGCAAAGAGTAATAAAGTTTTAATTAGTTAAAAAAACAATTTAAAATGCTAAAAAGGCTTCGGAACATATTACAATATACTTATCAATAGGCCTCTAATAGATAATACGCCTCTAAGTGTTATGGCCTACAAATAAGTAATGTGATTCACTAATATGACATACAAATATTGTATTAACATGTAGAGTTCTTGCATTAAAACACTTTACTGCAAAATTCAATTTCGGAAGGAAAAAAAATTTAAAAAAAAACAGCTACAAATATTTTGAAACGTACTAAAAGTGTGGTTGTAATCAAGCTACTTTTTCGAACAATTATAAATTTGATTTTAAAAATGCTTTTTTTTATGAATTACTTGCTGGATAAGTTCTAAAGGTATTTCAATGTTTCTAATTAAACTAAATTTCTTAAAATGAATGTTATAAAATTAAAAAAATTTCACCTAATCATGACTATAATCCTTTGCACTGCAGAATGGAAACAAAGCACTTAAAATGTACAGGTGCAAGGGATAAAAAAAAGAATGCCATAATTCTGAATCGTATTCATGTGAATGTGTTTGTAGACAACATCATAGATTGGATGCCTAGCACTTTCATTCATTTCAATTGCTCTAGTTAGCACATTAAGTGCTAAGGAGCCATTCTAGTCTAAGTGAAACTTGCAAATGGCAAACACATATTTTTTTACAACTTTTATGATATTACTGTCCTCAATGCCTTAGTAATTTTAAAGTAATCTCTGTCACCCTACTTAAACATTTCGAGTTCATTCTTGTGCTTGTTGAAGAACTACTAAGTAGTCATTTGAGCATAAGATAGCATATAATTCCGAAAAATTTGTCTCTAAAATAAAGGAAACGCGCTTTTTTAACATAGCAAAAGACGTAATAAAAGTTTTGATAATTATGAGATATGCTAGAAACCAATTTGTTGACATTTCGTTGTAACTTTTACGTCTCGCAGATATATTATATGCTTACACTAATGTTTAACTAATAGTGGAACTTCCACATTCTAAAGCATGTAGTCGGATTTTGGTTTATTTTTGTATGACTTGTGCCCCCGTCAAGAACAAAATTTTTTCAACAATTTAAAATAAATTGCCAAATTATCGTATTGAAATTTTAAAAAAAAAATTAAAAAATGAGCAATACATGAGTGTTTAAAGTAGTTCTTTTGCACTGTGCATGCGCGGAAAAATAAAAATTATTTTTTTCAGAGTCTTACGGTGAATGGTATTTTGCAACTAATGGACGAAATATAATTTAGATATTTTAGAAATGTAAATTGGTCCAAGCTATTTTCTAAGTAGTTTTCGTACTTTTTAAAAGAAAGTTTAAAGTAATTAGAGGCTTTTCAAAAATCTTTACATGTAGTATAGCAAATTGCACTACCCTATTATGACTGTACAGCAAAAGCAAAATTAATTTGTGAAAAACTCCTCATCGATTTGAATTTTCCTTTAAAAAGTGCGAAAGCTACGTAGAAAATTGCTTAAATGTTCTTACGTTTTCAAGATATATAAATCAATTTTTTTCCAATAGTTGCCAAATACCATTCCCCATAAAATTAAGAAGGAAATAATTTTAATTTTTTTCTGCGCATGCGCAGTACGAAAGAGCTGATTTAAATACTTATATCTCGTGCAATTTTTAACATTTTTTTTTTCGAGAATTAAAACAATAGTTTTGTGATTTATTTAAATTCCTCCAAATTTTTTTTTCACATTTAATGATAGCTGTAGCAAAATGAAAGAAGAAAAAACAAATACAGTTACATAAAAAAAAACATGAGACAAAAAATTAGTTTTATTGTAAAAATATTCATATTTCCATAAATATTTAGGCTAGTTTTACAAAATTTTATACATTTATTGAAAATATCAATACCAAAGGGTAATGCAGTTACTGCAAATAATAAAATATTATAGTAATCGATACAAGTTAGAAGCTTATTAATTGTTTTTCCTGGCATAGAGTGTTCAAAAATGCTTGTTCTGTTTTGTAATTTATTATCGGTCCCTAAAACCTTTGAAAGCTTAAAACTTTATTGGAAACTATGAAAAATTGCATGAACCAAACATTTATAAAATTGTAAAAAACCAAAAGTCTTTAATTATATACATGCAACAAAATAAATAAATACAAAAAAAAAATTAAGAAAAACAATAAGTTTCATTTATTCCGCATAAGCTGCAAGTAAACAGAACTCATTGGATAAGTTAAAAATGAAGGTAAAACAAATGAAAATTACAGCCATATGAAAAAAGGAATGGAAAAAGAAAAATAATATTACATAAAAGAAATTAACAAACAACTGGAAAAAAAGGGATAATTTTTTTTAAAAAAATCCTGAAAATAAAAGATATTATCTTTCCATCAGCCCACACGATTATATCCGCAAAAATCCATGTGCAAATCCATTTTGGGCAAATTCGTGTTAAAATTATCTACTAAAAATTTTTTTCTTTGTTAATTTATATAATTTTTCCATGTACAAATCCATTTTGAGCAAATCTCTGGCTAAAATTATGTGCAAAACAGGCAATTCATGTTTCTCTTTTCTATTTTCTATTTTTTTCTTAAATAAATGTTTATATTCTAAAATTATTTATGGTCAACTTCTTTGAATTTTTCAGTATAATATTACCTTGCGCTCATCCATTTCGGATCCATCCTTGGTAACTAACAAATCAAACGCCATTTAGCAATGCAGTAAGAACGGCACTTTTAAACAAAACACCTCAAGTTACGCTCAATTTGCGCTTTTGTTTTCATATTTTGCAATCTGGCAATCCTGTTACGAAAATATTTTTTAAATCATTCTTGAAAAATTTCCCGTTCATGTAAGTACATTTGAATTCGCTACTCGCTTTATAGATTTTGCTTTATTCTGTTTTTTCTTTTTATTTTATTTTATTTTATTTTATTTTCTGTTTTTTCGTGTTATTTTTACTTATTGTGTTCTATTTTATTTGTTGTAATTTTTGTAAAAAATTTTTTGAGTGCTCCTCACACTATTGTATTAATATATTTTGCTTTGGCTATATTAATACAATATCAGAAAGCACTCTTTTTTTGCGGATATAATCGAGTGGACAGATGAAAAGATTATATCTTTTATTTTCCGGATTTTTTAAAAAAAAATTATCCATCCCCCCCAGTTGTTTTTGATTTTTTCTTATTTATTATTATTTTTCTTTTTTCATTCCTTTTCTCATATGTCTGTAATTTTCCTTTGTTTTATCTTCATTTTGAACTTATATATCCTTCTAAGACCCATTAACCATTAGACCACAAGCGTTGAAATTTGGCATACAAATAGTTCGAATCTCGAGGAAGTACATTGTCGACTAAAAAATACTCTACGACGAACTGTTTGAACAAGATAAGCGAAAAAAGAAATTGAATTTTCTAATTGGGTATCTATTTTTTAAATGTATTAAATGTTATAGACAATTCAATTTTTCAAATATTTTGAAGATATCATCAGTTGCTTACTTAGAGATCTATTTGATGGAGAAAAAAAAGTTTATTGCACATCCAATAATGATTATTCACTGTGTCAGATAAGCTTAATAAACAAAATTAGCGTGGTAGTATTCATGGATTACGTCACTAAATTAATATTTCTAGAATTATCTGATGCCACGTGTTTATTTTGTTTTAAGTAATTCTTTTAAAATGTGTCCATATAAGAAATAAAAATAATATAATCACTGAAAGTAAAAAAGTAAAAAATTATAATCAATGTTACCCGATGAGCAGACCTAGTGCGTTCTCCAGAGGTGGTATCCACTCTTTCAGGACCACCACAATGGGTGAGATACCGTTGGTCATGTTAATTTGGGCGTCTAGTTTCTGCCACACTAGATGGCAGCACCGAGACTCTATTTGGATGCTAAAATGCACTAGGAATTTAATTTTGCCGGAAATACCAAGAGCCAATAAGGCACTCCAGGGATCTTTTACATGACGCATAATCATACGACATGGCTGCTAAGGATTTTCTGCATGCCGAAAATCCGGTATCTGGGCCGGGGATCGAGCCCGCAGACTTGGGCTCAGAAGCCGACGACAAACCAACTGCACCTCCCGCCATATATATATATATATATATATATATATATATATATATATATATATATATATATATATATATATATATATATATATATATATATATATATATATATATATATATATATATATATATATATATATATATATATATATATATATATATATATATACACATTTTTTTTTCATGTATACTTTTTTCAAAATTCGCCGGAACGATTGGGCCCGTAAATACAAGACCTACTACAATGAACTGATTACTAAGCTGTTTGAGGATGAAAAACAGTGGTCCTTTTGGTGTCCCAGATGGAAATAGATATTTATAATTCTCATAGCTGAAGGAAGAGCGGAAGCAAAGCATTTATCAGACGACATAGAGCTTTGCTCTTAAAACATACTTGGAATCCATTTACTACTTTTCAAGGAAATAATTAGGTGGGCCAAAGGAGATTTTCCAGCAAGTCAATGCCTGCATTTATATTTAAATCAACGTCTTTAAAATAATGAGTTGTAGCTAAATATAAGTTTTTAGTTATCTTAATACGAACCATGCGGGAGAACGAAAAGTGTTACTCATCAGTAGTGCTAACGAAAAAAATATAGGAGCATAGTAGATAAAGGATCTGGAAAACATGCAAAACTTTCTCTCATAAATGGAAAGTTATTAATTCTAAAAAATTGTTTATCAAAGCAATTATTAAAACTCTGAATTTTATTTTCCCTATATAAATACAGGTATTTTCGCCTAAACTTTAGTGGCAGTTGAAATTGGTCGATGCGTGCTTGTTTATTTTTGCTGCTTTAATATAGGTATTGTTTTAGTTTTCAGTATTATCTTTTTTATAAATTTATTACTCATTCCATAAAATTATTTGGAAGAAATCAGTTTGTCAGAATTTATCAGAATTTATAAGTTTATCAGATCAATTTTTACAGTTCATCAGAAACAAAATTGTCTTTATTCAAAAGTGTAAAATTATGTGACTGTAAAGCACTGTTTCAATGGAATTTCTTTTCACTTTAAAAAAAACAAGTTTCTTTTATTTTGCATTAAATGGTATAGAAATATTTTTTTAACTTTTATTTTTATAAACTGATTTTTCTTATTTTTCTTCAATATATAAAACATTTACATAAGTATAGTTTCTATTACATTGTTAGATATTATACAATTAACTACATTATCAAAAACTTCATAAGCTATTTTAAATATACAAAGTAATTAGAAAGTGTGTTTGTATTTGTATGTTTAGTTAAAACGTGAAAATGTATTTTTTAATAGCGAATTTCCAGTACAAGAGTTTTTATTATTAGTTTTTCTTATTAATTCTAAGCGTATTTAAGAAACGAAAAATTAAAAAAAGAACTTGTAGTAACAAATATTATAAATTTTTACAAAATTTTTGAAGTAATTCTATTGTACCTTAAGCTGAATGGAAAAAAAGGGCATTAATGTTATGGATGAAGTATTCTGCTTTCAGGCTGATGACTTGATTCTTTGCCAAGTATACACTTACAAACTTCACGAGACAAAATGGTATAAGCTTATGAA
Organism: Parasteatoda tepidariorum; assembly: GCF_982258835.1. Classification (NCBI taxonomy): domain Eukaryota; kingdom Metazoa; phylum Arthropoda; class Arachnida; order Araneae; family Theridiidae; genus Parasteatoda; species Parasteatoda tepidariorum. The sequence continues at coordinate 21,746,220 of NC_141761.1, forward strand.
ATGTAACAAGAATCTCGCTTTGCCCAATTCAGTTTTATTTATTGATGCGAGTAAATTTTTTATAAGAACATATCTTAAATGAACACATGAAACAACGCAATTTGAAAATCGTAAAATACTTTCAAACGAAAGAAACCATCTGAAGCACTTGCAATAAAAGAATGAAGAGCATAGACTTCTCGAAATTTATTTTGATTACTATAAATATTTTTTAAGGATTTTTAGAGTTTATTTTACTACACTTATATATATATATATATATATAAATATATATATATATATATATATATATATATATATATTACTATATATATATATATATATATATATATATATATATATATATATATATATATATATATATATATATATATATATATATATATATATATATGTTATCTTTTCTTATAAGTAACTTCTACTTTTGAATCATTTCACTTTATTAAACATTAAATTGCTTGTCAATATTTATTATTGTGTAGAAATCTAGAAAATAAAAATTTGTCAAAAGTTACATTTAACTTTGTTATCATTAAGGTAGCAACTATAATACATTAAAAATACTGTATTCATTTCTCAGATGTTAAGTAACATATCATTTTTATAGAAACTAGCATCTGATTACCCAGCGAATTAAGTGGGTGTAACAAGCTATACGGCTTCGTGGTAAAGTTATTTTAATCGTAAGCACATTTTACGCTATTTTAAAACTCAGGTATTAAAAGCAAATTTACAAAGGTTAAATGTTTCCAAATTTATATGTTAAATGAAGCAGAATGTTTATAAGTATAACATAAAAATGTAACTCTGAACCGATTCGCACAAATGTGCAGTACATTCTTTATATATATATATATATATATATATATATATATATATATATATATATATATATATATATATATATATATATATATATATATATATATATATATATATATATATATATTATTATCAATAACCTGGAATTGAATCATTTAGAGAATATATTATAACAGTGTCAAAATTAATATTTTAGATATAGTAGAAGATTTAGATTTAAGACTACAAATTGAAAATTACTACTTGCTTTTATAGCTTTTGGGATAAACCGATACATTCCACCATACACAGATTAACTATAATAATTCCTCAACTTATTCACTTTTTCAATATTAAAGATAAGCTCTCAAATCGAGGTAAACGGGGATCATGAAGTTATAAAATCTCTCTTTAAGAGTTACGAACTAAGTCTAAATTTTATTTTTAATATGGAAAAAGATTTCAATAAACATAATAATATTAAATCAATAAAAGATTTTGTTTTCTCCCTTAAAAATAATGATGTGTATAAACTTCAAAGTCTTATTATTAACTTTTCTTTCATTAATTTACTTTAAAATTCCTTGTTTCGATCCTGTAAAGCTAAAATGAGTAAAGTTTCTCCTAACAAAAAGAAAAATTTAGATAATTTATATTTTGTTATTGACTTTCAAAATCCTATTTCCGCTAAGATCAAATTTTATAATATTTTTGAAAATTTTAAAAATTATTCCATGAAAAGATTTTAACATAATTAAAGGTAGAACTATATTTAATTATATTGATAATAGCAAATATTAAGGGAGGATTAATGTATCCATTTATGAATGTCACTGTGAAGTAGAGAAATAATTTGATTTTGTTGATAAACATCATTGGCATATTGTTACTGGTAATTTAAGTATTATAGAAAGATTAGAGCTTTGGAATTTAATGAGAAAAGGCACAACATTAGACCAATTTGCCATACATCAATTAATGAAATTCTAAAATACTTTTTCAATGATCACAATAATTGTTGTTGCTGTTGTTCAGACAGGATCCAGTAGGTTGTTGACCCTCAAAAACTCGATTACAAGAAGTGGAGAAGCTTATAAGTCCTCCTTGGAAAGGCCCAAGCAGTAGAGGATATGTTCGGCTGAGGCCTGCTGGGCTTCACATTTGGAGCAGTCTGCATAAGTCTTTCTTCCTTTAAAGTACGAGTGTCCACTTACCAATCTGGAGATTGCTGTTTGAGATGCTCTATCACCTATATGGACAAGTGAAGAGCCCGGTTCCTTGACCAATGATGTGAGGATAGTTGTTGTTTTGAGATATAAAATAGATTCTCTTCACCTTTAAGTATGTTAAAAGATTGGAAATGGGGCGTTTATTATTACTTTAAAAACTTTGTTTTTAATAATAAGGAAAATCTAAATATCAGTAAAAATTCATCACATTTTTCTAAAATTGCTCAATCAATTTAGCAACTACAACAAAATTTTGCACTTACCCTCTTAGATAAAATAACAATTATGCAATCTTCTGTAAAAAATTTTAAGGTGAAAATTTAAATACGGAATTAAGAAATAATAATAATTTTAAGCTCAGTAATTTAAATAGTAATATTGTCATTAAAAATTTTTCAGCTTTATGCAAGAGGTTAAAAATTAAATTTATCAATATACAATTTCCTTACTTATTTCTCTCTCTCTCTCTCTCTCTCTCTCTCTCTCTCTCTCTCTCCTCTCTCTCTCTCTCTCTCTATCTCTCTCTCTCTCTCTCTCTCTCTCTCTCTCTCTCTCTCTCTCTCTCTCTCTCTCTCTCTCTCTCTCTCTCTCTCTCTTCTTTTCAATAGCATTCCCCTTTCTAAACTGTAAGATGCCCTTTTGATTTAATATTATAATTTTAAAAATATCCTTAATTGCTATTTGATTGTTGGGAATTCTAATCAATTTTTGTCTCTTTAATAATCATCTTTTCAGTGGAAAAAAACATTTTTTCCAAAAATTGATGGAATACCACAGGAATCTAATATATCATCTTTCTTCGCTAACTTAGTTTTGCATTATTATGAAAAAAATATACTCTTAATATTAATTTTTTTTTAGATTTATTGATGATTTAATTATCTTTAACTTTCAAAATTACAACATTTTATTAAATAATATTTTCCCCGAAGAATTAATCTTTCTTCGTAATCATTATGATAATATTAATTTCAATTTCTTTGATTTGGGTATTATAAAAGAAGAAAATATCTGCTTTGTTGATTTATACGATAAAAGAAATTATTTTAATTTCAATAAAAATAAAAGAATTACTTGGGATTCTAATGTTTCTAGGAACATCTATTTAAATACCATTTTTAATGAAATGAATAGAATTAAAGGAATATGCAGTAATATTTATTTATCCAGGAAACAAATAGACAAAATCTGTCTAAATTTGATAAAAAAACAATATTATGAAAAAAGTTATACTCTTAATATTAAATGTGCTTTTAGACTTATGGATGATTTTATTATCTTTAATTTTCCAGATTATACAATTTTATTAAATAATATTTACCCCGAGAAATCAATCCTGCTTTGTAATCATGATGATAATATTAAATTTAATTTTTTGGATTTGGGTATTGTAAAAGAAGAAAATAATTGCTATGATTTAAACGAAACAAGAAAATATTTCAATTTTATTAAAAATGAACTAATTACTTTTCATTTTAATGTTTATACAAACATCTATTTAAATACTATTTCGAATCAAATGAATAGATTTAAAAGAATATGTAATAATGTTTATTAATCCAAAAACAATTGGACAAACTCCTTTAAAATTTGATAACAATTAAAGGATACCCAACTAAAGTAATTAAATCCTATATAAATCATTGAGCAAATTGTATGTTATTGCAAACAAATTTGCCAAAAACTTCTTTGTTAATTTATATAATTTTTACCATGCGTAAGTCCATGGCTAAAAATATGTGTAAAAAGGAAATTCCTGTTTCTTTCTCTCTCTCTCCCTCTCTCTCGGTTTTTTTTCTTAAATAAGAGTTATTTTTCTAAAATCATTAAATTGTATAATTAAATATCAGTCTTATTAATTATAAACTGCGTTAAATTATCCAGTTTAGTATTACCTTTTGCGCATCCATTTTCGGGCCTATCCTTGGTAACTAACAGATCAAACGCGCTTCAGCCGAGCAGTAAGAACTCACTATAAAACAAAATCGCACTATTTATGCTTTTACCTCGATCGAAAATATTTTAAAACATTCTTGAGAATTTTTCCGTTCATTTAAGTTCATTTGAATTCGCTACTCACTTTATAGATTTCGTTTTATGCTTTGTTCTGGTTTTTTTTTCCATTACCGTTCATATTCTATTTTTTCTTTACGTTTGTTTTCTGTTTTTTCGTGATATTTATTATTGTACGTGATTCTATTTTGTTTCAAAAAGACGTTTTTGTTCGCTACTCATGCTAGGGTACTGATATATTTTGCTTCGGCTATGTAGATACAATATTAGAAAGCACTCCTCTTCGCGGATATAATCGTCTGAGCTGATGAAAAGATTATATCTTTTTTTCGGATTATTATTATTTTTTTCAATTGGTTGGTTCAAATTGGTTTGAAATAATATTCCATGAATGGTTTTAGCTTAATAAATGTGCGGTTTGTGTCATTTATTTTTATTATTTTTTTTTTTTTGCATGATTTTGCACTTGAGGAAAAATGTTCGTATTGTAGAGTAATGAAATCTCTTGCAAAAACAAAAATAATAATTCTGGTTTATAAAGCAAAATATACGGCATTTGAACTATTCAAAAGTAAATGTAAACGAATAAACTGCTTTTTTTTCAAGCTCTAAGGTACCGTGATAAAATTAAAAGATTTTACCACATTTACCGAATTTTTTGATACTTTTAAAGTTATATTTTATTTTTTATTTTGCGAAAATCATTACCAAGGACGTCTGTGATAATTGGAGAATTTTTTGGTGTTCCAATGAAGTAAGAAACATGATAAATATTACCATACTTCAGTTGTTTTAACAATGCTTTATTTCAGTATAGCGTTGAGCATTACCGTTCTATTGCTTATTTACTTTTTCACTCCGTATACGAAGGATGGGTTTGCAGCTAGTTATAAAAAGCTTGAAAACTTCAAGGAACTTTTATTGCCTTCTTTTGACATTTTATCATTTAAAAAAATGCACCATTAAATTAAACTTTGTAATAAATAATATATTATAAAATGACATACATATTATAACGAATACTCTTAATGTCGGTTTAAAATAAGGAATGTATCAAGAAAAGTATTATGAAGCTTTTTCAAACGTTAAATAAAATCTTACAAGCTCGAAAAAATGCATATTTTTAATTAATTTAATTTAATTAATTTTTTTTAATTAATTAAATTTTCAGGGTCATAAATGTAGAAAATTAAATCACGCAGTTAGTAGAAAATGCAAACTAAGAATAATAATTTTAAATACACAGTACTGCAGTTTTATTTTAAGAAGAGGAATTTGTTTTTTTAAGAATTATCGCAAAGAATATCTTTGTCTTAAAAAAATTGCACACCTATTTCTGAATTAAATATTGAAAGCCATCACTATCCAACATATCACAAGTTGTTTAGTAAAAATATGTTATTCAAAGCGGTATCATATCATTTTTTAATGAAAAACGTGAATGATTATATTTTAGGAGTAAAATAATCTTAAAAAATTTGCACGTACTTACTGTTTACACTTTCGAAGTCTTCCAAGGAACTTTTAATCTCAACCTTAGATTAATTTATCAATGTCAGCAGTATCTGAAATTAAATTCTGTTTGTTTCTTTCAAGATCGCAAGCAGTTGGAATTATAGAGCTATTTCAGCTCAGGTTGTCAACGCTAATGGAACTTGATGGGGACTCGCGTGCTTATAAACAGTGCTTGAAATGCAGTTGACGGTGAGACCTGATTACCCTTAATTTTGCTTATGTGAGAGGGAAATGTCCGCGAGGCTTCATATAAGATGAGCTCGGAGTAAATTACCTTCTTAATTACTGACAAAATAGTGTTGGGCTTACACTCGTATCCCAGAACAAAATTTTGAACAATGACAGGCTGAGAACAACATTCCGTAGTTTTATTTGTCTCTTTTTTGAACAGAGTTTTTTGATTTTCTTCTATTTTATTTTGATAGACTCAGAAACCAAATTATTAAAAAAAAGTATTAACTACTAGACATGTATAAATCAAATCTTGCATAAATGAATAGACAAATTAAATCTATTTCAATCCTTTTTGATAGAATTTCTAACATTAAAAATATAACTCGCATTTTTAAATTTTTTTAGTGTGTTAAAGATACACGTATAAACTTTCCAGGAATCAGTTTTAGAAAGTTTTAGAATTTTTGAAACTCATTTTAACTTAAGCTTTTTAAAAGCGATGAAAAAGAGGATACACAAATGCTTTCTAATACAATATATAGGTTGTAGTTGTTGACGTATGCCTGTTCCAGCAGAAGGGGGTGCGATTGTTCTTGCTTTCCAGTGCCGTCATCTATGGCCAAGAATTCGACTTCTGCCACACCATACGTTGCACCCGTTTATTGGGCGGACCCATTCATACTTCCACTCATTCATCCACAGATCGTAATTTTGACCTGAATCAGAGAACGATCGATCTCCGATCCAGTACCCCCAGAGGTATTGATTTGTTATGGGAACAAGGAGGACTTTTGCGACTCGTCAGATTTAACGCGCATCAGTCACTTTACTACTGGTCTTCGGCCGGTGGGGTTTCGAACACACGAACTCTCGGATATGGGCCCAGTGCCCTACCGACCAGGCTATCCCGGTCCTACAATATATATTTAATCAATGACTGAAGTCCACAGTCGTTTATCATTTATTTAAGCGATATTTATATTTTGTTAGTTCAATTTATCAACAAAAAAATCAGAAACTTTGAATCAAACAATGTGTTCACTCTAAAATAACAATTATAATCAACCAAAAGAAAAGGGGAAATACGACCTTCCTTATTTTTAACGAGATTATGAGGTTCCTTCTCGCTAAGATTGCAGACCCAGTAAATGCGTCTCATTCAACATGGTTACGTAACCATTTCCCTCAAAAACACTTAAAATTTTGATGTTAAGGTACACAATTTTTATTGCTATATGTAAGAATATTTCGTTAAGGCGCTAGTTGTAAAGAAATAGACGATTATTTGCAATTGAAAATAAACAATTGTACTTGAAGAAATATTACCTTTCCAATACAGACTGTGAGACTCAATAAGAAGATATGAGTAAAAAGCAATTTTATTCATTAAAGAGACTTATAACAATCCAAATGGGGATAGGGTTTTACAGCTAATTATTAAGTTTTTTTTTTCATTTTTTTTTAAATTTCACTATGGCTGTTAAGATTTATATCTGGCAACATCTGATCTCTCTCTCTCTCTCTCTCTCTCTCTCTCTCTTGACACTTTTGTTTGACATTTACTTGAGCGTAAGCGCATGAAAAAAGATAATAATGATCTCGTAAAAAAAGTAATTTTTGGAAACGATGGATAAATAATCAATATTTAAAGCAATAAAAGCTAAAAAAAGCATTGAAATCGACTATAACTTTCGAACAAATAGGAATTTCGAAAAGGAAAACTTATTTTGTTAAAAATATGATACAAAATGGTCCTAATCAGTACGCCGAATTTCAACTCACTCTACTTGCATTTCAGAGGACAGTAGCCAACATGTCTTTTTTTTTTACTACAAGTTTAATAGTTAATAATTCTAGAACTAATTATCGAATCTGATTTATTATTATCCTAATTTTTTACTTTTTTCTACATACATTTGTAATTTCAAGTTTTTTAGTCTTGTGGCTTTTAACAGTAAAGCAAAATGTAACGTAAAGCAAAAAGAATGAGAAAAAAAAACTCGCATAAAAGCACTTAAAATTGCAATGACTTTCTAAAGAACATAAATATTGGAAAAAACCGTGTTCATTCATAAGTATTCTGACCCTTTCAACGTACCAAATTTCAATTTTGTAGTTGCATTTCGGCGTCCTGTAAAACATTCCATATGATTTATTGAACACATATAAAAGTTAATAATTATCGCACAAATTATTGAATATTGATTATTTTTTAATTTTATCGTGGTTCCTGAACATTTTCTATGCATCTTAGTAATTTAAAATTTCTGTGTCTTATAGTTTTTGCGCAGCAATACAAAATTTAATGCTAGGTTTACCCAAAGCAGGGATGGTGTGTCGATGGTTCTTACGATTTTTTAATATAAAAAAAGAACCCCGCCACCTTTTTTTAAAAAAAATACTTTTGATAGACGTGACACTTTTTTTATAGTTAGAAATAAATATCTAATATTCAAAATTATATATATGAATTGAAATGTTAATGACAAAGTAAAAATACATGTTATATTACTTTTCTTTTTAAATTTTCAAACTGAAAAATCATACAATTATTTTTTTTTATCTATTTTCATTCACTCTTAGTCCATTAAATTTCGTTCTTTTTCATTCCCTCTTCATTGAAATTCCTTTCTATCTGTTGCATTTCGTTACATTCGTTTTAGAAATAACTCATGTTTAAACATAACATGTCATCTCATGTTTAACATAACTTAACATTTGTTAGTATATGAAATGAATAAAAAAATCTCATATCAGTAAAAAAAGTAAGGAAAATAATGCTTGCATTTATGTCAATAAACAACAAAGTTAAAACAAAAATCGCAGACAGTTGTGTTTTGACAAGAAAAAGTTATGAGAAAACTCAAAGGAAGTTAAGAGAACGCATCTTTGCCAGCCATGTTAATAAAAACAAAATAAAGAAAATAAATGTCTCAGTAGTTTCTTAAAAACTGAACTTCTTATGAGAAACATTGGATGTAAATAGAGATATATGAGGGTAAGTGTGATATAATGAAACTAGGATAATTAGGTTCCTCAATTTAAAAATGTAGAAGGACAATTTTAATTTGCGTGTTGCTTAGCTAAACGTGTAGTACTAAAATTTTTAAATTTTGTATCATCTGTGAATATTTGATATTCGTTTTTAATCTGACTGACTGGTAAAAACTTTTCAATCCATAGATAGTATATATTATAATTGGTTATTTAGTTTTATTCGTAATATTCTCTGCTGTTTCAATGCTTGTGATTCTAGCTATTTTAAAAATTAAATTATTGACACCAAAAATAGTGTTCACTTATTATATTCTATTGAAGTAGTTTGATAAAACCTTACTGCATTACATTTTATCATAAAAATATACTGTTATCATCCTTATTTCTGTTACCATTTTTTATTTTTAAATTAATTTTTATCCAGAAATATGTTCAATCAACGTATACAATTAAATAGTTAGTTAAATTTTTTAAATATTATTAGAAATCAAATTTTCACATTATTACTCAATAATTCATTTAGTTTATACGCTATAAAAGTTTTATAGTTACAAAGAAAAGTATAAGAATTTATTAAATAAATGTTTAGATGGGATAGCAACGGCTACAGAATAAGATCAAAAGATATCCCAGATATATTGCCTGAAACAGTCGAAACCATGAAGCATTTCAATAGTCAAACATTGTTTCCTTTATAATCATCAATAAGCTCTTTATTTATAATATATTTTTTATTAATAAAAACGTAAATTTGAATTGAAAATAAACTTGAAAATAACCTGGGGAAAATAAAATCCACACTACATTTTAAATGTAAAGAAGTCTAATTAAAAGTTCCACTATCTATGATAATACTACATTGAGATAGTAATTGATTTCTTTTTTTTTTCTGCTTCAGATATTCCTCCGATTGTGGAAGCAGTGGTCGGAGGAAAAGCTTTGATCCCCTGTAACGTCTCTTCTCCTCTTGAAGATGATGAGGCAACATTAGTGTTATGGTATAGAGTGGATATGCCTAATCCAATTTATACCTTGGACGTAAGAAATGCAGGCATAAGGAGTGCCAAACATTTTCCATCAACAGAAATAAAAGATAGAGCAAAATTTGATGTGAGTGTACACCCTCCCGTCCTAATACTGACAGACGTAACTCTGAAAGATCAGGCGGATTACCGATGTCGGATTGATCTTAGGAAGTCAAGAACCCTGATTATTCATAGTAGATTACGCATAATAGGTAAGTTTTTTTTCCATGGCCAAACAGTTTTTTTTATTTCGGCATTAAAACGTTATTGTATTTCTCGTCTTTCTATATATCCAAGAGTCTATTATAAGGGTACTTTTAAATTCGAAATTTAAAAAATAAAGAAAATGCATTTTGCTTCTTCAGATTTTTTCAAAACTCTTTACTCACGATACTGTTTACTTAGCACGTTTACGGTATCTCGTAGTACAAAATATCGTAATACAAAATATTTAATTCGTAAATATAAAATATTTAAAACGTATTTTATTTTATTTTGTATTTGAGTAGTAAGTTTTCTTTCGTACTTTCCTCCTAAATTTGTCTTGTTTTAATCTACTGTTTTTTAGCTTTTGTATTTTAAATTACATTGTATTACATATTTCACTATTTATTCCTGTATTTTTGTATTCTTTTTCTGGACCGGGTTTGCCACGGATTTGCCGGGTGATTACGGAACAATATTACTTCTTAATCCCTTGTTTTACTTCGTAAGAATGGAGAAAATCAGCTGCTAAAAAATTCTATAATTGGCATTCACTCGATAGACTTTATAAATAATGATATTTTAATTTATTTTGCTTTTTAAAAAAATTTCAATGCAGAAAAGTATAGCATATTAATTCAAAAAATGCTCAGAGGTTTTGAGCATTTTTTTTAAAAAACGTAAACTGTGAAAAATACATACATTAATATTCTTTTTTTTGTAATTTGCACCGTATATTTGACGGTATTAAGCTCTTTTGTCGACAAAACGGTTTTTCATTCTAATCTGAAGCGGATAAAAACTTTCAGCTCGAATTCTAGTGTTTGCCATGCAGTTTTGCTTACCGTATGATAACTTAATCTTTTCCCAGATAATTTTTAAAAAAAATTTTATACTTCCTCTTGCTTTTCAGAAATTATAATATGCTTTTGAACATCAATTCAATAAAACTGCAACTCGATTTCATTGTCAAATTAATGCAATATTGAAGTGAAATACCCCCTATGTAAAAGTTACCGTTTTGCAATAGGCTTATCTAAATAGTCTTCCAAACCGATTCTTTTGAACGAAGCAGGATAAGTACAAATGCTAACTTAATTTTTCTGCTTAGAACATTTGTTTTAAAAACTCTTCCCAATTTTATCATTTTCAACTTTCTGTGTGTCAATCAAGATCATAAGAGTAACCCGACTTTTTTATTAGGGTGGGCCACGACAGTTTTAAACGTTTTTACACTTGAATATTATTTCATTATGTAAGAACTCTAATGTAAAGACAGTTTCAGATGGTTCTTCATAATAAAATCTACAGCTGTGGTGGCTCAAGGGATAACGTATTCGCTTCTCAATTGATGTTAGCTAGGTTCGATTGCCAATGGTGGTTGGTTGATACGAATTCTACTTCCTGCTCGCACCAACCGCAATACAAATAAAATATCCTCAGTGGTAAACGGATCATAGGATCCTTGCTGTCTGGCTAACCATATGAGGTAGGCTTTGTGGTTTTAATATCACGTAACGTAAATACGGGTTAATGCCATCAAAATGTCCTCCATGAAGGCTAGTTTGCACCAATGCTTGATCCAAAAATTTACTTGTCTTCTACATATTTTTTTTGCAAAATTACAAGTCTATGGAGATTAACTTTGATAAGTCGTAAACTCAGAATTGAGTCTGTTGTTCAATGCCAGTTATAAAACGAAAAAAAAAAATATAAAACACTAGAGCCATGGTAGCTCAAAAAAAGCAATGCAGTAATCCATGCTTAATTCCCAGAGATGTTTGGTAGATGCAAATTCTGCTGGTATTAAATATTTATGTCTGTTAGGAGTACAGATATATTCCGTAACTTACACGGCGTTAAATTGTTCCCATACAGTAAAAATCTGTTGTGACTACAAATTTACTTTATAACGTTCATTTAAAAATTTGTCTTGTAAGGTTGATAGCAAGTCTGTCGTAATTTTAACGTTCCATTCGCAATTTTTACGGAGAAAACTTGTTTTTGCATTGTAAGAAAAATTCGTGATTACGGATTTACTTTTTCACATTTGTGGGAAAAAACTCGTTCTTGCTACTGTTTGACTTCTAAAAAGTACTGCTTTGCGCAATCTACCTAGCTGCCAGTTTAAAATCATCTTTTTTTACGCACTTTCCATTTGTTTAATAAAATGTGCTAAATTTCTTTTTGATACCTTCCATGTGTTAGCCTAAGTTCTAGAAATTGGAACAGTGAAAGCTGTTACGTGTGCTGGTAATTGATAGTATGAAGTTGGTGACCCCTTGAAATATTTTAAGTCTTTTTTGACGAAAAAAAAACTGAGAGATTAATATATGTAAATGAAATTACTATTTTAGTTGTAAAACAATAGGTTTTACAAATCAAAAACATTTTATTTAGAAAATAACTTGAATTAAAATAGTTTTTACTAAAAAAAAAATACTTTAGATTTATCACCGAGGGAAACTAAAAAGGACTAAATGTTCACATCACTCAAAGTAGTATGATCGTGTCCAACCCAAGAGAGACGAAATGTTCTTTTCAGCTTCGGTGAATCTTCAGACATTTGGCCTCATTTCCTTTTGTTTAGCCACAGTCTACAACACATGTCTAAGTTGTTACGACCCATTTCTGTCTAAAAGAAAGCTTCTCCTGAGAAGAGGAGGATCTTTTGCGAACCTTTATCAACCAGTAATCTTTCTTCTTTCAGTAACTTTTCTTTCTCTCTTTATCCGGTACACAACCCCAAGTTATTAAATTCCCACTAAATATTATTTATTATAAAAATAGAAAACAATTCAATATCATTCAACACAATGTTAAGTTGAACTTAAACAATGTATTTAAGTGCAATAAACAAAACCTACGAAAAATGCACTTTATTAAATAAATAAAGCATTCCTATAAAAAATACCATAATTCATAACGTAAAGACATTTTCAAAATATGCATTTAATACTTTTTTCAATTTGTCAAGGAAACGAAACAAAAAATGTTACAAACCAATGCTAAACCATTGCAGAATACTATATTTTATTAAGCATAGAGATGCACTTTAGCATTAATAACAGAAATTCGTTTTAAATTGAAATAGCCTAATTTCGATGCAATTTCAACCTCTCATGCATATCAAATTTTACTGAGCATATTACTACTAAGACCAAAATTTTGAATCCAGATTTTTCTTCACTAACATTTAATCACCTACATTACGCGAATTTGGTTTACAACATTTATGTGCATGATGCAATTGCCCAAATGAATTAATGACTTTGCATCGCGTTTAGTTTTGATAGTATGAAATGACCAAAAAAATATTTAAAAAAATTTTGCATTTAGACTGAGTACTTAAATATATTTCACTACTTAATTGTTGAGATAAATTTTAAAAATAATTATTATGACATACATCACAAGTTCGTATTTAAAATTGTGGTTGCACAATGTGGATTAAATAAAGTGCCTTGATTTTTCAAAATATTACAATTCTGTACATTGATTAAAATAAACTATTCTTTATAATAGTTATAAACATTTGCATGAGGTGTTTTTCTAACTATTCAAAAAAAATCTCTCAGATTTAATGCAGTTTTTAATTAAATTTGTCTTAAAGCAGTTTTAATCATTATAACCTCAAAATTTCATGTAATCTTTGAAAGTTTAAAATTTATTTTTAAAAACAATCAAACAAACATCACATATGAAACGAAGCTGGAATTGCATAAATCTATTCTTGAAATAAATCGATGAATTCAGCAAATATAAAACAATTAATGAATCCTCGTATTTCCTTTTATGAAATGTCTGCGACTCATCTGAAAATGTGGACAAAAAATATTACTTTCAAAAACTTAAAATTGATTGAAAAGAGCTATAACTGTTATTTTTTATTTAATTTAATTTTTAATTTAATCTTTAATTTAATCTTTAATTTAATCTTTAATAATCATTTATCGCTGAGTTAAACTATACAAAAAAATCACCCGGATCTTAGCGTTTTATAAAAATTTCGATTTCGTGATTTTATGTAAGGAACAAAAATTCTTCTTCTTTTTTATTTATTTATTTATTTTGAAAAATTTGTACAATTTCAATGAATTCTTTCAATAGGTATAATGAATTAAGTTTTAAATTAAAATTTGAAAACATAATAATAGTTAATTTAGTTGCTATTGAGATTAATTCATATTTTCTTGTCACGTTCATTAATCTATTCTATATGGCTTAAACTATTTATTTCTTTAACAAAAATGTACTTTAATTTCACTAAATAACAAGGAAACTAAAAACAATTAATGACCCTTTCTAAGTATAGCTGTTTAACCGGTCGAAATGAAGTTTCTTGGCTTAAAGTTATAAAAAATAAGTTCAAGCTTAATGTTATGAAAAATAAGTTCAAATGCATATCTTAAGTCTTTCTTAATAGCATTGTTTGATACACCGAAGCTAATCATCAGATACAAATTTCTTAAAAAGAACCTTGAATTGTTTAAAGCTATACGTTATACATTTGATCCTTAATAGTTATATGTTATAGGTCTCAGAATCAGAATTTTTTCTGTACACTATTGGAATTTTCATTCTAAAATTATGGCAAAATAACCAGCAGCAATCTGACCATATAATTAAACATAAAGTTTACAGTAATTAGCATTTTTTACTTTACGATTTCGAAACCATTTACAAATAAAATGGCTAAAAAATCATGAATACCAAGCTATATGGTTTTGTAACCATGTTCAACTATCATGGTTTCGAAACCGAAAAAAAGAAATTTAACATGACATTGGAGATAGGCTTTTCGTTAGATAATGGTTGAGTTGTGTTTCATCAAATGAATGGTGGAATGTGGTTTAATTAGTTTTGGTTTATCTGGTTGTTTCGCTTATTATAAGAGCTGGAAAGCTTTCTTGCGTTAAGCAACTTTGTCGTGCTCCCTTCTATTTGTGAGTGAGAGGTGCGTAAATAGAAACTCTCTTCTTGAAGTAAAGGAATAAAAAAAATACTATGGCGTCAAAGCTTGGACTCGAATCCCTGTTCTAGTTGGTCAACATAGTGGCTTCATTAGATGGGCCAATATATATATATATATATATATATATATATATATATATATATATATATATATATATATATATATATATATATATATATATATATATATATATATATATATATATATATATATATATATACACGGTCTTTTCGTTTACCCAAATCATGAAATTGAAATTCTCTAAAATGTCTCAATATTGGTATAGATTATTATATTTATAACAGTTCTGTATAATTTATACTTTTTTTCAGTTCCTCCAAATAAGCCAATCATTATGGATGAGCATGGACAACATCTCCATGGTATCGTGGGACCTTATGATGAAGGATCTTTTGTCAAGTTCGTGTGTGAGGTTGACGGAGGTAAGCAAATTGATAAAAATACAACACATTACAGGAATTGATTTTTCTTTCAAAATTTTAACATAAAATTGGTTTTATTTATTTATGAATATGTTGAAGATGGTAAGACTTTTCCTTGAGCTTCCAGAAATTATGAAGTTTTATGAATTAATTGCTTAAAAACTTTGTTTTACGTATTACTAACCCAAAACAGGCTAAGAAGGTACATCATTTCAACGAAATTTGTTTTTTCAAAAAAATTCAATATAAGATTCATTTTACTTTTTTTCAATTATTTAACCTGATGTGTACGGACATTTTTTGAATACCTTTAAAGAAAGAAAATTTTGTGAATTATATTTAACATCCCTAAATTGTATTACACTTTTAATTAACTTTATAAAACGTATTTCCTGTCAACAAGACATACCTTTTTTTCTTTTCTGACGGAACTTTTAAAAAGAAAATTTTAAGTAATCCTTGATTTAATCCTTTGTTCAAATTTATAGTTATCCCTAGTTAACTTGTTAAAAATTTTATTCTTCTCAAAATGGGATTTTAAAATTTTTAGTATAAGCTATCTATTGAGCATTATCTACGGTAATATTATATCTCTTTTCTGAGGATTAAAATTTAAACTGTTAAGGGGCGTAACGTTTTAGTTTCCAAACAGTTTTTAATTAAAATAGTGCATATGTAACTTTTTTCCTTATACTTGCATAATTTTCAAATTTTCATTTTTAAGCTTATTAATTGCTTTCAAACTGTTAAAATTAGTTTAAAACCTTTCTCAAACCTTTAAGAGGTCAAGGAAATTTTGATTTCATTGAGACGATTCTATGTAACGAATTTTTTCTATAACTTTGTAGGAGACTACAAAGTTATGTAAATATATATTTTGTAACTTGATATATTATTATTAATTCGGGTTCAACACAGGCAGATATATTATTCAAATTGAAACACTATTGAAAAATGTTGCAAAGAACTTTTATAACCTAATTTCGTTTAGATCAAAAATTTGATGAAAAAATGAGATACTATGATGACTTAAACACAAGGGAAAAGCCATAATGAATTAAGTTATACTTATTATAATTATTTAGATGATAATTATACACAAAGCAAGTACTTCTAACAGAATACAGGGTGATACAGCACAGCTGTTAGAAACTTGTGTTATAAGGATTACGCATTTTAATAATTAAGTGTTGCGTGACAACTTACGACTTGAAATACCAACATATGCAGCAACATATGACTGGTTGTTTTTGTGCATCTGAACCATTCCTTTCTGTTTCTATATATTTGCATTAATCTAAGAAATCCTAATCTTATGCTATTTTTTATAATAATTATATTATTGTATTATAATAATTATATTATTGTATTATAATAATTATATTATTGTATTATAATGATTATATTGTAATAATTATGTTAATATATTATATTAATCATTTAATTCCATTCTTCCCCATTTCATTGCTTAGAAAAAGCTAATATTTTTGCACTTAACTGATTTGATGACTAATGTTCGATGTCAAGACGAACGCAACTCTCTAGTTTTGTCCTGGAATCAGTAAGCTACTGTGAATTGCCCATTCTAATGTAATTCTCGCTATATGAATTATTATGGAACACAATATAGACATGAAATTAATATAATCTTGTTAAAGAAAAGTATTAGTTCAAATGAGCACGGAACGACATTTTTGCTTGTGAAAGCGGCCCACAAAGGTGCACGATGACATTTCCAGCTATTTGTCGCTATGATATTCTCAATCATTATGATGTACCTTATTTTAATTTTAATTTTTAAAATTATTAAATGAAAAATTACTTGATAAATACAATACTTAAATACCACACTTAAGGAAAATTTGGTCATTTTTTAATTATATACTACATTTAGGCATATTTGACTAGATTTCATCCATGCAAATAAAATCAAATATCTCAAAATCCCTTAAAATTGCTACTCTACTTTAACTTGAATAGCTTTTTTTTATGTAAAAATGGATACTTTTTTTCGCCGTCATACGAATATAAGTCTATTTTTTAAACCAATTTTATGATTTCATTTTTAAAAAATTATGCGAAAAAGATAAAGTGTTAAAAAAATTAAAATAAATAAATAACGTGGGAAAAGTTTTATCTAGACCAAGCACTGAAATCTGAATTTAAATAAAAGGAATGAAAGCTTACTTCTACAGTAAAAGAAAGAAAAACTAGAGTTAATAATTAATAATATTAAACACTTTTGTCCAGGAATTAAAATATATAAGGTGTAAAATTATACGTAACTTTTAAACAATGCCTGTCAAAATAACGAAGTGTGTATTTCTTATTTTACTATTCATGCAAATATTATATTCTTTGTATTCATGAATATTATTAATGATAATTTAAGTTCGTAGTGATTTCAATCACTTAACTATGGTTTTGAACACAGTGTTTTATATATATATATATATATATATATATATATATATATATATATATATATATATATATATATATATATATATATATATATATATATATATATATATATATATATATATATATATATATATATATATATATATATGTAAAGTACTTTACAGTGAAACGTAAGTTTAATGTATGTATTTAATTTCTTGCTGGTATATTATTTTATTTAACTTTTTGGGTAAATCAATTTTATTTAAATACTACTCTTTTCTCATTTTAATGGCATTACAAATTTATTATATCTCTTTTTCATATTTTTCCCTTAAACTTCTTTGTTTGACTTCACTTTTAAATATTTTTCCTATTTTCTTTTAGAAGTGATTTTTTGATGTTTATTACACTGTTCATCAAATAAACATATGTATTTAGCGTTATTTGTGTTAGATTGCTATTTATATTGTTAGGTTTGCTACTTTTTGCTTTTAACTTTTGAATCTAATTATCTGAATATTAAGAATTTAAAAAAAAAATTCTAATCAAATTTTTTATTATCCACTTGCATAAATTGGCACTACCTAAGGCGTTGTTTTTATAATATTTGTGTTTTCCAGGAGACCCTTCACCAAACGTTACTTGGTGGCGTGGAGAAGAGCAAATTGACGAGGATTTTAAAATAATCAGGCAAAGATTCGTCCGAAACGAGCTTATAATCAATAAAATAGAAAGGTCAGATCTACTGATTGAATATGCATGTCAAGCCTCCAACACTTATCTCGCCAAACCGGTTACGTCATCTGTGCAGTTAGACATTAATTGTAAGTATAGATTGTAAATAGTAGTAAATTATGGGTATATATATATATATATATATATATATATATATATATATATATATATATATATATATATATATTTTTAATTAAAACGCTCCATTAACACCAAAGAACTAAAAGAACTCCATTAAAAATCTTGCCAGAATAAAGTGATATTCGACAACGCTTTTTTTTATTTATTTGCTTACAATGGCAAGCCAGGAATAAATATCAAAAAGGGATACAAAGAAAATAGTAAATAGATTATATTTGGATATTATTAAAAGTATTGCCTTAAAAGTTCTCGTGCACGTCAGATGTCTCAATGTCGCCGTAAAGTAATGCATATCGATTCATCGAGTCGATTCGTTGGCTCTGCCGATTTACAGAAAGAGAAGTCAGGATTCTAAAAGATTTTCACGCGATGGAGATGTTCTGTCAAACACTAATGCCCTGTCAGAAGACAAAACTTTGCTTCTGCTTGAATCATTGCTAAAAGATCTTCAGCCCTCCGCCTCTAATTTTATTCCGTCCTGAATTTGTATTTTATTGCCCCCGATCTATTTTTTGCTTGATGCATAACTATATAAAACGTAGAATAACAAGAAATCTCTTTTAATTATAAAATTTCCATAATTTCGGGCACTTTTTTGCAAGACTGCCCGCCTGCTAGTTCTCAAATATGCCACAGTCGTCAGGTATACATTAAGGCACAACTCGGTTCATTTTTAAAAATTAATTCTGCAAATGTCCCCGATTTCTTCTGATGAAGGTGAACTAACCTGACTAGCTAGAACTGCAGCTTAGAAAGATAACTTTATCAAACTCATCATCAAAAAAGTCAATAAATGTTTAAAAGCAGAACCGTGGTGGCTGAAAGGATAGAATGCGTTCAACTCAATGAGGTAAAAGGTCCAAATCCCAGCGTTGACTGGCAGATACAAATTCTGCCCCCGGCTCGCACCGATCACAATATTGACGAAAAATATCCCCAGCGAAAGACAGATCATGGGTTAGAGACCCCTTGACGTCAGGCTAACAGTGGGAAGTTTTCGTGGACTTCCTCTCCATGTGATACAAATGCGGGTTAGTTTCATCACACTGTCCTCCAGGAAGACAAATTTCTCTCAATACTTGATCCAGAAGTTTCCTTTATTCTGGATTGGTTCAAATTTACAAGGCTGCAGGGCTGTAATTAAGCCGCCTAAAATAAGAATAAGTGCGATGAAACACCTAAACCTGCATTATCGAGATTTTCATAAGAAAAAGCTTTCCGTATTAAAATGCAACCACTCAGATTCCGTATACTTCGTGTGAATAGCTCCTGGAGCGCAAAACTTTTAAAAACATTTGTGGAGCTGTTTCTATTATAAAGCTCTTCCGAAAGGCATAAATTAGCTTCAATTTGTACCATATCTAGTTGAATAGCAGATTTTTCTACCTCCTCAATGACATTTAGCAATTCAAGATTCTGCATTTACGATTATCTTAATAATTCTAAAGTAAAAAAATTACTTCATTTTAATAGAAACTATTGAATCAAAATAAGATTGCTATACTTTATAAAACATAAAATAAATAATATCAATAAATACATTTTCCTGCTATTCTTTTTTATGCCATGAACAAATAGTTAAAGAGTAGTTAAATCTATTTCTGAAACGAAAAACTGTACACGTTTCGCTTTAATTTGTTCTCTTTGTTTTAATAAAGAACAATTCAAACAGGCCATGTTTTTACCAAATTGTTATTTCTTCACTCCTCCAAATATAGAAAGACTCACAACAAGTAAAAGTGTATAAAACAATATTTTGTTAATTAATTTCATAGTACAATATAACGGTTGTAGCATAAGTATTGACAAAAGAAAGAATATTTTTTAAGAAAAAAGGCCAGTATTATCTTGACATAATTAATTGGATACTTGCCAGCAACGTCGATGCGTCGAGCAACGAGTATGGATACTAATTGTCTGCTGAAACGTTGTTTTTTTCCAATCCTATTTCGACTAAGCCTTGTCCATCAACTATGAACTATCTAACGTGACTCATTCTATATTCATTTGAAAAGAAAATTTTGGTTTATGCAGCAAAGTTGCCTGACTCACAAAACAAAAGTTATCGCAGTTGGAAAAAAATACCTACACAAATTACAAATCTGGGTTAAATCAAGAAAAATTATATTTTAATAAATTCAATAAACGATACGGCGTTGTATATATATTAATATTAGTTAAAATCTTAATTTAGGGGGGAGAATCAGTACTCAAGCCAGCGTGTCCAATTATAACTAATTTTCCGTTGTATTTTTGTATGAAAGATATGTTATTATTTTAATAGAGTTTTAAGCACCAATTCCGTATTTATTTTCGTATATAACCTAATAAGAAATTTTCTGACTCCCTGAAATATTTTTGTTAAAATTTTTAATGGAAATTTTCTTACAACATTTCTAAAAGCTTTTCAAAAAATATAAAGCATGTATGTTGCAAAAAATGAAGCAGAAAAGGAACCATCTTGAATAACTTTTGATGTAATGATCGGATCTTCACGTTCTAGGACTCAATCTGAATGGTTTCAGGTGGTGACCTCGAATATACTAGTTAATTAGTGCAGTCGACATTTTAAGTTACGAAATCAGGCACAACAACGTACTTTGTCTTAATAAAAACATACCTATTTTTTTAAACTTATTCAGATTATTGAGCCTTAAAATATAAAAATATAGGGTGTATTCGCAATCTGGAAATATGCTTCCCATGGATTGGTTGGATGTGATCCAAAGTTTAGACCTCATAGTGCTAATTTTACTACTTGCGTAAAGCGCCATTTCTCGTGAACTTTTCAAGAAATTTAAAAATTTTCGGTGCACATCTATAAAATCCATTTATCCAAAGATAATTCCAAGCAAGAAATAAGCTTTAGTAAATATTTTAAATTTTTTGTAATAATGACCGAAAAAAAATTTGAAATGTAAGGTACAACATTTTTTTACATGATTTTAGAGTGTGTAATTTTACATGGTAAAACACAAAATTTGTGGGAAATCAATTAAATAGTTCCTGAGATATTGAATTTCAATAAAATCATTTATTAAAATTCGATTTTTCAGGAATTATTCAACAGATTTCGCTAAAGTTTTGTATTTTGCCATGTAAAATTACATACATGACCTAAAAACCTTACAGTTAAAAATATTTTTCGACAATAATTTAATAAAATAATAAACATTTAGTAAAATTTACTTTTTTCATGAAATTATATTTGGATAAACAAATTTTAGAATTGCGTGTAAAAAGTTTTCAATTCGCTTAAAAAGTTCTCGAGGAATGGCGAAATACGCAAAAAGTAAAATTAATATTAAGGAGTTCAAATTTTGGCTCGCTCTACTGACCAAGCTATGGCGACATATTATCCAAATTACCCCCTATATTTTGTGGGTCAGATATCCAAATACATCAAAAAAACAGTTTAGTTTATTCAGAAAAAACATGTTTTTCTTTCTGATTTCATGACCTATTATCGTCTGCTCTAATTAGTCTATTTTAGATCTACCCCTCGAACCTTTAAGATTGGGTCCTAAAACCTGAAGATCCAATTATTAGATCAAAAGTTATTCAAGGTAGTGCGTTTTTAATTTTTAATTTATTTATTTTCTTTGCACATTGTTGTACATTCTGTGGTTTTCGGTACTACTCTGGTTCGGTGGGCTGGTGAAAACAATGTTTCACAGTACCCAACATTAGAAAATTTGGCTATTTTCCTATTACAATAATACCAATAGCACATAGTACAATAATTAATTAGGCTAAAATGCCATCAATAATAGTTAGAAGATTTATTTTTGGTCTCCGAAACATAATAGCATCCACATTTCTGTGATAAAAAATAGAAAACGGTCAAAAAATAAAATAAACCATTCAAACAAAAATATTAGTTTAATTTGATTAAAAGTTAACGAGTTCAGTATCCTCATTCAACATAAGTGCATTGTAAAAACTGTGGTTTAATATATCTTCGTATTTGGTGTTGAATAACCCCAAAAAATTGCGTGAAAAAATATAATTTTTCAAATTAACACCAAATCAAAAGTACTACTTATGTTCTATGTATTTTATTTCTTGTAAGGAGTACGCGGAAAATACATACGTACTCATTAGTGTTTTATAACTATCCATGAATGGCTTATTTATTGGGTTAAAACAGGCTATTTATAAAAATTCTTTTCATTAGAGTTTTTCCTTCGTAAATCATACGTAAATTAACAATTTTTCAAAGTTTTAAAATAAAAATAAATATCTAATATATCTTTTGTTTTTGAATAGTGGAAAAAAATATATTTTCACTTCAAATAATCAGCTAAGTAATAAAATCATGTTTGTAAAGAATATAAAGAAATTTTTACCAAAATAATTAGTTTCACCATTGTTTTGAGCAAAAGACAGAACAAAAATATTTATTATTGAATAAATTTTGAGACATAAGAAAGAAATAGGAATAGAATAGAGCATGGTTTTTTTCTTTAAAAAAACCTTAAAGTTATAACTTTTCAAACCATCAATGTTCTTTATAAAAGATTCCAGCACGATGATCACATCATCAATCCATAAAACAAGAATACATTGCTTTCTTAATGCTTAAAAGGCTTAGTGCAAACAGAAAAAATATTTATTATTCAAGTCAATTTTGAAGAAAACAGTAATTTTCATTATTTTCTTTGGATAAAAACACAAATAAATAAAGCTATTATATTTACATATACATTAATTTTGTGATAAGCATTCAAAGACTTTAAAGTTTCAGGGAAAATCCTTTATATTGTTAGTGTTTGTTCCGTGTTTGTTTAATTGTTTCTTTGTTTCTTTGAAATTATATTAATAATAGGTACCAATTATTGTTTCATTCTAAATGAAATTATTCTTGGATAATCAAAATTCAATAATTATGGAAGGTATTTCTATAGATTATAATTTACAATAAATTTTTTGACATCAATTAAAAAAATAATATGTTTCCTTTGCAAAACTTGAAATGAATATTTTATTTATAAAAAAGCTTTGTTAGTTTAATCTATAAGTGATAAATGAAAAATCCTTAATAGAAATTAATTTATTAAAATAAATATTTATACTAATAAAAATTAATCATAATTATGTAATATTTGTAATAATAAAAATTAATTAATTAATTTACATACGGTTTATAAGCTCTATTTGTTTGATAATTGATTCATTATATTATTTAATAGTCATTTGTCTATTGAATAGCCTTTTTTAAAGCAATGAGAAAATTGCTTGCTTCGCTTCTAAAATAAATTTTTTATATCATTCAAAATATTATTGTTTTAAGCTTTACGTTTATTTAATGTTACATAAGTAATATCAGTTTCGAACTGAAAGAAATGTATCTTTTGCAATCTCTTGTATTTTTGTGCATGACTGCTTCAAAAGCTTAAATGCTTAATTTATTTCATGTAATCAGTTTTTTTTTTAGAAATTATAATTTAAAATACTCATTTATCATTCATAAAATACTTTTCTTTGCAATGAGCGATTATAAAGTTATATTTCATTACAGTATTTTTATTTTTATTTAGACCTACAATGACTAATTTGACGGAAATATTCATAAAAAAAAGTTTCTTTTATCGTTTAAACAAATTAAATATTTAAAAAAAAGGATAATTTATGTTTTTTCATTTACAGGAATAAATATTTCTAAAACATTTATTGAAAGAAAAGAAATGGGTATGATTTATTAAAAAAATGGGAAAGGTATTTCTGTTAAAAAAAATTTCCATTATATACACTTTTTTTAATGCAAAAACATTTGGTATATTAAATTCCCATTTTAAAATAAAAAAAAATGTCGGAAAATTACGAATTTTTAAATAAGTAATTTTGCAGCTTTTTAGTAATACAAAAACGCTTACAGTCCTTGTGTGTAGGTACTAATTTATAAAAACAAGACGTTCTGTATTAAATGAAACATTTTGGTATATGAAAAGATAATTTTCTTTTTGGAGTCATCATTCCTTTTTTTAGATAAATCTATTAATTTCCTTCGTGTTTTACGTCACGATGTCTGTTGTTCAAAGTATTATATATGATTAATTGTGTGGAAATAAATATTATTTATGTCTGACTCTTACCTGCTGTTCATAAATTCTTTAATCAATAAAAATTTGATTAGTAGTAATCCATTTATTATCGTAAAGCAAATATACCGCATTACAAAAAAAACGTCCAATTCCATTCGACTTAATACCAGAAGCAATCATTATTTCGGAAAAAAACAATAATTTCATTCTTTTTAAATTTTTCTAAAGTAATTACTTTTTTTTATCAATTGACAGTAATCAAAGTCTAAGTTTTTTCTGTTTTTTTATTTTTTTATTTTTAAAACTGAAATATTGGAAGTGTTATTTAAATAAATTTCTTACAAAATTGTACTTATTCTTCTTTTTAGTTAACACTGAGTTTTCCATATGAATTTCATTTATGTATTTTAATTTTTAAACATGCTAAGGTTCATTAATTAATTTTGTTATTGTTTTTTTTTATATTCATGAAAAATTAACCAAGCCATAAACTCTCTTACGAATGCCATTCTCTATTTAGAGAAAGATGCATATTTCTTTTCATTTTGTCAATAACAGAATTTGGTCGTGCAATGTGCATATATTTTAAACTCCCTTCCCAAACGTATTCTTTACTTCCGCAGATAGAAATCCAGATAGAAATCTACGAATGCAGATAGAAATCTACAAAAAATTTATATTTTATTTCTGAATTAATGAAAATAAAGAACGTCCTGAGGGATGTGAAGAATAAAATAGTCTGCTGCAATAAATTTGGCTAAAACGGAAATAAGCTATTCAAGCGAAATCAAGCACTAGAAAGTAACATAAATGATCTATTTCATAATACACCTACGTAGACATCTAATAAATAAAATATTTTTACCTTTTTTGACAAATAAACTAGCTTCTGATACTTCAATGATTCTTGATATTATCTTGGTATTTCTTAAAAAATAAAAGGTGTTTATAGTGATTCAGTTAATTTCAAAGTGCGTTGACATAAAATTTTTGCAGAATAATACTTATGTAGAATTTATTTATATCTTCATATTAGAATATCAGCCTATGGGGGATGATGTAACAATGATATTGTCTTAGCTATTATTTTTATTAGGATAAAATTTTATTGTTTTTGAATAAAAAGGAGTAATAGGATAAAATTAAGCAAGATATCAAAGTATTTCTTGATAATTGTCCTAGGTTTTTAGGCTTATAATTGTTTCTTTCCGTCGTGTTAAGCATATTAAGTTTATTTCCATAAAATATGGATGCTAAGTTAACTTAAATATATTTGAATTAATTCATTCCTCACTGAGATAAAACTTCTAATAACATTACTGTACTGTATGGTAATGGCATTTCTAAAAAAGTGGTATTTAAACCAATCGTTTGGGAATTTTTCCGTTTATATGGTAACGTATAACCTTGAAATTTTGATTCATGATAAAATTACCACATTTATAAAAGTTTATCACCGATAATGAATCCATATTTTATAGTTAATTTTACCAAACTAAAAGTTTATCACCGATAATAAATCCATATTTTGTAGTTAATTTTCCCAAACTCATTGCCAAAGCACTTTATAAATTACCAAGCTTTTTGGTGTTCCTATACAGCCAAAAAACCTGTAATATAAGTAAATTAACCTGTAATATACCTGTAATATAATGTTAATTTACCTGTAATATAAGTAAATATAACCATTTTCTGGAAGTTTTGACGATACTTTTTTTCTCAGTGTTGAAACTAGAAAAAATTTCTGAAATTTTGAAGGAAACAGTTTAGACTTACTTAATGAGGAATTAGACAACTCGAGAATATTTTTTCATAAAAGTTAAAGATGAAACTCATAAGAATAACAAATATGGAAAGATAAAACGCAATTTTTGTGTGTTGTATAAACGCTAAAATACGTTTTTTTAATAAAGTGGTTTTCTGTTTCTTTTAATTTACTTAAATAATTTTATAGAAATCAACGAAATCCAATAAAAAAGCTAAACTTTCTCTTCTTTATCTTTAAACGAAGTAAAAATGTTGGAAGATACAAAATATGTGCTACACTTCTAGTTTCCACCGCATGTAGATTTTTATTCCATTGAGTCTTTAGTAATAATAATTAAACGATTCCATTTGAGCTTTCCATATGATGCTATTAAACATATAATACAATAAAAAGATTGCATACAATGCTATTTCGTAATTAAAATATTTTTTCACAAAATATACCCACATGTTTCTGAATCTAATACAGTAATTTAAACACTGTTATTTTTCAACTGAACAAATTGGATTCATGCCTTCGTTTTACTTAAATTCTGAGTCAGACTTAGGCTTGATTTAGAGGTAGGGCAGCTCCAAAGAGAAGGGCACATTGATCAGAGATCTAATGTAACCAAACCCAAATTCATGAATAACAATAAAGCTTTATTGCTAAAATAAAGTTTAGCAAACATCTGACTGGAGTGTCTTGCAGTTCTCAAGCTTTAATGTAATATTGCCCTAAATGCTCAATTCTTAGAGCAGAAAAGACCTCGCAATCACAAAGTATAAGTCGTGAAGTCTCCTCCTCAAGATGACAACCTCGACAAAGAGAATCAGATTCAATACCCATTATGCATAGGTGTCTCTTGAGGGTTTAGTATCCAGTGAAAAGACCAATGATCTTCCTCAAACTGTTCCTGTTTAGCTTAAGAAGCGCTTTTTGACGGGAGGCTCTTTTTTGTAGGACAGACACGATTTAGCTCTTTAGCTTTTCTCAGACTATCCGAGTTGCGCATTGCTTCGTCAGCCATCTCATTTCCAAGAATGCCCATATGCCCAGGTACCCAATGTAGGCATACCTTCTTATGTGTACAGAGGTAACAGATCATTAATATTTCCAGTTTCATTTAACATTCTTAATAAAATTGTGTAAACTATTCCATTGGAACTTTTCATATGATGCTATTAACCATATGATACTATTAAAATATTCCATACAATGCTATTACGTAATTAAATAATATTTTTACTAAACATGCCCACGTGTTTCTGAAAACTAATTTAGCAATTTAAACGCTGTTAAGTTTTAATTAAATTTATTGAAATTGTGTGTTCTTTAAATTAATTTCTGAGCTAATTATTTTAAATACATTTCAAACTTGCCAATTAGTGTCAGAAAGGCTATTGTTTATATTTTTAATGAGATTCATGAATTATATTATTCAAATATTTTTCACCAGCGGTTTTCATCTTTTGTTAAGAATAGATTCTGTTGCATTTTTTCTTATTTCAATTGGAACATATCATCTTGAATTTATACGTTTTTTATTTCAGTAATGCCCTTGGAATCTAAAATACTTGGCTCCCGTATTATTTTGATGGCAGGAGAAGAGCATGAATTTGTATGCGAAACGAGAGGCTCAAGACAGAAAGCTCTTACATCTTGGTGGCTAGAAAGCCATAAAATTGGAATTGGCACCAGCGAAGTTACAAGAGAGAATGGGAATGTCACTCTCAGTACCCTCATATTCACCCCAAGTCCTACAGACAACGGTAAAAGGTTGATTTGTAAATCCGCCAATCCTTCTTTACCAAAAGCAACAATAGAGGATGAAAAAATACTCCGCGTCCAATGTAAGTAACTTTGTTCTTATGATATACGAGTTTTCACCTTCTTCTTTATATCACTTTTCTTACAATTGTTGAAATAAGTTTGAAAGTCATTTTTTTTTGTCCAGGTTTAAAATTGATTTGGGGTCGCTTTTTCTTTGAATTTAATAAAAAAAAACAGTTCTAAGGGATAGAGTTGATTAAATAAATTATTAAACCCATTATCACTTTTAAAGCAAATAAAAGGAGCAGTAGCAAAAGATCCACTAAAAAAATATTGGTGTATTGTTAGCATAATAAAATACATTTTTAAGTACAAAAATTTAATTATCGTGCAAAAATTACATCGAACATAAAATTGACAAAATAATTACTGTTTAAACGAAAACTATCATTACTAAAAATGTGATCATTATTTAAAAAATCTATTTTTGCAATGAAGACATAAATTAAGTCTAATGTGCCTTAAATCATTTGTTGTCAGTAAGAAAACAAAAAAAAAATATTAATTTAAAAATGAATTATATCAGGGAAAAATATAAATAAAAAATGTAATTACATGCGATAAAAATGTGATATTTGCACTTAAGAATTTTAGTTTACCTAAACGCCGAAAATGGTGGCAACTATACATCAAAATTTTTTGCAGTGTAAGGAAATGATAAAAGAAACGTTTAAAGAGGAAAGATAGTTTCCAAAACTTAAACGTTTAATTTAACGTGTTTCATTTCTCATTTATTTTCAAACACTTCTTAAGAAATAACAAATATAATAATAGGAAAAAAAAAGATAAAAGGAATATAGACAACTAACTAAATTTATGTAATTTTAAGGAGGGCATTGAAATTTTTTTCCCTCGTGGTTCAGTTTTTTTCAAGCATTGAAAGTAGTAAAAACTTAATTCGAATGAGAACGTAAAAAACAGGATATTTCAAAAGTTAGTTTTCAAGTAGTTTTAGAATGAGAGCAAAAATGCGAGTTTCGAAAAATGTTCGACCTCGAAAGTAATGAACAACAGCTTGCATCAGACAATTCATCTATAGAAAACAGTATTAATATTAAAGTGCATTAATCAAACAATGCATGAAAAAATTAATTAATTATTATTTTATAGCTTGCATGCAATTTCTCTTTAAACTGCTTTTTAATGTATTACAATAACACTCCGGTAGCTTCAAATAGAACTTAGAAACCACTAAAAGATTCCATAATGAGTCTACATTATTTAATTTAAACATTTCCTTCTGCCCTTTTGATAATAATTTTACTAATTAAATAATTATTACAATTAATTATTGATTTATGTCATATGTAAAACGTCAACGTCTTTTAAAGAAAAGTGTACGTCTTTTGAAATATATTTTTTTTAGTCTAGTAATACTCTAGCAAGGCTAACAGTTTGATTACCATCTTATTTAATATTATTTGACTGTTTTATTTGAATAAGGTAAAAAACAAAAAAAAACATTTAAATAAATTTTTATTTAACCTTTTTTTCTGAGAAATTCTGGTGTACTCTAGAGCAACTTTTCGTTTCTTTCAAAAATTCAAACAACACAGTTATACATTATTATATCGCATAACTTCTTTTAAAAATAACTAAAAATAACAACTAATAATAATAACTTTTTCCCAAGTGAATATTTTAATTGAATTTTTTGCAAGTCTAAATTTGTTATAACGCAAATTATCGTTGGAGACATTAAGCGTAGCTCAATTGTTTGATTTACACTAGCATTTTTGGAAATCGGTATCTAAAATGTTTTTATATTTGAAGAAAATTTTATTTTATTTATTTCTGTTTAAATGTACCCGAGCAACTCAGATGTAAAACCAGCTAAGTGTTATTCATTAAAAGAAATATACGAAATCTATTTGCAACAAAACCGAATCACAATGTATGTTTAAAATAATATGCTTCATAAATATTGAATGATTTAACTCCTGTAAATCGAGCGTTTAAATGAGTGTCTAATTTTGCAATTATTCTACCTAGTACACTTTACAATTGGTAATTTAAATTATTTAATCATTATTATCGAAATATTTCTTTTCTCGCACCGAAAAAAAAGTATATTGTCAATTTTACTAGAAGGTGGTAAAATTTACAATTTTTTCTGTATCTATGGGAAGTTTGGTAATTTTTATCGCAGTTCTTAGCAAATAAATTAGTAAAATTAACAAAGAAAATATTGTTTTACAGTATGAGTCAATACCGGAACGATCGATATATTTTTATACCACCATTGCTGTCATTTTGATCGCAATAAGGAAATTGAGCATTGTATATTTGATTTTTAGTTTAAATGTCATGATAAAACCTAATAAAAAGTCATATAAAATAATCTAAACATTCTGCAGTATTTTTAATGGTATTATTTTTAATATATAAGAAATTGTCGACATTAATAGAAGAATAATAATATCATAAAACAGTTGCATACCAATGGTAACATTCGCACGTGACTAGAAATTAAGTTACTAACGAAAATTTCTTAACACTTTCCACGAATGGGCTTTTTTCTTGTTTGTTGTGGGTCGAAAGAACATTAATGACGTTTATTACTTACAATTTCAGAAAAGTCAGGCGGCAAACGAGTAGTTTCCTTGTAGAAAAATCTGACAATCTCGCATCGTTGATAAAGTTCAAAATAATAGACTTTTAATAATAGAGACGTCAAAATAGAGATACTAATTGCACGCTTTAAAATAAATTCGGGTAAATTGGGAAAATAAGCAAAATTTAAAGTTGCAAAACTAAAATTGGCAATATTTCAGAAGTCGCTTATCTCTTTTCTAATCTCGGCTATTTGATGAAATTTTCAAAACATTTACGCTTTCAAGGTAGATTATGTTAACATTTTCACAACTACTTATAATATTCAAGATTAGTTTGTTTACATTGAAATTTAATAATAGTTTTCGAATCCTGTTCCTTAATCTTATACTGAATAAATTTGTACGGGCGAAATTTCAACGGTAAACGCTGTTTATTGAATTTAATTAGTTTTAGCTGCTATAAAATAAAATTAGAATTTTTCACAAAAATATATTTTTCACGAAAAATGGGGGGCATTAGTTATTTCAAAGCTGATTGCAAAATCAGATCTCGATATAATTTGCCTGTAAACATTCGAAGAATGTGTGAGCAATTATGAGGGATTACAAAAGAACAGTGAGCAGTAGGGATATTTTCTTTGCAAAAAAAAATTTTATGCTTCGATATAGTCAGACGTGTACCTGAATAAAATAAAGATAAGGGATGGAAGGGAAGCAGTGGGACATATCCAAGTAATACATTCAAATCTCTATGTTGGTCTTTTTGACCGCAATGGTCCTTCTAGGTAAATCGTCATTTTATGCTCTCAAAATATGCTTTTGAAGGTCTTAAAGAGTTAGTAAATATCACGAAAATCAAGCAAGCTGGTATAATTATTTTAGGATGTGGCAATGTTGCTATGTTGTACATGTCTTTGTATGAAGCTGACAGAAGTTGTACTGACTTTTCTCGTATAAATTACTGACGTCAATTTGCTACTTACTTCTTCTTTCAGTTATCCGATAGCTGTTGATAAATAAACACCCTGGTCGTGTATTTTGTTAAGTTTGATTAATAAATGGTTTTATCAAGAGAAATTTTATTCATTTTAAACCAGAAACACTTAACAAAAACATAAGCTAATTTAAATAGTGTATTTAATTTTCACTATTATTGAAGCTTAATAACTTTTCTTACAAAATTAACTAGATTTTGAATAGAACTTTTCTTTTTTAATTGTTGTAATTCGTATTTTCGCAATCTATTTTGTATTTATAAAAGTTTTCCTTCTTAATTTTTGTGTTAAGGGCTAGAATAATGGAAGAGGAAAACGTAAAATTGAATGACGAAAATTCAGTGCTTATTAAAATGATGGTTTAAGAAGGGAAAATTCTGCTGATGCAAATAAGACTCCATCTTTTCGGAATTATAGACCAGAACTATTGTTTGCTCAACTTGAATCCC
The DNA here is from genome assembly GCF_982258835.1 of Parasteatoda tepidariorum. Lineage (NCBI taxonomy): Eukaryota > Metazoa > Arthropoda > Arachnida > Araneae > Theridiidae > Parasteatoda > Parasteatoda tepidariorum. The sequence goes on from NC_141761.1 coordinate 21,778,501, forward strand.
AGTTCACGTTAGCTAATATTTCTGTTGATTCTACCACATTTTATTACGTCGTTTTAGTTTTGGGTCATTTTAGCCTCAGGATTTAACTTGCGCATTTGATATTGTACCCAACAAACCTGTTTGTGATGCTTATGATAAGATGAAATCTAGAGAAATTTCTCAAAATTCTGATTCTGGATCGTTGCGTTAAAAAAAATTGTTTTCAGGTATTGAGTTAGGCGACAAAAAGAAAAACCCTAAAAATTTCCTTATGAAATGCAAAATATAGCATCGGATAAAATTTCATTTGAGGTTTTAAAAAAATTATGGTTGGTAAGAAAGGATAACAGACAAATTTTATCTAAAATGGTTAAGAGTATTTTTGAAATTTCTAATGAGGATGCGCTAGCTTTTGCAGAACTTGCTAACTTGTTGTCAATGCGGAAAAGTGCGTTTTTGGTGTGAGAGCAAGTGGCGAGAACTTCAAATATTTGGCATTTTTTTCGCGTTAGTTCCAGAGCTGAGCAGCGTTATAGTGCGCATGATAGAGAATTATTAGCTATTTGCGCGTTTATTCGTCATCTTTCTTACTTATTGAAAGGGTGCTAATTTCCCATGATTACCGATCATAAACTTCAAAAAAGCACGAGTAATGTTCTCCTAGTTAAATTCAGCATCTTGGTCGGATTGTACAGTTTTCAACGGATGTGTGATACATATCAGGTTTACTTTACGTAGTAGCTGATAGTTTATCAAGGGTATCGTGGAGTGATAAGCCATGTCCAATCGATTATAAACAGTTCGCTAAAGCTCAATTAACAGATAAGGAAATTCTTGGTTTTGACATTTGCAGTAAATCATTGAAATAACATTTTTTCAAAGTTCCAGGGCATGGATACAGAACTTTTCTGCGACGTATCGAACGGTAAATGGCGTCCATACGTTCCTCCTGAATTTCGTCTTAGAGTCTTTGAGACGACGCTTGTTATAAATCGTTTTCAATCTTGTCACATTCTGGTGTGAAAGCAACAGTTAAGTTGAGTGGGGAGCATTTTATGTGGCTAAACTACAAGAAAGAATATCCTTTACCTCGTCAAAGATTCAATCATGTCCATATCGACTGTCCATTCGATCATGTACATATCGACAACATCTCTTTCTCGCTGCTATAGTTATAGTTAACATGAATGATAATTTTTTCCCGATGGCCTGAAGTTATATACCTACAGGACATAAAGCAAAGATAGTTGCTTTATGTCCTGTAGGAATATGAACTAGAATTATGATTTTTTTCACCATAAATTTTTTTTACCCTACGGTATTATATTTTTTACAGAATTTCTTGCTCCGTGTGCAGTTTTGCTATTTACAAAAAAAAATTTCTATTGGCATGCAGATTGATAGAGTGTATGAGATAACACTATTTTATGTTTTTGTTACGTTTTCTTTCTACATCTGAAACATAAAATACTTTTCTTAAAGCAGAAAATGCATATATTTACCAATATCAAATTTTCAAAATTTAGTTCACTTAAGCATTTAAAGGTAGAAATGTTTTTTGCCATTTAAATGTCTTCATTGCATAGCTTAACATTAGTATTTTTTTTATTCGTAGAAATTGCAACGTATTTTCCATGCATTTTCTATTTAAAGAAAGAAGAATAACGTAGCTTTCAGTTTTCCTCGGAGACATTTAAATGCGTAAAATACGAATACACTTCTTACTTAAATTTTACATTTTATGAAATTTATATTAACATTTGTGTATTGTATCTGTGAGATGCATTTTGATTACAGTGGAATCTTTTAGATATAAAATTACGATTTTGCACTTACACATATAGATGTGTGCAATATCATAATAAAGAAAAAAATATGCAATTTATTCCAGTTGAAATATTTTTTAAACGTTTAATATTTTTCCCACTAGGGTAAAAGCACGCAACATTTTCATCGATAAAATATTTATACTATACTTTAATTTAATTCTACTAGTAATATGAAAGTAAACTTATTTTCCCTTTCAAATATGCATATTAGGGATCAAATATTGAGTTTTATATCAAAAGGGAGAGAGAAAATACTGGAAATATCTGTATAAGATCACAACATAATACAAAAATTAGTTTTTCTACAAAATATTCATATCAAGTATAATTAGTTAAATTCATTCGTCATATAAAAGCACAAAACATGTTTGCCTTCAAAATATCTATTTTCGATTGCTCATAACTAAGCTAATTCGGATCGTAGTATGAAATAATAAAATATGTTTCCATCTGAAATGTTTATATTTTCTCTTTCATATTTAATTTTATTTAACTTAAGCAGATAATTATGTAAAATAAGTTTCTTTAGCATATTTGTCGCATATTTACATTTCTAAAACATGCACATATTAGCAGAATAAAATTTGTTTACGAAATCTCTATATTAGACTTTTGATGTTTTATTTAATTTATTTGAAAATATAAAATAATACATATTATAAGTGAGATATCTATTTGAAAGCTTTAGAATGAATGTGAAGGATAAAATATGATCTTCTTTAATATTTATATTGCATCTTTAGACTTAAATACAAGCTTGCAATAAAGTCGGCAGATTAATTTCTCTGAAAATACATGAAGGTGAATAAAAAATTGAATTTTTTTCTTTTTCTCAAATTGTGGGATTTAGAAATCCTTTAGAATAGCGAACTGTTATCTCTACCTTTACAGACAGTATTTTGTAAGCTAAACACCCGTATGAAATGCTTAAAGAAGAAGGCAGCGAACCTTTAAATCGATTTTCCATAACACCTCGAATCGAGTTTGCCACGCGAAATAGAAGAAAGATCTATTTTCATTCCATTTCTTTTAAAAACTCGGTCACGAAGCTCCACAGCTTCTATTGATTGTTATCGCCAGTGGCAATAACACAGATCAAAGCAGCTTTCTTTTATGGAACAACGCAGGAAGCTCTCTTCTGCGAATGACTTGAAATCTAAAATATTTATCCAGTTTGAGAACAAACAAAAAATAATTCATATTTACGTATACATTGTTGCGGTTGAAAGCATTATCGTGTTCGTTATTTATTTGATTTTATCCTTGAAAGATTTACAGACACTGGAAAAAGTTGTCAACAATTCCTTCTTTTTTAGATGTTTGAATAAAAAGAGAAGGGAAAAAAATGAGCCCATTTCGAACACTGTGTGCAGCATCGTTTTCGATATTTCTTTTCAAATCTGAATATGTCTGAAAACAAAAATAATGTGACTTTTTCTCTTATTTAAAATAAAATAGTATGAATAGAAAATAATATTTATAAATTTATCGACATATGCAATGTTTATACAGAATTACATGCTTTAACTCACTTAATACTTTTATATATTTATCTAATTCCCAACTAAACAATAAAATGAAGATCGTACCATATGCATGTGTGAAAAAGATAAATACTTCTGCGTAAGTTGATAAACAGTTAAATCTAAACACACACAAGCATAAATATGCATATGATTATGTACTTTAAATAATAAAAGTATTATACTAACATCGATGACTCGGGAAGGAGTTAAATAGCTGCTCAGAGAACGCCAAGCATTACAAGCATTTAATGCAAGTTACAAGCTTCTTTTATTAAATGGATTTGCATATTTGTACTATTTAAGAATCTAATAAGTTTTATGGATTACGTTTACTTTCATTGTGTGGTAACCTTTTCCATGGGGATTTAATGAGGTTTTACAAATACATTAACGGTGTAAAAACATTTTTAAATCATATTATTTACGCAGATAAACTAAATTTTTCTCACCACGAATTTGTAATGATCTAAACAAATTTAAATAACATTTTAATATAATATACATTTGCATATTAAATAATTTATAAATGAAGTTCATCAAGATGCACAAAGATAAGGCCGGTAAACTGAGTAATTTACAACTATCCGCATAATTATAGAATGTCGGCGTAGCTTCTAATTTTCAGAAAAATTTCTTCATTAATCTGGTAAACTTACTTTAGCTGTTTTTTTCTTCTTCTTGCAACTGCAACTTTGTTTTTGATTCTAAAAATGTTTTCAGCAATTTATCATTGACTTCTCATTTAACTTAGTTCAATTTTTATTATTTGAAAATTTGCATTTAAAGCACGGAAAAAAATTTATTTTCTGCTATGTGTTTATATATTACTTGCGTTAGTTCTTTGCTTGGTCAGCCGAAAAGTTCCTTTTTTTTAATGAAAAGGAAAATTAATCTTTTTTTTTTAATAAAAGTAAAGCATAAATTACAGGACCCCATTTTTAAAGGCAAATAGCAACCATACGAGCGAAAAGTAACGAAAACTATTCTATACTAACTCTATGTAAACAATTTTTCTTTTGACACCAAATACCTTGGAAGATTTATATAGCGAAGCTGTTGGTTCAATTTGAAAGATCATGCTTGAAACTATAGAAATGGTGACATTTTTAACCATGCAAGTTTTGCGTGGACCAAAAGGAGAATAGGACAGTTAAAAGTTGATTTAATTCTTCGATAGCACTATAATTAAAAGAAGAAAAAATTTAACATAAATATTGCAATCCTAAAAGATGATTTCAAAATTTCTGGACACCATTTTTATAAGCTTGCAAGCATGATCATTCAGATTATGTCAACAGTTAGGGCATGCAAGATCTTTAAAACATTTGTTGCTAAAAAAAATATTGTTTTCATAGCTTTTTTCATTATTTTGATTAATTCTTGTACATCAGTTTTGTACATTAAAAGTATTTTAGTATTATAGTGTTCCGCTTGTAGTTTAAACAATTTATGACTACTATTTGACTGAACCTGGAAATGTTGTTGTTGTTCTATTGCCTGCTTGCCATGCCGGAAAGCTTGCTTGGAAAACTAAGTGAAGTTTAAGGTAGATGGTACTTTTCCTGCTTATCAGTAACGTCATCTATGGCCAAGAAAGCAACTTTATCCACACACACACGCTACTATCCGTTTTAGAAGTCGAGCCCATTCTTGCATCCATTCATTAATCCACAGATCGTAATTTTGACCCAAACCAGTGAACGATCAGTCTTCAATTCTGTACCCCCAGTGGTTTTGGTTTGTTGGGGGAACTTGGAGGACCTGGGCTCGAAAAACCGCCCGTACGCACGTCCTCGGATGTCAAAACTTTCCCGCGGACAACGAATTTCTCGAATCCGACGTCCGCGCGGACGGCTATTTTCCCGTTAATGATCGTGATACATTTTCAATTTTTGTTATTTATACAAGAGTCTAGCTCCTCACTTCTAAAATGATCCTCTAATATACAAATCCCGTACAGCAACATACTGCGCATGGTGGATTGATGTTTTTTCCGTCTGGGAGTACTGCAGCAGTTGAAAGGGACTTTTCAGCAATGAACTTACAAAAAAACACATTACGTAAGCGTTAAACGCAATTATGAACATCCACCTAAATGGAAAACCCCTTTCAGATTTCTGTGCAGAAACCTCTGTAAATCATAGACTTGATTGTGGAACTGGCAAACGTCATATTTGATTCATTTAAAAAACGCAGTACCCTTGGATAAATTGACATTCCAGATAACTTGACCTTTGTCATTTAAATTATTTCATAAAAGAAATAAATTATTTCATGAAAGAAATAAATTATTTCATAAAAGAAATACTAGGTTTTACTATTTGTAACATAGTATTTCTTTTATTACTGTATAATGTAATCCTAGTAGCTACTAATTCATTGTGTAATTTACATAAATGTTTGTAATAAATAAGAAAAAATAATATTTTATTTACTTAGAAGCTACGGGTTAGTTTCAAAGAAAGACGGGTACATTGTTGGACAAGCCGTCCTCGGGGACGGGTAAAATTTCTGAGTTTTTTCGAGCCCTGCGGAGGACTTTGTGATCTTGTCAGATTTAACGTGCGTCAGCTACCTTTTAATACATGGTGATTCTTCGGCCGACAGGATTCGAACTCTCGTTCTCACAATCACATGTCAAATGTCCTACCGACCAAGCTATGCGGAGACGTGGTGGCTCGGAGGATAGATCGTCTGCCCTCTAATGAGGCTACCTGGTTTCGAATCGCATCGACCAGCAATGGCTGGTCGATGCGTATTCCGCGCCCGGCACGCGCTGACCACACAGCTGACGTAAAATATCCTCAGTAATCATGGCATACAGTCCCTTTGCCTTCAGGCGGCTATCCGTGGGAGGTTTTCGGAGGTTTCCTTTCCATTTAATGCAAATGCTGATGAATTCCATCAAAAAACTCCTCCCTGAATGCAAATTTCTCTCATTACTTGATCCAGTAGTTCCCTTGTCTTCTGGATTGGGTTCAAAATTCCAAGGCAGTTCAATAGTTGTCGTAAGCACAAAATTTTATTGGCTGTTCAACGATGGTTATAAAATTAAATAAAAACTGGGCTATCCTGGCCAAACTAGAAATTTAAAAGTATTAACCTGAATAGATTATTATTGTTTTAAAGCTTAGCAGAGTCGTTAAGCAGGTAAAGAAAACTCTATGTTTGTCGGAAACGGCAGCGTTAGTAATTTCTGTATCAATTTAAATTGCGTGTAAGTGATTGCATGTTGTCTGTATCAATTTAAATTGCATGTAATTGCATGAGAGAAAAAAAAGGAAAGATAAATTGACTTTGCCCATACACCTAAATATTATTTGAAAACTTAGCTTTTAAAATATCACAAATGGTCGAATACATTTTTCATCTTGGTATGTATAAAAAATTTGTATTTGAAATGTTTCCCTTTTTAAGAATAGACATCAAAATGAAACTAGTTTTCACATTTTATGAAGGAAAAAAGCTTAAAAAAGCAATATAAGTTCTTTAAATTTGCTGACTTTGCAGAAACAGAAAAGAGGCAGTCATCAAATAAAAAAAAATTGTCTTTTTTAAGATCAAGAGAAAATACAGAGGAAAATGATTTGATTTTCTTTAAACTTCATAACTGCTTTTTTAATATCTTTAATTAAAATAATGTAATAAATTATTTGGAATTTATTTGTATTCTTTGAATAATTTTTTATCACGTTTTTAGGACTGTTGAAATCAAAAATCAATAAGTAACAATATTTTGTTTAACTTGAAAGAAGAGCATATTTAGCAATATTTGCTTAGTAAAAATATATACTTAATAACACTTAATGAACTTCAAACTAATATGATATTTTATGAAAGTATGAAATCTGCGCAATCTGACAGTAATACATGAATGGTTAAAAAAAATTTATTTGAAAGCAGGATGGTTGTGATTGAATCAAATTAACTTTTATTATCGGCTACTGGTGTTGTGTTCCCAAGATAAAAACTTTGATGGGAATAAAAGTATTACAAATCATTTTGAATCATGAAATTCCTCCTTTAACTGTTAAAGGGTGAAATTTTATGGTTCGAAATGATTTTTAATACTTTTATTTAGGATTATAATGTATGAACTTCTATCAAGTGAAGAACATCTATCAAGTGAATCAGAGAATGAAGGTTTGCTTTAAATCTTTTAAGTAGATAAGTGCAAATATTAAGCTTGGTGTTACTGCCTTTTTTTCTCCTTTATTGTTTAAGTTGTAAAAATATATTTCTTGAAAAACGTAAGAAAAATTCAAGAATTTTTTGCTATTTCATTTTTACGGTATTGTACAGAATATAAATTAATATTCGAAACTGAGTGGTAAATAATTTATATCAAATGTTTTGTTTTTGACTAGTATAACAATCCCAATTATTTTTATGCCCTTTTTTTAGAGAAATTGTCAATGATATTTTTAATATTTTGGTATCTAAATTGATCTAATATCAGATTTGTATCTGATTACTTACTTGTATCTGATTACTCACTTTTATTTATTATTATGTAATTCGTTTTGAAAACTGTTAACACATCTTATTTATCCCATTAATAATTCAATAGAAATATTTAAAAAAAAAATGCCATGATTTATTGTAGGAATCGTACTCTGACCAAGATGTAACAGCACTGTTTATTCATTTTGCAATTTAATTTTGTCTAAAAAATTGTTCTACATATCTTAATTAGTTTAAGCCATCAGTATGCAAGACATATTGGCAATAGAAACCGAAAATCGGTAATTTTCTCACTCCTGTAATTTAAAGAACAAGATTCTAGTAATTCAAAATCTCAATCTGATCATGACTTAATAGCACTGCCCTATTTACTTTATTGCACTGTAATAAGACTTACCATATTTATTCCTTCCTTAAATCATGTATATTTCATATATTACAGTTGCACCACTAGTAAACCTTACTTATGGATCTAACATCAACAAAGGAGGAATCAAAGAAGGTGCGAGATTATCGATGGAGTGTAGCATTTGGGCAAATCCATGGATATTTGAAGTTGCCTGGCAATTCGAAGACAAATCACTAGTACCTAATAAAACTAATGGCATTGTGATAACTAACCAAACATTAGAGCTCCAGAATGTTAAGAGAGAGCATAGAGGGAAATATAGATGCTTCGCTTCCAATACGATAGGCCAAGGTTCAAGCAATTACCTACATCTAAAGGTTCAATGTAAGTTCGTTTTGGATATCAATCCTGCCTTTATCGTATATCCTTTATATAACTGTTGGAGTATTATTCCTCGGAAAATTATTATTATTATTAGATGTAAGTGCATAATGAAATCTGACTATGATATTTATGCAGATGTGTTTTAAAAAGTGTTTGCGCATGCGTTTATTTAAAAAGCGTATTATAATCACATATTCTGAAATTGAGATGTGGAATATTCATTTGGGAGTATAAATATGTATGGATACTTAAAATTATTAAAACTATTGATACATTGTTAAGTGTTACATTACATTGCTAAGTGTTACATTATTATTATAAATTTTGCAGGTTGATTTTATGCTATTTTTTTCCCTGTTTATGCCTTTTATTTTTCGTGTAAAAAATAAATTATGCATGTTTTCAGGTTCTTCTTTATTTATTTAAATTTTCCTATTTCTGCTTAGGTTTTGTTTTAAATATTATTTTTTAACCTTTTACTCCCTTTTTTAACTGTGGTAGTATTTCTTAAAAACATATGTTAAGTATGTAAATAATTGGGAACCAATAAAAAATTGTGTTTTTTTTAAAAAAATAAACCGATTATTTAATAAATATTTCTTAAATTATATTAAAAAAAATTTAAAAGTTGGGGAAAACAACAAATCATTTTATTTTTATTTTTTACTATTAGTCAAGTACGTGACTGCACTTCTGCTGAAAAGTTTATGTAGGAAGATTTTTTTTCCAGAACCTCACAGAATATAGATAGAGGTCCTTAAAAGTATTCTAGACTTGGGTGGACATTCATCACCAGGTACATTTTCAGTTATGGCATTAACAATGATGACAGATTTTTAATACAGAACTGCTACTGTCTATGTTCCTATTTGATCGATGTCTTAAAAAATGAGTTAGTATACCCTAATTGCTATTTATACGTTAAATAATGGTGCGAATGATATCGAAAAATATCGTGATTCTGCTCCCCATGACACGTAAAAAATATTCACAGCTGTCTAAAAGTTTTTATAAACTGTTTTTTAGACTTAAAATTCCAAATAATATCGTTTTAATAAGAGACGAAATCTAGAAAGAAGCAATTTTTTAACATAATATCTAATTAGATTAAATATTATCATTTCCTATTAACTCGGATGTAGTCATTTTATCAATTTATTAATCATCTATATGTTAATTTATTTAAAATAATTAATAAATATCAATTTAATTAAAATAATTTATAAATATCATCAATAAATATCATTTAATGAATATCATTAATAAATTTCATTTATATATTAATTTATTTAAAAATTAAAAGAATTTTATAAATATTTGGTTATTAAATACTTATTGTTTTAAGTTATGTGTTAAAGTTGGTTTTATACAAGGGGGAAAACTATACGGGAAGTCAAAGGAAAGTTCGTTGAAACTATGTTTATATTGTGAATGGAATCAATAAATGAAGAATAGTACTTAGAATTCATCTTTTCAGGTTTAAAAAGATATTTCAACCTCAATAAAATGTTTCTTTAGCTTAGAAAAAAGTGGATGTAAATCAGAATATAAAACTGTCCAATTGGAGATGCTCTTTAGAGAATTAGTAAAATTTTTAACATCGGGATATTTTTTGTACTTAGACGATTTTCATGACACTGCGACAACTCAGAAATATGATTCATTCAGATAGAAAAAGTATATGTGAATTGCATCTGCTAGATAAAGTGCTGAAAATTCAGTCCGTATTTCCTCTATCGTATTGAATCAAGAACCATTGATTGTTTTTTTCTTCTTTTTTTTACATCTGGGAATCATGCGATTACAAACATCCTCAGGAGTAAAAAAAAATATACAACAAGCATATAAAGAACAAGCATATTGTCAATCAGTAAGACGATAACTTATCATTTCTTTGATCAGTTCAATTAATAAGTTGATAAAATTATTGCACTAAACTTTTAACTTCAAACTTTTAGATTGGGCACGGTTGAGCGTATTAAGTAAAAACAGTTTTGCCTGATTGCATTATCACTGCATGATATCAAATATATTCTGGGAAATATTAGAAAACACTGCTTTTATCGAAAATTTTATTACTCTCAAATAGCTTTTTAAAGGTCCGGAATAGCCTGGTTGGGAGGGCGCTGGGCTCATGTCCAAGAGGACGTGAGTTTGTTCCCCGTCGGCTAAAAACTCCCCGTGTAGTAAATGGTGACTGGTGTTAAGTCTGTCGAGTCACAATGCCCTCCATGTTCCCATGACAAATCATACCCCTGGGGTACTGATCCATGAGTTTCCTTGTCTTCTGGCTTGGGTTCAAAATTACAGGGCTGCGGAGTTGAACATTAGTAGTCGTAAACCCAAAATTGGGTCGGCTGTTCAACGACGGTTGTAAAATTATAAAATAAAAGTGAGCTTTTTAAGAAACTGAAAGCTTAGATGCAAGGATAATCGCAATGTTTAAATATATTTTGCAACATTTACCCATTTAATATGCTACCTAATCCTTTACACAGTTTGGTGACAAAAGAAACGGATTCTCAAGCAATAGAGACAGACGTCTACGTCCATAATTATAAAACTAAGAGTTTGTGCGTGTGTGTATCTTTTATCCAGAACCGTTTTTTCTATCTTTCTAAGACTTGGACAGTTGTTGAAAGAGCAATTTTAGCCTCAGATTCTGGAAATCCTTCAAAAATTTCAATTAAATCGTTCAGGATGGACATTTATAAAATAGAATATTTTCAATGGCTTAGAGATAGCGCTAAAGTATGATTGAAACTGCAGACGATTTTCAAAATAGAGACAGTGATGTCTCGGCTGCCCTCCATGACTAACAGTCGAGAAGACAGGCATGTTATCCACATGGCCTTAAGGGATCGTACAGCTACGTCACGAAACCTGAGTCAACAAATGGGGTCATTCGAAAGACAACAAGCGTCAGCACAAACAGTTTAACGACGTTTGCAGCAGCATGGACTGTCTGCACGCCTACCATGGCTTCGGGTACCCTTGACGCTGCATCACAGACAGGAGTGCCTCCAATGGTGTGATCAACGACGAACCTGGATGCAGGGATATCATGACGTCATCTTTTCAAACAAATCCAGGTTCTGTTTACACTGTCATGATGGCCACATGAGTATTTGGCGACATAGTGGAGAACTACCATTTTCAGCTTGCATTCGGCACCGCCATACTGACCTACGTTACCTGGAGTAACGGTATGGGGTACCACTGGATACACGTCTAAATCACCTCTTATTTACATTGACTACACTTTGAACATCAGCCGGTACATTTCGGATGTGTTAGCGCCTGTTGCTCTGCCTTATCTTCGAGGCCTCCAGAACGCTACGTTTCAGCAGGACAATGCACGACCTCGTGTTGCCCGCACTGTCCTGAACTTCCTTGACACAAAACACGTTCGCCTGTTGCCCTGGCCAGCACGTTCTCCAGATGTCTCACCAATTGAAAACGTCTGGTAAAAGGTTGTCGAACGACTGGCACGCCGTCACTCGTCAGTTACTACGTTCGATGAATTGGAGCATAATGTTGAAGCTGCTGGAATGCTGTTCCTTTCCATGCTATCAAATCTTTGTTCGACTCGATACCCAGGAGAACAATGGATGTTATTTCTGCCAGGGGAGGCAGCTATGAATATTAATTCTTCAGCATCTATACATCCAAATATCCTGAAATTTTAATCACTTGTTTTTCCAACTATAATGTATGTGTCCAATAAATATCATTCTGTTACTTGCATTCCTACGTGGTGTAGCAATTTTAATGGCCAGTAGCATAGTAAACTGCACTAAAATGCAAAATGAATGGGGAAATGGTAATAACTCATTTAGAAGAAAAGTAAAAAAAAATCGCTATACTATTATTTTTGCCAATGAAGTTTGAATAATGTTGGCAATAGTTACTCATTAAAACATAAGCTACTAATATAAACAAAGTGCGGAAAAGAAAAATTACTGGAAAAATGGCATTAATTCGTTCAGGAGGAAAATAAAATATGACATAATATTATTGACACCAATGGTGCTTAGTTAATTTTGGTAATCGGCACTTTAGGTATTATGGTAATTGGTGCAATTTAACTCAATACCAAATATACCAATATACAAACAGTTAGTATAATTTGTACCTAATAAAACAACATTAATGCTCTGGTGTTTTCATGTAGATAATGTGAAAAGAAGTGTCTTATTGGCCTTTGAAAATGATAAGTACCGAAGAAAATCGCTTAATCGTGATAAATTTTAACCATAACGAACTGAACTCGACAAAAACGAAATTATTGTAAACAGAGTAAATCGTTACTTTTATGGAATGGATTACTATAAACGTGCATTGCTTTATCTGTAAAGCCATCAACAAGGGCATGAATAAATTTAAAATTTGGGATTAGTTTTGTTTAAAAAAGTTGTTAGTTGGTTGTTAGTAGTTGATAGTTGGTAAAAGTCTTTCAGATTTGTTCACGATTTCGTATTGTTGTTCTGTACTGATTTACGGACAGTTTATAGTTTTTTCAAATTACTCAGGGAATGGTTATTAAGCCACTGTTAAATATAATTGAATGTGTTAATGATCTGCATTTTAATGCACTGATTATTACCTTACAAGTAATAGTTTATATAAAGGATCTGGTTGTTAAAAAATATCCTTTTTTCCAATATTTATTTTTTTTAATTAAAATTAATGGGAATCTTCGTGTGAAATGCAATTGAAAAACACTAAATTCGTTTAGCATTTATAATCCAAGGTGATTAGAATCATGTGATGTTTTTGGCAAGTCCTAAATGTTGCTATCAATGTCATCGTAGTTATACATAGTAATTAGAGCACACTGACCCAATATTTAAGCAAATCGATCAATTATAAGTATAAATATTAGAAGTTTTTTGATCGAACAACTGTCATATTTGATGGAGTCATAGCTATAAAATGTACCAGGTGGTGAATGTCCAACCAAGCCCAAAATATTTTCCGAGACACCAGCTAAACATTTCTAAAAAAGTTTACTCAACTCATATTTTTCCGCAGAAGTTCAGTATGATCCAGGACTACGTAGAAACAAAGAAAAAAAAAACCATCAATGTACTGTACTTCGAGAACTTTCGTCAAGGTATATTTTTTTAGAGCATACATGCCCCAGCTGTTAGAAGAAGGTCAAAAATGAATGATTCCTAATTGTTCCAATATTGTTTTTTTTTCTTTTATCGTTGTGTGCTTTCGAAAAGAAGGAAAAATCAATGAAATGAGTTTTGTTTTAAAGACTGTATTACTGAGGAACTAATTAGTATTGCTCAAAACTTCGAAATACCTACAGCAATACGTGATCCTAAAAGAAAAAAAGATTACATCAAAATAAAGAAAAAAAACTAGATAAAAAGTGTACTAAACTACTTAGTCGAAATTTTTGTAGAAAATCTGGACAACTCAAAACCAATTTATCTCCATGTGTACTTCACCCTTACTATTATACATTCATCAATTCTGTAACGATTTGTAAAATTATTATAAAATATTTTTTCTCAAAAATTTAAAATTCATTTAACTTAAAGGATTACTTAGAGAAAAATAATTATTATTGGTGATTTTATTTTATTACTTATTTTAATAATATTTAAAATAGTCTCAATTAATTTACTCGTCGATTTCGATTATTCTTCATAGTATGAAAAAATATTATTATTCAATTTAAGGAAAACGTATTTTATTTGAGATGATATTTAGAGAAAAAAAATTGCCTAAATCGCATCGCCTCTGATTACAGAAGAAATATTGTATACAGAACACTCTAGCTGTTAAATTAGGAAGCTTTTTTGACATTAAGATCCATTTCGAAGACAAAAGACACTGTTTACTTGTGTTAAGTTCTTATTTGTATTAATCGTCATAGTAATAATACAGTAAGGTACAAATTTTTCAATACATTATGTCTAATTATTAACAACATATTCTGTTATGATCTACTATTTTCTTCGTTAGCTGACTGTTGTTTGAGGCTTGGAATAAAACTTTTTTAAAATGTTGTGTAAGTGCCTAAACCGTACCTCGAGTGCTGTCCTAAATCATATAGGTATGTTTTCGGAACAAAGTATCAATCTCAACTTTTGAACAGGTTGATTTTCAATTCCTTTTTACTGTACGACACATAAACTGTCAAAAAGGGGCTTTGACAAGGGGATGAACTTTCTCGTATTACTGAATTTCTCATCTTGTTAGTGAAACTTATTATTCCATTAAATATTACTTAAATATTCCATTACATCAATTTTTAATTAAACTGCGTCCTTGACAGCAGAAAAGCTCAATCTATGCATGATTCAATCGGAAGGAAACCATTTCAGTAAATTCAAACATATTTAATATCCTTATGATAAATTTTATTCTCCCTGTTTAATGAAAATTGAATAAAAAACATCTAACTAATAAGTGATATGCCCTCTGGTTAGCTAAATATTGATCAAGTAATTATTGATTAGCAGCATCATTTGACAGACCGATCTTCCCCTGTACCTTCTGTCTTGAAGTCTTCTATTTGACTAATTTCTTCATTTCTAAAACCAAAGAAGAAATTATGTTTCAGATTCCAAAAAAAAGTAGTATTACCAAGCAGCACTTATAAATCTCATGCTTGTACGTTGTAGTGCATCATGTTCAATTTACATTTTATAGGATTATAATCCTGTCACTATGATTTTAACAGATCAAAAATTTCACTGTGTTGTGCTTTACATGGTTTACTTAGCTACTTAAGAATAAATATTCTAAATTTTTGAGGTTGATGCGATATCGGGACAAAGTGCTACGTTTATGCAAACAGGTATGTTAAATGGTACCACTGGCAGACCTTGCAAAAACATTTTTTTTTAGTACTTATTGCTCAAATAGTTACAAAAAATAATGTAAGTAGCTTAACAGTGGTATAATATTGTTAAAATATTTCAAATATAATTATAACTGATAAAAATATAAATCTTAAAAGTAGTAAAGTTTAGACACCTTCCTATAATTATTATTCATTTGTGTGCAAGCAATGAAAACTATTATCGTATATGAAAACTTTGATTGGATTCGACTATTATCGGAGTGTAAATTTAGTAAACTGAATAAATTTTGGATGTTTTTTTTTCAGTTACACCTGTTTGCAACCATCGTTCAGCAAAAATTTACGGTATAACTCCACTGGAAACTGCTAATGTTACTTGCGATATTGATGCAAGTCCTCGTGAAGTGTCTTATAAATGGTCTTTTAATAGTTCTGGTGAAATAAAAATTCTTCAAAATTGGACAATGAATGCGTCTAAGAAACATTTTATTTTCTCACATCAAAGAATGTCTGGATATGGTACATTGCTGTGTTGGACAAAAAATTCAATAGGTCATCAAAAAGAACCATGCACTATAAAAATAGTTCCCGCTGGTATGTATTTTATTTATAACTATGTATCATA
This sequence comes from Parasteatoda tepidariorum, assembly GCF_982258835.1. NCBI lineage: Eukaryota > Metazoa > Arthropoda > Arachnida > Araneae > Theridiidae > Parasteatoda > Parasteatoda tepidariorum. The sequence goes on from NC_141761.1 coordinate 21,794,483, forward strand.
TCTAATATTTGTAAAAGAGGAGTTCTTTTTATTAACAAGAAAAGTTATCTATGTAAAAACTCTTTCTATGTTCCAGAAAGAAACAATATCATTAAAAGTTTCTTTTAAATTCGGATGTTGTATGCCCTCTAATAACTATAGTTTATAATCATTTAATAGGCCATCAAAAGGAACCTTGTACTATAAAAATAGTACCCCTCTGGTATGTATTTTATTTATAACTATGTATCATACCTAATATTTGTAAAAGAGGAGTTCTTTTTATTAACCTGAAAAGTTATCTACGTAAAAACTGTTTCTAAGTTCTGGAAAGAAATATGTCATCAAAAATTTCTTTTAAATTCGGAAGTTGTATGCCCTCTAATAACAATAGTTTATAATCATTAAAAATGTTAATTTTAAAAAAAAGGAAATTAAACATATTCAGTGTGTTAAAGTTGTTTTGAAAGCGATATCTAAGAGAATGGTCGATGATTATTTTTATTATTATATTTAAGCTGAAAAAATCTATTTAAATATAAAATCAGAAATGTGAGATTAGTGCACTCGATTATTATTTGAGGTAATATTTTTATTCAAACGGAAACTTACAAGGAAATTTAATGATCATTTTGACGCCTCTAAGCCGCACCCAAGTCATAATGATGAGCAAATTATTTTTGTTGCTGTGAACATGTAGGTATTTTAAATTGCTGATAAATTATTCATGTTTTCTAATAAAATTCTTTTCAGTAAACATTATTTATTAAATATAATAGAGCATTGGAAAATTTTAAGGGCTTTTTCCATCAATATGATGCCTTCAATTTATTCTTTGTATTAGCTTCAAAATTGAGAAAATTTTTAATGCCGAACAAAATCTTTTGAATTGGAAGAAAATAAACTCAATTAATTTTGAAGACATTAGAATGTTTTCTTTTGAAAGTAAACTTTTTCATTTAATAAAAAAACCTTGACTAAAATGAAATGTTTTTTTTTAATTAAAGAAAATAATTCTGTTTCAGCAACAACAAAAAAAAATAAAAAAATATATAGTAAAGTAATTTGGTGAAAATATTAGATAGAGTAGGGATTTTGGAAGATAACAGAATCTGGACACGGAGAAAAAAATCTGGTAAAATTTATGGTAATGACATTTGTGGAAAAAAATTCTAGTAAAATCAAAATAAGCAGTAACTAAATCATTCATTTGGTAATATTTCTTTTCCCATGGCTGCAGTTTAATGAAAAATCCTGTTTTCAAAGTTATAATTCTTATTAACACTCATTTAGTAAAATATACAAAAGTGGAAATTAATTTTTCCAAATAAATGATTTCGTATGCCGTGATCTAAGTATCAAGACTAAATTACTTAATTTATCAGACATTATAAATCCATTTTCTCCCATTACCATTCATTATCATTATCAAAATCATTGCCAAAGTGTTTCGGTAAAAATTATCAAGCATTTTGGAAACACGATAAATTGTACCATAATTATGGCAATTTCAACCATATTTTTCTCACTGTAGAGTATGTAAAGAATGTAAAGTAGAGTAAACATTTTTGAATCATTGATTGATCCAATAGAATAATTACATCATTTGAATAATATTAGCGTTATTTTGCTATATACATTAATGCGTGTTGTACTAGAACGTGAAGTTCCGACTATTAAATCAAAAGTTATTAAGGGTGACACGTTCTTTTTACTTTACGCTCTGTAAATGCTCCCAATAGTTTTGTCAGTAAATGGTTTAAAATCTGGACCTCGTAATGTTAATTTTGGTTTTTAAATATTTCGCCATATATCTCGACAAATTGTTTAGCAAATTAAAAAATTTTGTCACCCACCAATATAAAATTTATTTATACCGAGATATTTCCATACAAAATATGATTTTAAGTGCACATTTATTATTTTTTATAATTTTGTTTAATAATAGTCAAAAAAATTTTGATTTATTAGGTCTACGATTTATTGTCATCATTTTAAATAGTATAATTATAAATGGTGAAATACAAAATATTAGCGAAATCGGAAGAATCAATTTTGAGAAATCGAATTTTGAAAAAGTCGTATTTTTAAAAATCAATTTCTCAGGAACTATTCGACCGATTTTGGTCAAATTTTGTGTTTTGTCATGTAAAAATACATTTTTCTAAATTATGTAAAAAGTTATATACTTTATAATTCAATGTTTTCGACTATTATAAAATAAACTATTAAAAAATAGCGAATACTTACTTAAAGATGCTTTTGTATAGAATTATCTATGGCTAAATAAATGTTATAATTGTTTGCAAAATTTTTCGAATTAGCTTTAAAAATTTTCGAGGTATAGCGAAATACACAAAAAGTAAAATTAACATGAAGGGGTTCAAACTTTGAACCGGTATCTTGACCAAACTATTGGGATCATATTTCGCAGATTTCGGCTACTCCCCATATTTTGGTCAAATATCCGAGTTGGAAACGGTATGTTTATTCAGATAAAATACGTTTCTGTGCTTGATTTCGTTACTTTAAATATCGTCTGCACTAATAAATTAGCATAGTTAAAGTCTCCTCTTCAAACCATTAAGGATGAAAACTAGAATATGAGGATCCGATTATTCGATAAAAAGTTATTAAGGGTGGTCTGCTTTTATTTTACACACTGTACATTAATAAACATAATGTGTATAAATGGAACGGAATTCATGTAAATTTAAGATTTGTTGTTATGTTGGTTGTTAATGTTGCACATTTATAGCAGATCGTTTTAATAAAATAATTTCATAAGAGCAAAATTAATCTGCCTCTGTACGAAAATGGAAGAAAAACGCTTATATTTCATATGAATTAAGTTGATGTTGCCTTAGTTTACTTTCCCGGTTTTAATGGGATAAAGTTTAGCTTGAAATGTATTGCAAAAATTTCTTGTGAAATTTTAAATTTAGAACTGCACGAATAAATTATGTTGAAAGCGTTTGAGTTTGCATTTGTAAAATGCCCCATTTAGATGGAGAAACGTTTCTCTTAATTTCATCTATGTACTAGGTAGTCAAAACTCTTATTTTCGATATTAATGATGCCTCAAATTCTGAAATACATATTTTATGTAATTCAAATTAGTTTGTTACAACACAAAAAGGTATTATTACGTTCCATAAAATAATTGTATATGTTTCATAGATATTTATGTACTCTTTTTTTCTGCTTCTGGAGAATCTCAAATTTTTTAATTTATATTTTAGAACGAAAAAAAAATTTCCTCTAAAATATTTTTATTAATGTTAATATCTTTATAATATTAACATTAATATTTTATTAATGTATAATATTTCTATTAATGTTAAACTATTTGAGGAAATTTAATTTATTTTTTAAATATCTGTAATTGGCAAATTAAATTCTCTGGAAATAAAGTTACAAAAATATGGACTACAAGCATTCACGGAACTTTTCAACTAAAATAATACTAATACTTTCATTGGATAAGACAGCCAATAACTTGTTTTCTCGTATAAGTATAATGAGTATTTCCTTTCTTTATTTAAGGGGAACCAGAGCCACCGCACGATTGCACTATAATTAATCAAACTAGCTCATCTCTCACCATTGATTGTGAGGCTGGTTATAATGGGAGTCTTCAACAATCATTTCATTTGGAAGCTTATGACTCTATTGCCGAACACATTACCGCAAACCTTACAAAACTGGAAAAGCCAAGTTTCCATGTGGATGGATTAATTCCAGGGACTTCCTACGTCTTAGTCATTTATTCATCAAATATAAAAGGAAAAAGTAATTCAGTAGCTCTTGTAGCTTCAACTGCATTACCAGCTGAAAAAAGAACAGGTAAAAATTCTTTATTATTTGCTTGGTAATTTATTACATTATTATTTTAATTAGTTTCATTTTAGTATTAGCCTAATTTTTATTAATTATTTTTTAAATTTATTTTATTTTATTTTTTTAAATTTTTTGTTATTGTTTTATATTTCAAGAGGATGCAGATTAGATATGATTTAAAAAAGTTAAAATAAACATATATAAAAAAAAATCAAAAAATAAAATTGTACTACACTTTACGCAAATATCCCAAAGTATGTTTTATCGTTTTATACTTTAGGATATACTTTGCGAAGGATATTAAAAAGGATATTAAAATTATGTCTATTTGAATAAGTAAAAAAGTATAAAATTGTTTTGGGAAAAACATGAAGATAAATGGACACAGAAGAGACGCTCTAGTTTAATTCATCTTTTGAGGTCTCTATATCTTTTTCGGCATATTTGAAAATCATTTTTAAAAAAAACTGCTTTTAATATAATGAAATGCCTTGTTTACTCAAGTTAGCTTAAAATTAATGTGAAAAAAATTATTTTGTTTCGTTCACATTTATGAATTTTATTATTAATTTAAGCACAATCATTATGATTGAAATAAATCTAATCTATTTCTATTTAACAAAAAATAAAATATTATAATTTCTTAAGAAAATTTTCTGAGCTAGGCTCAAGTGCTGCGGTAATTCGAGAAGGAGAACTTAATAACTTGGTAATGAGTTTTTATTGATTGGTTTATATTTTTTTTTATTATTATTTTTAATGACAATTATTTGAAGATAAATGAAATATATAAGCATTTGAATAAAAATTGGCAACGATATTAAGTTGAAATTTAAAGCAAAGCTGACTATAATTGGAAATGCAACCCATGAATATATTTCTATTAACTATATACTTTCTTTCACTTTCATTTGAATTAATTCGAATTTGCGAGATTTGAAAACAGGTGCAATTTAAATTAAATTAAAAAAATGCTACGAGAATAAGAAGTAATTTCATTTCAGTTTATTTTTTCAAAGTAATTTCTTTTAAAACTAATTTATTTTCAAATAAAAACTAATTCATTTACAAATACCAATTGTGCTTAAGAATATTTTAATAAATTTGAGCTCAAGAGCAAATTTCATTAAATCAGTAACATTCAACTGAACAGGTAGAAGAAATAAATCATTCGGCTTCTATTCTTAAATATATATACATATATATATATATATATATATATATATATATATATATATATATATATATATATATATATATATATATATATATATATATATATATATATATATATATATATATATATATATATATATATATATATATATATATATATATATATATATATATATATATATTAAAATTATTACTTCCAAGGGAATATCTGTCAGGTAAACAAGTTCCAAAAGCGTAAACACACTTTAAATAGTGATTTTATATTGGCCAGTTTTATACACGTTTCAGTTTATATTGGCCAGTTTTATACACGTTTCAGTGGGATATTTTACACTATTAGCTAATTGGTGTAAATTTAGAACTGTTGTGAAAAATCCCACTCATCATAAGCATAATTCTACAATTATACTTGTAGCAATTGCACTTTACAATGTGTTATTATATATGAGGGTTTCCTTTCTTGAGTTTATATCGTAAAATATAATTCAGACCCAATATGAAAAACACCACACTTGTAACTAATATCCTACCATTATATTTGTAATAGTTACAATTTAAATATTTTCAGGTATAAGGACTTATAGATATTTTCAGTGCGAATAAAATCTAGACGTACGTATAAGCTTATTTACATTAATTTAGACACAACGTGTCTAAATTTACGCTAAGTTTTGTCATGTATATTTATGGTTAATTCTCTCTATATTTATTCTTCTTATATTTATGGTATCTAAACACTCTATTTATGGTTAAAAATTTTTAAAAATAAATACAATGGATTTATTTTAACTTACGCACTTATCTTATTATTAATTTAAACATGCTTGGAGCTAATGTATTGTATAATTCAGATAATATTTAAATCAAATTTCATAGATAATTTAGATAGGTAGCATTAGAAACTGTTTTTTATTTAAATTTATTAAATTTTGATAATATATAAATTAACGAAATATATCAAGATATATATCAAATTCAATATAAATTATTTATCAAATTCATGCATAAACAGAATTACTTCCTAGCTGGAAGGAAGAAATGTTATTTGGCCCCTTTTTTTCTCAAATCGTAAAAGCAACTAGAAGAAAATTTACAGTTCATTATTTAGAATAGTTTCCCGAAAAAAATTATTAAATGAAATGTCTCTGAAAAACTATAACAAATCTATTAATTAATATCAGTAATACAATTATTTTATTCATTTAAATTTAAACATAAATTGTGTGCGGTTAAAAGTTTAGGTATAGTTTCATGAATAAGATGAAAATAAATATTTTATGTGTTATTTAATGAAAATAAAATAAAGAGACACGCTTGTCACAAAACACATTCTTTGAAAAAACTTTCTTAAATGATAGTATTTAAGTCTTTATGACATTGTGATAACTGGAAAAAGCTGTTTGTAAACAATAAAATCTATATTTTCGTGGATAATTATGTAACACTTTCGTAAATAACGCAGTAAAATATAATTATTTTAATATTATTTTGATAACATTAATAAAGGTCCGCAGTTTTTTTTGTAGAAGGTTAATGGTTTGTTTCCTAGATGTAATTATCTCTTCTATTATATTTCGCTCTGTTCGCATACTATACTTAGTCAAATAGTAATATTTTGTGCTCTCAGCTTAATAAAGATGTTTAAGTAAATTTTTTAAAGGGTTATGCATATTTTTTTTTCTGTCTGTATCTCTTAAATAGTTTATTCAGTACACTGTGATTTTACTTTGGGAAAAGTAAGATCTATTTTTCATCTGTAAGAACGAATATAACATTTAAAATGAAATATTAATTTTAAAAGAGTTTCAATTCCTTTTTTTAAAAAAAAAATAATTCTGATCATTTTAAACAATAATTATGATCATTTTTCCACCCATTAAATCTGCATTATAATTATTTAAATAAATTATTTTATAACAAGCATGACTTTACTGAAGAATGATTAATAGCTCGATGTGCAGTGTGCGAAATAAAAAACGATCCACCCTGAACAACTTTTGATGTAATGATCGAATCTTCACTTTCTAGGACTGAATCCTAAAGGTTTGAAGGGATGACTTCAAATATGCTAATTAGTTAGTGCAGGCGATATTTTAAGTTCAGAAATCAGACACAAATAATAATTCCCAAATAAAAAAGTTTCATTTTTGTCGACTGATTCAGACCCAAAAGTATAGGGGGCCAGAAATTTGTTCACATTTATATTCAATATTGCAAAACTGATTTATTTTACATCCCTAGAGGTGGCTTGAAATCTATCCAACTTCAGATCATTAGGTACCAGCTTGTATAAGAAGTAAAGACAGTCTGTGCGCAATGCTGACCACATAGCCGCAATCATGATATTGCTCATGATATAGTGCAGCCTATATCTCAATGGCTCTTGGCCTACAAAAGTTTATAACAGGAAAGCTTTACTTTTATTTCATTTGATTTTTTTTTTACTTTACAGTGTCTATCACTATGGATTATAACTTTCAAAGGCCTAAAGAATTTTAGGATACTTTCTAAAATGCTTTACTGATTATGTATATTCTATTAAAAGATTACTAGTAGATTTCATATTTAATTCCAAAAAAATTCATATTTAATTCCAAAAAAAGTCTAAAAACATTATGTTAAAAATAATATGTAGGGAAAAGAAAGGAAAAAAAATTGGTAGCAGAATGTCATATTTTAAAAGATTTACTATACTATTTTTCTCAAAAAAAATCGTTAAACCTTGTAATTTTTACAATATTTGCAATAAACGGAAATCTATAGCTCTTTATCACAACTGTTATATTCTTTAATAATAAAACAATGTATTCCAAATAAACTGTACATGCATAATCCTGATGAAGAAATAGTTCTTTGTTAGAGTTGTTTCTGAAACTTAATGAAGAAACTTCTTAGTTTAAAGGAATAAATTGCATTTCTTTTAGCTAAAGACGACAACGCATCGCTAAGCTCATTCATTTGGATTTTGATTGGAGTTCTAACAATTGTTATAGTTTCAGTTCTTGTAGCAATCATTCTAATTAGGATTCACGTGCAGAAAGGAGTTTCTAACAAAGGTAAATTATCATACGCAATTTTTTCATAAGGACATACCATTATTTAAATTACTAGTTAAAATAAATGCTTATTTTAATATATTTTTAAAATTGATTTTAAATTATGAAATTCGTTCCATTACGCTCATATAAAACTTTTTTTAAGCTGAAATGCATCAATCTTTAATAGTAAATGATCTGTATGGTTCTTCGAAAGAGAGATGACTAAAAATTATAATTTTATGTGGTATGAATGTGAATAGATTATAAGGAAATTAAGAAATTAATAGCATACCTGTAAGATTTTAAAAGTTTTTCGACAAATATATTAATTAATTTTGTGTGTTATGCCCGAGAAATAATTACGGAATCGCATTATTAGACATTTGCTAAAATGTTTATGATAGTTACATTATTTTTTTTTATTTTGTTATTAGTCAATTTAATGTCTTGATCTTAAACTTTTTATGATCTTTGAATCTTTTTTTTATGTTCTAAATTGCTAGAAATTTCTTTGAAGAATCCCAATGGTTTCAAATCCCAACGTTGACACCACTTCCATTCCTTCAACAAATGAAGAGTTTCCAGTGTCTTACACTCCCCAATTGGTGCCCCTGAACTATCGGAAAAGGAAATTCTCATTCACACACAGATGGAAATTTCACAGAGATGCATTGTACAAAATAGTCTCACGATGGATGGCACTACCAGAAAAACTAATTAACTCACATTCCAATTTTCATTTTGAAAAACACAACTCAATCATAACTTAACTCCAATGTACATTACCCAACGAAAAGCCTATGCTAAGCCTAACATAACTCCAACGTCTAGTGAAGTTTCATTCTTACTGTTTCTTAACCATATCATTTGCTAACTGTTTGAAAATTGTGAAAGCAATAAATGTTTAATTAAATAAATATACTGCAGCTGAGTATTTTACCGTAATTTTAGAATAAAAATTCTTACAGTGCAGAATTACTAATACTAAAAATCTTTTCTTTTTTGTGCTTTCTAAGAAATGTAATTTTTTTTCTTTCGGATAATGCAACAAGAAATACAGTTTTTACATTTTTTGATAATAGCATGAAAACATAGTTCAAAAAATTTGTACTTTCACAGCCGAAACAATAAATCTCGTTCATAAATTCTCAAAAAGTTCTTTTTTTTTGCTGTTACAAAATTTTGTGCAAATGAACAAATAGCAAGTATCTAACTGAAAACTTTCGCAAAAATTTAATATTGATAAATACAAAAAGAAAATAGTCACCCCCAATTGTGAAAAATTATAAGTAAAGAATAGCACCACTTAAAATAACTCAGTAAATTAGATGTTTTCGACTTTAAACATTGCTTCATCCTTAAGGAATTTTCTGAAAAAAGATACGTAACACATACGTGGTTGTTTTTTTCCCCAATTAGCAATTATTTTGTTTCACCATGCATATCAAGCAATGCTCTACTTAAGGGTTTAAAATTTATCCGGAAAACGTTTTATTTTTCGATCAATTTTTGATTTTGTGATTGATTTCATATTTAAATATAGTTTTTTTTTGATATTTTTAGAACCAGTGATAGCAGAATCAACATCAGAGTAAGTGCAGATTATTTTTCAAAATTGTTATCACTTAATTTTTAGACATTATAATCGTATGGCTTCATTTTGTTTCAATTACCGAAGATTTTTTTATTCACATAAATTCAAAAGAATGAAAATACAAAATGGTTTATATAATTATATTAAATAAATTACCAAATGATTATATTAAATGAATTATGAATTCAGATTGTAGATAATTGTATGTACTACTTTATTTAATTACAAAACTATAAAATGTATTTTTAATCTCTAACTTTACTGGTCATTACCTATTGCTTATATTACTTTCTAAAGTCAAATTTAGAAAAAGTGCTATTTAGTAGATGTTATTATACGTTAGGAATTTTCAACACTTTTTTTATTTGAAAGAAATTAATTAATTTATTCAGTTTTTGATATCTCATAAAAATGAATTTTTTATAAGATCCTTTTCGACTCATTTTGTTTTAAAAATATTTGACTAATCCTTTTTAATAAAGAATTTATAGATTTATTTTTAAATACCAAAGATTGAGTTCATATGCTTGCTTTATTTTATTATTTAAAGCCGTTTAATTTCAAAATCATTTTTTTAATGTAGTCTTCATACAATATCATTTACAAAAGCAAAGATAAAAATTATTCTATTTGATATTTTTTCCATCTTTAGATTTAATAAAGTCCCTGGATTAAATAATTACGAATTTTTTTGCAGTTGTGAAATTACAAAGAAAGAATTGGAGGACAGTCAAGAAAGCAATAGCGAGAAAGGTCCCGATATAATTCCACTGTCAATTGAAACAGATGGTAATTTTCAAATTTTGAGTCGCTATTATTAATCCAACATTTATCTTGTTTATTTATCGTTACTTTTTATATTAAAAGGGGTGTCGGAAGAGCATATACCAATAATGTTAAAACTGACCTTTTTCGATGCACCTTTTCTCAGCATCTAAACAGGATATTGCTTCAGTTTTTTTCACATAATATTTGTATAAACATGTTTACACAGTTACAACTGCTTATACATATCTTCCAAATTGCCAAATACATATACAGTAGAGCGCTGATTATCCGAACTGCTCAGGACCGAACGTGGTTCGGATAATGAAAAGTTCAGATAATTGGAAAGTTGTTTAAAATTTAGTTTAAATGATTATTATTTGTGCACTAACTTCCCTTCACACTTTTTCTAGGCTCAGGACTAGCAATACTGTCTAAAATAGCTCTGGCGTGTATTTTTTTTCAATTTTTAAATATTTTCTGTTTATTTATTTATTTTTACTTTTATTCATTTTGAATTATTTTTATAATTTTTCAGATTTTTATAATTCTTTTGTCAATTACTGATTTTACTACATTTTTTTCAATTTTCCATCACAAGAGAAATCCAGCAAAGACTTTTGTTTCAAAGAAGATGCTCTTTTTTGAGCAGCCATATCTCTTATTCTTTTTAAATAAATAAACTGAACTGGATCAACATCATTTTGACGTTCTAGCCAATTCATTGCAATATCTAATGAATTGCATGCTTCTATATGAGAAGGTCCACTATCTTGAACTTGATCACCTACTTCTTCCGCTTCGCTTGTGGAGTTCTGATTTTCATTCAAAATTTCAGCAACAATTTCATCATCATCTAAAATTTGAAATCCTGCGTCGTTTTCAGTGTTTCGACACCAGTCTTCTATTTCTTCTGCTGTACAACCTGGTATCTTTTCATCTGGAAGATCTACTGGTTCAGAAACTTCAGTTTCAGTTGTTTTTCTGTTAAGAATTTTATTCCAAGATTTAAGATTCCAAGCACTGTAATCACTAATCATTAACTATAAGTGACAAGTACCCCTCCCCCAATTATAGAACTTCAGCATTTATCTATTCATAAACTCCAACGCATTCCAACCATTGTAGACTGTCAAAATGAAGCTCACATTCTTGGAAGAAAATTTTTAGTTGAAGAGGGGTAAAGGGGTATCTAGGTTTAACTGTATAACTATACATGTATGGCTACTATAAGAAAACTGCTAAAAAAGGTTGTAAATTAAGTATGGTCTTCAAATGTAGTGGATATTATTTATTCTTCTAAATTAAGAAAAAATGTCGATAAGTTAAAAAGTATTCTAAACCTTAAAAAAAAAAAACACTAATTCTGACATAGTTTGGATAATTGGACCTTCGGATAATAAGGGTTCGGATAATCGGCTCTCTACTGTATACCAAATCGCCAAAATCTTATGAATTTCAAACTTTCGTTTCTTGCAGACATAACTTTTGCTCTAACCCCTCGACTTGAAATCATGAACTCTGTTTGCTTGCTGCTCCACCGTGGATTTAATCCTGTTATAGTTGGTTTAGCTCTTACTAGACCCAAGTTTCCCTAAACTTCTAATCTGATTTATAGTGAACCATATTCTCCATACTTGGCTACAACATTGCTCATATCCTCTGTCGTTCAATTTTAAATATAACAGGCATGTTAAGAAAATCAAAGAACCTATCCTTCAAAGATATTATCGGTAATAAAATTCGCCGGTGCATTTACCGCATACCTTGCCAAAGCACTTTTGGCGTACTTGGCATGTTAATGGCTTATCTAGGTGTTACGTAGGGGTACATATACATATCACGTTATATGTTTCCATAAAACAAAAAAGAGTAAATTTTAAAACAGTTCATAATGTTTTTTAAAGATGATAATTATTACTTCTCTTATGAGTTTAAGCAGAAGAAGGATTTTTATGATTTTTTTTTCCTTAAAACATTTTATTTTTCAGTATTTTACACCAGTCGAATCTCAGAAGAATCAATTTACCATAAGAAGGATTCTCCCTCTCCGAAATATATTCGTGAGAAATACACAGATACAGTGCTGTAAAGATGAAGTCCCGGCGTAAAAGTTGAATTGAAAGTCCTCTCAGTGCATTAAGCATGGTAGGTAGTTTAAAAGTGTATATAATTATAAAAAATGCAAGACAAATATCCAAACTAATTATAGTTAAACTGGCCGCCATTGAATTACACAAATAGCAATACGTATGAGTTGGGAATATTTTAGTATAGTAGGCAACAGAAGTTTCAAAAAAATTTCCATCTTTGTAGGATAAGATAAAAAAAGAACGCACTCCCTTAAGTGTTTTTGTACTTCCTTACGCACCACTAGAGCCCCCAACTTGAGTATGGCATATTCTGCACTAGCTGAATACCCGTCCATCCGTACGGGTTGATCTTACAGCGTAAAGTTTCCAAGAAGGGCAGAATATAGTAATAAATAAAAAATAAAAAAAAACATTGGACTCATTTAACTTTTTATTTGTATCAGTATTTGTCTCAAAGTATTTGCCCGATTTTTTAGTGTTGCTTAGAACTGATTAAATGATGCTTTTTTTCACCCCGTACGAAGAACGAGTATTTAGCTGGTAATACAGTATTACCAGTATATATTGAAATACTCGAGTGTGTAGTGCCACATAAGATGAATATACGAGTATATATAATATCTAGGTTATTCGTCGGCATGAAATGTTCAACTGCCAAGTTTTTCAAATTTATAATTTGTGTAATGGCGTGCTCAGTTACCATAATTCAGCAGTACTAGGGTTAATTACTTTCTTAGTTTTAGTTCCAGTACAAATAATCTCAAGATTTCCGTGGATGTAGCTTCATACTTGTTTTACAATTATAATCTGTCGTATTGCCTTCTTGTTACACACGTCATCAATAAACTTTCATTAGACCCCTTATAACACAAACATATTCTTAAGGTCTGCATTTTAACATAAGTCATCAGTTTTTGCGACTTCATAGCCAATTTGAGAACTAGCCTAGACTTCAGATGGAAACTAAAGAAATCTTGAAAAGCAACTCCGAAGTTCGAAATTCGTTAACAACTTCGGGTAAGAGTCCATGCAGTTGTGAAATGTTATCATAATTAATAACTAGAAAACTAACAGCACGGTATAAGAATTGGCTATCATTCGTTCAGTAAATCCTTATTGTTATAAAGAAAAGCAATTTACCCTTATCCCGGAGTTTTTTTTCTTTTTTCTATGACTTCCCATTGAAGTTAGATAGACACTAGGGGTATAAAGAAACACTTTTATTGCACTAAAATCCATTAGATATAAGTCGTAAATATAAGCAAAATTGTTAAATTGTTTGCAATTGACTTACGTTTTCGCTACTATTTTATATTAAATCAATTTATTAAAAAAAAAAAGATTTTTGCATAAGAGCTATTTTACATTCATACTGCTGAATGTCCGGACGTTTTATTTTATTTTGCTAATCACGTTGAAAAAATGATCAAGCCTTCAAATACGATATTAAATTGGTTACATTATATCAATAATATTTTCACATCGGTCTATTGATTACGAGACATGTTAGTTTAGATTTATTCTTATCAATATGGCTAGTGTTTCTGGTCAATCATGCTGGTCACTTAATATTTATGAGGTAATTTTTGAATTAACAATTTGCGTTACATGGAGTAGGAAATCTCGATATCACCCACTACAGCCCATCTTAGTGATTAGTGATTGCATGTAAGAGATTTTAGACCTATAATCACTATTTAGCTGGCCTGCTACTAGGAATAATTTAGGTATGACCAACATCTAAACGTTGAAAATACAATTCTAAAAGAACTATAGTTATAACTGCAAATATACAATGAGAGCATAATTATTTTTTGTTTAAAAATCTTAAATATAGTCAACTACATTTTAACAAAAGTAAATAAAGATAGCAGCAGGATTCCATTAATTCAAATTCAACAACACAAATTCATAATACTATTTCAAATTTTTATTTTCAAGCTTCGTATTAACTTTCTATTTTACCAACTCTAAGAATTTTAGTCATAAAATATAATATGTTAGTTTAAAATTCAACTATTAAATATGTCTCTAAATTGAAAGTATTGAAAGTTATTTTTCAAATTGAAGCACTAAAAGAACAGCGTACTAACCACCAAATTACTAATTTAGGTTGCAAGATGCATCGCAATGCCATGATTTGCCGAGGCGTCCAATACGTACAATCTTACAGACTTCCATATTGTTTTGTTGCGTGAATATTCATGCTAATATATATATCCAGAATTATACATATTTTCTGTATACAGCGCATGTTAAAGTAAGTAAAATTTTTCAGATTTATTTTTCGATCATTTATTCTCTTTTACTCTAGTTAATAGAATCTTAATCAAGGCTTATTAACCAGTATGTCATAAATGGATTTATACAACAAAATCTATAATAGAATTAGTATGATATTTGCTCTTTACCTACTTTTAGATACATGATGCAAAAGATAATTGGTGTCTAGAGGCAGGGAAAGAAATTAAAAAAAACAATAGCGTATGCCTAAACTAATTATTTCTCAGCTTCTCCATTTTTTAGTTGTGGTTCTCAAAGGGATGAGACACATAAAAATAAGATTCCTAGTTATGAAAATGAATAAGTAATTTGAATCATATTATAAGGAAATTGGTTTATTTATCTAATGAAATATTAATATATCAACATAGTGCAATTATAGCGAAAATATAATAGATTTCTCAATAAGAATTACTAGTTTTATTAGTCTTAATTTGCATAATGGAATATATAGCTCATGCGACAATATAGATATGATTTTAAGAAATTGCACTAATGTCTCATAGAGGTTTTGTTAAAAAGATATTTCGTATTTAAAAACGTTAAATTTTTGAGTTTAATACCAATTCTTTCAACTAATTGCGTTTACTAAATTTAATTACGCTTTGTATTTAATAAATTGTTAGGATGATTAATAACTATTACATTCTAAAACAACAAATAACTCAAATTATTTTATGAAACAAACTTTAAAAATTATTTTATGAAACAAACTTTAAAAATTATTTTATGAAACAAACTTTAATTTATGAAACAAAGTTATTGCAATGTCAAATTGGAGTGATTGTTAAAAATATATTTAATTAAAAAAGCACTTTCTAAAATAATTAATTTGGTTTTAATTATCTGCGTTACCAGTTCATACCAGTTCAATTATACTGTTTAAACGTTTTGGGTATTTATAATATTTGGAATGGACAGAATTTCAAATAAATGAAGAATATAATTATCATTTTCCTGTTAATTTTTTAAAGTATTTTTCTGATAAAAAAGGTTTTGAACAAATGAACCATTTTCGAATAATGATAATTGCCTTTCTAGGAATTGATGACTCTATTTCAAGAATACACTGATTAATGTATCTGCAAGAGGTGAAACTTAATTAATTCGCATCGAAGAAAACTAATGGCAAACTCTTGGATATACAGGTAGGAAATTTTTTTATGTGGTATTGCACCTTTTTTTCAATTTTAATAAGATGCAACTGTACAATTTTAAATTTATTATATTTAACCAAGATATTTAAGCTATAATGTTTTTAATTTTTTATTTAAAGATGGTTGACATACGTACTTAATAATCAACAATTTGAAGTTGATTTTCTTAAATTAGATTTGTGAGGATTTTTTCATTCAAAATAGATGATTATTGATAAATTCATCTTAATAGTTCCATTAACATATGCATGAAAATCTGAAAAAAAACTTTTCTTCATCAATATCTTTAGAATCATTTTCAGCTTTTAAAATAATAAAACAAGTTTATAACTGTACAGTTCTCAATGAAGAAAATATTGTTGCTACTAATAATTGAAAAAAAGTATCCAAATAAACTATATTTTTGTAAGCTTATCACATACGTATATGAACAATATGGCAAAAATAAAAGCATTTTGTGTTTGAAATATTGCAGCATGTTTCTTGCAAGAACTATATCACTGGGAAACTTTTTTTTCTTAAACTTTACTACATTTTTTTGTCGTTCAATTTATAAGAAAATATGATTCAAGTATATGCCATGTCAAAGAAACTTTTTAGAAACCTTATAATATATGTAAAGAATATTATTTACGAAGAAATTGTAATATGTTATTGCGTTGAACATTTGGTTTCCTTGTAAGCTTAAAATACTGCCTTAAAAATATTATTATCCGTAAGACGTTAATAGGTTACGAAAAATGAATTGTTTATATAGACACAAAAATAACATTTTTTCCCTACACAGAAGTTGATTACGTTGGAAGTACAGAGGTAGAATATGATTTTTATTTTTATATTCGTTAATAAATAATAATAAGGTGGGCATCAATACAAAGAAAAAAGTGCACACTTGAATTTTTCAAAACATTTTTATTAATTTTTAAGTTTTAACTCAAATAAACTAATTGAAGTTCAATATTTTCTGCGGCAATAAATTTCAGAAAATTTTTAAAAATTTACAAATGAATGCCTTTTCTGCTTTACGGGTATTAAACAAAAAGAATAATACATGATACTTTGAAACTTTTTTATGCTATATATCATTAAACTAAGAGGTGTGTCTTATGTCCACTCACTTTGCTCACCAAATATTTAAACAATATATATATATATATATATATATATATATATATATATATATATATATATATATATATATATATATATATATATATATATATATATATATATATATATATATATATATATATATATATATATATATATATATATACACTGGTTATCATAAATTAAGGAAAAATCACAAAAATAGCGATAACTCTTTCAAAAGTAAGCCAAACCGTGCAAAATTTGCATATGTTGTCCACTAAGAGTAGCTGAGTAAAATTGCAATATGCAAATTAGTGGCGCTGCACTCGGCTTACGTCATCTGCCTGGAGCATAAAAGTCCAAGTTTGAGAGAAAGCACACAAATTTTACTGTGATTGCGACATTGAAAATCTGAGATAGCCAATTCGTAATAATGACCTCTAGGCATCATTTGCCTGAAGAACTACGATGGAGAGCCATCGGGAGACTAGAGGCAGGGCAGAGTCAATCAGAAGTGGCCAGATGGCTAAATGTGAGTCCATCTGTGGTTCATAGACTTTGGAGGCAATTTCAAACCACAGATTCGGCATCTAGGAGGTTCAGTCAAGGACGGCCAACTGTTACGACCAGTGCCGATGACCGATATTTGACATTAAGTGCACGCAGGAATAGAACCGCTACTCCGACACATCTTAGATCCTCTCTTGCTGCAGCCACCGGAAGGTTGGTGTCAACGTCAACTGTGCGCAGAAGGCTCCACGAAGGTGGTCTGTATGCGAGACGACCAGCCATTTGCGTGCCGCTCACATCACGCCATAGGAGAGACCGTTTGCAGTGGGCCCGACAACATGTCCACTGGACGTCAGATCAATGGAGGCCTGTTCTCTTTACGGATGAGTCCAGGTTTAGTCTAGAAAGTGACAGTAGACGTTATTTGATATGGAGAGAACCTGGGACCCGTTATCATCCATCAAACATCCGTGAAAGAGATGCATACGGAAGAGGCAGTGTCTGTGTTTGGGGAGGCATATCCTTAGGAGGGCGCACATACCTCCATGTCTTTCCAAGGGGAACCGTGAATGCTCAGGTTTATCGAGACAACATCCTTGATGCTTATGTGCGCCCATATGCCGGGGCAATTGGTGATTGCTTCCTGTTACAGGACGATGATGCAAGACCACACAGAGCTCGCATTGTTGATGATTATCTTCAACAGGAAACAATTACTCGCATGGAGTGGCCAGCTCGATCCCCGGACTTGAATCCTATCGAGCACGTTTGGGATGCTCTAGGGAGGCGTGTATCTGCCATCAATCCGCCCCCTCAGACCCTTGCCACGCTTGCAACTGCTTTACAAGAGCAATGGCTCTCACTTCCTATTGAACTGATAGACCGCATAATTGAAAGCATCACACATCGCTGTTTGTGCTGTATTGCTTCTAGAGGCAATCATATTCCATATTAAAGGTACTTTTTCTATTGCAAACCGATACTTCCAATTTGTTTATTTTATACATGTGCTAATTTCTATACTACTATTAATGTCTGATAATTTCTTTTTATGTTGTTTAATACCTTACTATGTGTTGTATATTGTGGGTAAGTTTCATAAAATTCCATGTGTAATTTCTTGAGTTATCGCGATTTTTGTGAATTTTCCTTAATTTATGATAACCAGTGTATATATATATATATATATATATGTAAGAGATATTAATTTATATTTATAAATGTGATATAAAATTTAAGGTAAGTTTTTTATATTTTATTTTCAGAAAAACGTACAAGATGTGAGAGAATTTGCTCAATTTCTAAATGTGAAGAGCTTGTGAAAGTAGCTGAAAGTAGTAAAAAACTTATTATAACCAACACAAATGAAATGATGTATTTATTTTTTTTATAATTTTGATACTCTCAAAACACTTAAAATTTTATTATAATACAGACAAGAATATGATAAAATGTACCTTAATAAAAGAATAAGTAAAAAGGATTACAAGAGCACCAAAAATACTATAATTTGAAAATTACTTATACTGAAATTACAAATAAAATATGATTTTAACAAATATGCTGTTTAGTACTGGATTTGGCATATTGAAAAAGCTACTGTACTGGACTATAAATTTGGGAAGTATGTTATTCATTGCTATATTCAGCTTCATCTATCTTCCATGTATTCAGTGAAAGATTCTTCCGTTTTCCCGGTTGTAGCAGCAGTGCTCCTCAGTGATGTTGTTTTCCTTTTCAATTTTATATAGCAAAATATGTCTTTGCGACCACTAGCGTTTACATTTTTTTCGCATATAATAAAAATAACTATTTTATTCGATGACAGATACGAAAAAAAGAACTTGTTGTTTTCGTATTTTTATTTGACCAGTTTACGTCTAAAACTATAGAGGCATAAAAAATTGATACGTTAAGAAATTCGAAAATGATGATCATAAATTTAATTTTTGAAATACTGTTCAAAATGTTTGATTATTTTCAATCAGACAACTAATAAAAATCTCGGGAGGGGAGGAAACAACTTAGGAACCATTGAAGCGGATGTAAAATTATGGAAATGGACAAATTCCAAATCATTTCTTCAAAAGCTTATTCATTGCTTTCAATTCCACTTTATTACTGTCTGTGCAGTGGTCAAAGCGCCTGAATCACAACCTATTGATCATAGGTTCGGTCCCGTCCTGGGCCGAACTGTTGTTTATTGATATCCTCCATATTTTAATCTTTATTATCACTACTGTCATTGTGAAGAACTGGCATTCTATCCCCAGTGGCTGCTGGAAGTCCATGCAGCTTCAGATCAATAGGTACCAGCTGGTCTGGGAAGTAAAGGTGGCTTTTGCGCAGTGCTGGCAACATCGCCACAGTCTAGCCCTTTTTTTTATCAAATTGCGGAGCCTTGTACTCCATGACCTTCCCTGCCCACAATGTTGAGAGAATTTCTTCAGAATTGTTAAAAAAAAGTTTTGTTTTATAACAAAATTTTTGTATCACATTTGATAGAATTAAGTATGATTTTGTGAAACTACATACCATTATTCAACTCATAAAATCGAGGCCACAAGTATCAATTACTTGACTAAATAACTGAAAAAATTATTCACACCCTTTTCACTTCATTATAACAGTAAAAAAAATAATTCCATCGTAATAGGAAGAGAAATAATCAGAAATAGTTAGGTGACGTAATTAAAAATTACGCCATCCATCTTTTATCTACACAGTGCCTCCATTTTGAATAAAGCGAAAGAGAAAGCATTGATTTCCGATTATAAGGCATATTACTTTTCTATTTGGTAAAATACATCTTTACAAAATCTTAAAATTACCAGATGATAGGTAAATTTAATGATACGAGCAGAAGAGTAGTAGAATAGTGGTTCTTGCTTGGCGTTATTAGTTTAGAATAGTTTGGCGTTAAAACTACTTTGATGTTAAATTTATTTTTTAGAGCTGAATTTTCACTAAATACATGCTTAATGAGAGCTATAACTTTAAATCTCAGAATTTCTGATTGCTCATTACAACTATGAACAGAAAAAAAAATCAAATAAATGATTAAACTCTGTAAGTTACCATGTTAAATACTAGAATTACGGTTTTACTTTTGAAAATATTAGTATACAAACATGACTTTTTGTGCTCGAATATTTTTTCAGTTTTATTTAAGCCAGTGAGTAAAAGCAAAAGAAATTATCTAAAATGAAGCATTGCTCATTCTAAACTTTTGTGATTTTTATATAAAAACAAATTCGAAGCACTGTATGGCGCTCAATTGGGGACGAATAAGTCAAAACCCTAACACCACTGGTATTATTAAAAGTTTATTTCAGTTAAAAATTTCAGGAAGTGTTAATTTTTACCAAATTCTTCAAAAAAATTTAGATTCTTATTTGAATTATTGGAGCAATTGATCGAAGAAAGTGTAAGTTATGATTGTGAATATAAAAATCACTGTTTGGTCTGTTAGCATGACCTGGAAATACTACAGACGTATTTAATTCTGTTGCATAACATGTTGCACATTTATACTATATTCTATATATACTGTATATTTTATTCAATAAAAATCAGTTAATATAGATAATAATTCATGTAATTGAATATTTTTTCAGTGAATAAGTTAATTTATTCATTTGTGTTGGCTCAAGTGCTGATTAAAATTATTATTTTCTTGTTGAAACATTACTATTTTTGTATTTTTCGAATAAAAATATATTCTTTAAGACTTTTGAGTTTTTCTTTACTATTTAAAAAAATATTATGTATTAAGAAGCTGGCAATTAACATATCAATTGTCAGCTTCAATGAAATCTTAATATTTTAATAAATATGAATATAAATATATATATATTGCTTTATATCGTAAACTACAATTAATGAACAAAACATGTTGTTTAAATTTGACAAAAATAATTTTATTTTAATTAGATATATTTATTTCATTTTACAAAAATATGCAACTATCTTTACAAAAAGCATACAAAGCACAGTAATTGATCGCAATTGTCTACTTTGCTACTGTTTATATACAAAATTTAAATTTGTATAGGGAAGGAAATGAAGTATTAATAAAAGGAACTATACAAGAAGTATAAATAAAAGAAACTATACGAAGTATAAATAAAAAAATCTATACAGGAAGTATAAATGAAAGAAACTATGTAAGAAATATAAGTGACATAAACTATACACGGAGTATAAATGAAAGAAACTATACAAGAAGTATACACACAGAGCGTGTGGAGAAAAATACTTTAGAAAAAAACTTTTTCGAGGCCTTCTATGCTACTTCACCCCGAAGAGGATAAGTAAGTAATATAAGAAATATAAATTAAATAAATTATACAAGGAGTATAAATGAAGGGAACTATTTTTTGCATAATTTTTATATAATAATATAAGATAAAAGTTATAATATATTTTAAGAATTTAGACAAATATATGAAATTCTCGTGTATAATTTTTTTTTACTATTTCATTAACAATGAACCATATATTTTATGATTAATTCAATAATTTTAGACAAACTGAAACCATCATCTCTCATATTCAAAGATTGTAGATATTATTTTGCACGCAGTGTCAGAACGTGGCGTTAAAGAATTGTCATTTAATATTTATTGACACCTAAAACATAAAAATTGGGGTCTGGTTACAATTATAAGGCAATAAAAGGGACATAAAATAACAATTACAGGGTAAGTTCATTGTATTATCCAGAACATGCATTATCAGTTTATATAACTGCGAAAAAAACATTTTGTATTTATAGCCAGGAAATCTTAATATGAAATTGGAGTGAAACAAAATCATTTTAGTCAACCTCACCCCCCACCGCGAAAAAAACTGTATAAGATTAAAGTTTTTGATTGTGTCTTTCACATGGAATCTCCTTGTAAAATTTTAATGAGTACATTTACCGATTTAAAATTATCATTAAATCCCAAACTATGATTTCAAATATATCAGGATCGAATCTCAGCCATAATTTATGGATTTGAGGCAATGCTCTTGGCTCGCACCGACCACAGTTCAGGCGTAAAATATCCTCAATGTTCAACGGGTGGTTATTACAGACCTTCATCATTCGGTTTAAATCTGGGTTGTTTTGTAGTTTCCATCCTTTATAACGCAACAATAAATTAGTTTAACCAAAAATGTCCTCTAAGATGGTACGAATGCCGCAACGTTAGAACCTGGAGCTCCCTGATCATCTGAGTTAGGCTCAAAATTACGAGACTAGATGTTTTGACAAGGGATAGTCTGTTAAACAGTAAATATCTGATATGCGCCAATTGTTCAATGCTGGTGCTAAAATAAAATTGTTTTAATCTGATTATTTGTCAGTAAAATTAGACTTTTTCTTCGGAGAAATTACTACTCAAGATTTTTTTGCCCGTATAAATCTTTGTAATATTATTACAAATGATACCCGCTATCTTACCTACTCTAATTTTTTTATTGAAATTGGGGTGATATGTGAGAGGAGAGTTCAATTTCTTCTAGACAGGGAAGTGAGTTATTATTTCCGATGTATTTTTTCACTCTGAATTCAATTAAATTTGTCTCGAGAGGATCTGGCCAATAGTTCAGAAAAAATAAGCGTTCTATGCACGCAAAGTACAAAATTGTACTTTAACCTATTTGCACAACTGATATTGCTATCTAAACAAGTGAGATATTGTTTAATATTGTTTTTGTTACGTTGAATTGAATGAGGCAACACAAAAGGCAATAAATCTAATAATTCAAGTTTCGGATGCCAATTCAAATTACACTCTTCAGCACAATATGAACAAAATGTGTCCTCAAGTCAATTTCATTATCTTTTAAATATGGATACGTAAAGTTTAAACCTTTCAGTCTAACGCTTGTAATAATTCTAATGCTAATTGTATCGGAACTGCTCACCAATTAAGCGCTAATCGCTGCTAATGTGCGACAAGGGATATTTGATCAATGTGTTAATTTCTCTAGAGTTCAAGCTGTCGCCATTTCAGGAAACAGATTGCCTAAATGTGGGTTAGGTATTGACCGAATAGCACTCACAGGTTGACACAGCGAACCTCTAATATCGATACATTACTTCTCATTTATTACCTGTGAGATCAATTGAACTCTCCAAATTAGTTTTGTTCTGTTAATGTGAAAGTGCTAATTGATAGACATTACGAACAAAGATAAAATATCACATTTAGTGTTAACCTTTGAAGCAGTAATTTCATAATATTAACGATAAATTCTTTTTTATTTAAATGTGTTGCGTTAATGTTACAACTAATTAGAAAATAATGTATTAAACCTTGCGATGCAATTTAAAAAGGAATGAAAGCGTTGGAACGGCAAAAAAACAGTTATTCGAAAATCCATTTTTTTTTATGAAAAGTATTTTAACAGTCACAAATCCTCAATGATTCAATAAATATCTGTTATCGGTTGTTGTAAAATAACTTAATAGTTCGAACTTAATAGTTTCCTTCTAATTGAACTTTGAGGGTGCTTTTTAAAAATTCTCATTTTCTTAGCAGATTCTTAAAAAGATTTAGTTGACTATTGTGTTTCATTATAGTTTACAAACTTGCTTGCGTAATTGAAAAATAACCTAACTTCCCAGATTAAATAATGTCACAATGATAAATTTTTAAACAAATACCGGCTTTGTTACTCTTAATGACCCCTCATTAAAAGTTTCATACCAGAAAAATAAAGATAATAAACTGCCACATCATTAATATTCATATCTGAAAAAAATACTTCTAACTGGGGATCTAATGAGTGGATTAAGTATTGCTTAAAAAGGATCTAATATCAATATTTTTAACTAATTTCTAAATATGACTCGGTAAAATTTTAAAATTTAAGGTAATGATAAATGTTTTAATTTTGATATCAGGTAAACTACAAACTAAATATTTTTATTAGCTGTACTGTATATTTTAAAACCTGTAATTAGCAGGGATAATTGTAAGGATTTAATACATTAATTTACGTTTAGTTCAGTAATTAATAATGCAAAACAAATTAAAGTTTAATAAACGTGTTTGTTTTCAAAACTTGTTTTAATAGGTTTGTTTTAAAAAAAATATTTCCGTATATTCGAAATTCTATCGACATTCACAAGTCTTTTGTCATAACAAAAAGCATTGATTAATGGATAAAAATATAGTTTTCTAAAACCTTACCTTATAAAACGAATTTTTTTTAAGATACATTGGTGTCTTAAAGTTATTTACTAATAGGAAATCGGCAAAATATAAGAGTGAAATTTGACTTTTTCATTTCAAACAGCCTACTTTCAAGGATTACTATTTGTTGAAAATTTAGAAAAAATAAAGCGTTTAGCACATTCTTTTAATGTTCTACATAATAACTCATATTCGTTTGTATTTTTTTGAAGTTACATACGTCTAAACTAACGGACTATAAAATACCATGTTAAAAAATATTATTTTTTCAGATTATGAAAATGCGTCAATTTTTTAATCCACTGAAAATGTAATTCAAATCATTTTTTTTATCTTTCCAACTTTTGAGTAAACTAGTAAACAGTAACTAGTTTACTCAAACTAGTAAGCAATGAATTTGAAATCAATTCTGCTAGGTGATTAAAATTAAACTAGCGATACTTGGAGGCTTGTAGCTCCATCTCTACTGAAAGGACCAATATGAAAATTCAAATGTTCTAGGCGGTTTCAACCCCCACTTGACGGAATCTCATCTCCCCTGCGAAACTGCTTTTGCACCTTTTTTTTTTAAGTTTGCTTAGCAATTCGAGCTTACGTAGCTTACTCATTAGATGCCGTGTTCTAGTCTGACTTTGTAAGTACGCTTCAACACTTGTTTCTGTCCTGAAAAAAATATACATTATACACGCCCAGTGAATACTTCGAATTTCTTACATTTAATTCAATTTATATATATCATTATTTGATTAAAAAATTTTTTTATTCAATTTGAAAATTAAAATATCTCTGTTGATACAATTATAAATTTTATTGTATCACAAGAGTACTTTATTCTAACATGAACTCGTAAAATATATAAAAATGAAAGAAAAAGTTTTTTAAATGAAATAAATGGATGACATATCTTATTTGATGTAACGCATTTCAATCCTACGTTTGTTATCAGGCAATATTAAAACTAAATTGCAGTTCTAAATTATTATTGAATGTGCATAAATTAATAATTTAGTTCCAACAAAACTACGGAAACATTTGTTTACAAGAATTTTCTTTTTTTATATCCTTCATTTCTTCCCAACATATGTCTTAATTAGTTCTAGAAAATTTGTAAACTTATATGTTTAAGCATTCATATTTATAACTGCTCACTCGTATGGTATTTAAGCTTTTATTTTTTTATTTTTTTGCTGTCAACTCGAAAAAAAAATGTTCTATGCACATACGCAATAATATTTAATGTTATATATTTGTGTTCGAACTCCTCAGGCCGAAGATTCACCTGATATTAAAGGGCGATTGGTGCACTCTAAATCTATCAGAGTCACAAAGTCCTCCAAGCTCCCATAGAAAATCAATATATCCGAGAGTGATTGGCCTTGTTAGAAATCTAATCTTTGGCCATTGAAGGCACCGCTGAAAAAATACAAAGCAAGAAATGTATCCTATGTCTTAAAAAATTCAGTTGATTTCTAGCAGGTTGATGGTATGGGCAAAACATATGAAAAACATATGAAAAAAACATATAAAAATGAGTAGCTGCTTAAAATATATGAAAATGAGTAGCTCATGTGTTTATTATTATTATTATTTAATGAACTGATGAGTATTGTTTGATGAAATCATTCACCTGTAGTAAATGTGCCGCTGATGACGTGTAAAGAATGCGAATATGCGAAAATTATCAAGAGAATATGATTGAGAGATAGTGATTACGATAAAGAGATGTGGATATCTTAAGATTATGTCATCTTACGTACTTATCCACAAGTCTGTTTAGCGTGGTCAACAAATCTGAACTTTAGGGACTTAAGAGGGCTCACTCAAATACCGCGCTTATCGAAGATATAAGTAACTAATGAGGCTTAAAAGACATTATAAGCAGAACTGCCAGTTTAATTTTAACCATCCAATAGATCCAATTTTCTTTTTCTTTGCTTTAACTTGCACAAACAAATATTTATTTTCTTTAATATATATGTGCATAAAAAGAACAGACAAAATTTTACATACGTATTTCTGTAATAGATTGATATTGATTTACTTCCTTAAAAGAAAATATGATTAATTATGAAACAATGATTTATTTCCTTATTTTACTTCAACATATTATTATTATTTAGCATTTAATTTCCAATTGCATTCAATTTTCATATTAAAACTTGAAAACAATATACGTTTTTAGAATTTTTAAATGCTTATATTTATTTCTGTTTTCAGAATATCAAAATCAAATAATGATACTTACATATATTCATCATTTTAGAAAAACAGCGTTTCTTTTAAGAAGCTCATCATTTTTACATCATAAATCTGCAAAAAAATTAAATACCAATTCAATTTGTTTGATTTATTATAGTTCAATAATTTATTATTATAAGTCAATAAATCAAAAATTTTAAGAAACTTTTATACAGCAATTCCTTAATTTAAAAGACACCATTGAATAAAAAACTTAATAGGCTTCAAATTTTTATTTTCAGCCTTTTTAGCGTGTAACAAATTCATTTTTTACAGAATTCAATGTTTTATTACTATAATATTAGAGTTAAGACTATTAAAAGCTTAATTCTTTTGCAAAAAAATTATATATATATATATATATATATATATATATATATATATATATATATATATATATATATATATATATATATATATATATGTTTATCAGGAAACAAGTAATATGAGTTTGATTTCAACGTATTTTATTTTAATAATATTTTTCTCATAACAATACATTTCGAAATGCAAATTTCTGCAAAAAAATATGTTTTATAACTGTTTTTGCACCTTTTTTTAAACTCAATTAATAATACTTTCGTGAATTCGTCTCGCGCATCCCGTCCACTGACATAAGCTGCATAATCTATTACGTCAAATTTTGGGATAAAGATCAAAAGTAAATTAAATTTCTCTGCTTTTATATACCTGAAAATAACTTAAAATAAAATATCATTGAATTTGCATGCAGCCATTTATCATTTTAAGTGACATCATTACTGGCAAGATCAATAAGATCATCAGAGACGATACAGCATCCTTATTTTTCTTTAACCATTAATAAGAAAGAAATGACAGCCTCAACGTCAAATAGAATTTCTGTAAATCATTATTATTTTATGAATATTTTTAAAAGATGTGTCGTTAGACGAGGAAATTTTGTATGCTTAAGATTAATTTTCCCAAACGGAAGTACGAAGAAGAATCATATTAATTTTAAAAAAAACGAAAGGTAATATATTTTTTTTCTGGGTAAAATACCAATGATTAAAAAATAAAAATTTAAGATCTATTAAAAAATAATATTTAGAACTTAATACTAAACTGTTAATCAAAAATTCTTATTTTTCTAATTTGAATCATAAGTTATTTATTTATATAAGCATAAACTAATTTTAAAAAAAAATATTTTGCATGTTCAAGATCAATTTTCCCTAACGGAAGTATCAAGAAGAATCATATTAATTTTTAAAAAAAACGAAAGGTAATATATTTTTTTTCTGGGTAAAATACCAATGATTAAAAAATAAAAATTTAAGATCTATTAAAAAATAATATTTAGAGCTTAATACTAAACTGTTAATCAAAAATTCTTATTTTTCTAATTTGAATCATAAGTTATTTATTTATATAAGCATAAACTAATTTAAAAAAAAAATATTTTGCATGTTCAAGATCAATTTTCCCTAACGGAAGTATCAAGAAGAATCATATTAATTTTTAAAAAAAAACGAAAGGTAATATATTTTTTTTCTGGGTAAAATACCAATGATTAAAAAATAAAAATTTAAGATCTATTAAAAAATAATATTTAGAGCTTAATACTAAACTGTCAATCAAAAATTCTTATTTTTCTAATTTGAATCATAAGTTATTTATTTATATAAGCATAAACTAATTTAAAAAAAAATATTTTGCATGTTCAAGATCAATTTTCCCTAACGGAAGTATCAAGAAGAATCATATTAATTTTTAAAAAAAAACGAAAGGTAATATATTTTTTTTCTGGGTAAAATACCAATGATTAAAAAATAAAAATTTAAGATCTATTAAAAAATAATATTTAGAGCTTAATACTAAACTGTCAATCAAAAATTCTTATTTTTCTAATTTGAATCATAAGTTATTTATTTATATAAGCATAAACTAATTTTAAAAAAAATATTTTGCATGTTCAAGATCAATTTTCCCTAACGGAAGTATCAAGAAGAATCATATTAATTTTTAAAAAAAAACGAAAGGTAATATATTTTTTTTCTGGGTAAAATACCAATGATTAAAAAATAAAAATTTAAGATCTATTAAAAAATAATATTTAGAACTTAATACTAAACTGTTAATCAAAAATTCTTATTTTTCTAATTTGAATCATAAGTTATTTATTTATATAAGCATAAACTAATTTTAAAAAAAATTATTTTGCATGTTCAAGATCAATTTTCCCTAACGGAAGTATCAAGAAGAATTATATTAATTTTAAAAAAAAACGAAAGGTAATATATTTTTTTTCTGGGTAAAATACCAATGATTAAAAAATAAAAATTTAAGATCTATTAAAAAATAATATTTAGAGCTTAATACTAAACTGTTAATCAAATATTCTTATTTTTCTAATTTGAATCATAAGGTATTTATTTATATAAGCATAAACTAATTTAAAAAAAAAATATTTTGCATGTTCAAGATCAATTTTCCCTAACGGAAGTATCAAGAAGAATCATATTAATTTTAAAAAAAAACGAAAGGTAATATATTTTTTTTCTGGATACAATACCAGGGATTAAAAAACAAAAATTAAAGATCCATTAAAAAATAAAATTTTCAACTTAATAATAAATTATTAATCAAAAATTCGTATTTTTCTTAATGGAATCATAAGTTATTTATTTATATAAGCGGAAACTAATTTT
Organism: Parasteatoda tepidariorum; assembly: GCF_982258835.1. Lineage (NCBI taxonomy): Eukaryota > Metazoa > Arthropoda > Arachnida > Araneae > Theridiidae > Parasteatoda > Parasteatoda tepidariorum. The sequence continues at coordinate 21,824,110 of NC_141761.1, forward strand.
AAAAAAAAAATATTCAAATATATATTAGTTTAAAAAAATATATGTCTTGAAATAATTTGTTTGTACCTTGATAAATCAGTAACACCCAGGAAAGTTATTAATATTCTAGGAATTTTCGAAAAAAAGGATTGCTGTGACATTTAAGCAATGAAAAATTGGAGGCAAAAAGTGTTTGTAAAATTAGAATGCTAAAATATATACAGATATTATATTTTACTCTTTGCAAATTTAATACAAAATAATTGTATTGCACAATGTGAAAACCGGGTTTTAGTAATAATTCGAATCTTGTGTTGATAAACTCTAAAAATTGTGTCAATGGTTATTTTATTACAAGTTACTATTGAATCAAGCTTTCTTACATTCTTTAGAGGGTGTAGTTTAATTTTAACTCAAATAATTGACCAAATGCTTAAACCAAATGCAGATATTTTATTTTACAATCTTCATCGACCACAGTCCATTGCTGAAGAGGGTTGTAATTTTCGGAGATACATAAATTTTGTGATAAATTATTTTAATTTTAACTATTTAACAGTTGTAAAACAATTGTAAATTAGCAATTGTATTGTATGTTTCAACTATTATTTTGTGTGCAATGAAGATAGGGCGTGTTTTAAATGTATAGCAAGTGCTTTTGGACCATTATTAGAAATATAAGGGTGAATTTATCTTATTCTTAGAAACTAATGTCATTTAAATGTTGCATTTTGTCCTTTAAAATTTCATACTTTAGAATGGTTTAAATATGTTTTATTCATTAAACTTCAATATATTGTTTAAATAAAACAATACAAAATATTAGGAACGACTTTAAGTGGAATTTTTTTTGGATATACGACTTTCATTATCCTGTGTATAATATTTTCGAAATATTTAAAAGTTTTTTTAGGTATAGTAAAATACGGAAAAGGAGAAATTGGCAACAAAGTACCCAAACTATCGACTGAATCCTGACTAAACTTTTGGGACTATATTTTCCTGTTTGCGAATACCTCCCTTATTTTGATAATCAAAAATTTAGAACCGTCGTGAAAATGTATGTTTATTTCAAAGAAAATCAGTGTTTGTGTCTGATTCCGAAGCTCAATTAATAGTTAGTTGTTATAAGTTACTTAATTATAGTTTAGCATATTTGAGGTCAACCTCTTAAGAAATCTAGTTAGGGAAAATCCATCCTGCTTTGCTTTAAAGTATCTTGTAAATCAGACTAAATTTATTAAACTAAAATTTTCCTGTGATCAAATTCGACTTATTTTGCTTCAAAATATCTTGTTTAAATGGGATCTAACTGCATCATATTTCTGTACCAATAAACCTAAACTAACAATAGAATCCTTTATCATTAAAATATCAAAGACTGTTGGCGATAACTTACGCTTATTGCTAAACTGTTAACATGAATCTTAAGTCGATTAAATTTAATTACTATAAAACATTCAAGTATTGGGTCTCTTTGAATCCATACATTCAAATTCATAAAATGAAACTTATTTGTAAAGCACACATTACCGAGAAAGTACTAATTTAAATTTTAATTTTGACCTAATCAACATAACTGAAAAGGATGCTCATAGAAGTTGAATATTATATTTCTTTTTTAAATAATAAACAGAAACGTATAAATTAAGATAAAATTATCTTAATGACTCAACTAAAAATATACATTCCCTTTGTAGAATGGAAGTGCTTAGTAGAATTATCTATGTTTTCTAGATAGCAGCAAACAACTTCAACCACATCGTGCTTGGTTAAAAATCCTACCTAAACTTGGGCTCTGACGAATTCCAAATGTTTGCCAAACAGTTTTCAGAGATGAAAATAATTCAGGTGTGAATGAACGTAAGCTTCGTGTCAAGTATTATCTTTTTTTTGTCATTTGGATTCAGCAGCACTGCTTAAAGTGTATATGAACGCCTGGTTTAACGTTAATTTGAAATAAAGTGTTCTTTCACACAGTATTTTGAGTAGTTCAGTACATAATTCTGGGGAGAATTAAATTACATTTCTGAGAGCGTATAGTTGGTAAGCTGAACGATTTATTGAAAGTAATCAAGGCAAGTTCGGGAAAATCAACGTTGTTTCGTTTAAAATCTGCAACGCCCAACAGGCTAAACTGAACCAGACATGTTAAAGTTTTGCTAAATAAAAGCAATCGGACTGCTTCGTAAATTTGTATAGTTTTCAGGCTAATTCCTGTATTTCTGCTGTGCTACATATAAACACATAGTTAATATTAGTAATAAAACATAATCTTGTAAATTTTATAAGGATTTCAAATTCGTCCTTTCATTGGAGGAAAAATGCGCGTACAATTACTTCTTTTAAAGTGTCATACAGCTATTCCATGCAGTTATATTGGTTTGGTATTTAAGTATATGAAGTGTTTCTGTAGAGTTAATTAATTCATGGAGTTCAGTTATAATGTGACAGCAAACATTAAAATTGCGACTTAGAAACCAGATTTGTTTTCATAAAGAAATATAATCATTACATATTTATTGTTTGTAGTTTTCTTTTCCTTAATTCTAAGAGTAATATACTTGAAGCTACTCTGAAGAAAAATAATTTTTGCAATATTAAAATTTTGCAATATTTACTGAATGAATTAAATTTTCTACAACCATCCGACCTGAATATCCATTTACAAAATAATACGTAATTATCTAGTTATCTATTACTAAATATTTATCAAAATCTTTTTCTTTAAAACATCCATTTGATTGCACATGTGTCTTTAAAAATGTATAAATGCATAACTTCGGAATCTGGATTTTTTTTTGTTAGCAAACATATATGCATTTATTTGCTTGAATGTAACTAGTTTTAAACTTAAGGGAGATCTCTCTGCAATCACTTTATTTTGTCCAAACAAACTAATTGTATTAATGAAGTTAATTAAAAGTACTTTGTTTCGTGAAACATTTTTTCCAATTCCCTTCAATTTATAACATTTAGTTAATTTCATCACTTGACAATAGAAAAAATATTCAGCTAATTAGGTGGTCCACTCAGAGAAATACGACTGGTAAAAAATAAACAACGAGGCCAAAAAAGAGTTCCTATCAATAATGAATAAATCTGCGATCCAATTAGTCAATGAGTTGCCTATAGAGACTCGCAATTCTACAAATAATTGTTTTCGCTAATTAAATTAAATTAAATTAAATAAACGTAAAGACCTATTTCTCTGTTTTAATTGTAAGAAAATGTATCAGAAATTCAACTCTAACTATAAATAGAAAAAGTTCAACGTGCAATAAAAAATAACTAACTGCTTGTTTATAAAGTTGTTATTAAAGCATACACAAACTGAATGCGCCTAATCGCTCAAAAGTAAAGTAATGAGTATTTTATTTTTGCATTGGAACTACTTTGGTTTGCTTTAAAAACCATACGATTGTGATCAATAGTCTGCACTACAGCTAAATAATTTTAATGAATCTCAGTAATGCAAATATGCAATAATCTTATGCAAATTATGGCATTCTAATGCAACATAAATTTTTCTTCAAGCTCTTGCCTCCATTCATTTTCGCAACAAGCGTTGGTTGAAAAAATATAAATAAACTTTTTAGAACGTTGTTCGAGCAAAACAATTCTATGTTATTGTGTAACAAAACGATGCAAGAAAAAAAATCATGATCACTGTATCATATTCAAGGGCGTATCAAAGGTTTATCCCACATGGAAATAAATTCAGTTTTTATGCCTCCTTTTTATATGATGTGAGGAGAAATTTTAAGATTTGTATTATGTAAACACAACTAGTTCACCAAAAAAAAAAAAGAAGAAGAAGCAGACGACCCTGAATAACTTTTGATCGAACAGCTGGATCCACACGATATAGGATTTAATCTTGAGGAATTAAAGCTGCGACTTCAAATATGCTAATTAATTATTGCAAACGATATTTTAAGGTGCGGAATAAGACATAAGTATAAGTGCGTACTTTTTCTGAATAAACATACCTTATTTTTCGTCATATTTATATTCCTGACCCCCAAAGCCTCATTCTGGGAAATATAGGACACATAATTAGGACAGGAGAGCGATCCAAAGTTTGGACCCCTTAATGTTAATTTTACTTTTTGCGTATTTCGCCGTACCTCGAGAACTTTTTAAGTGAATTGAAGAAACTTTGCACACAATTATAAAATTTGATTATCCAAGCATAATTTCATGCAAAACATAAATTTTAGCAAATATTTATTATTTTATTAATAATTAGTCGAAAAGAATTTAAATTGCGAGGTATAAATTTTTTACATCATTGTAAATCATATAATATTACATGGCAAAATACAAAACTTAAGTAAAATCGGTTGAATAGGTCCTGAGAAATCGAATTTTAAAGAAATCATATGTTAAAAATTTCATTTTTCAGAAACTATTCAACTGATTACGATCAAATTTTGCATTTTAGCATTCAGAATTACCAACTTTGAAATAATGTAAAAATTGTATACCTTACAATTAAAAAACTTTTTTTTTACTATTATTTAATAAAATACTCAAAAATAATAAAATTTTATTAAAAATTATTTTCTCGCATGAAATTATCCTTGGATAAATGAATTTTATAATTATGAGCAAAATTTTCCAATTCGCTTTAAAAATTCTCGAGATATATTAAAATACGCAAAAAGTAAAACTAACATTAAGAGATTTTACTACGCTCTCCTGAACGATCTATTGGGACATTATTTCCCTGATCCTAAATTTTGGAGGTCAGAAATCTGGATCCGTTGAAAAAAAAGGGTATGTATATTCAAAGGAAGTACGTTTTTTAGTCTGATTTATTAATTTAAGTAATTAACATATTTGAGGTCGAAACCAATAAGTCCTACAATGTAAACATCCGACCATTAGATGAAAAGTTATTCAGAATGGTCGGATTTGTTTTTAGTTTTTTGCGCACTGTACATAACGTTTAAAATATGCTAAGCCATTCTGCTTAATAGCGTAGTCGGATAAGGCCGGGAATTTTTCAGTCGAACAACACGGGATAGCAATATTCTCCGATTCTCCAAGCCGAAACATTTATGAATCGCTAATCAAATCTTTAAGCATATTATCTCATAGAATGTATTTGTAAAGTAGGAAAATTAAAAAAAGCAATGTTAACTTCTTAAAAGTTGTTTTTCTTTCTCACTCTTTTTGTGATATTTACTAAAGGGTTTATAAAATTACAACGGCTATTAAAATTTTGCTTTCTTCCAAAAATGCTTTTTATTTTAACTCTTAATATTTCCTAACAATATAACATAAAATGTTTACGATTTCATAAATAAGTTGCAAGAAAGAGCATATAAAAAAATTGTGTTAAATTTATATGGTATTAACAATATTTTTGAAATACGATTAAGTCGTTTTGTGTTTATTTAATACGACTTTAAGTAAATTGGGCTCGTTTCATTATGAAATGTAGGTAAAGTTACTAAAAAGGTCGATGCACCTTATTTTTATAAAGGAAGCTTATTTTGTTAATATTTACTGTACAAAAATTAAATTAATCTGAAATGCATCTTCGATTGATAAAGAACTCTAGAAATTGCTTCAACTACAAATAAAGAAATATAATAAATAAAAGTAAATAAAATTATAAAATGTGACAATGTAATTTCCACAATTGCTTAACTGAAGAGAGTATTTCTAAAACAATCCTACTAAATCAAGATATCTCGATTGTTTGAGAAAACTTAAGCATCCCACAAATAAATTAACACACATGATGATCAAAATGTAGCTCCTAATTCCACTTACAATAAAAATATATTCAATTACAGTACTTATAAAGTCTACATCTAAAACATGAAAATATCATTAATTAAGTAAAATTATGTTTTTCACTTGAAGTGTCTAAACATATTAAAGGGTACGAAATAAGAGCTTGTGTTTGCGTAAGAATCAAATTGATAGAAGTTTTCCTATGAGTTGAAAGTTGTTAAAACACGTAAATGAAAGAGCATATCTAATATATCTCACTATATTTATCTTTATAAGTGCTTTTGACAAATATTTTCACTGTTGCAACAAATGTAGATGTTTTTAATCAAACAACATCATTGAAACAAACAATTGAATACGTAATCTTCAAAGAAAACTCATATTTTATTAATACCACTTTAGAATGACAGTATGTATTTATCTATTATTATGATAATGCATTAAAATTTCGTAAACACTTCTTAAAAAGAGTTTTTTTTTTTAAATTTAAATTACTCAAATTACAATATATACTTTTCGATTTTAATGCATCATATTTTTAAACTCTACTGAAATGGTAAATATTTTGATGACTTACATGAAATTCAAGTCCTTAACAAAATTAATTAAACAACTAATTTAAAAGAGTTTGTTTAACAATCAAAAGAAATTTAATTAAATTTAAACAGGTAAGCTAAACAAAGACTGCATGATTACCCACTCTACAAAAAAATGCTTCATTTATCTCTTAAAAATATTTCGTTATCTTTCCCAAATAGTAAAATTATTTACTCATGCTATCAAATGCTTTCTTTCCATTATTATTGTCGTATTAATTTGTTTCTAACTTCAAGTACTTTCTAATTTAGGTAAAAACCAGAATTTCTTTAAAAAGAGGATTTACATAAATTAAACACTAATTATTTGATCTTTAAGTTAGTAACGCATTTTGTTCGAAAACTTAAGCACAACTTTTAGCCAAGTTAAAAATCTTTAAGGATTATAATTGTTTTTATTATAAATGCTTTTTTTAAATAATTATATATAGTTTTTAAAAACATTAAAAAAAAACAGATAAATCATCCATTAAATCAATGAATTAGTATTTCGCCCACCCCTAATGATCTAATGATATTTAATAAAGCGTCGAATATAAAACAAACTTTTAACGCCGTTGTCGAGTGGTCAAATCTAAAGAGAAGTATCAATTTGTCCCAGTTGGTACTCTTCTTTCCATTTTATAACAGTAGTCACCTTTTTATCTCAGCGTGCCGGTCAACGTTTGATAATTTTACTACGCTGAGGAGGGGAAAGGGATGGTAAATGTTTATATTTCAGATCATCTTGATTTAATAATTTAAAATTGATTGTATTTAAATATGCCTTCTAAATAAAATATATTTACATGAATGGTATTTTTGCTGCCTTGGGTGACGTCTGCTCCATACCATACATACAATAGACAATTACAGTAAATTTTTTTTTAAAAATTTTAATGTATTCAGAATCCCTTGAAATTCTCAGAAGACATTTTATTACTTTCCGAAGAAGACTATTTATTTAGTTATTTTTAATCAAAACCGCTTACTTACGTTTCCACCTTAAACGGGCGTCACGTGATTTTTTAGGAACTGACGTCACACGTTCTGCCGTTCACTTACAATCGCTGTGCTGTGAAAGCCAATACGTTCTTGCTTTCGTTTGAATCTTTGTAGTTAAATCCAACTATTTAAGATGGTCAATAACCATCTGTATAAAAAAAATTGCGCCCTAATATCGCTTAATAAAAATGTGGGTTTAATATAACGTATTTTTATAATGTTAAATTTCAATGGTACCCACTGAAACATTGTTAACTGTTGGCAAAATTTTCTAGCTCTGAATATTTAAGATCTTTTAGTTCAATAAAAAAGTGTGTGGTATTGCTTATTAAATGGTGTGTTATAAATACAAAATAACTTCGCTTTTTTCATTTTTTTAACCATATTAATCTTAATTTTAAGGTATACTTCAAATTCATTTCGGATATTTATTTTTATCTCAAGTGAAAGAAATGTTGGATCAACTTTTTATGTAGAATAAATAGTTTTAGATTTCAAAATGTAGAAAAGTTTAAGTTATTGATAATTTTTATTTATTTATTCTAGTGTGAATTCAAAGCATGTAATTGTATCGGTAGCCTTTTAAAAAGCTTATGATCCCAGCAAAACTTTAAATTCGTTCTTTCAACAACAAAATTTAAAGTTAAAAGAAAGAATTTATATATTCCAGTAGATTTTATTAACTTTATTTTAATTGCCTTACTCAATGCAAGCATAAGCATTTATTTAGTTCTTTATTACAGAAATAGAAATTAAATTTTATAAATGCATATAAAAAAAAAATTTCGCCATAGCAAAGTTGCTATTTCCTCAAAGAATGAAAATATTGTGAAAAATATTAAAACTACTGTTTATTTTCTTATTATTTACTAAATAATAACGAAAGTGCATTAGAATGTCTTTCCATTTCGTGTAAGTTAATTTTCTATTATTGTTCTTTTGTTTTAGTGAAACATAAACTTCCAGCTTAATGATATTAGCTGAAATTTTGTGGATAAATGAGTTAATTAGAGGTGGATAAATGAGAAATTAAGTGAAATTTTAAGTATAACTAGATTACGGTGATGATGATGGTTAGATATATTTCAACGGACAAGATTCTAGAAAATGTTGATACTTTTCGGCTATACCGAATGCTTAACCTGAGATTTACTTCATCTATTTTAATTAAATTTGTTTTAATTAAAAATGTATAATGTATTAATTTTACTATTTTAGAATTCTTCATTGCAAGCACTGACAAATAATTTGCAAAAATAAGGAGAGAAATGAACAATAACCATAATTTGTTAAAACTACATTGCAGAAAAAGGAATTAAAATTTATAAATTTAAAAATAAAAATAATTTCTAACTGTAACGAAATTCCTATTCACGCAAGGAATAAGAAATATAAGCGTTAATGTGCATTCAAATATTTAATACATAGTAAAAAAAATATGACATAAATTGCATCAATAAATATTTACTTTAAAAAAAAATCCCTCAACTCTAGTAATAAATAAATAAATAAAAGAAGCAACATTAAATTACATTATTTGAATTCTTGAACATTAGCACATATATTGTAACGATGATGATATTTTTCAATGGACTAGACTCATGAAATTACTGATTTGTTTTAATGCAATAACGAATTATAAAGTCATCCTTCCTGTATCTAAAAGTATACTATTTCTCTCCAATCTGCGACTTATTTTAATTAAGTAATTCGGTTGTAATGGAGCATTATTTTGATTTAAAAGCAAGTGGAATAAAATAGTATTTTCTATGAACTTAAGCACCACTGATTTCATTCGAGAAGAAAGGTAGATTCGCTGTAAAGAGCTGCATAATCATTTCTTCATATATTTTAGTGATAAATAACAACGTTTGAAGTTCTGAAATCTTTCTTTCATTTTTCACTCTCTCTTAAAACCGTAAATTCAATTCGCAAAATTTTTACTAATAATTTACAAAGGATGTTCATACGATATACGTGATATCAAAACTAAAAGAGCATTGCAATAGCCTTAACGGCTGGTGACGGCACGTTTCCATTCAGCACATGTGACGTCATAACCAACCAGGGATCGTTTTTGATTGCATCAATTACGGAGGCCTTTTGGGGCAATTTAAATGTTTAATAACTAAATAAATTAACATTTGCAGAAAAAAAATCAGAATTTCAGAAATAAAAAAAGATTATGATATGCTGTAATTGTCCATTGTTTTTTAAACTTGCACGCACAGTTAGAGTTAAATAGAAGAAAACGCTAACATTTTCTTATTGTCGATCTGTTAGATTATTTCATTTCATTGCGTGTGCTTGAAAAAAAAAAACTATTGGAAATAATCATTATACTAGGATTGAAAAATGAACTTATTTTGCATGACAAATCTTATCATGCAAAATATATCTTAGTATAATATATTTTTTTTCAGTTGTTTGAGGAGGATAATTCCTAATGCTTTCTGAGATAATAGCTAATTAAAATCCTCTATATAAAACAGAGTCAAACAGGAAAGGAAGTATATAATCACTGAAGCATTTTGAGTTCAAGATAATAAGGAAAACAAAATAACGTAGTCTTTTCTTTTTTCTTATTCTTCAAAAAAAAAAAAAAATTAGTATGTTATACTAATACACTATGATGAAAACTGTTAAGAGTCATTATTGGATTTTCATAACAATACACAATTTTTTTGTTGAAATTTCAAAGCATATTAGCTTACATTATTTACATAATGTAAACGAAGTACAGTTTTAAGAACAATGTAAACTGTCACGCTTTGTTCCATAAGGCGTGATAAGAAGTTAACAACATATCATCCCATACTTAAAAATAAGTTAGTAAAATATGCAACTTTTTAAAAAAAATATTCGAGAGCAGTGGTTCACAAATGGTGTACCGCGGAATCCTAGGGTTCCGTGGAAGTATCACAGGGGTTGCGAGATTTACCGCATTCTCTTTGACTAATTATGCTTTTCATAACCTGGAATTAAATTTATATCCAATAAATATAGCATTACTTAGTTAATATTTCTGCTTTTTTGGTAAAATTATTTAATTAAAATGCTTGTACACTAAGGAAATTTTAAAAAAAAATAATAATTAATAATTTAATGAATGAAAAACTATAACAGTTTTTTTCCGTCGAATAAGAATATATAAATTTAACAATGGAAAAGTAAGTTTCTCGGATAACCATTTTCATCGTTTATTCCCGTCTTCTTTCATTTTTATTTTCTGAAATAAAAATTTCAGCTCATTCTTTTTTCAGTTTATTCATGCGCTAAAATTAATGTTCGAACAAAGAAAGATGCCACCTCAGACTAGTAAATTAAACTGTCTGACAGAAAAATTAACTTTTAAGACTATTTTAATAAAACGATATATTTAAGAAATTTCTTTCTTAATTTATACAGATTATAATCGATTATATCATTCAATTATTTAATAAAATTTAGATCATTACATATATTTTTTAAAAATAAATAGTGTTTAGCTAATTAAAATGCTTACCTTTGTTAATGAAATTTATCCATTATGTCTGGGGATTCCGCCAAAATATTAAAAGGAAGTCGCTCATTTCGGTCAAAGAAAATTCGATCATTTAGGGTTCCAGAGTTGAAAAAAATTGGGAACCGCTGATCTAGAAAACATAGAATCACGCAACATCTTATTTTTTATTTCCTTTTAAATAAAAAATGAATTCTTTGTCACAAAAGTTTTGAATGGCTATTTTTCCACAGATTTTTTTCTAAAATCTATCACAGATTTTATTTATTTTCTTTCTTTTTTTTTTCTTGTTAATGACAAACTGTTAGAAATTTCTCGGAAACGATGATTAAGTAAAAAAAATTTCTTACTTGTAATTTTTACAATATTCTAACAAAACAGTCAGATATCAATAAAAAAGATGGTATCCAAACTCTTAACAGTGAGAAAACCATTTATTAACTGTTTTCACCTAACACGGTTAAACAACCGGAATTTTATCGCTCCAATCCAGCTCACCTAATGAGAATACTTAGTTTCTTGCAGCTGGTTATATACTATAGCCGAGCAGGGCCAATCTGTCAATCTCATAACCGACAGAACTGGGGTTCCAGTCCCAGCGTTGATACCACAATATATCCTCCATTTCCTTCAACACATGAAGAGTTTCCAATATCTTGAACTACAAAATTTGTAAACCTGAACTTTTAGAGCACGATACTCTCATTCAGCACCATAAAGCTGTTTAACACAAAAAAAAAAATAGTGCGTGGAGTCCCTCCGCGCGGAAGAAGTTAAACATTGCAACCTGCGACGTTAATTGTAGGAGAATCAACAGTCGTAGAAGGATCACTAGTTCTATTCAACGACTCTTTTTCCTGCTCCGCTCGCTTCCATGCTTCTGTAATCACGGTAATATTGTGCATTTTTCAATCGTGGACCTCTTGAACCAGTGGAAGTGCTTGTGATTGCCTCATCGTCTCGCCCTGGAAAATGTATTTGTATTAATAATGTATGTGAATGCGTCATAATGTAATTTCAAAAGAGAAAACCTAACAATCAATTAATATTCACAAGAGACGTACCTTGACATAACCTTAAATCCGTCGCATTGTTCGTGGGATTGTTTTCACTCATTTTTTTACAATTGTTTTCCACTAAATTTAAAAATAAAAAGTACTACCCTATTAAATTATATGTGTATCAAAACAAACTAAAAAAATATTTATAGAAAAACAATACTTTTATGACTTTTATTATTTTTATGCTAGTGAGAACCAAAACAATATGGAAATGAATGAGGGAAAACTGGATCCTACCACGTGATTTCCGGGCCAATAAAAATGTAGCGTTAAACGTTTAAAGCAACCTTGTTGGAAGTCGCATAAAAATTATAACTTCAAAAAGTCCAGTATTTTCCATCTCTTACCGTACAATGCCCATTACTTAACCAAGTGCTTAGCTCCTAAAAAGCTCCTCCCAGTTAAATTTTCTTTTCATTGGTTTTGAATGCAGCCCGTTTGTAAATGGTTAAAAAAACATATAGTTTTGAATTTATGATTTTTTAACAGTATTAGTTGTAAACAATTTGAAAACTGTGAGGATAAAATATTTTTTACCGATAACTTTACGGTTAGGATGGATAGTCTGCTGCCGGTTTCTCTACCTAAATTTAAGAAGAAAAATCCTTACGGTGCATATCTTATTTTAAACCTTTAAGAAATTCCATAAATGACATGCAGTTTTCATGCATGTATTTCATTGAATACTGGTGTAATAATCTATTCAAGTTTCAGAATGCTTTACATATGACTATAATAAAAATATTCGGATATATTTGTGTGTTATATGGCTTGTATTGCGTGACACGCATTCATCAAGGCTCTTATCGGATATCTAGAGCTTCCCTAATCGCTTACATAAAATGTAACAGAGGAATTACATTCCAGAATAGATTCATCACGTGTTTGAATTTTATTCAGCTGCAGTTATACTAAATCTTTGGCCAAGAGATAAGCATTTGTCTGCAATTGAGAATTGCTAACTAAAGCCTTATATAACATAAAATACAACCCTCAATTTATAAGATTCAAAAACCCTCAATTCAAAACATAACCAAATCCATTACAAATATATCATAACTATCTATATGCATAAATAAATCTAAATAAGTAAATGCAAAAAAAAAAATATATTCTTTGAAAAGATTTCATTCCCGTTTTTTTCCCATGCTTGAGTTCCATTGTATGTGCAATAAAAGTGACAAATAAAGTATTGTAAGATAATTTAAAATTTAATATTTTTTAATATTCGTCACGCAAATAAATTAAAATTTTGTATAGTATAATTTCTTTTTTTAAAGAATTACACAATCTAATATTTTCTTTGAGTTTATAAAAATGAAAAGTCTCATTTTATCATGCAGATTTTATTCAAGATAAAACTGAATAAAATAACTAATAAAATTAAATAAGAAAGAATTATCAGTATGACAAATGAAATAAATTAGCAAATAAATGTATATCTTCTGTACATTTTCAATTTTCCATTGATTGTTAGATATTCGTATTATTCTTTTACAAATCTTTGTCATACATGAAGATTTTTTCCAACGTAATTATATCTATTTTTTTAAACAAAACAATTCAATGCTTAAAACACTTTACACTTTAAGAACGCATGAATTTTCACAACTGGACGATTCAATTAATAGTTCAAATTAATTTGTTAATTCATATTTTAGTACATAAAAAGCTAGACAAATTTAGTTTAAACACTTATAGAAAGTATAAATATAAACATTACTTTTAAAAAAAATATGTCAATTGAAATACTTCAATAAGCAGAATACAGTAAGACTCGGGAAAAATCCAATCAAAGGACCCACTTAAACAAAAAATGATCCTTAAAATCATCAAATCGTATAATTTTATTGTAGTGTACAGTGCTCAAAATAAGAAGTTAAAGAAGGGGAAAATAATGGACCACTTTGAATACTTTTTGATCGAATCATTGGATCTTCGCCTTCTAGGACTCGATCACAATAGTTTAAAGGAGTTACTTCAAATATGTCAATTAATTATTTCCCACGATAATTCCAGATACAAAATCAGCAAAAAACGTACTTTAAACAAACCTTTCTTTCGACATATTCGGATTTCTGACTCTCAAAATGTATTAAATAACCAAAATCTGAGAACCATGATCTCCATAATTTGGTAAGGAGAGCTGTCAAAAGTTTGGGCTCCTTAATGTTAATTTTACTTTTTGCGTATTTTACAATATCTCGAGAACTTTTTAAGCAAATTAAAATAAAATTGCATACAATTTTGTA